>NC_091751.1:34579863-35179863 GCF_043380555.1 Nothobranchius furzeri
GAAAGCCAAACGCTCCGTCCGTCATCCTCGTCCTCCTCACTGATGAACATGGAGAGGTCAGAAAGTCCAGTCTGTGCCTCTCACCCAGCCTCCCCCCACGCCATCCTCACCCTCTCAGAGATGCTGAAGCCAGCGGCGACAGAGATGAGGGACACCAGACACTCCGTCAGAACCAGCAGACGTCTAAGAAGCTGAACCGCTTTTTTAAGAAGAGAGATGATGTTTTCCTAGATGAGGGGGGTGCGGATGTGGTGTCTTTCAAAACTGGGGGGGTGGGGGCGCGAGGGGGGTGTTGAGGGGAGTCCCTCAGATTTCAGATTTCCACAGGTTGAAGGAAATCCAGCGGCAGCGTGGTGCTGCAATGTAGAAGATCCCGACTCCCTCCAGCCCAGTAGGGGCGCCACCACTCCTCGAACAGCCGAGGGGGGTGGGGGTGGTGATTCATCTTTGTTGGGGGGTCACGTTGCCTCCCCAGGCTCCACCGCTCCTTGTCGGTTTAATATCCCTTTGTCGATTGGAGCTGGTCAAACTTCTGTACGTTTTTACCTCCATTCCTCCTGGTGGCGGTTGGTTAACGACTAGACTCAAAGCGCCGCGTCGGGCTGCCGTTCAGTGAGGCGGGTTCATGGCGCCATGACCTCGCTGCTGCTTCTGCTTCTGCTGCAGGAGGAGCTGCTCCAGAGCTGATGGGCCGGGCTGCATCATGGAGCTGGACCAGATGGACTGTGGGTAAATAAATGGGAAGACAAGATGGTAAATGGCCTGTATTTGATATAACACCTTCTAGAGTCCTGGAACCCCCCAAGGCATTTTACAACACAATTAGTCTTTCACCCATTCACACGCTGGTGGTGGTGAGCTGCCCTGGGGCACACTGACAGAGGCATAGCTGCAGAGCACAGGCGCCATCGGTCCCTCCGACCACCACCAGCAGGCAAGGCTGGTTAAGTGTCTTGCCCAAGGACATGACGACAGTGACAGAGCGAGGCACAAACCTGCAACCTTCCAGTTAGAGGGCAAGCACTTAACTCATTAGACAGCATGGGATAAACTTACGCTGTTATGCTGACGATGCTCAGTTATACAGTGGTGTGAAAAACTATTTGCCCCCTTCCTGATTTCTTATTCTTTTGCATGTTTGTCACACAAAATGTTTCTGATCACCAAACGCATTTAACCATTAGTCAAAGAAAACACAAGTAAACACAAAATGCAGTTTTGAAATGATGGTTTTTATTATTTAGGGAGAGAACAAAATCCAAACCTACATTGCCCTGTGTGAAAAAGTAATTACCTCCTGAACCTAATAACTGGTTGGGCCTCACTTAGCAGCAATAACTGCGATCAAGCGTTTGCGATAACTTGCTACGAGTCTTTTACAGAGCTCTGGAGGAATTTTGACCCACTCATCTTTGCAGAATTGTTGTAATTCAGCTTTATTTGAGGGTTTTCTAGCATGAACCGCCTTTTTAAGGTCATGCCATTGCATCTCAAAAGGATTCAGGTCAGGACTTTGACTAGGCCACTCCAAAGTCTTCATTTTGTTGTTCTTCAGCCATTCAGAAGTGGATTTGCTGGTGTGTTTTGGGTCATTGTCCTGCTGCAGCACCCAAGATCGCTTCAGCTTTAGTTGACGAACAGATGGCCGGACATTCTCCTTCAGGATGTTTTGGAAGACAGTAGAATTCATGGTTCCATATATCACAGCAAGCCTTCCAGTTGCCGAAGCAGCAAAACACTCCTGGGAAGGTTCACCACTGTTCCATGTTGTTGCCATTTGTGGATAATGGCTCTCACTATGGTTCGCTGGAGTCCCAAAGCTTTAGAAATGGCTTTATAACCTTTAGCAGACTGACAGATCTCAATTACTTTTGTACTCATTTGTTCTTGAATTTCTTTGGCTCTTGGCATGATACCTAACTTTTGAGGTTCTTTTGGTCTACTTCTCTGTGTCAGGCAGCTCATGTTTAAGTGATTTCTTGATTGAAACAGGTGTGGCAGTCAGGGCCCTGCAGAGACATTTGACGGGGCGGGTGCGCAAAGTAAAAAAAGGGGCACTTATAGAGCAATCCAACAAGTTAGAAAATTCGGATAATGAGACCCTTGGGTTCAAACAACATAATAAAAATACATCATTTAGTGTCATTAGTGTTAATGTTAGTTCATAAATAATTGCTTTTGTTTATAAAGCTGACTTATAACTAGAGATGTTACAACCACATTTTTGCCCCTGATCCAAGTCCAAGTTGTTTGATTTCTGATTATCTTCCAATACCGAGTCCTGTTCTGACACCAGGTGGTGATGCAATGAGTTACAAAAGAAGAAAGAAGACGTCCTTCGGTCTGTATTAGTCATTTTGTTATTGTAGCCTTAAAAGGTCACTCGTTCAGGAAGTACATTTAACAGTATTCAAGATAATTTATTGTCATTGCACAGGTGTACAACCAAATTGACTTTGCGCTTACTAAAGGCAGCTCTAGTAAAAGCTAGTAAAATAAATGTCAAATAAATGCAACCACAGAGAGTTATCCAGTGTGATTTACAGCCATGTTAGCTGAGATCTTTTTCCTGTCAGTAGAAAATTCTTGATCCCATTCCATGATCTCGATGAACTTAACACTAAACATGAGAGCTCTGCTACCAACCTAACAACACCCTTTACACAAAGACACCATCATCCCATATGTGGCAGGAGTCCAAGAGAAACTTAGAAGAATCTTCTCCAAACACAACATCCCGGTAAACTTTAAACCCAACAACACCCTCAGACAGAACCTGGTTCATCCAGAAGACAAAACACTCAAACAGAAGCTCAGTGGGGTCGTTTATGCAGTCCAGTGTAGTGAGGACTGTCCAGATCTTTACATTAGGGAAACTAAACAACAATCACACAAGTGCATGGCACAACACAGGAGAGCCACCTCTTCAGGTCAAAACTCTACAGTCCATGAAGGACAAGGGACACACCTTTGAAGATGACAAAGTCCATATTCTGGACAGAGAAGATAGATGGTTTGAGAGAAGAGTAAAAGAAGCTATCTATGTCAAATGTGAATAACCCACTTTAAATAGGGGAGGGGCTTAGGTTTCACCTTTCCAGCACCTATGATGCAGCTGTGAATCTCATTGCTAAGCAGTTTCACCTTCCTGTGTCTAATCAACACGATGACTCACCATCAATAGAGGCTAACGACTCATCAGGATATGGAGAGGCCGGGTACTCAGAGTAGTTTCTGCTAGTTAAATAACAACAGACAGCTACAGCTTATGAGCTTGACTCTCCCATATTCCAGTAAGAAAGAACAAAGCTCCTCAGAGGAGAAGTGAAATGTTTTAAAGAAACCAAAGAAGTCCAGTTGCCTTCATTTGAACCCTTTGGAGTAATAGTCAATAATAAAAATACATAATAAAGTCATAAAGCGTATACAATTATGCTCATATTCACTTTTACCATCTATTTGTGGGAGGCGGAAAATTGATCAGTTAACCCTCTTATGACCATAAATATAACTGGTATTTTTTGTTTTGTTTTATGGCTTTAAAATTGTAATAAAAGTGCAAAATGTTTGTAACTCTGCTCCTTTTTTCAAAACAATGTCAGCTTTCAGTGTCTGGTTTGTATTTAGTGTTTATGTTTATTAAAGTCTATAAAACTGAAAATTAAATGAAATGGGAAAAAAACGGATTTGAATTTTTTACATTTATGTTTATGTGCTTAGCAGACGCTTTTACCCAAAGCGACTTACAATTTTTTTTATTTATTTATTTTTTACCTATAGGGCATGTTGTGATCTGTGGGGGAAACCGGAGTACCCGGAGAAAACCCACGCACGCATGGGGAGAACACGCAACTCCACGCAGAAAGGCCGCAGCCGAGTTTCGAACCTGCAACCTTCGTGTTGCGAGGCAACAGTGCTAACCACTGCGCCACCATGCAGCCCATTTATTACTAAACAGGAACTTCAAAAAATGACTTGAGCAAACTATTTCAAAAGAACAATTTAAACTCAGAACTGTGTTGCAAACTCTCAGAAAACAGTGTGAACCCTGGCCTCACAGGTCTATGCTCTGGTCCAGAGAACGGGATACAGTAAAATAAATACTAGGTAACATAAGATAACACTCATACATCACAACTGTAGCTACATTTCTACCAGCATTATAAAGTCCAATAAGCCAGATAAAAGGTTAAATCTAAAAATTTCACTAGAAAAAGTCAACTAATAAAATTCTGCACTGATTAAATTCTATTTTCAGCTAAATAAATATTTAATGTAAATATAAATGATGCTGAAATGAAGCTGAATCTTCCATTTAGTAAACAGCTGAGTGTTCAAATAAAAACCAGTGTGACTGTAATCTGTCCCTCCTGTCACCATCTACAGAAACAGCCTTCTGGGATACCTGACCAACCAGGTGGATTTTATCTGTGATGTTTCCATAACTTTATAAAAGCTGCTGATGAAGATGATCAGAATGTTTCGTCCCTTTGGTTCTCTGCTCTCCCGTCGCGGTTCGCTCCGTTTCTTTCTGTGACACTGCAAAGCTGGTTTCCCTCTAATAGCGATTTTTTGAGTAACATGAATTACATCATGTAATACCTTGTTGAAAAGCTCATTTAATGTACTTTTAGAAACCATTTGAATTATTTTTATTCGATTAGTAATTCAGAAGTTATGACCCGGAGAATCTAGAGTGAGAAATATCAACATCTGTGATTCTTTGTTGTCAGTTTCTTCTTAAGGGGAAGTCTCTCTCATGTCCCATTTTCTGTCTCAGACATGCAGCTACCCGACTGCTCCACACACACTAGCCACGGACTCAAACGCACGTAAACAAAAGCTCTGATATTAAAATCCATCCAGCTGACGTGAAGCAGGCAGAAAAAATAACTTACAGGTAGATGAACACAGACTCCTGCCCACAGACAAACACCAGCCTGTCGTCTCCATGGCTGCAAGGTAGAGCGACAGCAGGGACAACCAATCACACGTTAGTATGATGCGGCAGAGCCAATCAGTGAGCTTGTAGGTGGGTCTAAGGGAAAATAGGCTTCAGCTTGAGGCGGCTGCCTCCGCATGGTCCTAGTGCCTGATATGTATCACAGTATAACAGTTTTGAATGGTAAAATCTGACGAAAGACTGGAAAAAGGGCACTTTGGGTACGTCGGACAAAAGGGGCAGGTGCTCAAGCCTACGCGCATTCCGAGGAGGAACCAGAGCCGGGAGACCTGGGGATGGACTGTCCATTCTCAGGGGCAGAAGTTGCTGAGGTAGTCAAACAACTACACAGTGGCGGAGCCCCGGGGGCGGATGAGGTTCGTCCTGGGTATCTCAAGGCTATGGATGTTGTAGGGCTTTCGTGGTTGACACGTCTCTGCAACATTGCGTGGTCATCGGGGGCAGTTCCTGTGGAGTGGCAGACCGGGGTGGTGGTCCCCATGTTTAAGAAGGGTAACCTGAGGGTGTGTTCCAACTATAGGGGGATCACACTCCTCAGCCTCCCTGGAAAGGTCTACTCTAAGGTACTGGAGAATCTCAGATTGAGGAGGAGCAATGTGGTTTTCGTCCTGGCCGTGGAACTGTGGACCAGCTCTATACCCTTGCAAGGGTGATGGAGGGGGCATGGGAGTTTGCCCAACCAATCCACATGTGCTTTGTGGATTTGGAGAAGGCTTATGACCGTGTCCCCAGGGGCACCCTGTGGGGGACGCTCCAGGAGTATGGGGTGGGTGGCTTTCTGTGAAGGGCCATTCAGTCCCTTTACCAGAGGAGCGTGAGTTTGGTCCGCATAGCCGGTAGTAAGTCGGACCTGTTTCCGGTGAGGGTTGGACTCCGCCAGGGCTGCCCTTTGTCACCGGTTCTGTTCATTACCTTTATGGACAGAATTTCTAGGCGCAGCCGTGGTGTGGAGTGTGTCGCGTTTGGTGGCAGGAGAATCTCGTCTCTGCTTTTTGCGGATGATGTGGTCCTCCTAGCTTCATCCAGCTCTGACCTTCAGCTCTTGCTGGGTAGGTTCGCGGCCGAGTGTGAAGCGGCTGGGATGAGGATCAGCACCTCCAAATCTGAGGCCATGGTTCTCGACCGGAAAAGGGTGGCTTGCCAACTCCGGGTCGGGAGAGAGGTCCTACCTCAAGTGGAGGAGTTTAAGTATCTTGGGGTCTTGTTCACGAGTGAGGGTAGGAGGGATCGAAAGATCGACAGGCGGTTTGGTTCAGCGTCTGCAGTGATGCGGACGCTGAGCCGATCTGTCGTGGGGAAGAGGGAGCTGAGCCAGAAAGCCAGGCTCTCAATTTACCGGTCGATCTACGTCCCAATCCTCACCTATGGTCATGAGCTTTGGGTAATGACCGAATGAACGAGATCGCGGATACAAGCGGCCAAAATGAGTTTCCTCCGTAGGGTGGCCGGGCTCAGCCTTAGAGATAGGGTGAGGAGCTCGGACGTTCGGGAGGGACTCGGAGTAGAACCGCTGCTCCTCCGGATCGAAAGGAGTCAGTTGAGGTGGTTTGGGTATCTGGTCAGGATGCCTCCTGGACACCTCCCTGAGGAAGTGTTTCGGGCATTTCCTGCCGGCAGGAGGCCCCTGGGTCGACCCAGGACACGTTGGAGAGGTTACATCTCCAATCTGGTCCGGGAATGCCTTGGGGTCCTGCCGGAGGAGCTGGTGGAGGTGGCCGGGAAGAGGACGGTCTGGAGCTCCCTAGTTGGGATGCTGCCCCCACGACCCAGACTCGGATAAGCGGAGGAAGACGACGACGACAATAAATGAGTACTCAGGATTACTCATGTAACTTGTTTCTACACATACTTGAAAACTATTTGACTGTATCACTTTCAAAGCTACTGCTAGCTAACTACAGATTTGTTATATTTTACAAGGTAAGTAAAATAAATGTTGCCTTTTGGTCAAAAGATTGCTTCTGTTTACAGTTTTAGAATCACTTTATTTTACATTGTAAATTTGTATTTTTGGAGCATGACCAGTTTAAAGTCAAATATAAATGTCCCAAAGCTTTAACTAACTTGTACAACAAAGTAGTTAATCCTGGAGCTGACACTCTTTGTTAATACTGATTGTGAATTGATTTAAATTGAGAATCGAGAATCGATTCTGACTCGAATCGGCACCTCAGGAATTGGAATCAAATCAAATCGCGAGTTGCTCCAAGATTCATATCCCTATGAAACACCACAGTTGGGTTATTTTTTAACAAGGGGGGCAAGGTTTGGATTTTGTTCTCTCCCTAAATAATAAAAACCATCATTTCAAAACTGCATTTTGTGTTTACTTGTGTTTACTTTGACTAATGGTTAAATGTGTTTGATGATCAGAAACATTTTGTGTGACAAACATGAAAAAGAATAAGAAATCAGGAAGAGGGCAAATAGTTTTTCACACCACTGTATCTATCCATTAACCCTGATGAAAGTGATCAGTTAGGGAGATTACACGCTTGTCTTGAAGTTGGATGACTCAAGACAAGACTGAAGTTCTCATCTTTGGACCTGAATTTCAGAAAAGGAAATTGCTTAGTCAATCACCTGACCTGAATGGCATTACATTAATCTCCGAGAACAAAGTAAGGAACCTTGGTGTTATCTTTGACCAGGACATGTCATTCAAATCCCATGTTAAACAGGTTTGTAGGACTTCCTTTTTCCACCTTCGGAATGTTGCTAAGATTAGAAGCATCCTTTCCAGGAGTGATGCTGAAAAACTAGTTCATGCATTTATTACATCAAGACTAGATTACTGTAATTCATTACTCTCAGGAAGTCCACAGAATGTAGTTAAAAGTCTTCAGCTTGTCCAAAATGCTGCAGCTAGAGTTCTGATGAGAATTAAAAAGAGAGATCATATCTCTCCTGTCTTAGCTTCCCTACATTGGCTGCCTGCTAAATTCAGAATAGATTTTAAGATCCTCCTTCTCACACATAAAGCTCTTAATAATCAAGCTCCATCATTCATCAGTGATCTGATTGTTCCATACGTTCCTAACCGAGCACTTCGCTCTCAGACTGCAGGTTAGGGTACACACTCGACAACTTTCTTCTACAATCTGCTCTTTAACTGTATTATTTCCTGCTATTTCAGCTGTTAACTTTATTTTTTCTCTAAGTGTTTTTCTCCCCAGAAGAAGCTACAACGATGTTCTGCTGAGCTGTGGTGGCCTCATGGAGGGGGCCATCGGCAAGCACACTGCTGCTAACCACTTAAACATTCTCCCTCTCCTGATAATAATAATAACATTTTACTCTCTTTGACATTGAATGAGCTACTGCTAGTTTACCCGTTTATTATAGATTCACTAGAATAAATACAATAAAGTTTATCTTTCACCAAATAGAATATTTACTAAGAAATTACAATGTAACCATAGAAACATTACTTGTGTGTGTGTGTGTGTGTGTGTGTGTGTGTGTGTGTGTGTGTTCTTGTGGGAGCCAAGAGCTGTGTTTGCGTACGTGGTGTGCTACATCCTGTTTCAGCCAAGTTTTGAGATCAGTTCTAGTAAGACTAATATTTGTCTGAATGTTTATCTGAAAGTCAAGAGCAGCGGATGCATCCTATTTAGTAGGTTTTGCTGGGAAGCAGGGAGACTCCCAGTTTCAATTCATGTCTATGTGAAAGACTCGTTTCCTGAGGTATGTAAGACTGATGTCAGCAAAGTGTAGAAATGGTCTCTCATTTTGATGTGAGGAGAGGCTTTTACAAGGAGGTGCTGCCGAAAGCTCAGCATTTTGCTGTCCCAGACTTGGTTCTATCAAACTGTAAAAATAAAGCCCCCCACTGTTTGACGGACAAATTTGTCTAATTCTCTTTGTGTCTTGTTAAATTCAAAGAACCAGAACACCACACACTGTCTTCTCCATCCCCAGTGAGTCATGGTGGATGGCTGCTTATACTGAGCCAGGATCCTCTGGAGGATTCCTCCTGTCAAAAAGGAGTTTTCCTCTCCACTGTCGCTGCATGCTTGCTTAGTATGAGGATTGCTGTAAAGACTCTGACACTAGTCAGTGACTTGATGCAACCTGCTGGGTTCCTTGTACAGGAAACTTGTTACGGACTGGCTTAATGACCTGACCTGCATTGTTTACTGTGTGAAGGTCCTTGAGACGACTCTCGTCCTGATTTGGCGCTTTATAAATAAACTTGAATTGAATTAAATCCTGTGCCATCGTCGCCCCAGTTAAAGCTACCGCTAAGTGGGAGGAGTCTGACCATAGGCTCTAAACAAAGAAGAATCTGCTCATGCATTAAAGTGGGAGGAGTCTAACCTCAGGCCTTAACGTGGGAGCAGGGTTCCCACTCTTTTTGGACATGATTTTCCAGAATTTTTCCAGGACATTTTCAGCTGCTGCAGTACGGGTCAAGTTATTACAACTAGGGCTGGATGATTTTTTTTCATATCAGGATGCATTTAGAAACAGATATACTGTACCTACCTACACCATTATATCGATTTTTTAGTTGTGCAAAGATCGTTGTCTTTCACTATAGGGAGCCTAAGTCTCCTCCCGTTCCGGTCGGCTCATGGGTTCTCGGGCTAAAAGCTATTTTCTAATCCGCTCTGCCTTACGTCTTGACTCACACATGTTGTACTGCAATTTAAATGAAAAGTAATGATGGGTGTTTCGACCACGCCAGTCATGTACTTTGACATTTATCAGGTTGTAAACGTTCGTAATTAGCTTAACTACACACCAGAAATCGGCACGTCGTATATGTAACACCACATAATCTAACTCTAACCTCGATTACGTCAATTTCGTAAAGGGCATTTGTAGTCCTGGACTTATTTTCACACAAAACCTAAAATTGCGTTTCCCCCTGTTCGAAAATAAGCGCGTTCTTGGTATCAAAATGTTTCTTTAAAATTCACGGACATCATATGTGAAATCTACAGCACAGAACAAGCGGAGTTAGAAAATAGACCCGTTGACTTGCATTTTTTTTTTTTTTTGTTCTTCTGGGGACCCATGGTCTGGAAGAAACGTAGGCTCTCTATGTTACCTGTTTTCCTTGATTTGCATTTCAACTAAACTAAAACAGAAGTGATTCTCTACTTTAGTTCATACACTGCTATTTTACATCCTGATATCAGTTTAAAAGTCCAAACTCTCACAGTCAAGCTGCATCAGTCACTAAGTTAAAAAAATATGACCAAACTTTCTAATGAATTTCATTTGCTCATATCCAGATGCATAGTTTACATAATCGAATCATGTGTTTTGGACTGAATTATTTTGATTTAACAAATCTTTAACTATTTTTTGTTTGTCAGTTATATTGTTGAAATGGATGTAAATTTTCAAACCTGCGTAAAAGTCCCGCCTCCTCGTTTGATTGACAGCAAAGGGGAGCTTTCTCCACACAGCTTATGCAAGACTTAACTCGAAACAGGAGACTGTCAATAATGCGGGACGTGAGTTTCAATCTAAGGGACGCAAGAAAAGTCATAAGAATGCAGGATTCTCCCGCTCTGGTTACCATAGTGATGACACACTGCTCTTCTGTCAACAGAGAGAGGGAGAAAAACCTCTCATCCATATACTGCGATATAGCAGCACTTTTAACCCTCTGGAGGCAGGCATTGCAGATTTGCAACATTAAAACCTACCTACCTGGTTACTCCACATACGTATTTCATGAGCATTTTTTAACTCAGAAGTACCTCTGAAGGACTTCGTTGTTCGTCCTTTTATCGAAACTTATTTTGAGCCTGAGAGGGTTAAACTGAAAGTCGCTAGCTTTGGCCCTTCTTGGATAAATAAATCTTTACATGAGTATGAAACATTGGTAAATCTAGCAGCAAAGACAAATGGACACACTGGGAAGCAGAACTGTTCTAATGTTTTTGATTGGTTGGTAGCATCACATGGGCACTGTGCCGGCTGGATGTAGAAATGAAAGCAGACAAGCGCTACAGCCCGATGCCCACTGAACACAGCTGAAAACAGAAATTCATGTGTAAAATGTTTACCCGTTTGTATTTATTCACAAGGAGGGAAAATCATTTTCCAGGACAACTCAAACATTTCCAGGACATTTTCCATGTGTTTTCCATGACTGGAAAATGGGTCTACCATTTTCCAGGTTTTCCAGGTTGTCCAGGACGTGTGGGAACCCTGGGGAGGAGTGTATTCACAAACACTGAATCTGGGTAATAGAAAAAAAGATGAATATTTCGGGACCTTGAGGCTGTCGAGAAGTACAGTGGAGGATGACTCTTCCATTGGAGACTCCGGGTTGGTCCAGCTGCCTGTGGAGCTGGCTTGGTGCCAGCTGGTGTCAGACCCTGTGGAGGGGGCTGAAGCCTGCAGGTAGTCCAGACCAAAAGTACCTGAAACACCAGAAACACACGTCAACATCTGGAGAGGTTTGAGGTGACCTCCTCCAGGTAGGTTAGACCCCATGAATATTAAGAGATTGCATCCGTATTAACATGCATTCACAAAATGCTGGAGAGCAACAGAACCTCCGCAGCCATAATCCAGAGCTGTATCTCTGCGATTGAATATCTACAATTATCTGATTAACATGTCTGGACTCACACAGCTGAAGCAACCAAGGTGTAACCAGATCTCTTCTACGTTTTGTGGATTAAAAGGATACTTTTAAATACTTGAAATAGTTGCAATCATTTTCTTGAGTCAGTGTGTGCTAATATGACCTTTTTATTTGGAGAAAAAAAGTTTCTAAAGATTAGTTTGTGTGTGTGTTGATGGATCTAAGCATGTAACTTCAGCTCCTACACACACAAATCACCTGGCACACACGGACAAAACTACATTACACACAGATCAGTTTACAAGCACAAAAAGCCTTTTGAGACTCTTCACACCTGACTGATTTGTGCGTACATGGTGCGTTTGAATGCTGGGTGGAAGCTGGAAAATCTGAGCTTCCTTTGGATTTATTCTAAACTTGTGTTACTGTGATAAATATGGGTTTCTGTGGGGAAAAAAGAGTATCTGTAGGTCTGTAGTTATAAAAGATAGACCTACATTTAACTTGTAATAATCTAATAAGTGTTTATGGACCATGGAGACGTAGTCAAAGGGTTATAAGAAATGACCACTAGATGGCAGAGTGGTTCTTTGGAAAAAGCAGGCTTCAAACCGGGAGAAGACACTAGAAGATGACGCGGCGTCCTGGTGATCTTTCCTCTGAAGTAATAAAAGTTAAGCCTGCATGATTTGCAGTCTGGTTATAATGAGACAGCTATTATTTTAGACGGGGTGGGGCGGAGCTTGGGCATATGATGTCACATGTCTATAGAACAGTTCTGGGTTTTTCATTCACAAACAAAAGCTGAAGTCTGGTTGGATTTAAAAACTTTTGTAGAACCACAGGCAGCCACAGCAGCAGAACTCGGCCCAAACCACAAAAAGCTGCATGTCGGGTCAGAACCAGACGCTCTGACTTACCGGGCTTCTCGGCCTTCCAGCGGTCCACCATCCTGCGGTCCCGGCTGTCCGGAGTGCCAATGGGCCCGAAGTTGGAGAAGGGCACAGGTCCGTGGTTGTGTGTGGGAGGGGACGAGGGCAGGCTGCTGGGGTTTGAGGAGTGGGGGGACTGGCTGGCCGGGGTGGAGTGGTCTGCCAATCAGAGAGCAGCTTCATCAGAAACACTGATCACACCTGTACCTACACCTCTCCAGGTGAGACGTACCTGAGCTGGCGGGGAGGGAGGGGGACCAGGGAGTTCCCTCGAACAGGGAGTAAAGGGATGTCTCCTGTTGCATTATGGGAGCATCAGGTTTGGAGCTGAGGGCCAGGTTTTTGCCGTAGGCCTGGCTGAAGATGCTGTTCTGGGTGTACTCCTAAACACAAACAGAAGGTTCTGCTCACTGATCCTGGAACAGTTTAATGGTTCTGACCCGAGAACACGTCCAGATGGAGGTTCTGACCTGCATGGGGAAGCTGGTCATAGGAAGGATGGAGGACAGCTGGCTGACAACCTCGGGGTCGCTCTCCATCCTCGTCTGGTTGGGAAGCTGCAGAGGTGAGAGGACAGAGCGGGTGAAATCCAGTCTGGACCTGGTTCCACACAAGACCAGAACCTCATTTATAAAAGGTGGTGTAGAATCCCGACTAAAACTAACAATCCCATCTATAAACCACACCTGAGCTCAGGTGTTTCTGGATCACGTCCCTCCTTCTACACACCCACTTCCTGCCACAGACTAAAGAACATCCATCCATCCTCTTCCACTTATCCTGAATCGGGTCATGGGGCAGCAGCCTAAGCAGAGAGGCTCAGACTTCCCTCTCCCCAGCTACTTAGGCGAGCTCTTCCAGGGAATTCTAAAGCATTCCCAGGCCAGCTGAGAGACATAGTCCTTCCAGCGTGTCCTGGGTCTACCTTTAGGTCTCCTCTCGGTTGAACGTGCCTGGGAAAGCTCTCCAGGAAGGCGTCCGGGAGGCATCCTAACTAGATGCCAGATGCCTCTTGATGTGGAGAAGCAGCAGATCTACTCCTAGCCCCTCCCGGATGACGAGCTTCTCACTTTATCTCTAAGGCAGGGCCCAGCCACCCTGCAGAGAAAACTCATTTCCACCGCTTGTATCCGTGATCTTGTTCTTTCGGTCACTACCCAAAGCTCGACAGATCGGTACAACGCCCGCATCGCTGCAGGTGCAGCACCAATCCGCTCCAGCTTTCCCTCACTCATGAACTTGGGGATAGGACGTCATCCCTGACCCGGAGAAGGCATTCTACCCTTTTCGGGCTTAAGGAATATCCTGCATATAAATAAACCAGAGGTAACCATGACAACCAATTAAGATGTTCTACTGCATTTGAGTGCCGCGGAGCGATGACAGTGGGATTAAAAATAAAAACAAAGACGTGGTCAGATGGAGATGGCATCCTACACAGCTGCAGCGTGGAGCTCAGGGGCCCGACTCTGGTGAGAGGAGCCAGTTTAGGATGTGTGTCCAGAGACAGGAGGAGCAGGGAGAGAGACGGGAGCAAGAGACAGATGTAGGGGGGTGACATGAGAAGGGGAGACAAGAGGAAAGACAGGGGGAGGAGGAGACAGGAGGAGGAGGAGAGACAGGAGCTACATACAAAGATATTTGGTCCAGGAGCAGAGCTAAGGGGAGCAGCCAGGGCCTGGAAGAAATCAGGAGGCTTAGCAAAGGCCAGCTCCTCGTCCTCCTCCAGGTCTGCTAGAGTTTTTAACAGGTCAGGAGGTAGAAGAGGTGAGGTCTTGTTGTCCTGCTGAGAGAAGGAGCAAAGAGAGGAGGAAAACAGGAGGAAAGAAGGAAAGAGGTCACAGAAAATCAGATTAAAAATGTCAGATTAAGATCTGCATCTTCTACTGGAACCAGGAGAACCAGAGGGACCAGGAGAACCACAGTGATGAGGAGAACCAGTAAAACCAGAGGAAACAGGAAAAATAGAGGGACCAGGAGAACCAGAGAAACCAGGAGAATCAGGGATCATGGGTGTGTGAGTTGGTCTCATAGGACTTTTGGGTGCTCTGAAGGTTCTCTTTCTCTAAGCAACCAGAAGGGGGCACTAAGCAGTTGTTGGAGGAGACGCAGTTCCAGGAGGACCAGGGACAGAGACGCAGTCTGGCTTCATCTGAACTCACCTCGAAAATGGGACCACGAGGTCCTGCAGGGACCTCGTGCTCTAGAGGCCTCTTCATCCTCTCAGACATTATGGCCAGACTGTCGCCCACCCTGTAGGGGGACTGCCTGTAGAAGTCCTGGACCTTGACGTCGGGGTACTTCATCTTCTTGTCCATGTTGGACACCTGAGATTGCAGCTGGTTCTCGTAGAGCTTCAGGGGATCCTGGGGGGACATGTAGAAGTTCTGCTGTAGCTGAGGAGGCTGCTGAGGTGGCTTCATGGACATCTGCATGGGAGACATCTTCTGCAGAGCTACCTGGGCCTGGTTCCACATCTGGGCCGGCTGGTCCTGCATGTACTGTGGAGCAGAAATACCCGTTACCGGGTCCCAGGAGGACTCGTTAGACAACACCACAAGTCATGTGACCTACCTGGGGAAGCCCCGAGGGGTGAGGAGGACTCTTCCCCATCCCGACCTGCTGGACCGGTTTGGTAGGAGACTGGGTGGGGACCTGGTTCATGGGGCCCGGACCTGGCCCCTGGCCCGAGGGTCTCTGCTGGCTGTAGGGAATGTGGGACTGCTTCCCGGCCTGGACCTGACCTCCGGTCTGGGTGTGAACGGCTGACTGGAGGAACGGTCCGGTAGAGAAGGTGAATCCTGGATTCACCTGGAGTCCCGGGAACGCCACCGGAGACGGGATCATGTAGGCCGAAGGAGGAAAACCTGCAGGAGGAGGCCAGAGCCCAAACTGGGTCAGAACACAGGACAAGACACGTGTCCGTTACCGGGTAAGCCGCGGGACACCAACGTACCAGGTCTGCTGGGCAGCGGGGGGAAGGCTCCAGGGTGATGGATGGGGATGAACTGGGAAGAGCTGGTGGTCTGGGTCTGAGTGACCGGAGTCTTCCTCAGCTCCGGCTGGGCCTTCACCTGGACACACACACAGAACAGAACCATGGTCCAGCTACATCTGGACCCGTATTCATGCTTCTGCTGATTTCTCTCGAGCGGTATTCCTAACCTCGCTCTTCCTCTTCCCGTCCTTCTTCAGCTCCCCTTTCCCAGCAGAAGCTCCAGCTCCTTTGGAGAATTCCCGGCGCTCCTTGCAGGAGTCTTTCTGCAGGTGGCTCCGAGTAAGATCATGGCTCTGCTCTCTGGGTTTGATGTTCTCCTTGAAGGTGACAATGGGTCGCTCGCCACTGTCGGGCCAGGAGCTCTGCGTCTTTCCAGTGGACAGAACCGACTTGAGGCCCGTGTTGCCGCCATCGTTGGGAGTCTGCTCTCCATTGGACGACTCCTGCAGCACCGGTACCTCCTTGTCCTGTGGCTCCTCAATGGCCTCCTCTGGAATGTCAGTGATGAAGATGAGGAGTCCGTCCTCGCTCACTCTGTACCGGATCAGCCTGCAGAGATGAAAACAGAACCCACCAGATGATGATCAGCCATGTGGATCGTTGAAACCAGGTTTGTAAGAAGACTGAGAACTGGGATGAGAACTCACCCCGGCTGGTTTTCACACATCCATCGACCCAGACCGATGAGGCGCTGGTGCCGGGCAGAAATGGGCAGGCCGTCCCGGTCCACCAGGATCCCCTGGTGACCTTTGGCAAAGTCCAAACTCCTGAAACACAGAGACGTCCCAACATCAACAGGTGGCCGTTTAAACAGCATCAGAGTTCTATCCCTACTGAACCGGGTCAGAACCTCAGAGCAGGTCGCAGTGCCAAGAATCCCTGGAGCTCAAACTCCTCTGGCAGCGGCATGACTGTGGAGAAAACAAACGCACCTTCAAATACAAACAGACAACAGCTTTCTCCACAGAAGCTGTCTGTCCTCCTACCTGAGGAGAAGGACATGTCCTCCTCTCTGGGCTGGAAGCTGTTGAGGATGGACACCAGCCAGGGCCAGATGCTAGAGGACAGGAAGACGGTGTTACTCTGCACAAGTTCCAAACTAAAAAAACAAACAGGAAGTTAGACTTACTACTTCCTCTTCTCCACAGCAGACTCCTGGAAGACACTGGGCCTTAGCTTGAGCCAGTCCAAGGACAGCTTGATGGCTGGCAGAGGACACTCCCCCATGGTGTCCTCGCCCCTGTTCTTGTTCAAAAGGACCCAGCTGAACATCACACCAAGGAAGGACACTGGGGGAACAGGAAGTCTCGTCAGGTGGGCCAGAAGACAAAGAGACGAGGTCAAACGTCAACAAGGAAACCGGTAGTTGGATTAAATTCCTTTTACCTGGACCTGATTAAATCTCGCTGATGATCAAGTAATGGACATTTTTCAGTCTGGGGTTTGACATCATAGCACAGAAACTGCTCATGTACATGTTTTTAATGATATTTTTGGCTTTGGACTCAGGTTTCTTAGGGATGCACCGATGGATCGGCATTTGATCCCAATCAGCCGATGGCACCCCTATCGGTTCTGATCGGAGTTTTCAAAATAGATCAAAGCAGGCTGATCAGATGACGTTTACAACAAACCGCCGCCAGGGCACACTTTCCCGCTTCTCAGCAACGCACGCACGCACGCACGCACACACGACACACACACACACACACACACGACTGTCCCAGCTGTTATTTTCGTTAAGGAGTGTGCACGTACAGCATGTGCGCCTCGTGCACGAACCTACAATTGAAGCTGCCGTTACGCTTTTGGCCTGGGGGGGCAATCACGAGCATAAAAATTCTAAACTCTGTAAAGTCCCTTTAACAAATAAATTAAATCAAAGATATTGGTCAATAATGTCAAATATGTAAATTTGTGTTTCAGTCATTTTTATGCTGGCTTAAAAATACTTCATTAAGCCTACTAAGCAGGGGTGTAGAAGGTGTTTAATAGGGCCAGCCCAGTAATGATCTTGGACCAAAATAAAGGGGGCAGAAAGTCAAATAAAGGAGGGGCAGAAGGAGATGTTTTTCCAGACACCAAGAAAAATTAAATGCCAAACCCCCTGCAAAGTGTGTCAATGAGAGTTTAAAACAAAAATTATTCTTGTGCAAATATTGGTGTATTCACCTTTAATACTAGTTATTACAATGCATCAGTTGCTGAATTGGTGCAGTTCAAAGTGGAGTGTGTCTAATAAAACAATAGCAACATAAAGGTGAGACGTGTCTGTTCCCCTTTAGTAATTATCCCAATTCTAATATGTTCTTGTGTGTTTTACCAAATCTTCACCGTTTTATTACCATCAGTTATTCATATCACTGCCATAAAGCTTTGGTTAACCCATTTACTTAAACCCATGCATATGTAACGGAATGAAATGACTCTTATTTTTCCCTTCTTTGCTCAAGACTAGTCTGCATGAGAGATAGTCTCAAGGTCTCATGCATTCCTTCTAACCTGCTTATTTTCAGCTCAACAGAAGAACGAAGAATGAACTCTTTTCTTTTAATTAATCAAAGAACTCTATTTTAATAAAGCTAATCCATCAAAGTGTTAGTCAATAAATAAGATGTGACTGACCTGTGAAATCAAAATATTAATTACTTTATTATGATCCTATAGAAACAATAAGTACTGTGACTTTAAGTGTTCCAACAGGACTCATTTCACGTAGTGTTAAAAAGACATAACACATTACTTTCACTGATCCAATCAGAATCTTACAGATCTGACGGAGGCGTGCTTCTGATGGTGTTTGGTAATTTTCATTCGACAATAAACCATAACATCCGAGGTATAAAACTACGCCATGTCAGCTCTAACACCAGTTCAAAGAATTCCAGAGCAAGTGACGGAGTGGCCAATCCTGATCTTTTAACTCTTTAACCGAAAGAACCACAACAAGCTGAAAAATCCAGTTGCTATAACAACCAGCCGCAACAACAGCTCCTTTCAGAATAAAAGCTCCACCGACCCAGGCTTGGGTCTGACCAGATGCCAATAAAGTGTCGTGTGCCGGAAGTAACTCAAGACGGGTTTGATCGGAACTGCGGCTTCTCCTACCGGCTCGGTTTCCAGAGAGGGTTCACTGGACCTCGATATTCCTGATCTACAGAGGACTTCCACAAGGCAGGTAGACCGGCAAATGGTGTCTCATGCTTTTTCTGAAGCTAACCAAGGCTTAATGCAAACCAACATCTTCAGTTCCCGTCAGAACTAATCGCTTCTTTGGATTTGCTGGTTCTGATTTACAGCACACGTCATCCATTCACCGCCTTATCCATTGTTAGTTACACTATACACTAGGGCTGCAACAAACGATTATTTGGATAATCGATTAATCGGATGGGGTCTCGACACGATTAATCGATTAATCGGATTACATGGGGAAATTTTTAAAAACTGCTAGGGAAACGTTATTTCTCTCCTTCCTTCACTTTATTTAACACAACATTATTAGAAAACAGTTCAATATCAGAAAAACAACATGCCATCACCTAAATTGTCTTATAAGGTGTATAGACAGAGACCCTAAGCTACATCTATCTGTGACCTAAAATGCTTGGTCCAAGTTAAACAGCTTAAGGGCAATTCTCATCTGTTTTGTTTGATCTCATCTGTTGACATTTATTATAACTGGGGATGTCAAACAACTAATTTTTAAATGTAATTAAACATAGGCTGTGAATTAATCAAAATTGATCACTATTTCCAAAAATGACTGAAAAAATACCAAATAAAACAAAAGTAAATGAATGCCATCCTCCTTGCGATGATGCCCTGGGCAACTGCCATAAAGTCACATCAAGAAATGCTGCTGATCATTCCAATGATCCCAAATAGACTCACATTAGGCCACATGAAAGCAACTGAACCCAAAAATATATTAACCAGTATATAACTGCACTCTCACACAACACGCCTGCAGCAACAGTTAGGACTCCTCCCTCCCTTTTAAAAGCGTTTTTGCTTCCGAGGACATTGTGGTTGTAAAGCCACATGTTAGTAGTCTGGCCCCGGTGTGATCAACCAGTTTCTGCGGGAATGTGACGGCGGAACCAGGGCCAGATTAACACTTTGTTGTACCCTGGGCAACAATATTCAAGGGCTCCATCATCACGACCCGAGGATCACCATAATGTGGTCACATACAGAATATTTTACTGTAATATGCAGTAAATATACTCAATACTTGAATGCCTGACAACACGTAACCCGCCCAGAGTAACCTTTGACCCGCCTCGTGTGGACTGACCAATGAGGAGAGGGTCTTAACTTGAGGCCCTCTCTTCATTGGTCAGTCTGCATGAGACTGACTCTCAACTGACGTTCAGAGTCATAGGCAGCGAAGCGTCTCTGTGCAGCGCAAAAGCCCGGGTGGACAGTGTGGGCTGTCCTGTGGGCTGAAACGCGTTGGCATTGATGTTTTTAACAATTTAAGCCATGTACTAATAAAGGCTTTTTATTTTTGTACCTCCTGAGTGCCTCAGATCTCCTTTTGCCAACACTCATGTTGGGACCCATTTTTTGTAAGAACTAAATTAATATCAGATTCTGCCAATAAAAGGGCTCTAAAACAATTCATATGTAAATATTTTGCATATTTAATGCAAAATCTCATTTTTATGCTTTAGTGCTGCAACAAGGTTTTATTAATAATAAATTATTATACCTTTTGTTTTACTACAGCATCGGTAAGCTTCCTGTGAACAGATTATTAAGGATGCTTGTTTCAGCTGTGAGATTAGACGATAGGATCAATGAAAAAATAAGTTGTCACACACTCCATGGAAACTTTCAGATAATCCACAAATAGTGGCTTTCAAATAGTTTTGTTACTTTTTGCAAGTTTAGAAAAGAAGCAGATGAGACAGCATGTCTGATAATTTAGTTTTTCATCTGATAATATTAGAACATGTCAGTAATGTCTGAGGGGCTTTTATAAACACCATATAACTAACACTACTGGAGAAGGTATGAATTACACAGAGGCTTCTGGGGAGCCCAGTTATGGGGGGGGGGGACATTTTGCCTTGGCCCCCAAAATGTCTTGAAACGGCCCTGGGTGTGTGACTGAGTTTTGAAGGTGATCTGAATTGTATCAGATGTATAACTATGACATGTGTATAACTTATTGTTTTTTACTGGTAAAAACGTGTAGTGGAGATAAATACCTACATTTTACTTTGTTTTCTTGTTTTTATTTAACTATTTTCCTGTCCTGTCTGTCTCTCATCTTCCTGCATCTCCTCATAATTCTCCAGAAAATCTGTTGCCTGGATTCTTACTTTTTCACCTCATCAGTTACTTTTGAGCAGATCAAAGGGATCTCCTGACCGCAAAGCGGAGAGCGCGTTTTCGATGCTGCGTGAGGTGAAATCACCACAGCACAGGTGATGAGCTCCGCAGTAGCAGAGCGCTTCAGGCACAAATAAGACAGAAAATAGAGAACATGTGCAGACAAGAACGATCGTGTGCTAATTATAGTTTTTTGGTTGCGCCACTTTGAGAATGGACCGTGCGCTGGAAGCAGCTGCCTGGATCGCTGTGCAACAATGCGGAACCGGTTCGCAGCAGCGCAAGTCTGCAGGCTCTCCCTCGCGCTGATCTGCCGGTACCGGCTCTCCCTCGCGCTGATCTGCGGCTCTCCCTCGCGCTGATCTGACTTGCTCTGGTCTGCGCGCAACGGCGGGCGGGAAGGGGGGGGGCGCTTTTGGAAGAGTTGTGCGACACAACGAATCGATGACGCAATTCGTTGCCAACGCTTTTAGTAATCGATTTTCATCGAATTCATCGATTCGTTGTTGCAGCCCTACTATACACTTAGTTTTAAAGTCAGTCTAGTTTAATTTGTTAGTAATAAAATTCTTAACTTTTAAACTTGACTCTCTCTGTTCTGTTGTCTCTGAGTGAATACGTAACGGTTATCTAATCCCTGCAATAAAAAGATCCAATCTTCTGGTTTAAATAACCCAGTGTCCATTAGATGGGATTCATACTCGATATGGATCTTATGTCTATGGTCATTACTTAAACTGTAATCCTACATTTATTACACATGAAACTATAAATGTTTGGTCCGTTGGTCATCTGTATTAACTGATGTTGGTAATAAACTCACAAAAAGAAAACGTAAATAATGCCTGATCATTTCTAGCGATCTCGATTTTGAGACGATTTTTTTCTCGAGGTCGGGGCGAGTCGTGTGTAGTGTGCGTGGGGTAACAAGCACAGGGCGGTCGCACTAAGATCAAACATGTTTGCTCACACGTCATCGTTTTACTTCTACATTTTTTCTGCACACAATGACACGGATTGTCTAGAAAGTGTTTGCTGAGTTTATGTCAAATAAAATGGCTCCTAAAACATCAGGTTACTTTATCCTCCAACCCCCATAAACCCGAATGTCCTCCTACATCTATGGCAAGCCTCAAGGACAAAAGACATCAATAACAGCTCAGCAGTTTATGGATATTCCGGGTTTTTGGACTTGAAGGTCTGACGTGTTGCTAGCACAGATCCGTGGCTCATGAGGTCGAGCTGCGTAGAAGTTGTCTGGTTTCAGAGGCAGCTGAATGCAAGTGAAACGGTTACACAGCGTATGCTGGTTCTGCCGGCCCGAACCCAGAGCTACGACCCGGTTCTTACCGAAGAGGCCCAGCAGCTGGAACCAAATGATCTGCTGCTCGCTGCTGTAGGTCTGCTCGCGGCCGTCCCCCGTCAGGTCTCGCAGGTGGTGGAGTTCAAACAGGTTGATGACGGTGATGTGGACCAGCTGCTGGGAGCTGAAGGCCTTCTGCAAAATCAGCCGCTGGACAAAAAGAAGACAACGTTCTGTCTGAAGCAGCTCCACGTAGTCATCAAAGTTTAATCACATTTACCATCTGGGTTTCCAACAATTATAAAAACAAAACATGCCAATTATTTGCTCCTCCCTCCTGTGCTGCTCCAAGTAACAAATCTAACGCACCTCACACACGACGTTACCATCTCTATCGCTAAATCTAACAACGCTTCAGACCCCCTCTTGAACCTTTACCCTAATGGAGAGCAACACATCTGATGACTCCTAGCATCTTTCTGTAGAAGTCCGACGGCAATAATTCGTGAAGGTTAGTAAAACATCAGGATACATCGACTGACTGACCGTAAACCTTTCTCCGTGGAGCTCACTTGCTTGCTTTACAAGCTAAAGCCATTGAAGACATAGCGATCCGGATCTGAAGTAGATGTTTATTCCATCAGGGCTGCCAATTCTCACGTGGGGCTCGCACCTGTCTTCACGCCACCCCCCCAGGTTCTCAGGCTGATAAACAATAACAGTTCATCTCTGAGGGACACACACACCTACGGCTCTGCTGACAGGACTACATCACTATTATGCAGCAGGTTGTTGAGTTCACAACAACATAGGTGTTTATTATTATATTGCAGGTGTTTGCCCTTCATAGCTCTTTTATAGCAGGTGAGGTCTGTAGGGTATAAACTGTGAGCAGGTGTGTTGGCTCTTTTAGAATAGAACAGACCTTTGTTGAGGGGGGTTAAGGCAACACTTAGAGAAACAGCGGACGTGAATAATACAGGTCAAAGGGCATTCGGCTACTGCCGTAACCTTCAGCACTGAAAAATAAATTTAAATAGAAAACTCAGTTTCCATGAAGAAACAGCATAAAGTCAGAATAATGCTGATTATCTTTTCTGCCATGATCGTGCAGCCCCAACCCCACATCACAAGAACCGTTCTGGTACCTGAAACTGCTCCTCCAGCTTGTCCCTCAGGACGTCCAGCTTGTCCAGACCCTTGCTCAGGTAGACGTGGCCGTGGAACTTGATGAAGGCCCTGATGAAGTCAGACACGCTCCACTTGGTCTTCACCTCATCACGGCTGCAGACACACAGAGGAACCGGGCTGTTAGAACTTCTCTGGAGCTGCAGAGGAGCAGCCTGATGGTGGTGGGACATTACCTGTCCAGAGCCTTGGATAGGGCCTTCTGCAGGTTGGTGGAGGCTGCTGGGAAGGGGAACTTGACTGCGATGCTGCGGCAGTAGTAGAAGATGGTGGTGAGGTGGTCTCCCTTAGAGGAGGCCAGGATGGCCAGCTGGTTGTAGGGCTGACCTGCAGAGAAACACAGAACATCACCAGCAGGAAACTACAAACATGGCTGCTGCAGCATCAGGTCCATTTCACCACACCAGCTCACCGTTTGATGGGACCAGCTGAGCTGCGTGTCGGTAGTACGACTCCGCCTGGCTGGTCTGGTTCCGATAACGGGCTGAAAAAGGAGAACAGGGATAAGAACCGGAACGTTTCTACAGATGTTCTGTTAGACCTGCTCCTGAGTGGTTCCTCACCGATGTCTCCCAGATGGACCAGGCAGTGCTGACAGATGTAGGAACAGGAACTGGGCTGAGGTGTGATGATGGTGCCGCCACCGCTCTGCTTGTTGCTGATGATGCCGAGCTGAGACGACTTGACCCGACAGGGAAGGTCCACGCTGAAGACGGTGCAGAGCTCCTGGAGCAACTAGAAGACCACAGAGATCCATCAGGACTACAGCAGGTCCAACAGAGGACAGAATACACACCAGAACTCGTCAGAACCCATAAGGCCTGCTCTGAAAACACTCAAAGCGCAGAAAAGTTTTTTTTTATCATCAAGAAACAAACTGAACAAGGTTTTAGTCCAATCGGGACTAAACTGGATCAGATGGTTCTGAAACGGCTTCTGCCTCTGGGCCTGGCGCCGTTCTCCTCTCTTTTAGCTTTTATTGTGAAATTCTCTGGGCATCCTGTTCCTGTGAAATGCTTCAGCATCAGGTGAAACATCAGACCTTCACCTACAGTACAGCCATCACATGACCATGCTGCTGGTTGACTCTCAGCTCAACTGGACCAGAACCACCACATGGCAAACTCCAGGGTAGTTCCTGGGACGGGGAACTTGGCCAGGAGATGGGATGTCCCAGTCCTCTCAGCTGTTGTGTCTCCACCCAAATCCAGCCCCCCCCCCCCCCCCCCCCCCCCCAGCGCATCCCGACTGCTTTGGCAGTGAGTGATGTCACTGATCAGCATCAAAAAGTTACTTTAATAATAAAAGCATCTATTTTATGGAATAGATCGTAACTGAATCCATTCAGAGGACAAGAGCAGCTCTGGTGTTTGTAAGACATGCCCGTTACTTAAGTCTGTGGGGGAATTTCCCGTTTTCCCAACAGCTGTGGGGGAATTCCGCTGAGTTTTCCGTGTTGGGAGTTAGATTTTAACAGCGAACAAAGCTTTTTTTTTGTTGCTTCCATTCTGCTTCACCAGCTACTCTTCTACTTTTACTGCTGCCGGTTGTTTGGAGGTCTGCTGATGTCATTTCCTACGGAGATAAAACCGATCAGCGTTAGCCGGAGATTCTGCTCAGCTGCTGTGCCGGGCCGTTCGGAGTACCTCCTCCAGAGCAGGTGTTCAGAATATTCCTGAAACGGCCCGGTCAGGTGGAGACACACGCATGTTGGGAGCTTCCTGTAAATCAACCCTGAAGTTCTTGTAATGGAAACACGCCTAATGTCAGCTGGTTCCCATCAGAACCATCAGCTGGTACCAAAGTGGACCAGACCTGAGTGTAGAATCCACTAGCGGCCTCCAAGAACAGGGACAGGTTGGCCTGGACCTCGCTGCGGTTCGGGTTGGCTCGGTTCTTGGCCTGGCTCTGCAGCGTGGTGATCTGGTTCTTAAAGGCATGGTTCCACCTGCAGGTCCACACACACAGCATCAGAACCAACCGGGCCACACACACAACAGGTCAGAAATCCATTCGCAGAAAATCACACAATCTAAAGATCTGAAGTTAAACTTTGTTCCGTCATTCGAAAGTTCCGTCTGCTGCCACGGTAACAATCCAAGATGTAAAAAAATGTGTAGGGGGGTGGGGCTTCTTACAGGTCCTGCTCCACCTTCTTGTCCAAGGCGTACTCCAGATCCGTAACCAGCATCTCCTGGTACAGGTCCTGCAGGGCCTGACGGGACGTCCACACCTCGGCCGCTTCCAGCTTAGAGTCTGAAAACACACACACAGACACACACAGACACACACACACACACACACACACACACACACACACACACACACAATAAATAGCATCCGATCCTAGATCTATAACACAGCTAACTCTACCTGACTATGTTCTACGTCCGGGTCTGATGTTGTTTCCTAACAGAATTTTAATGCATCAGAAATCTAAAACATTCTTTCCAACTAAATGACTGATTTTATTAAATATATAACAATAAAAATCCAGACTAAAGGTGGTTTTATCTATTGTTGCGGCCTTCCCTTGGAGTTAAAAAGGATGTTTTCATGATCCCCAGATCCTTTATTATGAACTCTGGTTGTGTCTTCGTTTAAAATCATATAAATAAAGTTATTATTAACTAGACATCAACAGAAAGATTCTTCAGTTTTATTTGACTTTCATGCTCTTATTGCTCATTTATTGTACATTTCTATGGTGAAACACTTTGTTTATGAGCTCCGCATTGACTTACTAAACCAAACATCTGGCTGCAGATGTTGTGATCCAGAATAACCGGTAAATAGTCTGGTCCCCGTTTCCTACGTGTGATTGTTTGATTTTGAGATGAATAATGACAAAACACAAAATAGGAGGCAGGGAACACCTGTGCAGGTGGTGTTGGAGGAAACCTACCCGTCATGTCAGCCTTCAGGGCCTCTGCCTGTCTGCTCGGATGGACGTACGTGAACACACACACACACACACACACACACACACACACACACACACACACACACAGCGAGAGCAAGAGAGACGCGTTAACATGATGAAAACACAAAGCAGCTCTTCCTCATACCTGACGATCCTGACCTCATATATTAAACAGATCATATCACATGTCACCATCCGCGGCTCAGACCACTTCCTGGATTCTATCTAGAACCACACCGATAGTAAGCGTTTTTTAAAAATCAAACAACGGCTCCACGTTTTAAGACATCAGAATATCCAGGTGGAAGAGAGAACCTCAACATCACCTGTAGTAACACCTCTCAATGAGTGACAGCCTCGACGCTAACAGGCTAACGCTACCCGATAATGACGGACCGTAGCTGACTGAACTGAACAATAAACCACTCTCACCGTCCCCCAACATTCATCATGTCTGATAGTGTGTGAGCTGACGCCTCCGGACGCTTGCTGCTGTTAGAAGCTAACCCAAACTGGCCGAGGCTAAGGGGGTGGACACTGCTAGCTATGATGCTAACAACCGAGCAAAACAATCCACCTGAGGGGGCAGAAACAGCCCCTACCGCAACCATTTCCACCTCCACTAGAACAGACACAAGACACGAAACCGCACTTACCGCAGGTACTGGGCGCAGAGGTTCATCCTACCGGACCACCGGGCTTTCAGGCAACGACGTGTCCCGGAGCTAACGCTCCTCCCGACGCCATGTTGCTGTGTGACCCGCAGAGGGCCTCTGCTGCGGGGGAGGAGCGGCGGCCGCGAGGCGGGGGCAATTTAGAATAAAATAATCTCATAGAATAAATGAATATTATTAATGATGGTAAAAATCAACTGTTTGAGAATTATAACAACAAAACATTGTTAAAAACACAGACTTATGAAACCAGGACAGGAAATGACGGATGTAGTGAAAATCCGTGTAAAGGTTTAGTAACCTGACCTGGATCCCAGGTCACGACTGGAAACGGGCAGTGACGCAATACTACGTTTATGAACTGCTACCTTAAGAATGTAGTACCTTTGGGTCAGGTGCGTCTCTCACCTCTGATTACCTTGAAGTGACTCAGTCACTGGAAATTATTTAAACTGACCGATTTCTAACCGCTTATATAAAGGTACGAGCAAGACACCATGGATCAATTCATGTATCCTTCCTTTAGCTGGGGTGGGAGTATGACAGAACAGCATTGGTTGGATTTGGGTCAGAATGTTGACTCAAGTAATCCAAGTAAATTATTCTGGTTTGAGTGAGACAGACCGGTCCAGCTCGCTCTGACCAGCATTCCTGCCTGTGTGGCAGGGTGGAGAAACGAGGGCCCGGGCGGGATTTGATCCGCAGACTTCCTGCTGAGAGTCACACGCTAACCAGTCAACCAAAGGGACATCCCTGTGGCCAAGTCGCCAGGTCACATAATCAATCAGGATATAGTGACAGGATGCTCACCCTTTCACATCTGTTCCCTAACCTTGAATTCTGTTGGAGAACATCTGACCTTGACCCTACACAGCTGGTTAAGGTGGAGTGGTGATCAGCCGACTTGTCTTAAAGCTCAACTGACACAGAAAAGGTGAGACGGATGAGCTTTCAGACTTTTATTCTCCACATGGGACAGCAGACAGGCGTGACCTTTAATCCCCATCCTCCAGGTCTGTTCAGTAGATTAGCAACAAGGACGAGAGCCAGGAGAAATAAATTAAAACCCACAACAACTCGTCAGGTAAAAAACAACCAATCAGAAACGTCAAAGGAGAAAATAAAAGCAAATAAAAGCTTTTAAGTCAGTGAGAAAAACCAGAAGATTCAAATAAAATCCTTAAAAAGGTCATTAGAAAACAATTCAGATTCAGCTTTTGGTTCATTTCTCTCACTGTGCTTCTGTAACGCTGTGCGCACGCGCACACACACACACACACACACACACTGTACAGGTCAAACTTCAGTATTTACACTCATGTTTACATGTTCTTCATCTATAAATCAGTTCAGTTTCTCTAAATTTCCACAACTTCATACAAAGGTGGGCGGGGTTTCTCATCAGGCCCCGCCTCCGTTTCACTGACGGTCAGTCAGCAGCTGCTGTTTTTGAACTCTCCATTCTCAGTGATCGAAAGCTTGGTGGGGTTGTTGGGCTGCAGGCCATTGCGGATGTTAGGTGCACTGTAACGCTCCTTCACCTGCGTCAGCGCCGCCATCAGGCGAGAGTTTGCTGCGTCCAGAGAGCCGATCCGCTTCTCCTGATTGGATAGAGACAAGAAGGGGGAGGGGCAGGAAGTCAGACTCAAAGACAAGAGGAACCTAACAGGACGTGTGGGATTATTTCTAAAACTGCAGAAGAAACATCAGAACATTAAAGCATCCATGACTCCCATCATAACCAGTTAATCATAACCAGTTAATCATAACTCCCACCATAACCAGTTTATAATAACCAGGTAATCCTAACTCCCACCATAACCAGTTAATCATAACTCCCATCATAACCAGTTAATCATAACTCCCATCATAACCAGTTTATCATAACCAGTTAATTATAACTCCCACCAAAACTAGTTAACCATAACCAGTTTGGTCATAACTCCCATCATAACCAGTAGGGCCCGACCGATATATCAGCCGGCCGATATAGGGGTCATTAACACCATTGGCTATCGGCCAAAAAGACTGCGATATGGCCGATATTGTGCTACCTATCCAGCAGATGGCGCCAGCTTTATGAACTCATGTTGAGTGGCTCCATTCCTTGGGGGGTGGAGCCACAGTCACAGCACACATGCAGCTGAGCAGCAGCAGAGGACGGTGATGAGGAAGTAGGAGGTAAATCTTCAGTTTTAAGCATATTTGTTGTGTCAGTGGTAAGTTGAACGATAAAATAAGCAATGACAAAAGTATGTTTCCCCTCAACATGCTTCCTAAGTTTATTGTGTGCCTCATGGCCTCGTATTGAAAAGTTAACCTGAAAAAATAAAATAAAACTGACATACTTCCTAAGTTTATTGTGTGCCTCATAGCCTCGTATTGAAAAGTTAACCTGAAAAAATAAAATAAAACTGCCGCAGCATTACGCTCTATGCAGAGCTCACACTGCAGGGCAGTAAGTAAGTAACATTGGCCTTTTTCTGGTAGACATTCTGGAATATTCTCAGACAATTTCCTCCGCTCTTCAGCAGTCTTTTCAAACTCACGCGGTTCACCCGCGGCTCGCGAAAAAAATAGTGCAGACGCCGAAATGATCGCTGCACGGCGCGGGCGGAGCACCGGCGCGCAGCACTTCGGTGGCCCATGTGACCTATAGAATAGGATAACAAGGGCGACGAATGAAGGCGGTCCCCGTTTCGCGGCGCTTCAGCGGCACACGACCGTTGTCGCAGCTCTTTGGTGTGTAATATAGAAATAAGTTAGCATCAAAAAGGCAGAGAATGAAGGGTTTAATCTTAAGAAAATTTGTATTTCTTTTTTTTTGTGAGGGAGATTTATCGGCCATTATATCGGCTATCGGCCTTTTTTAAAAGTTTTATATCGGTATCGGTCCCAAAAAAAAAGCATATCGGTCGGACCCTAATAACCAGTTAACCATAACCAGTTAATCATAACTCCCACTATAACCAGTTAACCAAAACAGTTAAGCATAACTCCCATCATAACCAGTTTGGTCATAACTCCCACCATAACCAGTTAACCATTACCAGTTTGGTCATAACGCCCATCATAACCACTTTGGTCATAACTCCCACCATAACCAGTTAACCATAACCACTTTGGTCATAACTCCCATCATAACCATTAATCATAACTCCCAACATTACCAGTTAATCATACCTCCCATCATAACCAGTTAAGCATAACTCCCTCTATATCCAGTTACTCATAATTCCCACCATAACCAGCTAATAACTCTCACCATAACCAGTTTATCATAACCAGTTAATCCTAACTCCCATCATGACCAGTTTATCATCACTCCCACCATAACCAGTTAACCTTAACCAGTTTATCATAACTCCCACCGTAACCAGTTAATCATAACTCCCACCATAACCAGTTAATCATAACTCCCACCATAACCAATTAACCATAGCTCCCATCATAATCAGTTAATCATAACTCCAGTTAACCACAACCAGTTTGGTCATAACTCCCACCATAACCAGTTAATCATAACTTCCACCATAACCAGTTTATCATAACCGGTTAATCCTGACTCCCATCATAACCAGTTAATCCCAACTCCCATCATAGCCTGTTTATCATAACCAGTTCATCATAACTCCCACCATAACCAGTTTGGTCATAACTCCGATCATAACCAGTTTGGTCATAACTCCCATCATAACCAGTTTGGTCATAACTCCCACCATAACCAGTTAACCATAACCAGATGGTCATAACTCCCACCATAACCAGTTATTCAAAACTCCCATCATAACCATTAATCATAACTCCCAACATTACCAGTTAATCATACCTCCTATCATAACCAGTTACTCATAACTCCCACCATAACCAGTGAATAACTCTCACCATAACCAGTTTATCATAACCAGTTAATCATAACTCCCATCATAACCAGTTTATCATAACCAGTTAATCATAACTCCCACCATAACCAGTTAACCATAACCAGTTAATCATAACTCCCATCATAACCAGTTTATCATCACTCCCACCATAACCAGGTAACCCTAACCAGTTTATCGTAACTCCTCTCATAACCAGTTAACCATAAGTTAATCATTACTCCCATCATAATCAGTTTGGTCATAACTCCCACCATGACCAACAAGTTAATCATAACTCCCACCATAACCAGTTAATCACAACTCCCATCATAACCAATTAACCATAGCTCCCATCATAATCAGTTAATCATAACTCCCACCATAACCAGTTTGGTCATAACTCCCACCATAAACAGTTAATCATAACTCCCACCATAACCAGTTAATCATAACTCTCACCATAACCAGTTTATCATAACCAGTTAATCCTAACTCCCATCATAACCAGTTAATCCTAACTCCCATCATATTCAGTTATCATAACCAGTTAACCATAACCAGTTTCTCATAACTCCTCTCATAACCAGTTTGGTCATAACTCCCATCATAACCAGTTACCCATAACCAGTTAGGTCATAACTCCCACCATAACCAGTTAATCCTAACTCCCATTATAACCAGTTAATCCTAACCAGTTAACCATAACCAGTTAAACATAACTCCCATCATAACCAGTTAACCATAACCAATTTGGTGATAACTCCCATCATACACCAGTTAACCATAACAGTTAATCATAACTCACATCATAACCAGTTTGGTCTTAACTCCCACAATAACCAGTTAACCATAACCAGTTTGGTCATAACTCCCACCATAACCAGTTAATCATAACTCTCACCATAACCAGTTTATCATAACCAGTTAATCCTAACTCCCATCATAACCAGTTTATCATAACCAGTTAATCCTAACTCCCATCAGAACCAATTAATCATAACTCCCACCATAACCAGTTAACCATAACCAGCTAATCTTAACTCCCATCATAGCCAGTTAACCATAACCAGTTTGGTCATAACTTCCATCATAACTAGTTAACCATAACAGTTAATCATAACTCCCATCATAACCAGTTAACCATAACCAGTTTGGTCATAACTCCCAACATAACCAGTTAATCATAACTCCCACCATAACCAGTTAATCCCAACTCCCATTATAACCAGTTAATTCTAACCAGTTAACCATAACCAGTTAAACATAACTCCCATCATGACCAGTTAACCATAACCAGTGTGGTCACAACTCCCACCATAACCAATTAACCATAACTTCCATCATGATCAGTTAATGATAACCAGTTTGGTCATAACTCCCACCATAACCAGTTAATCATAACTCTCACCATAACCAGTTTATCATAACCAGTTAATCCTATCTCTCACCATAACCAGTTTATCATAACCAGTTAATCCTAACTCCCATCAGAACCAATTAATCATAACTCCCACCATAACCAGTTAACCATAACCAGCTAATCTTAACTCCCATCATAGCCAGTTAACCATAACCAGTTTGGTCATAACTTCCATCATAACTAGTTAACCATAACAGTTAATCATAACTCCCATCATAACCAGTTAACCATAACCAGTTTGGTCATAACTCCCACCATAACCAGTTAATCATAACTCCCACCATAACCAGTTAATCCCAACTCCCATTATAACCAGTTAATTCTAACCAGTTAACCATAACCAGTTAAACATAACTCCCATCATGACCAGTTAACCATAACCAGTTTAGTCACAACTCCCACCATAACCAATTAACCACAACGTCCATCATAATCAGTTAATGATAACCAGTTTGGTCATAACTCCTACCATAGCCAGTTCATCATAACTCTCACCATAACCAGTTTATCATAACCAGTTAATCCTAACTCCCACCATGACCAGTTTATCATAACCAGTTAATCCTAACTCCCATCAGAACCAATTAATCATAACTCCCACCATAACCAGTTAACCATAACCAGTTAATCTTAACTCCCACCATAGCCAGTTAACCATAACCAGTTTATCATAACCAGTTAATCATAACTCCCATCATAACCAGTTTATCATAACCAGTTATTCCGAACTCCCATCATAGCGAGTTTATCATAACTACCACCATAATCAGTTAACCATAACCAGTTTATCTTAACTCCCACCTTGACCAGTTAACCATAACCAGTTTATCATAACTCCCAACATAACCAGCTAACCATAACCAGTTTATCATAACTCCCACTATAACCAGTTAACCATAACCAGTTAATCATAACTCCCATCATAACCAGTTAATGATAACTCCCACCATAACCTCCTGAATCTCAGTTTTTATCCTAAAGCAGATTTAAAACCATCAGAAAAATCTCCACTAACAGACGAAACATGTTTAAAAGCTAAAGATCCTTCCAAAGACCCTGATCCCGTCAATGGTTCTGACCTGACAGCAGCGGTACCATTAAAGGTTCTGAGAAGGTTTGACGGCAGCAGCTAAACAAAAGATTCAAAAGTAAAGAACAAACTGGAATAAAAACAGGTGAAGCAGCAGGAAGTGCTGCTTTTACTTTGAAAGGGTGAACAGGAAGCTGTGAGGGTGGGTGGGGCTGCAGCCAAACTGAAATAAAACACGCCTACACACCTGCAGAACCTCCAGGTTCTGGGTCAGAACCAGAACATGCGGCAGGCCTGAACTCTGGTTCAGTTGTGATTTTCCTCTCAGCCACCAGGGGGAGACAATCCAGTGAGGGTGGGTAGATGGGACCACAGGTGAGACGGCTCACCTGGCTGTGACAGACCTTTTTCACACTTCCTGGAAGGAGGAAATGTGCCAGTGGCGGGGAAACGAGTAATAGCAGCGTTACTGCAGCATGCCGGGCTGTTTTCCTCATGCGCTGAAGCAGCTTCCATCCTCTATCCACACAGCTGTCTGTGGAGGGGTCACTAACGGAGAAGTACTTATGTCTGCAGCAGACATTTCACGGCTAAGGATTACGCGTTAGCAGTCTTCGGTACCAAGTGTGTTCTTCTAGAGCAGCGTCACCCCAGGCTGTGCAGCACAGGACTTGGAGAACCAGGAGCTACTGAAGGCCAGACCATGATGATGCTGTGCTAGCCCGGTTAGCCCTGCAGGCGAGCAGCAGACTGCTAACATGTAAGCTCCTGTTTGTGTTCATGACAGCTGGTGCTGAACTCCGTTAGCTTAGAGCTGCCACGTCATCCGTTTATCGTTTTCACGTCCACAGACAGAAATGTATCAGCTGTACGACATAAATACACTTTACTGCAGATTCATTACACATGTGTATGTTAACATGATATTTTATTGTTTCAAAGTGAATTTTTATTATGGGAACATGAAAATGATATAGTTAGAACAAATATCGCTGTAATTCTTTCGTGGGTGGCAGATCTACGTTCTGAATCACATAGCTGTGTCTTCCGTACATTGGGCTAATGTAAAAGTGCAGATACGATCCGTGCTGACTCGTGTCTGAACTATTGAAGAACGAGATTTCCCATCGATGACGCAATTACGCTTTTTGGTTTCAGCTTCGGCTCATTTCCAAAGATCCCAGACTTGAATTATGGCATTATCTGTTCTCTGATTGGCTGCCTGCAGAGGTGTGAGGCGTGTATTTTGTTTGTTTTAAACCAATAAAAACCAGCATAGTGGAGGAGGGGGCGGGGCTACAACTACTTGCCTGATTGGTTAATTTCACATCTGTTACTGACCTGGAATAGGATTAGAAGCAGAGAACGACTCAGAGTCACTCCCACATGGGAACATGCTGGCTGACATGTTTACCTTCAGCACCTGATGATGATGATGATGATGATGATGATGAAGGTGTGCCGGTACCGTACCTGAGCATCGATGATCTTCTGCTTGGCTTCAATCACCGCCTGCATCTCAGCGTGGTCCCTCTTTAGCTCCTCCTCCACCGCCATTAGCCTGTGCAGACACAAGTCTGGGTTGTTTGGGTTCTGGTTCTGGTGAAACTATTGAGGTCGGGAACCCAGTTCATGGGTCTCTATTAAAACTGGATCACAACAGAACCTGCTTCATTTAGTTCAACAGAACTTCAGACCAACCGACAGAAGCTTCTGGTTCTGTGACTAAACTAGTCTCACCAACCAGAACCTCCAGATGTTGCAGACTGTTCATGTGTTTATTTATGAAGCACCTTATCAGCTGACCACGGTGCTGAACACAAGCATAAAACTCACAACAGGAACTAAAATAACGCTGTGTGTCATTAACAAAGAGATAAAAACAAAACAACCATAAAAACATTAAAAGAATGTGGAAGAAAAACTGACTGTTAACATGACAACTGAAAAAAAGTTCCTCTACCTGCAGATGATGCTCTTCATCTGGCTATCCTTCTCCTCCTGCTGCCTCCTCAGGCGCTCCTCGCTGTCCTCCAGGCGGTTCTTGTACTCCAGCAACAGCTTCTGCATCTGCTGCTCCTGGACGAGGAGGCGCCGTTCGTACTCCTCCAGACGACGACCTGACATCCGCAGGCGCTCCGTCAGCCGGGAGATCTCCAGCTCATACTGCAGGACAGGAGAGCCCGCATTAGGAGGATCTAAACACATCGCAGCCTCTCCATGACAACAGACATGGCTCCAGGTTCAGAGGAACAATCCTGCATGATCCTCTGGATTTACATCGAGGGATAGACGTCTTTTTCTCACCAGGTGAGAAAAATGCAAAAAAAAAAATTCAGGGAGAATGGACCTCCAGATGGAATTAAAATTATTTACACCAACCAGAAATAAAAGTGAGAACTAAAACGCATTAGATATGTGAGACATGTAAGACAATGGAGATGTGTTGAACTCTTAACTGATTCTTTGGAAAAACTTTACAGGACGAAAACTTTGAAGACAGGATTTTGTCCATAACGCCCACCCTTGGTGTGACGCACCTGTCCAGCATCGTTTCTGCGTACATGTCTCTACTCACATTCTTGTGACACGCCATCAACGACAGCCCCAGTACTGTTCCAATCCTAAGTACGCATCATGGATAGTTCGCTCAAAGTTCCAGGATGTGTTCTGGCTCTGCACACTGAGTTGAGGATGCATTGGTGCACCCTTCTGCAGAACTGGGACAGCAAATGTCCCGCACTTGAGTAGCACCTTTCAGAGTTAGACTCCACACTTCAGTGTATCAATCACTCATTCACACACTGATGGTGATGAGCTACCATGCAGCCACAGCTGCCCTGGGGCTCGCTGACAGAGGCGCCACCGGTCCGTCCGACCACCACCAGCAGGCAAGGCCGGTTAAGTGTCTTGCCCAAGGACACAACAGCAGAATTCTCTGTCTGGAGCTGGGATCGAACCTGCAACCTTCTGATTACTGGACAACCCGCTCTACCTGCTGAGCTGCTGCTGCCCCTAACGCATTGCTAACTTGCTAGCCCACTTTCAAAATAAAAGCAGTGGTGCCTTAAATAGGTATTTGACGAAAACAGGGAAATGTTGGAATTTTCACCCTCTTGGACCATCCTCGGTAGAAGAGACTTTCTGACGAACTAGCCAAGAACATACTAGCGTCGCTGGGTATTGAGAGATGGCCCAGGTGTTGTTTACCTTCTCAGTGTTCCTGCCCTCTTTCTGGCTCCTCTCTCTTCTCTCCTCCTCCTCCTCCTCGTACTGTCCGTTGCTGAGAACCCACGCCGCCGTCCGCTCTACAGGAGACATGGCTACTGCCTCCATCGGTGTCCCTGCCTGCACACACACCATCATCACTGACTCATCAGGACCAGTGAGAAAGCTAATTTCTCAGCATACCTGTGTGAACTGCTTGCTGGAGCTCCTGGGGGGCGGAGTCTGATCCTCTGCCAAGCAGGCAGCCTGCTGGCGGTTTGTGGGCGTCGGCTCTGTGTTGGCACTGCTGCTGCTGTGCAGCGAGGTGCTCTGAGGCAGCAACCGTGGCGTTCTGGCTCCACCTCCTCTGCTCTGCTGCTCCACCTTGATTATGTGGGCAGTGCCCGCTGTTGTGCTCTGGTGGGGGATGGCGACTACAGTCGCGACACCCAGAGGAAGGTCAGGCGGTGCGTGGCGGCGAGGCGTAGAGCACTCCTCGCTCTGCCTACTGCCTGTCTCATCCAGGCTGCTGTTGGACACTGCTTGACCTTTGCCCCCCACCTGGCTGCCCAGGTCATCGGAGTTGCTGTGGCTGTTGTGCGAGCTCTCGGAGCTCAGGTTCTCCGAGCTGGAGTCCTTCCGCAGTGAGTGGCTGGAGTGTGTGGACAGGCTGTGGGCGGGGTTACTGAGATGGTAGACTGGGTTTTGGAAGGACAGCGGCTGCAGGCTACGTTGCTGGCTGAGGGACGGGTGCAGTGGACGTCTCACCTGTGGCGCGCTCTGAGGCTGATTGTCTCTGGGCGGGGCTTTGCCCAGGTGTGGTGCTGGCTGAGGCGTGACGGGGTTGGAGTGGGCATAAGTCACTGGGGGAAGAGCATGCCCCATGGAGGACTGGGAATCCACCCTGCTGAGTCGGGGCGGGGCCTCATGGTGCAGCAGTGGCCCAGCAGGGTTGTGAAGGCTCTGAGAATCCTGCAGGTCTACCAGAGAGATGCTGCGGCCGTTAGGCAGCAGGACATCTCCGCCCTCCTGGTCTGAGATGCTGCTCCGGACCGACGGATGCTGCTGAGCAAGCAGGGGGCGCTGGCTCCGGGAGTAGCCCTCCAAGACATCGCTGACCGGAGACTGGAGGCTCTGGACCTCACCCCGGCTGCAGGACAAGATGAACAATTAGAGACCAATGCAGTCGTTACATCAGCTGAATCCTCGGGGTCCAGTTCTGGTTCCTCTGCTAAGCTGTGGACTTCCACTCTACCGCCCCCTTCTGGCCTAAACTCAGAGCTGTAAGGAATCTTGACCTAAAACCCTGGAAATTCCCAGAATATTCAAGTAGGAGGGCAAACCTACTCCCTCTGGAGTTCCTTAAAAGGTGGTTCTCTTCAGATTTAGATCATTTTTAAGGAACAGAACAGTTTGTGCAGAATGAAGCCCACGCTCATGCGCTTTTACTTTGGAAGAATTTAATCAGGTGTGAATCAGCTGATTGGTTACCTGTCTACAGGGTCCTCAAAGATCCGCTGCAGCCCGGACGACACGCTGCCACTGATGTTGGGTGTGGAGCCGTTGTCCTGGAAACGTCGCAGCTGCTGCTGGACCGGCGTCGGAGCAGCCAGGCAACGAGAAATATCTCCCAGAATCTGCGGCAGTGGGCCCAGCTTGGCTACGGTGGCCTGCAGGAAGGAATTTTCACCCTGTTGATGTTGTGTGCGTGCGTGGGCGGGGTGGGGGTGTGGAATGGAATGAAGCATTGGAGGGGGCAGCAAACATGGTGGCAGGAAACAGGAAGTGAACAAAAGGAGGAAGAAGAGGAAAAACCATGAGGAGAATTAATGGAACCAAAACAAACGAGAACGTCATGCTTCTCCTGAACAGAACAAGAACACAGCAGAGCCATGCTGATGGAGGGGGTGGGGGGGGGGTGTCATGCTGTTTGGTGTTAATGAGGTCATCTCAAACACACACATAAACATACCAGGGTCTCAGAGGCCGTGCACGCCTCTCGAAGTTGAACATAACACAGTTCTATCAAAGGCTCTTATTTTGAAGAACAGCAGGAAGTAACAGAGAAAAACTGAACCTCAAGCGTCTGGTTTTTATTTTTAAATTGACTAAATAAATAAATCTACAAAACCAATCCCAACGGAGCCAATAGAGTCGGGTTCTGAAAGAGTAGCAGCTTTGGACCTTTATCTGGTTCCGACTGCTCCGGTTCTTGAGAGCCCAATCCTGGCCCTAGAGCGCCGGTATCCAGCAGGTTTTAGTTCCAACCCTTCGGGCGCATTTGCCGCCGTTTCTTACCTTGCCTGGTAAAAAACACATTAGCTGTGTTTTTACCGTCATTTCTACGTCCTCCATGTCCCAAACAAAGCTCGTCAGATCCGTACACCCTGCTCCCGCGCTGTCTTTCTGGCTGGATGAGTGCATTTCTTCAGAGTCAATATCCTGCTTCATCATCAGAGTCAGTCATGACCAGACAAAGAGATCAGTCAACAAAGACCAGACCTGCTAGCATGTGGAAGTTCTATCCCTCTAATAGCCGCCCTCTTCGTGCTGCGCTCGTCTCCTCCTCTCGTCCTCTCCCTGACCAGGAACCTCTCGGCGGGAGACTAAAACCCTAAAAACTCAGGAACTTTCAATATAAACACACCCAGAAGTGTTGCTCAGCCTGAAGTTACACATCTCCACTATCTTCTGGTGCAAAGTAGTAGCTTTATATGGGATCATATTTGTAGCTGTGGCTCGTTTGTCAGCAATGACGCGTGTCGCAATATTGTGACATTGGTGTCTAAAGGGTTAACCCTGTGTCAACACACCTGATTTCAATCAGCAGTGATTAACAGGCTTCTGCAGCATCTGATGAGCTGCTACACAGGTGTGTTGGAGCAGAGAAACCACTAAAACGTGCTGACACCGGCCCTCCAAGACCAGGATTGGACACCCTGGGTTTAGACCATTCAGGTTCTTTATCTGCTCAACAGAAGAACACGAGGATGGGATAAACCCACAGAGTGGAGAACATGAACAGAACCGGCTTGGTTCGACTGGACGTGTTCCTGAGCAGGTCCTGGTTTGAGGTCAGGGTTCTCAGGTATTGGGGAGGACTTCTTGATCTCAGAACCCACCTCCATCAGTGCTGGGATGTCCAGCTGGATCACCTGCACACTCTTAGTTCTCACGTGCACAGACTCTGAACCAATCACCTGGAGGTTACCACACACACACACACACACACACACACACACACACACACACACACACACACACACACACACACACACACACACACACACACACACACACACACACACACACACACACACACACACACACACACACACACCTTGTCCAGATGGGACACCACCTCCCACAGCAGGGCGTGGAGCACTGACAGCTCGCGGCCGAGGTCGATGTAACCCTCGAATCCCGGCGTGTTGGACAGAGTTTCTGGGTTGGAGATCTCTGACAGGAAACGCATCATTGCCGCCCACTCGTGCTCTAGAAAGTCATTCATGAAGGCCATGTACTCCTCCTTGTTCCCAAACCTGCGGAGAGCACCGGCTGGGTTTCAGTGAGCGCTTGTGGAGAACCTGGGAAAGGGTCGTAGCGCAGACACTCACTTGGTGAAGTTAGCCAGGTTCTGGATGACTTTGGCGATGAGCGTGAGCGTCCTGGAGGTGCGGTCGTCGGGATACTCCTGCATCAGGCTGAAGAGAGACGGAGACATGATGGCAGGGCAGAGGAACCTCAGGAAGAGCGAAGCGCTGATCAGACGCTTGCTGATGTCCTGCTGGTGGCCACGGGACACACACTGCTGCTTCCAGGATGAAAACACCTCCTTCAGCTCCCGAGGAAACACGCTAAGGGAGAAAAAACACGTTAGCAGCACAGTAACATGCCCATGTAGATGGGACATATTTGTCTCAGAAGAGCAACGTGGAACATGCGTAAACATGAGAAAGTTCGTCCTGATGTTTGTTCATCAATCACTTACAGATTTACACTTCCTGATTACTGCCTTCTTACCTTTTCTGATTGGTTGACTGACTCAGAAAACCAAATTGAAGCAGCCAATCATGTGAGACTTTGAAGTTCCTAGCGCTGCTACAGAATTGTTAACCTGAGAAAACCAAAATGCTGTTTCTAGAGTGTGCATGTGAACACACCAGTAGGAGTTGATGATCTTGCAGAGGGCCAGCTCGCAGCACATCTTCAGGTTACTCTGATGTTCAGGTAGGTCACTGCTGGAGCATCTGCTAGGATCCACCTCACAGTTCTCGTCAGACTCATACAGGGCCTTGATGAACTCCCCTACACGCACGCACACACACACGCACACGCGCACACACACAGTTGGAGCATCTGGCTGAGCTCCACGGCTGTGACTCTAACCCAGATCCAGATGTTTTAAAGCTTACCAAGAGCATCATGAAGGTACTTCTGTCCCACCAGCTTCAGATACTCCTCGATGGACTTTGTTGCCAGCGTGTTCTCCCTGAAGATCAGAACATCATGGTCGGCACATCGGTCCACCTCTGACATCACCAGGTCCGTCAGGAAGTCCTGGAGAAGGATCAGGATCAGAAGATAAAGCAGTAATTATTCCAAACCAGCATCCTCAGACCATCCACCTGACTGTGGGCTCCAAGTTGCTTCTTTAAACCTCCCACTGTCCTAATGGGTGTGACCCAGCGAGGAAAGTTGACCATTGAGCAGGATTCATGGTTTTATCCCTTGGGTTCAGGTGGCAGGGGTGAGGAGTGAGCACCCCTTCACCCCTGCCACCTGGACCTCAAGGGATAAACCATGAATCCTGCTCAATGGTCAACTTTCCTCGCAGACACACACACACACACACACACACACACACACACACACTCACACACACACACACACACACGAGTTTTGATTAAGACTGTCTCAAATTTTATTTAATGTCTTTAATAATAAATTCATCAGAAATATTTAAATTTCCGTTTCCATCCAAATAATCAGAATCAGAAAAACATCTATCAATGGGGTTTACTACGGCCAGCAGATGGCGCCATATCTCCACTGATTAGAACAGGTCCCAATCAGCTGGTTCCCCAATAGAACCAGAACCAGGTGAATCAGTTATGGTGCATACACATTAGCGTTGGCACGGCCCCAAAATGTAACGAACGGCACCGGAATTTGGTTTCACACACAGGTCAGATTTGCGTTTTTGGTGCCAAGGCGACTCTTTTTCTCAGACCTTCTCCCCAGCGGTCACGCCTACCGCCTCCGATCTGCGAGAAGAATGAGCCAGAGGGGGGGGCTCCTGCATGCACGATTCATCTTCATGCTGCTGAGTAAAGTTCTGTCTGTAGCGCTGTGTGTGTGTGTGTGTGTGTGTGTGTGTGTGTGTGTGTGTGTGTGTGTGTGTGTGTGTGTGTGTGTGTGTGTGTGTGTGTGTGTGTGTGTGTGTGTGTGTGTGTGTGTGTGTGTGTGTGTGTGTGTGTGTGTCACGACACACACAGTAAATTCATAAAATAATGTGGTTCAGAGTCTTCAAAAGCAACACAGCTCATGTTCGCCTTTGTTTACCTTATGGAGCTGACTTTCCCGCGCGTATTAAACTCCGCCCACAGGCACGGGGATTTCCACATTCCTGAGAAGTCCCTCAGGAGATGTGGGTTCTACAATTTGGGCTCTACAGGTTTGGGTTCTAGAGCAGCTACAGATGTGGGATCTAGAGCGGATACGGACATGGGTTCTAAAACTACAACCACAACCGTTTAGATGATAAGCAAAGCCATTCTAAATATTAATAAATGAAGATCCAATAATACTTGAACTTTATTGCAGACGAGCATCTGGCCCTCGTGGTGTCTGCTGGTAAACTCCAGCCCTTGAATAAATTTAGTCGAAGACCCGTGAGCTAGAGGAACATGTCCTGAGACATTAAGAACAACCCAGTTTAGATTCTGAGCGGGTTCTGACCTTGGCCCGGCCCGTGCTCTGCAGGATGTGGACCAGGGCACACGCCATCTCCTCCTTGTTCTTGACGCTGATGACAGGCTCTAGAACCGAGCACAGCATGGTGTAGTTGTTGGTGACGAACTCGGCGAACTCCTTGTACTGCTCCATGGGCAGGATGGAGATGACCTGGAAGCGGGACTTGATCCGGATCGATGGTCCGCCTCCTTTGGTCTTGCTTGCGGTTGGAGTGCTGACCGGGTACCACTTCTCCACAAACTGCCGGCCCGTAATGCTGGACACTGGGATGTTGACCAGGCCCACGTAGTTGTTCTTGTCCTTCTTCTTCCTCTTGTCCACGTCGCGGTAGATGTGCACGGTGACGCTGCGCACGGCGGGCAGGCTGGAGAAGTCGAAGTACTCGCCCCAGAACAGGCTGTCGTGTCGAGTCTTACTGGTGGTGCGAGCGTACAGAACGTCGTCCAGACACAACTCACAGAAGTACTTCTTCTTGGGGGGCAGGTCTTTGGCCTCAATGATCCAGAGACGGAGGAGGTTCTCCGCCCGCCGGCAGTTGTCCTGGAAACACAACATATGTAGTAACTGCCTTCTGTAATTCTGTACGTGACATGTCCAAGTAGCAGAAACATCTGTAACTGTGACTCCTGCTGCCTCCTGGCTAGGACGGCCCTGAAAATGAGGTTTTTAATCTCAACGGGACCTTCCTGGTTAAATAATGAAAATAAAACATCCAATCAGAACCGCCCAAAAACATAGATCAGTCAGAACAGGGAGTCACTAAACAATCAGCTGATTGCACTGCCAGCTTCTAGAACCAGCCGCTCTAACGTGACAGAACCTCACCTTGTTGGGCTGGACGGTTCTCCGGAGGTTCTCCATCCACTTGTCTCTCTCTGAGGCAGACGTGCAGCTGAAACACTTGCTGCCTCCTGAATACGTCACCTGAGACAGAAGAGTCACTGTCAGAAACACCTGGTGAGTCTTCAGAACCAGTCTGAACCAGTCTGAAACTTCAGAACCAGTCTTAGCCCTCAAAACCGGACAGGAGGAGGTGAAGTGTCGGCAGGTGCATCACCTCGAAACAGAACTCCTGGCCCAGAACGCTGCTGTGGAGAGGTTTGATGTATACATCCTCCTCCATGCTCAGGTCTAGAGCCTCCACAGCGCTGCCCGGACTCAGGAGGGATTCATGGGAGCTGGACTCCTTCAGCTTGGGAAGCCCGCGAGATCTGAAGGAGAAAGCAAACATGTGGATTGATCAGGGATGTGGGGCTGAGCGGAGGAACATCAACGCATCCTCCTGCTGTCAGAACCAGGAGAGCTGAAATACCTACGATAAACAACCACAGAGCCAGGTGAGGGGCGGTTCCCAGAGCATCACTCCCCCTCCCTCCCCCAGACTCCCGACCCTCCGGCAGACAGCGGAGCATCATCTTCACAAAGAAAAACCAAGTCCTGGGACATCAGATCACCTGCTGGGTCCTCAGAGAGGGTTACCGTGGTAACCATCACTGGGGGAGGGCCGGTGCTAGGCAGCAGGGAGTGACGCAGCAAGGAGCAAGGCAGGAGTTAACTATAGAGCAGCCTCAGAAGGCAGAGGTTTGAACCCAGGTGAGGTCATGTGACACGACGCTTCTCTACAGCAGCAGCTCTGACACCTGACCAGTGTTCTGATGTTGGTCAGGCGTTCCAGAAGCATCTGTGACCCCTTTACGGAAAACCCATTAGAAGTCCTGATGGGGGGCTCCTGGGTCGGGTTTCCTCACTGAGCTCAGCGGTTCTGACCCAAACAATCTGGACTAAAGAGCAAAAACACAATCTGAGAGAAACGGCACACAGGAAGTTTCAGGAAGAGCTGGACAGAAACCTGCATATCTCCTTTTTGAAGTGGCAAAGACAAAGTTGTTCACTAATTTATAGGAAGCTGCGTCCTGACCAATCAAAAGCTTGCATTCTCCATCTCTCTTAAAAGATGGGAAAAAATTGGAGCGTGTCTCCATCTTCCTGTGTGAGCACGTCGGAGGGCTCTTGCGTCGACACATGATGGTGTTGCGTGTGTCCAACGCAGAAGTATAAATTAGGCTCGAGCCTGCATGATGTGCATCAGTTCATCTACACCCTAAAGCCTCTGGAAGGTGTAAAGCAGCTGCCTGTCTCTGAAAACCTCCTCCCCCTGGACGCCTGCAGAGAGGTTCCTGCTGCCTCTTTGGGAAGCAGCGCAGGCTCAACTGAAGCATTAACAATGTCTTCATAAAAATATAGAAATGTATATCAGCCTTTTGTTGGCCTGGCGCTGGAAGGGAAACACGCTCCGTCTCCCCTCCTGTCTTCATCCTGGTGGGGAACCTGGATCTGGCTCTGCCAGGGTCACATGACCGCAGCTACATGCTGCTGTTCAGGAAGCTTTTGACCTGGTGACTTTGGAGCACTGCAGTGATCCAGGAATCATTTCACGTGTGGAATGTGAGATTAGCTTAGCAACGTGTCTGTGACCTGAAAAAAGTAAGGAACCAGAGATCCATTACGTGCATCTTAACACATTCACTGCCAACGACGAATAAAGTCGTCATTTGCATTTTTTTACAGTGTGGGCGTCGGAACGAGCCCCCGCACTGAGAGAACAAACATCTCAGCTCTAAAGCCGATCTTCATCCACATACGTCACACGTGATCAGGAAGCAGAACATCCATGTGTTAGGAGATCGTTTTGGGCTGCTGCTGTAAAAGAAGTGAGGCGCGAACCGGAAAGGCATCTGCCAATCACAATTCGACAACAAATTATGAAAGAACGGATAACGCTCGAAACGCGCTGATTCTTCCTGATGTAAGAGGTGAGTCTCCGCTTTGTTTTGGCGTCGACATCATCCTAGCGGGCAACGTTCTGTCACTCTTAAAAATACAGTAAAAACTGTGAGAAACGCTGGCAGCTAAGGGCACAGATCAGGAAACGGCTGGTAGCGAATGAGTTAATAAAAACCAAAACCAGGTCTAGAGCAGTCCTGCTGTCATCCTCAGAGCTGAATGCTACCACAGAACCTGCTGCTGATCTTCTAAACAACCCTGCATAGTCCATTATAGAAGATAAATTCTAATAAAGTTATTTAATTAGCATCAAACTGTCTGTTCTGATGACACTCATACAACCAGTACCTGTCTGTGTCGGTGGGTCGCAGCGACGGCAGTCTGAAGCTGGTGTTCCGGTCTAGTTTGGTCTGACTCCTCGTCCTCTTGATGGAGCCTTTGAGACGTTTACTGAAAAATCCCTGAAAGACAAGGAGCAGGAGGTCAGGGACGGACTAGAACTCATTCATCAGCTATTGTAGGGCCAGGTATATGTCCACCAGGAGGCACCACAGCAGAGGTCATGAGGTCAGTGTCTGCAGCGCCATGTGGAGGTCCATCAGAACCAGAACCATCAGCTGATAGACCCTGTGTGTGTGTGTGTGTGTGTGTGTGTGTGTGTGTGTGTGTGTGTGTGTGTGTGTGTGTGTGTGTGTGTGTGTGTGTGTGTGTGTGTGTGTGTGTGTGTGTGTGTTGCCACCATGACAGGCTGCAGCTGCGGTCAGCCGCCTGGACAATGGAACATGGTGCACTTGAACTCTATGTCTCCCGCGTCCCTTGGGATGTGTTTGAATGCGTCAGAGGTGGGAATTGAAGCGTCCTCTGACAGGAGACCACCAGATGTTCCCATCAGACCATCACAATACATTTAGGCCTGCTAGTATACAAACCCAAGCTCAGCGCTTCTCAGAGTGTTAGAAAGTCCAACCCCTCTCCAGGAAACTGGTTGTGGAGAACAGAGCCGAGTGTTCAGCTCTTTACTTGTTTAGGGACAAGCGTTATGCATTTAACAAATACCAAACACAACAACATTTATAGCTTAAGCTGGTTCACAATGTCTGTCCCTAGCAGGTCACTGATCCAATAAGAACACAACACAGATTATAAAACAACTAATTAGATGAGAGCATAAAATACATCATATCAGCACATCTAGTTACTTTAAAGATCCTACAGCTACAATCTGACTAGCAGTCATGACTACATGGCTGATCCTTCTTCAGGAACTGCTTCAGCTTTGGCCTATCTGGGTTCAGTTTAAGCTCTGCTGGAAGACAACTCCACATTTTAACTCCACATACAGAGACGGCCGTTTTCTGAGATGTTTTACACAGAGGAACCTCACAACTCCCACTAGCCGTTCCACGACTTACTGATCCTGGTTTGAACCTCACAATTCCCACTAGCTGCAGCTTAGATTAGTTTAACTGCTGTTCTCAAGGCCAGCTGAGCTGTGGAGGTGAGTCCAACTACATCGAGCCAGACCCCCCCCCCCCCCCCCCCCCCCCCACACACACACACACACACACACACACCTGATGAACTCCATTCTCCTGGTTCTAATCCGACCCGGTTCTGAGCTCCTGCCGGCTGGGAGGAGAAGGCCTCTGAAGTCGGTCGGAGTCTAAACGTACCTGAGACCTCCAGCACTCCTCTGCTGCTGATAAACATCACGTCACAGCTGAAGTTGCTGGTCGTTCAGTGTGTGCGGTGCTCGACCAGAGGCGGCAGGGCTTTCCCGGTCTGGCCCCCACCTTCCATCACAGATCAGACGAGCACCCTCTCTCCCGGTTTTACACCATGGCGTTCCACTAGCCTTCCTTTAGTTGTTCTTATCTAGTCTTTTTACTAATCTTTATTGCTTTAATCCATTTTGTTTAATTGTAGTCACTGCAAGGTTGCTGCCATTTTACTCTTACATCTTTGTTGTGTGTACGGCGCTTTGGTTTATCTCTCATCGATGGAAAGTGCTTTATAAATAAAGATGATGATGATGTCTGCTGGACAACGTTTGACGTAAGACAGGTATGGAAAAGAAGTGTGCAGGATGCTAACATCAGCTTTCCTATTCGTCTGTGAGGGATGATGTCACAGCTGAGTCGGCAGGAGCCACCAGCTACCAGCTCAGGTGAAGCATCACAGGTAAGTGAGTAACATTTACTGTCCTATTCTAAATAGTCAAACATCGGCTCAGTTCGGATCAACAGTACACCGTGGTCGGGCCACACAACAAAGGCTGGAGCTAGGTGTTAAATAAAAATAAACTTAAAAATAAAATACGCACTAATGCTTATGTAATGTCCAGTAATGGTCAGTTTTAAGTACAGTTTGACCCTTCAATATCTGGTCGACATGGAGACAGGAGTCTGCATGTCTGCATGTCCGGATCCTGCATTCCATCAGCTGGAGTTCAGAGCCTCTCTGCAGCTCTGAACACATGATAACAAAGTGTCAACAATACTGTTCCCTTCCCAAGGCCTCTGTGCCAAGCCTGCCTCGTTATCTAGGCCGGACTGGACTGTTAATAGGAGGACTGCTTCTGCTTATATGTGTTGATCATTCATGAAATAAAATTAACAAATGTTATATGGATATTAATAAGGTTTCATTAATCTGTGCTATAATCAATAAGTTTGATTGATCTGTACTTGAATTACTGAAAGTATGAAATGAATTATTACATTGAAAGATTTATATATGGATCAGTAATGTTTGATATGACAAGGCCATCATCTTCTACACTGACACAAGGTTCACAAGGACAAATTAAAAGTCAAGTTAAACCCATGACACCTAGATTTTCTTTACCCCAGATCAGAGCATCCGTTATCTCAAGAAGGCGCGTGTTTTGAGGTTGTCTTGGTAATATCTTCTTACACGGCCAATTCTGATTTGTTAGAAAATCATAAAATGAGAATATTAGAACAGAATCATTCTGGTGACTCAGCAGTCGGAGTCAGAGTCACATTCCAGCTTTCCATCACTCAGCATTCAGTTCTAGAGGAAGCTACGGAAACTGCCGTCTGTAGGGAAGTCTCTTTAACCCAGAAGCAACCTTTGACACGCTGTCAAGGTTGCTGCAAAGCTGACACAGCAAACGGTTCCTGCAGAACAAAGCTGATATTGTTCCAGCTCCTTAAGAGTCCCCTGAGACGCAAAAAGTTTCATTCATCTGTTGTGACCCAGAAAACATCTCTGGACTGAAGGGTCGGTGCTACAGTATTCTACAACCTCTGTGCCAGAGGTCATCCGACCTCTCTGACCGTCAGATCCACGAAGAGAGTCTTCCAAACGCAGATAGCGTCTGATGCCTTTTGATAAAAATCAACTTCATAGCTTAACGCAAACCAAATTCTTTTACACACAGCTTTCCTAGATATGGAAGTTCTGATACCATCATATTCACACATAGGCACCATACATCACATCTCCTCCATCTAGATCCATGCATCACAGTAAATATTAGTTAACCTGTCATGTTTTAATTGTTTGGAAAATAAATTCTTACTTTTACAAACCTGACTCTTTTCTGAATCAAGACAAAGTGTTTACAATCCTTGAATAAACAAAGAATCCTAGAATCTTCTGATTAAACATTCAAAGACCAAGCAGGTTGATATTCTATATTTATATAGAGTATCACAGCTTATTAGTCATAAGTAGAGGTAATATATTAAGCTCTTAAAGCACTCAATTTACCAACTCCTACAGCTTATGAAACTGACAGTTCAAATAGAAGCTGCTTTCACTAGTAACTCGTCCGGGTCGGGGCTTTTCTAAATGGAAGGAAATTTGGTTATCCTAGACTAGGACACCCTTATGAGAAAGGGATTTCAGTCCAAGATGACCAGACTTCCTCCCATTTAGAAGAGCCCTGACCCGGACGAGCTGCGAGTTAAAGCAGTATTGCTTGGAGCTGGTGTGACCTCTTTCTACAGGGCTTACATCGGTATCCCAAGTTACCCTCTGGCCACTGACAAGTGGGGTCCAGGACCAGGGTAGCCAGGATTGAGCAGCACTTTCAGTCCCGAGGGCAATGCCCATTGTAATGATTTAAATTACATGGTATTTAATAAGCCATAAGGCGTAAGATTCCATAGTAAATATGAAATCAACCTTATGGATCTGTGAGGTTATTTTAAACCAGAAGATTGGAACTTTTTAATGCAGGGATTAGATAGCCGCTACGTATTCACTCAGAGACAACAGAAGAGAGAGAGAGTCAAGTTTCAAAGTTTAAAAATTTATTACTGCACAAATTAAACTAGACTAACTTTAAACACTAAATGTATGGTGTAACTAAGGTGGATGAGACGATGAATGGGGTAAGGTGTGATGTTGCTCAGAACCAGCAAATCCGAAGAAGCGATTAGTTCTGATGGGAACTGAAGATGATGTCTTTGTGCTAAGCTTTGATTAGGAGATTCATAAACACATTTGACGCCATTTGTCGGCCTACATACCCTTAGCGGAAGTCCCCGTTAGATCAGGAATGTCGAGGTCCAGCTTGACCTTTTCTGGAACCGAAGCCGGTAGGAATAGCAGCGGTTGCCGACCAGACCAGTCTTTGAGATACTTCCGGGTCACGACAATTTTGTTGGCGTTTAGCGAGACCCAAACCTGGGTCTTGATGGTTCAGCTTTTATTTTGACAGGAACCATTGCAGCGGTTGTTACGGCAACAGATATTCCCAGCTTGTCGTTGGTTCTTTCGGCTGAAGAGGAAAGTTACGGATTGGCCACTCAGACACTTCTCTAGAAGCGTTAGAGATGGCGTGGCATAGTTTTATTCTTCGGATGTTTTGGTTTATGGTCGAATAAAAAGTTGACAGACTTGCCAAACACCATCAAAACCACACCTCCGTCAGATCTGGCAGATTCTGATTGGATCAGTGAAAGTAATGTGCCACGTCTTTTAATGCTACGTGAGATCAGTCCTGTTGGAACATTTAAAGTCATAGTACCTTTATATTCTGTAGGATTATAATAAAGTAATTAATATTTTGATTTCATAGATTGGTCACAACTTATTTATTGACTAACACTTTGCGTGATTAGCTTTTTTAAAATAGAGTTATTTGATTAATTAAAAGAAAAGAGTCCATTCTTCATTCTTCTGTTGAGCTGAAAAGAAGCATGTTAGAAGCAAATGCATGAGACCTTGAGGCCATATCTCATGTAGGGTTGTCACGGTAACCGGTATAGCGGTAAACCCCGGTAAAAAAGTTGACAATAAAAATAACCGTCCAGTTTTTAAAAAACTAAATTATCTCGGTGGGTTTACCGTGGCCGCGGTTTCAGCGCGGTGACCCTTACCAGCCACCGTCGCTTCAGCTGAAGTTCCCGCGGTGCGCACACGCACTTTTTAGTTTGCAACGGCACCAAAACTTTGAAGCTGAAATAATGGCCGAAGGAGGAGACGGCAGCGCCCAGGACATCTATCAGCCCTCAAAGAAGACTAACTCGGAAGTATGGGCATATTTTGGATTTCTGAAAAATGCTGAGGGACAGTTAATAGAAGACGGCTATCCCGTTTGCAGAACGTGCAGGAAACAAGTGTCTGCAGAAGGCAGCAACACTTCGAATCTAATGGCACATCTGCGTGACCATCACCCACGTCTCTACAGCCAGTGCAAGGTAAGTTAACGTTAGCATTTTAGCTTAAATGCATGACGTGAGGACTTTTGGTTGAGGGAGAATGCAACGAGTCACTATATACTGCAGCCGCAGCGTCCTCTGCCAGCATTTAAACCGTGTCACGGACACCCTGTTGCTGGATGAAGCATCGTATTTGTTGATGATGAAGAGAAATACACAATTAGTTCCTTGTCATTGATTTGTTTACTTATTCAATGCCATTTATACTTGAACATTTGGATTTGATTACATAGTGTAGTAGTTATTTTAGTAATTTGTTTAAAGTGGCTATTTATTTTAAATACATATTTTTTAAGGTTGACTTGTACAGCGCTCAAGTCAAGTGTGGACTGGAGTTTTAGATTTTCATTTTGATAATGAAGAAAACAAGTATATGAGAAAACAAGTGATGTTTCTTTGATTTGTTTACATATTGTTTATGTTTTGAATGTTTGGATTTGTATAATTTAAACCTGCACTGACTACTGTAACACGTTCCAGAAAAAGAAGCTATTTGTTCCTTTACTTGTGAAAAGTTGCACTTTTGCTAAGGCTTTGTGTTATTTTAGGTTTAATAAACACTGTTAAACCTTTTCAGAACTATTTCAGTTTGTGTAGAACAGGACTATCAATGCTTTCTGAACATATGCAACACCGTTTAAAAAATACCGCGATAATACCGAAAACCGTGATAATTTTGGTCACAATAACCGTGAGGTTAAATTTTCATACCGTGACAACCCTAGTCTCATGCAGACTAGTTCTGTGTCAGAGGAGAGGGGAAACGGTCATTTCATTCCGTTACACCACGTTCTAATTTTATAAAGTCTGGCATCGTTTCTCACACAGTTACAAAGGCTTGAGTCATTCATTTAGTCAAGGGGTTGCCACCTTTGGATCACAAATGAATGCATTAAATGTGACGCGATAATCATTGCTCTGACTTTCGAGTTAAATTTAAAAAGGATGTGATGGTAATGAATAAGTACATAAAATAAAAGGTATAGCTTTGAAAGGGAAAATATTAATCCTAAGGCGTGGTTAATAACATCCCTAAAAGTGTAACCTATGTTTTTCACCACATAAACAACACAGTTTCAGGCTTGCTGCTGTACTTAGTGCTACTAACGCTAGCGCTCGCTAAACGGCTAACCCACATCTGACCTACCGGCACTTTGAAAGGAGAAGAGCTGGGATTGTCCACAGAGATGCTCTTCTCCGAGCTCCCCAGACCAGATATGCTCCTCCTCCTTGGAGACTGCTCCGAAGACACTTCTGCAGGGACACAAAGAGACAAAGACATCAGATTAACCACAGAATCGTCATCACCACCATCATCACCAAGCAGTAAAATCCCAGTAGTTAAACTGCATCAGAGTATGGGAACTCTGTCAGAGCTCATTGAAATTCAGTGTAAAAACCTCCCTTTGTCCTGCAGTGTTGGTGTTCATTTTCTGAGTTAAAACTGATTTTTGACACTTTATAGTGTAACCTGGCAGGTGTTACAAAGAATGTACTCTTTCACTTTTACTCTATACTCCAGTATTGATGAAAATTACTCCAAAGCAGTGTTAAAAGTACTCTAGTAAGCTCCGCCTTCTTCCTCTCCTTCAGAGGGCAAGGTTCATTGTGGGTAGTCATGTTTTTAGTTAGTTTGTCCTATTTTGGGGTGTTTGTTTATTTTGGGGGCATTGTGTTGTTCATAATTATTACTTTGTTAACGGTTGGTGGTGTTACTTGTTGTGTCGTATTGGCACCGTTAAGTGAGGAGGTCATTCACAGGAATGACAACGCTGTGCCGTCAATATAAGAGTGGTTCATGCTGCTCTCATTGGCTCTTTGAAGTCATGTGGTGTGTAAAGCATGAGCTAGCTGTACAAGCTAGCTTTCAGCTTCATGGTTCAACAGCTGCAACAATATTAACATTGTTAAGAGTTAAAATTTCATATCTGGAGTTAATTTAGAACAACACTTTAAAAATAGCAGTGTCATAATAAAACAACTCTTTGTCTTAACTTATCTTATAGAGTCAAATAATTTAACAATCGTGGGTAGTGATGCACCTATATGACATTTTCAGGCCGACACCGATATCCGATTTTAATATCACTGTTATGGCCGATAACTGATATTTGCAGATACCAATATACTGACATTAATGCTTCTAAAATCAGCAGATTTTGTGTAGAATAAAAATGATTGCAGCTGAGTTTACGTTATTATGTACACACAGCAAACATATTTACGGTCCTGTGATTATTTCATTCACTGTCACATGACTGAACAGTTACACATCAGAGTAAGCAACACTGAGATCAGTGCAACTTTTACAGTGTACAGGGAGGGACCTTATGCTCACTGACTCAAGTGTTGAAATTCATCATCATCATCACCCTGGTCACCATCATCATCACCACTATCACCCTGGTCACCATCATCACCATCGTCAACCTTGTCTCCATCATCACCATCATCCTGGTCACCCTCATCATCATATCATCATCATCAACATCACCCTGGTCACCATCACCACCACCATCATCATCATCATCACCCTGGTCACCATCATCATCATCATCATCCTCGTCTCCATCATCATCATCATCATCACCACCCTCGTCACCATCATCATCACCATTATCATCCTCATCACCCTGGTCACTATCATCACCATCGTCAACCTTGTCTCCATCATCACCATCATCAACCTTGTCTCCATCATCACCATCATCCTGGTCACCCTCATCATCATATCATCATCATCATCATCATCACCCTGGTCACCATCACCACCACCAGCATCATCACCCTGGTCACCATCATCATCATCATCATCCTCGTCTCCATCATCACCATCATCAACCTTGTCTCCATCATCACCATCATCCTGGTCACCCTCATCATCATATCATCATCATCATCATCACCCTGGTCACCATCACCACCACCAGCATCATCACCCTGGTCACCATCATCATCATCATCATCATCATCATCATCATCATCCTCGTCTCCATCATCATCATCATCATCATCACCACCCTCGTCACCATCATCGTCGTCACCCTGGTCACCATCATCACCCTCGTCACCATCATCATCATCATCACCCTCGCCACCCTTATCATCACCCTCGTCATCATCTCAGGACTTAAAGCTGCTATAGCGAATCTGCAAACAAGCTAGGTTTAGAACGCAAACATGGAACACTCACCCCTCCCCTCTGGTATCTTCACTGGTACCTTACCGTGGTGGAGGGGTTTGAGTGTCCCAGTGATGCTAGGGGCTAAGGTCAGCGTTGACAAACAGGTCCAAGGCAGGGCAGCTTTATTTACAGGTCCTTCTCAAAAAATGAGAAGTGAAATGTGTCAAGCATAAACCAAGCTTTATTAGACACGGAAATAAATTTCTGAACGAATAGGCTGTTCCCAGAGTGATGCATCAAGGCACCTCAGTGGGATGTCTGTGGGAAGGAAAAAGGGTGGCAGAAAACGCTGCACAACGAGAAGAGGTCACCGGACCCTGAGGAAGAATGTGGAGAAGGACCGATTCCAGGCCTTGGGGGATCTGCAGAAGCATTGGACTGAGTCTGGAGTAGAAACATCCAGAGCCACCATCAGGGCCGTGCAGAGACCTTTGATGGGGCGGGTGCTCAAAGTAAAAAAAAAAAAAAAAAAAAAAGGGCACTAATAGAGCTTAACTTTTAAACAGATTCACAATCCAACAAGTTAGAAAATTCAGATAATGAGACCCTTGGGTTCAAACAACATAATAAAAATATATCAATTAGTGTCATTAGTGTTAATGTTAGTTCATAACTAATAGTTTTAGTTTATAAAGCTGACTTATATCTAGAGATGTTACAACCACATTTTTGCCCCTGATCCAAGTCCAAGTTGTTTGATTTTTGATTATCTTCCAATACCGAGCCCTGTTCTGACACCAGGTGGTGATGCAATGAGTTAAAAGAAGAAAGAAGACGTCCTTCTGTCTGTATTAGTCATTTTGTTATTTTAGCCTTAAAAGGTCACTCGTTCAGGAAGTACATTTAACAGTATTCAAGATACTTTATTGTCATTGCACAGGTGTACAACCAAATTGACTTTGCGCTTACTAAAGACAGCTCTAGTAAAAGCTAGTAAAATAAATGTCAAATAAATGCAACCACAGAGAGTTATCCAGTGTGATCTACAGCTATGTTAGCTGAGATCTTTTTCCTGTCAGTAGAAAATTCTTGATCCCATTCCATGATCTCGATGAACTTAACATTAAACATGAGAGCTCTGCTACCAACCTAACAACACCCTTTACACAAAGACACCATCATCCCATATGTGGCAGGAGTCTAAGAGAAACTTAGAAGAATCTTCTCCAAACACAACATCGCGGTTAACTTTTTTTTTCATTTATTATTAAAATAGGGGGAAAAAAAACAATACTAACAATAAAATGAGGTTTCTCAAACCAAGAAAATGAAAAGGGAACAGAAAGAAGAAAACTTATGCCATCTGCCCCTTTTTAACTAAAATGACATTTATACACTGAAATAACAATAATTATAAATTTGCCTATACAAAGTAATTGCTTGACTGATTAGCTAACTAGAATTCAATTTGTAAAGAAAAAAAGAAATAATTAATAGTAATAATAATTCAAAAAGCAAAAGGATTTTTGCACATATACCTATCCATACATATATCCATTAAAGTGCATCGCATGCCCATATGGTCGCACATACTTCCTATATACATATAGATATACACACGTATCCACTACATATACACATAAACAAACATACATACATATTTATACATATACACATGAATATACCTACACACATCTTCTATAGCTTTATTTATTTATTTATTTTATATAATTGATTTTCACATATATGTTTCCAGTATTTCATTTTTAATTCATTTTTTGAAAGTAAATATCGTTTTAGCATTCTTGATTACATTACCTAGCTTATTCCATATTTTAACTCCATATATAGAGACACAGAGCTCCTTTAGAATTATTCTATGCTTAGGTATTAGGGTTGTCACGATACTAAAATTTCAAACTCGACTTGATACTGGAAAAAAACTCGATACTCAATTTCGATACTATTTAAAAACACCAATTTATTGAACAAGTTTATTCAAAAAATAACATTCCTCAATTTATATTGCAAAAATTAAATGTTAAGAATTAAGTGTATAAAGTGCTTAAACCTTTCAAGTATTTTTTAAAACGTGTATACAAAAACTGGTGAAAGTTAACACTTTAAATCATGAATTGTCTCACTATATATACACTATTTGCAGAGTGGTGTTTTGCTGCTTAAACTCTGTTTAAGGTGCATTTTTGTCATAAGATGTAATGCCATATGTTTTGTTCTGTACTTTTGACCAACTCTGTTGGTCAATAAAGGGAGAAAACGAATTTCTCCACAGTAGGACAAAGGTACATCTACCGGTAATCTTAATAAAAACAGACTGGCGCACGGCAGTGACGTCATTAAAAGCGCCGGTTAGATTAGCCGCAGCTAGTCTGTTTACGACTAGAAATCCCAGACCCGCTCCAAACGAACAGGGGGAATCACGTTAATGATTCCTAACAAAACATTTCGACATGAAGATGTTTTGGAGCAGATAATGTCTTATTTCGAGGCTGCACCATGGGTGCCCGTCCGCACCCGTTATATGGATATACGCTGACGGCGATTCGCCGATGGATCTAAATACCCCGGGGAATCCAAGTAGCACCAAAGTTGTCAGCGTGAGTAAACAAACGTACTGCATGCTAGAAATTAAGTCCGGGTTGCAATAAACGGGAGTTTCCTTTAAGCACATAAGCGTGAAAATACAACTACGTGTTGGACTTGGTATGCTAATTAAGTTGGGCTGTGAAGCGCCTCCCAAATTCGCTGTTTATGTTTTTGTTTATTTATTTGGCAGACAAAACTTGGATCGGAGACAACTCGTGTGGGAAATTGCAATGTAGCCATGCGGCGTCTTCTTCTTCTGTTTGTCTGGGAGGCGGAGGCTGCTTTATGACATCTGGCTGTCGTGCGTGTCGGTGTACTTGAAGAAGGCTGTGTATAATAGTCCATAATATCGATACCACAGGGATGGAATATCTAATTTAGATACCACTTTTAGTATCGATTTATATCTAGGTATCAATTTTTTTGACAACACTATTAGGTATTGTAAATAATTCATGTCCTTTTAGTTCATATTTACTCTGTCTTTTTATAAATCTTCTAAGTAAATTTTTTTACTTTAAACCCCAACACCACCCTCAGACAGAACCTGGTCCATCCAGATGAAAAAACACCCCAACAGAAGCTCACTGGGGTCGTTTATGCAGTCCAGTGTAGTGAGGACTGTCCAGATCTTTACATTAGAGAAACTAAACAACAATCACACAAGTGCATGGCACAACACAGAAGAGCCACCTCTTCAGGTCAGGACTCTACAGTCCATGAAGGACAAGGGACACACCTTTGAAGATGACAAAGTCCATATTCTGGACAGAGAAGATAGATGGTTTGAGAGAAGAGTAAAAGAAGCTATCTATGTCAAATGTGAATAACCCACTTTAAATAGGGGAGGGGCTTAGGTTTCACCTTTCCAGCACCTATGATGCAGCTGTGAATCTCATTGCTAAGCAGTTTCAGTCTAGGTCACACCTTCCTGTGTCTAATCAACATGACTCTCTCACAATAGAGGCTAACGACTCATCAGGATATGGAGAGGCCAGGTACTCAGAGTAGTTTCTGCTAGTTAAATAACAACAGACAGCTACAGCTCATAAGCTTCACTCTCCCATATTCCAGTTAGAATAAGCTCCTCAGAGGAGAAGTGAAATGTTTTAAAGAAACCAAAGAAGTCCAGTTGCCTTCATTCGAACCCTTTGTAATAGTCAATAATAAAGAATACATAATAAACTAATAAAATGTATATAATTATGCACACATTAACTTTTACCATCTCTTTGTGGGAGGCGGAAAATTGATCACGGTTAACCCTCTTATGACCATAAATATAACTGGTATTTTCTTTTTGTTTTATGGCTTTAAAATTGTAATAAAAGTACAAAATGTTTGTAACTCTGCTTCTTTTTTTAGAACGTCAGCTTTCAGTGTCTGGTTTGTATTTAGAGTTTATGTTTATTAAAGTCTGTAAAACTGTAGCTTAAATGAAAAAAAAACGGATTTGAATTTTCTTTACATTTATTACTAAACAGGAACTTCAAAACGACTTGAGCAAACTATTTCAAAAGAACAATTTAAACTCTGAACTGTGTTGCAAACTCTCAGAAAACAGTGTGAACCCTGGACTCACGTTTGCCAGTTTAATGGCCCAGCAGCCAGGCTCCACCATCAGCCTCCAGGCACAGCAGCCTGCCTACATCAGCAGCCTCCAGGCCCAGCAGCCAGGCTCCACCATCAGCCTCCAGGCACAGCAGCCTGCCTACACCAGCAGCCTCCAGGCCCAGCAGCCAGGCTCCACCATCAGCCTCCAGGCACAGCAGCCTGCCTACACCAGTAGCCTCCAGGCCCAGCAGCCTGCCTACACCAGTAGCCTCCAGGCCCAGCAGCCAGGCTCCACCAGCAACCTCCGGGCCCAGCAGCCAGGCTCCACCATCAGCCTCCAGGCACAGCAGCCTGCCTACACCAGTAGCCTCCAGGCACAGCAGCCTGCCTACACCAGTAGCCTCCAGGCACAGCAGCCTGCCTACACCAGTAGCCTCCAGGCACAGCAGCCTGCCTACACCAGTAGCCTCCAGGCACAGCAGCCTGCCTACACCAGTAGCCTCCAGGCCCAGCAGCCAGGCTCCACCAGCAACCTCCGGGCCCAGCAGCCAGGCTCTACCATCAGCCTCCAGGCACAGCAGCCTGCCTACACCAGTAGCCTCCAGGCACAGCAGCCTGCCTACACCAGTAACCTCCAGGCACAGCAGCCTGCCTACACCAGTAGCCTCCAGGCACAGCAGCCTGCCTACACCAGTAGCCTCCAGGCCCAGCAGCCAGGCTCCGCCAGCAGCCTCCAGGCCCAGCAGCCAGGCTCCGCCATCAGCCTCCAGGCCCAACAGCCTGGCTCCACCAGCAGCCTCCAGGCCCAGCAGCCAGGCTCCACCATCAGCCTCCAGGCCCAGCAGCCAGGCTCCACCATCAGCCTCCAGGCTCATCAACCAGGCTCCACCATCAGCCTCCAGGCCCAGCAGCCTAGCTCCACCAGCAGCCTCCAGGCCCAGCAGCCTGGCTCCACCATCACCTCAATACCAGCCACCTGATCCAACCATCAGGCTCAGCCTGGGGCTCCAGGCTCCAGATTCACCGGCAACCAGGACTGAGAGAGAGGTAAGCCTAATACAATGGCCCCTCCTAGAAAAACGGAGAAACTCGAGGAAGATATGGAGGAAATTAAAAAATCATTTAATTTTATGTCAGCCGAGCTGTCTAAGCTAACAGTACAACAGGATCAACTACTATCATTAATGGATGAGGTCAAGACACTGAAATTCAAGCTTGCAGAAAAGGACAAGAAGATCATGGTATTGGAACAGAGGGTGGATGAACTGGAGCAGTATACCAGAAGGGATGACTTGGTGATAACTGGTTTGGAAACAAGACATAGGACTTATGCCAGAGTTACTGGAGATAGAAACACAACTGAGGATGCTCCACAGGAAGAACTCCAGTCACTAGAACAACAAGTGTTGAGCTTCTTGCACAGTAAGAACATTCATATCCAAAGTGATGCAATATCAATCTGTCATACCCTTCCGAGAAAGGCAGACAAATTAAAACCAGTCATCATAGTGCGGTTTGCCATTAGGAAGTACAGAAATGAGTTGTTGAGGCAAGCAAAAAAACTGAAAGGTACAAATGTGTACACAAATGAACAACTGACGAAAAAGAATGAAACAATAGCCAAAGAAGCAAGGGTGCTGAGAAAACAGAAAAAAATCACAGCCACGTGGACAAGAAATGGTGTCGTATGGATTAGAGAGCAAGAAGGTCTAAATGCAAAAATGATCAAAGAGTTGAAAGATCTGGAAGTGTTGCAGGGTAAAAGATGATTTATTGTGTAGCACTGACTAAATAATGGATAGCGGAATCAGTTAAACTATGGATAAGGAAGTACAAATGAATTCATAAAGAATAAATGGATTCCCATGAGAAAATATATGAACTTGACAGTAAAATAGACGAAAGTTTATTTGAGTTAAATATAAATGTAATTATTATGCAGAAGATCAGCTAAATAGTGGGTTAATTAACAAAGATTCATTATCAATCATACACATAAACAGTAGAAGTTTAGTTTCCAAGATGCCAACAATAAAGGACTATTTAGGTAAATTTAAAAGTAAATTAAAAGTCATTGCCATTACTGAGACTTGGCTTTATGATGAAAGGATGACTGAAGTACAAATAGAAGGGTATGAACTTCATTTTGTAAATAGAATAAATAAAAGGGGTGGTGGCGTTGCCCTGTACATTAACAATGATTTAAAATGTAAATTAGATAAGAAAATGACTATGATGGAAGATAATGTTATGGAAATGGTAACAGTGGAAATTATCAATGACACATCAAAAAATATAATAATCAGTTGTGTATATAGTGCACCGGGTTCGTAGATCGGGTCATTTACAGATAAGATAAATGAGTTTGTGGATCATATTAAAAACAAAACATTGTTTATGTGTGGGGACTTTAACATTAACTTAGAACATCCTGTGGAACTGAAAACATCAAGTGTTTTCTTTTATATGATATATAGTTTAGGTTTGGTTCCTTTGATAAACAAACCTACCAGGATCACAACCCAAAGTGCAACAATAATTGATAATACATTCACTAATAGAAAGGAGGACGGAGTCAAGTTCCTATGCTCTGGGTCGCTGGAGCACTGGCAATAAAGCTTATTCTGATTCTGACGTTAAAACTGGGATATTGATGACAGATATTAGTGATTATTTACCTATTTTTGTAGTGTCTAAATATCACAATAACAATAAAAATATAATAAAACATAATTTTATTAATTATAAAAGAAATAAATCAGTTAAAGCCCTGGAGGACCTAAATAAAGATCTTAAAATGCAGAACTGGGCGGAAGTCTATGTCAGTGATGTGAACAATGCATATACATCCTTCATGAAAATACTGCTGAAATCGTTTAACAGTAGTTGTAAATTAATTAAAATAACAGGTAAAAGGGACAACCAACCATGGATGACTAATGGAATTAAAAATCCATGTGCAAAAAAAATAGTCTGTATGTGAGATTCTTAAAGTTACAAACAAAGGAAGCTGAAGATGGATATAAAAATTAATTAGTAACAATAATTAGGAAACAGAAGAAAGAGTACTATGGTGAGCTATTGAATAAGAACAAAGACAACATCAAGACTACATGGGGAATAATAAATAATGTGATTAACAGAGAAAATACAAATGCAAGACTTCCAAACTACTTTGTAAAGGACAATAAAGACATTTATAAAGTTAAAGAAATTTCTAATGAATTCAATGATTTTTTTATAAATGTAGGAAGGAGTCTGGTGGAAAGCAAACCAATAATTCACGATACAATGAATACAATACCCAGAAATGTCAATAGTATTCTGCTTGACAAAGTAGAGCAACAAGAAATAAGAAACATTGTAAAAAACTGGGGAAGCAAAAGATCAACTGATTGTGATGATCTGGACATGGTGACTGTAAAAGCTATAATTGAATCTGTTATTGAACCATTCACTTACATCTGTAATCTGTCACTATCTACAGGAGTCTTCCCTGATTTAATGAAAATTGCCACGGTGGTTCCATTATTTAAGAGCGGTGATAAACAGAGTTTCACTAATTACAGGTCAGTGTCACTGCTTCCACAGTTTTCCAAAATATTAGAAAAAGTGTTTGCATTAAGGTTGGACAAATTCATTGACGAAAATTCAATTTTAAATCATGAACAGTATGGCTTTAGGACCAAACATTCAACAGCAATGGCAGTGATGGATTTAGTAGATAAAATTTCATCAGCAATTGACAATAAAAACTATTTCATTAGTGTTTTTATTGACTTAAAGAAGGCATTTGATGTCATTGATCATTCAAGGTTACTTTTTAAATTACACCGGTATGGAATAAGAGGGGTGGCGCATCAATGGGTTAATAGTTATTTACGCAATAGAAAACAGTTTGTTCAAATAAATAATGCTAAATCTGAATTAAAAGATATTGATTATGGTGTGCCACAAGGGTCAGACCTCGGACCTAAACTGTTCATATTGTTTATTAATGACCTGGTAAATGTATCTAATTTACTTGGCACAGTTTGATTTGCAGATGATACTACATTGTTTTATTCAGGATTAAATGCACATGAAGTAACTCAAGTGATAAACAGTGAATTGATTAAAGTATAAAAATGGTTTGATATAAATAGACTGTCACTGAACCTGAACAAAACAAACTTTATACTGTTTAATAACAGAAGAAGCTGTGATGTATCTTTAATGATAGATGGAATGGAAATTCAAAGAGTAAAAGAAACCAAATTTCTTGGAGTCATGTTCGATGAGTCTCACGTGGAAATCACATGTAGGTTATATAAAGGGGAAAATCGCCAAAGCCATAGGTGTATTATATAGAGTCAAGATTCCACTAAATTTGTCGGGGTTGTTAACATTGTATCACTCACTGATTGAACCATATTTATTTTATTGTTTAGAAATTTGGGGAGCCACTTGCAAAACCTTTACACAACCATAGTTCATTTTGTAAAAAAGAGCATTGAGAATCATTAATAATAGTAACTATAGATATCACACTAATCAATTATTCATTAGATACAAAATACTGAAATTTCCTGACTTGGTAGAGTGGAAAATATTGCAAATAATGTACAGAGCGAATACGAGTAATCTACCAACTAATATTCAGAAAATGTTTCATAAGAGAGTAAGTGGGTACATGTGAAAAGGAACTGATGTCTAAGAAACCTAGATTCAGAACCAAAGTGAGGGAATGTAACATTTCTGTAAATGGTGTAAGATTGTGGAATGCCATTAACAAGGAATTTAAAGAATCAACTTCACTTGCTATATTTAAAAAAATGTATAAAATCGAATGTATTTAGTAATTATGAAAAGGAGAATTATAATGTCAAAGATTAGACATGAAATTTTAGAAAGTGACTGAGGTTACACTGTGTTTGTTTGGCGGATAATTTTATTTCGTAAAAAGGGGCAGAAATCATAAGATTTTTTCTTCTATCTGCTCCTTTTCATTCAAATGTTTTTTTTCAATATGTTAATGTATCCTGTATTTGTTTGTGTTTATTTTATACATTGTGAATGAAATAAAAGATAATAAAGAAAATGACTGTCTGTGACCACAAGTCTATGCTCTGGTCCAGAGAACGGGATACAGTAAAATAAATACTAGGTAACATAAGATAACACTCATACATCACAACTGTAGCTACATTTCTACCAGCATTATAAAGTCCAATAAGCCATATAAAAGGTTAAATCTAAACATTTCATTATAAAAAGTCAACTAATAAAATTCTGCACTGATTAAATTCTATTTTCAGCTAAATAAATATTTAATGTAAATATAAATAATGCTGAAATGAAGCTGAATCTTCCATTTAGTAAACAGCTGAGTGTTCAAATAAAAACCAGTGTGACTGTAATCTGTCCCTCCTGTCACCATCTACAGAAACAGCCTTCTGGGATACCTGACCAACCAGGTGGATTTTATCTGTGATGTTTCCATAACTTTATAAAAGCTGCTGATGAAGATGATCAGAATGTTTCGTCCCTTTGGTTCTCTGCTCTCCCGTCGCGGTTCGCGCCGTTTCTTTCTGTGACACTGCAAAGCTGGTTTCCCTCTAATAGCGATTTTTTGAGTAACATGAATTACATCATGTAATACATGTTGAAAAGCTCGTTTAATGTACTTTTAGAAACCGTTTGAATTATTTTTATTCGATTTGTAATTCAGAAGTTATGACCCGGAGAATCTAGAGTGAGAAATATCAACATCTGTGATTCTTTGTTGTCAGTTTCTTCTTAAGGGGAAGTCTCTCTCATGTCCCATTTTCTGTCTCAGACATGCAGCTACCCGACTGCTCCACACACACTAGCCACGGACTCAAAGGCACGTAAACAAAAGCTCTGATATTAAAATCCATCCAGCTGACGTGAAGCAGGCAGAAAAAATAACTTACAGGTAGATGAACACAGACTCCTGCCCACAGACAAACACCAGCCTGTCGTCTCCATGGCTGCAAGGTAGAGCGACAGCAGGGACAACCAATCACACGTTAGTATGATGCGGCAGAGCCAATCAGTGAGCTTGTAGGTGGGTCTAAGGGAAAATAGGCTTCAGCTTGAGGCGGCTGCCTCCGCATGGTCCTAGTGCCTGATATGTATCACAGTATAACAGTTTTGAATGGTAAAATCTGACGAAAGTATGGAAGAAGGGCACTTTGGGTACTTCGGACAAAAGGGGCAGGGGCGGGGCGGGGCAGGGCAGGCCCCCCCCCCCCCCCCCCTCACACACACACACACCCCGCACGTGCTTGGCTACCGTGTACGGGCGTGTGCAGGAAATGGTCTACATGTGCCGCATTCCCCAGTTCAAGTCACTTTTGAACCAGAAACAGTGGCAGAAGCGCCTGACCAGGTTACAGAGAAGCAGCACTGGACTGTTGCACAGTGGTCCAAGGTACTTTTTTCGGATGAAAGCAAATTTTGCATGTCATTCGGAAATCAAGGTGCCAGAGTCTGGAGGAAGACTGGGCAGAGGGAAATGCCTAAATGCCTGAAGTCCAGTGTCAAGTACCCACAGTCAGTGATGGTCTGGGGTGCCATGTCAGCTGCTGGTGTTGGTCCACTGTGTTTTATCAAGAGCAGGGTCAATGCAGCTAGCTATCAGGAGATTTTGGAGCACTTCATGCTTTCATCTGCTGAAAAGCTTTATGGAGATGAAGATTTCATTTTTCAGCAAGACCTGGCACCTGCTCACAGTGCCAAAACCACTGGTAAATGGTTTACTGACCATGGTATTATTGTGCTCAATTGGCCTGCCAACTCTCCTGACCTGAACCCCATAGAGAATCTGTGGGATGTTGTGAAGAGAAAGTTGAGAGACGCATGACCCAACACTCTGGATGAGCTTAAGGCCGCTATTGAGGCATCCTGGGCCTCCAGAACACCTCAGCAGTGCCACAGGCTGATTGCCTCAATGCCACGCCGCATTGAAGCAGTCATTTCTGCAAAAGGATTCCCGACCAAGTATTGAGTGCATAACTGAACATAATTATTTGAAGGTTGACTTTTTTTGTATTAAAAACAAATTTATTTTATTGGTCGGATGAAATATGCTAATATTTTTAGATAGGAATTTTGGGTTTTCATGAGCTGTATGCCAAAATATTAGAAACAAAAGGCTTGAACTACTTCAGTTGTGTGTAATGAATCTAATATATATGAGAGCTTATTGTTTATCAGTACATTACAGACAATAATGAACTTAATCACAATATGCAAATTTTTTTAGAAGAACCTGTATATAGTACATTTCATACACAGAGACAATTCAATGTGCTTTCCATTAGCAAGAACAATAAAATCTACGTGACAGAAAACACCATTTAAAATTTTAAAAGAAACAAAGTTAAAGAGTGAGCAGTTACAGTGCAGCATAAGATCATTTATTCAAAGGCTGAATTTTCATTTAAAATTTTCTAGAGCTGGGCCACATCTGAGGTCATGAGGAAGCCGATTCCATCTGTGAGCAGCATAGCAGCTTCACCCTGAAGGTTCTGACCCGGTTCTACCAGCTGATTGTTTCCTGAGGATCTCAGAGCCCTGCTGGGCGTAGACACCTGAAGGAGATCTGACATGTATTCTGGCCCCATGCCATTGAGTGATTTATAAACTAGTAGAAGTACTTTGAAGTCTATTCTGTAGTTTACTGGTAACCAGTGTAGAGATCTAAGAACAGGAGTGATGTGCTCCGTTCTCTTAGTTCTTGTTAAGACTCTAGCAGCAGCATTCTGAACAAGCTGCAGTTGCTTCACAGCTTTTTGGGGAAGACCAGTTAGGAGATCACTGCAGTAGTCCAGCCTGCTGGAGATGAGTTTCTCTAGGGCTTGTCTGGGCATGAGAGGTGAGGGATCAGACAAAGGACAGCCCACAGACCACTTACAGTGGATCGCCTACATAGGCTCAGCTGTGGCGCTGCACCACGGCTGAAATTCCACCGCTCACGGACAACGCACGGCAGCCAAACGGTCCACAAGCAACGACCACACACACACACTCTCTCACACACACACACACACACTCTCTCACACACACACTCTCACACACACACGTGCACCACAGATGGAACATTTTCTAGGGGAAACACTGACTTATGATGAATCATATAAATGGACAGTATTCCTTCACCTGGACGCGGGTCACTGGAACCCCCTCCAGAGCCAGGACAGGAGAGAGGGGGGGGGAGCGCCTGTTGGCCAGGTTGCCAGATTTTCACTCACCGAGCCCAGCAGGGCACAGGCCGAAGAGGAAATATGGGTCCCCCTTCCAATGGGCTCACCACTCAAGGCAGGGGCCAAAGGGGTCGGGTGCAATAAGTGATGGGTGCAGGGTTGCAACGATTATACATTTTGGTGGTACCATTAAAGTCTGAGAAATAATCACGATTATTTTACATAAATTGATTTCACATCAGTATTAACACAGATAAGTCACACACACGTTCTATAAATTACTGATAAAAGCCATGATTACATTCTATAAAGGCTCTGAACCTCTGAAATGTCTGTTGTTCCCTTTCAGGGATTTTGCTTAGAAAAATTCGCTCTACTACTGATTTGCAACGTAGATGTTTTACCTTTTAGCCTGAAGGTGTTCTGCTGTGTGATGAAGCTGCTAATGCAGGGATTGAAGCAAAAAAAATTCTCATCTGACTGAAAATTATTGGGGGGGGCTCACATTATTTACACGCAGCCACTATTCAGGTTTTGATTGGTTTTAAGGTCAGTATTCTTGGTTCTGAAAAATGTGGAATAACCCGTTCACATGCACAGTGTTTACAAGTGTGGGTGTTGAGATTTCTCTGAGGTAAAAAAGATGATAAGTATTAAAGTACTCTAGGGGTGTCGGGGGCATGCCCCTCCGGAAAAAGATTATTGGACATTTTATATTTAAACGCATCAGTCTGGTGCATTTTTGGTGGGAAAAGTAGAGTTACAGGCTGGTAGCTATGCATGATAAAGTATCTATACATGTTCATTATAATGATATATTTGAGTTAACAATGTTTTCCAGTCCTTTCTTAACCCATTATGAACACAGACTACAGTGAAATCCACTGATGCATCCATGCTGCTCAGTACCAGAACTGCACTAGATACCAAAGGAACCAATCAGCTGGCAGAGCTCCATGTTGAACGTGTGAGCTGCAGAACTTGCAAAACTACGCGACTCAATTTAAGGAACAAAGTAGAATCCAGCTGCTGTTGTTTATTTGTTGTTGGTGTTTATAGAAACTAAAGATATCTGCAGGGCTTTAGGCCCAGGGCAGAGTTTTATACCTCAGACCAGTTTTAGATCATGACCTGTTATTAATAATATCATGTTCTTTACACCAGTCTGAATATTCTGTAATGTTCACAGACATCCAAACCTAGAAATGAAATATAATCAATATTAAAATAAAAAATATTAATATTCTTTTCATTAAGATTAGTCATCTGTTATACTTATTTACATTTGATGGTAATGTGGCTTATTTACAAGGACTTGGCTCATGTTAGTGTTAGCTTTTTGTTAGAACTAGCTACAGCAAGCTGCTGCAGGGTTGTTTATGACAGAAGCTGCAAACTTGTTAAGTGCCACTTAACATTCATGGATTCACCCATCTTGACTCACGACGAGGAAGGCTGTTGTTGGTTTAGCGTCCAGGATGCGGCACAGAACGTCTTGGCTAGTAGAAGCAAACCATTAGCATTAGCAAGTTCACCACACAGCAGAACTCCTCCAGGCTTGTGTTATTTGTGGACACAGAACATCAGCATAGCAGAGCAAACAGAGTCAGAGGTAGAGTTGTGTTGCTGTTAGCCAATCAGAGGAGAGATGTCCACATATCGAGAAATAAGACTCCAGATCCTGTCGTCTGAAGCTCTCCTCCAACTGATTCAGCTGCGTCTGATGTATGCTAGGTCACAGTTTGAACTGGGGTTTAAACTAAGTTTGGTGCAACAATCAATCAATCAATCAAACTTTATTTCAGACAAGGGATATGTCCATAACAAGAATAAAAAAATAAAAAATAAATAAATAAAATAAAATACAAACACATTCTAATTACAAACCGTATAGGCAGTTGCTCCAATGTTTAAAAAGGACTGAGGAGTACCTCGTGTCACTGTAAGATAAAGATGACAGCGCTCTAACAACCGCGTTAGCTGACAAACTCAGTCGGCAGATGAATTTGTACATGAAGAGCCTCAGAAGCGCATGAAAAGTTGGGATGTTACTCGTAACAAACATGTGACTTGCCGAAGTCCATCTAGGGAGCTTCATGAGGATTCTAAAAGCATCCTGATAAGCCACTTGAAGCTTCTTCATTACTACCTTACTATAGTTGCACCACAAGTGGGCTGTATAGAGAGGAGTACAAAAGGAACGAAAGAGGGACACTTTTACAGGATCTGAGCACATGCCAAAGTTACGTGCCAGAGTGTTAGCCTGCATGTACAGCTTACCGCATTGCCTCTTAATGTCCTCGTCATCACAGAGGTCACTTCTTAAAATGTGCCCCAAATATTTTACTTTGCTTACCACTTCCAGGACCTGATTTGTTAAGTTAAAAGATGGAAAATTAAGCTTCAGGTCCCCTTTAGTAGCAGCAATCATAACCACACTCTTTTTAGGGTTAAACAGGATGTCAAATTGCTCACCATACTTAGCACATGCCCTGAGCAGCTGCTGCAGGCCTGCGCTATAGGGAGACATGAGGACTAGGTCATCTGCATATATTAAATGATTTACCAGTCGGTCACCCACCAAGCATCCAGTCTTACTAGCATTCAGAGTAACAGACAACTCGTCAAGGTACAGGTTAAAAAGGACAGGTGACAGAATCCCGCCTTGTCTGACTCCATTTGATACGGAGAAAGGTTCAGACACTTCTGTCCCCCACTTTACCTGCATTAGTTGATGAGAGTACCAGAAGTGCAAAATCCTAACTAGATAAGAAGGGACCCCTCTGTTTTGTAGCTTGATGAATAATTTCTGATGATTGACTCTGTCAAAGGCCTTAGACAGAATTTAAACTTAAACGATGATTTAATCTGATTCTTAAGATAAACCTTGTTGGTACAATCCAGCCTCAGTAAAGAAAACTGCAAGAAATCAAACGTTCCAGCTAAAAGTTTCACATGAACGTGCTTTTATTCTGAAAGTGTCTGAGAGATCATCAGGACTGGAGCTCCCCTTAAACATAAACAAACTATATAAGCAACAGTTGGACTCCTGTCAAAAGGCCACTGAACTATAATTTCATCCCGGAGTCCACCGGGGAGCTGGATAATCATAGGTTTATGCCGAGAAGTCCAGAACATCTGAAAACTTGTCCATATTCAGGTAAATGTTCACAACACTCAAGTCTAACCAAAGTCATGGTGGTCCAGAATAAAAGCGCCAACCCACTCCCTGCTCCAACAAGAAGTCGGAAAAGGTTTGGGAGAAAACTACATGTACCACCTCTAAAACCTGCAGAAACACCAAACCCATGGTTCGGGTTCGGTTCTAGCTAACGACTGATCACACCTGTCTAGGGATGTCCTGATACAACCTCTTCACTTCCGATACGACATCGATAATGCAGCCTTCAGTATTGACCGCCGATACCGATATCAATCTGATGAATCAGCACAGATCATACAGACGGTTACCTATTTTTCATAATGTGGAAGGAATGAAAGGCTTGATCAAGTGACATTACTCAATCGGAGAACTAGAGCCAATAGTAGTGAGTATGAAAAAAATTTACTTCTTTTAATCATTGGTTGCATAACATAATATATGACAAGTGAATATTGATTTACATAATTTAAGTAAGCAAATAAAAGGTATCTTAAAGTACTAAATACTAATTCAAGTTAACTTCAGTTACGTTTTACTGTCAGCATATGATGGGAACAGCTGAGGGCACGGACATATGAAAAACACAATACTGTCCCTTCACCAACCGCTGCAAGTTGTGTCCTAAGTTTCAGCCTCACACTGAGAAAATCCTCATGCCGTGTTATGTGATGCTGCTTCAAACGTGCAATGAGGACGTATTAAACATTCCTGGTTCTGTTCCACCACAGGAAGCTTGTGCATGGCAGTGTTGCATCGTCTTATGGACTTAAACATGCTACACGGTCGACATTGCTCCCTGCTACTTTGCTAGCATGCACCTTTCTCATCCCGTGGGATCTGGCCGCAGCTGGATAGAATTACTGGAATGAAATTTAAAGTGGAACGGACCGCTTATATCGGAGATTTTTGATGCAGGCCGTTATAATCCGATACAGCGTTTTTGGGACGGGACATCCCCACACCTGTCCATAGTACAATCACCGGAGACATCCAATCAGCAGCAAGCAGAGTCAACATGGTGTTAACATGCCATGAAAACATGTGGAGAGCTCCTGCAACAGGAATGCCAGAGTGTCGGAGCTGCAGTGAACGCAGCATGCAGCAGCAGAGTGTTGGATCAAGTTCCAGTTCCATGAGGATGCTCGCTGCACACAGCGCTGCAGGCAAACTTTCACACACACACACACACACACACACGGTGAAAGACTGAGCTGATGGAGGACGAAGAGCTGAGGTGACATTCCCAAATAAAACAGCCACTGCTGCTCTTTATCCAGCGACACAAAGTTCAGGCAGCATGATGCAGGAAGTACGACGGTCACATGACAGAAACATACCTCGATCACAGCTGTTCCCCATCATCTGAGGAAGTCACACACACACACACACACACACACACACACAAGCAGGGTCAGACAGGACTGGCCACCGCAGCTGCCACCAACTGTCAGCCAATCAGGTTAAGCTGCAAACATCAGTCTTCATCCCGTCAACATTCTACAGCTTCCCTGCATCCTTCCTCTCCGACCTCTACTCCATTCGGCTCCTCCTCCCTCTCGTCCTCCGGCCGGCTGCGCCTCCCTCTTTTCATTCTCTCTCTCCTCCCTTCAGCTCTGTGTGTGTGTGTGTGTGTGTGTGTGTGTGTGTGTGTGTGTGTGTGTGTGTGTGTGTGTGTGTGTGTGTGTGTGTGTGTGTGTGTGTGTGTGTGTGTGTGTGTGTGTGTGTGTGTGTGTGTGTGTGTGTGTGTGTGTGTGTGTGTGTGTGTGTGTGTGTGTGTGTGTGTGTATTGGTGGGAGTTTGATGGTTTGATTGCTGCTGACCAAATGATTTGGTGCCTTTGAGCAGGTCACCAGGTGTTCGGTTTCTCTATCCAAGGTGGATGGCTGCTGGTACCGGTTCTGGTTGTGATGGGACTGAACACGGGTCACACCTCAGACTCAGCTCATCTGCAGAAACTGAAGGTAAGTTTAATCCGGGTCAGAGCCGGGAACTGGGTCGGACTGAGACTAGCAGGAGCTCTCAGATCGCCTAACCCAGATGAGAGAATCTGGCAGAACCAAACCTCCCGGACCTCTCCGGTCTATTTGTAAAAACTTGTGGTAAGATTAAGGTGAGGTGCTGAAGGAGGCGGAGCTTAGAGAGGATGCCATCAGATGTTTGATTGCCCATCAGCCTGCAGGAGAGAGGAAGAGCAGCTGGACTCACAGAACCAACCAGAGCTGGTGTATAACCAGAACTTCTGGTACCAGAACCAAAAACAGCAATACTGAAACATTAAAAAGTGTCACTTCCTGTTTGAATACTACCACCAAAAAAGCAGCAAATACATCTCCTAACTCCTAGAACGGGTTTGGGTTTTCCTCAGAAATACAGTTATGAAACGACCCGACTCAGGTCAGCTGGTACTCCACCAGAACCCAAATTCTGGGTTCTGGTGGAGTTCCTCTGGTGGAGTTTCCTCTGGGTTCTGCTCAACCTGGTTTATAACCTTGAGCAGAACCCACATGACCCAAATGTGTAAAGCTGCAGAACCAAAGCTGGATCCAGTTAACCAGGAAGGCTGATCAGACAGCTTCCAGAACCAGACTGGCCCATCACCTGGCTAACCTTTGACCCAACAGTGGGCGGAGTTCTGGCTGGGACCGGTATACCCAAGTGCAACGAGACGCAGCGATAAAGGAAGAGTGATGTCATCAGAGACAGGAATGCTGGGAATGTTTTTGACACTCCTGTCGGTTCATTCATGGAATGACTCACCGGAACCAATGAGGAGGCATGAGGACAAGGTAACAGAACAGTCCAAACAAAAGTCCTCAACAGAACTGGTTGTGCCGGCTCATCCCTTGAGTTGATCCATTTCCTGCCTGAAGGTCTCAGAGGTCAACGGTCAGATTAAAAAACATCCTATGAATATTTTCTGGTACCAGAACCAGAGTCTAGAATCAGCCAAACCGCTGATTTAGAACCAGTTAGACTTGAATACATGCGGACCGGATCAGGGGTTCTGAGCCCAGTGCTGTGATGTCATCATGAACTTCATGAAGAGTCAGGATGGGATTCCTGGAGAAACAGTCCTAGTTCTGAAGCCTCAAGCTGGTTCCGGACTTCTCTGTGTTCCCAAAGGTCGACTTTCACAGGAACAATTTGAAGAATTTCTTTCATCTGAACAGAACCGGTTCTGTTTGCCAGGCAGACACTCCTTTGAGTGTCTGAGCATCAGTCTGACCCGACCCAGAACCACCCCAGGTAAGAACTGAGTCCTCAGCAGAGATTGGATCAGAACCAATGGAGTCATGCTGATGTCCAAACAGTGTGTAAGGTTCTGTAGGTTCTACAGGCATGACCCGGTCCAGTACCCATCAGGACGGGCAGACAGAACAGGACCGGAACCCAACAGGTGTGTGTGTGTGTGTGTGTGTGTGTGTGTGTGTGTGTGTGTGTGTGTGTGTGTGTGTGTGTGTGTGTGTGTGTGGTGTGTGTGTGTGTGTGTGTCCAGAACCGACCGGTACATCTCTGAATAAATCTAGTTTCTCGGAACCAGAACTTTTCTGTTCGTCAGAACAAAAACCAGCTCTTGTGAGTTTAACTGAACACAGCAAAACTTTGACTGGACCTTCAGCGGTTCTGTTGTGGGAACAGAACCCGGGTCATCTTTTATTTATTCTCCACAATAAAAGCCTCTCTCCAGTAAGTGTTACTGGTTTAAATGGTCCCAGTCCTCTCAAAAGGGCCGGTTCCGTTTTCATTTTACTCTAAATTCAATCAATGGCAGGAAAACAAAAGAGTTCGGCTCTGACCCAGATCACTGAACTTCCCAGCCGGACCCATGGAGGTCCGGTTCACCTCTGGTCCGGTGGCTAGAGCAGCAGCGGGACACTCCGACAACTTTCACGAGCCACAGGTGCGAGCTCCGAATCGGAACCGAGCCGTCAGAATCCCCAGAGGAGGTAAAGGAGAAGACTCACCCAGAGGGTCCATCAGAACCGAGCTAAACCCATGTCCTCCACCGGAGATACCCGTTTAGTCCCAGCGAGTCCTCGCCATAGGAATAACACACAGTTCCGGTTCACTTCACAATAAAAGCCTCGAAACGTTCGCGGCTTCTGCAGCTGAGTTTATTTTCTAGTTTGTTTTTTACTCCTTCAGAGGGGACAGGATCAGAACACACACCTGTCGTTTCTCTGGTGCTCCTTGGTTATACTCATTAAATTCCTTGATTTATTTTTTACTGATTCGAGGCGTCGTTAAATGTGCGAACTACAATCGGAACATCTTTTACTGGCGCACAGTGTTGTAATCCAGGTGCTGTGGAGGAAAAGAGAGACCAGCAAAGACAGAAACCACTGCAAAAGTTTGGGATCAAAACTACAGGTAGATTGGCTAATCCTAAACTAGCGCGTCGCACTCTCGAATCACGATCAAGTGGAGTTCAGAATAAAACGTGATGGTTGTGAATGACTAAACTCCAGATGCGGAAGATCTCTGCAGCTGCATGGAGCAGAACCGCTGCAGCTGCTACCTGGAGTCTGCTGTTGTTGCTACTGGCGTTAGCGAGTCTGCTCCACACGCCGCAGTAGGACTATGTACGGCAAGCCGTTGTAGCATGTAATTCACAAATGCTTCTATATTTGAACACAATTTAGACTGGAACAATTTAGACTGGAATATGTTGCCAACCCATAAATAATAAAATAGATATGCCAGCATTACATTATTAGTAATTAAATGTTATAATTTTAGCAGTTTACTTCTGAACATGTTACTGAAATTACATTCTACTGATTATATGTGAATATATTTATATGTTAAGACTAAGATGCGTGATTAGACCTAAAATTTTAATGAAATGTTTTGTTCCATTAAATATTTATGAACTGTAAATATCAGCTGAGAAGGAGGGAACTAGACAACATCAACATTAATATATATTGTTGATCCCTTTATCATTTTGTTGTTTTATTTTTTATCATTTTAGCAGCAGACCAAAGTCTCCTTTCACTTGAAACGTCGTCCAATAGCATACTCGATTAATCGATGGACGATTCGACAGAGTAGTCAAATACTGAAACATCTGACAGCTGCAGCCCTAATTGAGATGTCCCTCATCTTAAAAACAAATCGTTTTCATCCGCCTGAATTTATACAGACGTCTTAAACACTTGGACTCAGTCCCACATCTACCCGAGTGAGCTCCACCCATTCATGCCGTAACAAATGAGAAGAAAACGTTTGTGAAAACAGCGCCGGCTACAACAACACGTGTACAATAGCTGCAACTAAGGCAAGTCCATCAATGCATTGGGCATAGTGGTCCAGTGGCCAAGCGTCCAAACCTGTCATCTAGCTTTGCCTCGTCCCGACGCCGGTCTGACTCCCAGTAGTGTCAGCATTCATTTATGTAGCCAGATGAAGCAGCTTAAATTTTTATAATTTAGTTTTATTGATTATTTCCTGCTAAATATTTAGTGTCTGTAAAGACCATAGGCAAAAATCCTGGGGGGGGACAGAGGGGACATGTCCCCCTCTGACATAAATGTGCCCCCCCCCAAACTCCATAAAACACTAAATGTTTTTTGTTTTAAAAATATATTCACTTTTGTTGAGCGCACAATAAAAGTTGTGCTACTTAAAAACACACTTTGACAGTGGTTTAGTCCAGCAATCTAACAATCTGTTTCTCCGATGGGCGGGGCTGCTGCTGCTCGCCTCGCACCCAGAGCACGCTGCGAGGTGCAGAGAAGAGCAGAGCGACATGTATGTAGTTGTCTGGTGAGTTTTTAATGCATTCAGTCGTGCTTTTAATGCAAATAAATGGTTAATGGTCACTACACTTGTTCAGCAAGCACAACACAGGACACAAAGCTACAGTTCAGCTCCTTTGTGTTAAGTCTGGCATGTTTAACATAGACAACATGTATTGTTAGCTTAAGCAGCGTGGTGTGTTTATATTAACGCTGGGTTAAAGAGACAGGAGAGAGACCAAAAAGAGAAAGACAGACATGTATATATAGAAAGAACAGAGAGAGAGAGATTAGACAGTCGACACACTGCCATCATCCTCTCATTAATGTCACAAACATTAGACTAACTTGTTTCACTGTCATTTTACATTTCTGCAGTCAGATAGTCCAGATTTTTACATTTATGTTGGATATTATTACTTAGAATCAATTTTTCTATTTCAGATTTTGTCTTTTTTTTGTTTGTTTTTTTTAAATATAGTTCCATCTTTGACTTAGATATTCCGTTCAACAGATATTCATTTTGTAACATTCTGACTGGTAGTTTACGCTCCATATTTTCCTCTAATTATATCAATTTTAAAGTCAAACATCTTTTTACACAGTATAGCAAGTTCACAGTGATCTGGACTTGTTACGTACACATTAGTGCAAAAAATAGTTTTCTTTTACAGCAGGAAAAGCTAAATGTAGGCCAAATAAAGATATTATCTATCAGCTGGGTATTGAACCTCCTCTAAATCTAAAACCTGTGTTCTTGTTATTGTCCAATTGTCTGGCAGCGTCTAGTCAGGTCAAAATGTCAGAAAAACGACAAATGAAACACATCAGGTCATTTTTCACTTCACCAAAACACCAAGTAAGTTGAAAGATATTGTCCATATAAATAAATGATATGTTTTGGATATGTTTAATAATGGTGTCATCAGGCACAAAGTACAGAGCTGGACACACTAATAAAGAACAACAGCTATTATTTAATAATATATGAGACATTTAAGACACATCAGCACATGAAAAAAAAAGCTTTTTTAATGTTCCCCTCAGGAATTACTCCTGAAATTTTTACTGTCAAATGTCCATAATGGTGGGCCAATCATAGCTCTCTATCTGCTTTGTGAACCAATCACAGCGCTTTATCCACTTTGTGGGCCAATCAGGGCCCTCTATTCGTCTGGTGGGTGGGATGATGCAACAGAGTGGAAAAAGACGGCAACAGCTCGTTCGAAACGGCTTTTACCATCAATTTTGGATTATTTGGACTTGGGCTTTATTAGAATCAGGAGCTGAAAGCTGTATTTAAGTAATTTTCTTAGAAGGATGTATTTTCACCTTCTTCAAAAGCGGACCACCTCGTTTACCGACATCCATTGTGGTGAGTACATCACGTTGTTCATTGTCCAGTAGCATGCGGAGATCGTTTGAAAGACAGCGGTAGAACACGCCCCACGACCGAGAGCTGTCAATGGAGCATTGCCAGACTAAATATTTAGTCTGGTTTGCCAGGCTATATGTTTTAAACAATTTACCAATAAAGGGTTGAAAACTGGCAAGGGCAGCTAAAAAAACCTCTAACCTCTGGATTACCACATCTGTTACAAAAGTTCTGTGTCCTAACACACCTGTCCAGAGCTGGCCTTTACGCGTGTCTTTGTGGACAGGACTCGTGTTTTTTACGGCGGTGTTTTGTCCCCAACGCATAAGTAATCAGTCAGAAACTCCACTCTAGTGCGAGTGGAGGACTAGAGCAGACATCTGTGACCTGAAGGTCACATTCTCAACTGCAGCATGAAACCAACCGCTCTAGGCCTGCAGCCAGGAGGAAGTGGGTGTTAGTGACCTGAGGAGGCAGTCTCCAGATCAGAGACCAGTTTCAGAGGGAGGAGAGGCCTGATGATGAACTTAAGTTTCCATCCTCATGTCTGCAGGGCCATACCTCAGAAATTGACAACTTGCAGCTGAGACAGGAAAATGCATGAGAGCAGCCAAAAATGGGTTTGGGGTATTTTTCATGAGGAAATGACATCATCACATGTAAAACGCTCCAGAATGTGGATTTTCCCTTCAATTCTGCTTTAGTTTGAGGCAGCAGTGAGATGTTAAAACTCAACCAGCTGATGTCAGAGGTCTCCTTTAGGGCTCCGCCAGAACCGCAGGGCTCTCCAGATGAGACAGGAGGATTTTACAGTGATGTGGATCTGCAGGCGTCTCCTAGATGAGACAGTTAACCAGCAGCCCGTCCACATTGCAATTAGACTGAGCTGGACTAACATTACATCAGAGTAAGGAGGGGTGAGTCCAGTTCCAGTACAAAACCAGGCTGTCCCAGCTCTGACCCAGTAGGAACCCAGTTTAAACTGGTTGTGTGTGTGTGTGTGTGTGTGTGTGTGTGTGTGTGTGTGTGTGTGTGTGTGTGTGTGTGTGCGCGCGCGTGCATGCGTGTGTGAGCAGATTAACATATAAATAGGGTCCTCCAGTGGAATCCACACTGACGCTAAGGTCTCCTGATGCCCATGAGAAACCGGGTCAGGACCCCTGCAGATCTGAGTGGGAATCCCCAAGGCCCAAATGGGTTCAGCGGGGTCAGTCCATCTCCCTCAGACGGACAGAATGAGACACTGGACGCTTTGTCCTCACACATTCCTCACTCCCTGTTCCCACACAGAGTGCCTAAATTACAGGCTGCACCAAAACACCTCATTACAATAGCAAAGAGTCATTTGAAACATTGCGTGTTACTCCTAAAACTCAGCGTCACACCCCTCTGTCCCATTGGCCTGGCCGTGTGCAGCCCTTGTTTGTAATGAGTGGTTGCACCTGTGGGTGCAACTTCAGAAGAAACCTCCTCAGGTCCCCCATAAAGCATGCTCCCGATCCGAGACAGAGTCGTGCACCCGATTCAAGTCGTGCTCCCGATCCGAGACAGAGTCGTGCTCCCCATCCGAGACCGAGACGTGCTCCCCATCCGAGACCGAGACGTGCTCCCCATCCGAGACCGAGACGTGCTCCCCATCCGAGACAGAGACGTGCTCCCCATCCGAGACAGAGACGTGCTCCCCATCCGAGACAGAGACGTGCTCCCCATCCGAGACAGAGACGTGCTCCCCATCCGAGACAGAGACGTGCTCCCCATCCGAGACAGAGTCGTGCTCCCCATCCGAGACAGAGTCGTGCTCCCCATCCGAGACAGAGACGTGCTCCCCATCCGAGACAGAGACGTGCTCCCCATCCGAGACAGAGACGTGCTCCCCATCCGAGACAGAGTCGTGCTCCCCATCCGAGACAGAGTCGTGCTCCCCATCCAAGACAGAGTCGTGCTCCCCATCCGAGACAGAGTCGTGCTCCCCATCCGAGACAGAGTCGTGCTCCCGATACGAGACAGAGTCGTGCTCCCGATACGAGACAGAGTCGTGCTCCCGATACGAGACAGAGTCGTGCTCCCGATACGAGACAGAGTCGTGCTCCCGATACGAGACAGAGTCATGCTCCCGATCTGGGACAAAGTCATGCTCCCGATCTGAGACAGTGTCATGCTCCTGATCTGAGACAGAGTCATGCTCCCTGTTAGGGGTTTTAATGTATTACTGTCTTAAATGTTCCTTTTTAAGTAATCATATGTTGTGGAGTCAGCCTCAGAGCCGTTTTTCTTTCCTTTCAGTCAAGCTCTGGTATGCTGTGGGGGTGGGTGGAATAACCTGCCCGGCATCCATAGTTACAGAGTTTCTCAGCAGTTTCTGGCTGTCAGCCATAAATTAAGACTTCCTTTTTGGAATGTCCCACCTTAGCCTACAAGCAGCACTGTTATAGGTTAGGGATGCACCGATGGATTGGCATTTGATCGTAATCGGCCGATAGCGCCCCTATCGGTTTTGATCGGAATTTTCAAAATAGATCAAAGCAAACCGATCAGGTAGGGTTGTCACGGTAACCAGTGTAGCGGTAAACCCCGGTAAAAAAAAAAAAAAGTTGACAATAATAATAACCGTCTTGTTTTTTGAAAAACTATATTATCTTGGTGGGTTTACCGTGGCTGCGGTGTAGGCGCGGTGACCCTTACCAGCCACCGTATCATCGGCTGAAGTTGCCGGCGGCACGTGCACGCTTTGTTTACAACAAAACTTTCTTGAAGCTAAAGCTGAAATAATGGTCAAAGGAGGAGACGGCAGCGCTCAGGAGGACATTTTTTATCCCTCAAAGAAGACAGTCGGAAGTACGGGCATATTTTAGATATTTGAAGAATGCCGAGGGACAGTTTATAGAAGACGGACGGACGGCTATCCTGTTTGCAGCGCGAGCAGAAAAAGTGTCTGTGAAAGGCAGCAGCGCTTCAAATCTCATGACACATCTGCGTGACCATCACCCACAACTCTACAGTCAACGCAAGGCAAGCTAACGTTAGCGTTTTAGCTAAAATGCGTGAACCGAGGATTTGGGTTGAGGGAGAATGCAACGAGTCGCTATATAAAGCAGCCGCAGCGCCGCTACCTGCATATAAACCGTGTCGCGGACACCGCCATGTTGAAATGACGCTATGCATTACGGGGCTCCCAGGGGCAGATAAGAGTTGGTCTCTCTCCAAGAATAATTATGAATTTAACAATGATTACTGCCTGATGACATTTTCCCACATCTGCAAAGCTCACTGGAAGGACACAAACCGAGGACAACATTTTCCTGATATAGGGTTTATTACTCAAGTAAGGGTAAAAAAGTATCTGATTAGAAGGCTACTTGAGTACTGAGTATTATCTGATCTAATACTTTTAAATGATGACATCAAACAGACACAAAATAAGAAGTTATGGGCAAATATTGGTATTTTAAAGACTAAAGGGGAAAAATGTAAACAAATAAACAACATAAATACAAAATAACACATTTTAGGCTAAATTTAGACACAAACTGAGGACAATATTTCCTGACATACAGGGTTTATTTAATTGTGTGAAAATGTAGCACGTTTAAAAAAAATACCGCGATAATACCGAAAACCGTGGTAATTTTGGTCACAATAACCGTGAGGTTAAATTTTCATACCGTGACAACCCTAATACAGACCATTTTAGATTAGGTTACATTTCCTTTATTCCCAGATTATGTAGTTTGTAGCACTCATTATAATGTTGTAGAAAATTTCTGGCCAATCCACGTGATCGGTATCGGTGATCGGTATCGGTGATCAGCATTCTTTGATATCGGTATCGGTGATCGGCAGCAAAAAACCTGATCGGTGCATCCCTATTATAGGCCAAAGCCTGGTTTATGCTTCTCCGTCAGCTCCGCAATGGACAGACCCGCACGGATTGACGGAAGCGTTTTGCTCTTTTACTTCTCCGTCTCCTGGAGAGTGTTGCAAAGCAATTGCCCGGCAGGACAGCAGAGGGCGTAGCGCTGTTCTGTGGTATCCTGTCATGTATCGGTCCAAGAGCGTGTGTTTATATTGTGTTTTTTGTGTATATAAGAGACTTTTAACACGGACATATTTGTCTCTCATTCTCCCACCTCTTCATGCGCTCCCCACCTCTAAACCCACGTTTCCTGTCATTTCCGTCCACAAATAAAATGCTTGCTGCGCATCTTTTCACTCCTCCAGTCACGGGAGAATTAAACGTTCATATTTTTAGAGTTTTTTCGCGAGGTATTCTTCAAGCTTCTCCGTGTCTGCCGCTAGTTATCCTCGGCTCTCTTTGCAGTGGCGGCGCTGTAAACAACAGCAGCGTCCTGACCAATCACAAGCTTGCATAATCCGTCTCGTTCGACGGATGTTTAAAAAAGTGGGCTTGACTCCGTACGTACTTGCGTGCCTGCCGGATCCCTACGCAAGGACGGATAATGGCGTTGCGTGTCTCCGCACTGACGCAGACGGAGAAGCATAAATCAGGCTTACGTGTAGACAGTGATGGATTGTTCTTTGTTTATTTTTCCCAGTGGTTCAATAAAAACGCTGTGGTGGGGGATAGAGTCTGGGAGTAGATCGGACGAGAGCCTTGGCAGGCTCTCGGCCTGTCTCTCTTTCCACACATCCAGCGTATAAAACTTTACTGATCTTTTCTCTTGTGTGATTTATTTTAGGGATATAAAATACCCAACACTCCCGATCCGATGAGACCGAGTCATGCTCCCGATCAGAGAACGGCAAAAATCGCCATTTCAACCCAAAATGGCCGACTTCCTGTTTGATATTGACCATGCTTGCAAGAGACTTTTCTGTGTGGACTGTTGAGTACTACAAGTGTACCAAATTTCATAACTGTACGATAAACTACGTTTTATGGAGAGGGTTTTTTTTTTCACTTTCTAGGGGGCGCTGTTCAGTCATTTTCTTAGCGATTTTTTGGGACCTTTAAAATATCAAAATTTTCACCAGGCCTGACAAGTCTGCAAAATATTGTGAGTTTTGGGGTATGATAAGGTCCCCAAAAGGCCATTCAATAAATAAATAAAAAGAATAAACAGAGCAAAAACAAGAGGCCTTCGCAACGCTTTCGCTGCTCGGGCCTAACTAAAGAATAAGTGAACCTGGGAAACCTGGTGGGAGCTGGAGACAAGAAGGGGCACAGGAAGCTTGGGTACACATGAGGGGGATCCTAGAGGGACATCTGGAGGGGTTGGAGACCTAAAGGGGCACAGAAACCTAAGGGGAGAACCTGGAGTGGGCTGGGGAACACAAGGAGGCACATGAGGAACACGAGACAAATAAGGGGAACCTAGAGGGGGCTGGAGAACACATGAGGGGGGACGCAGGATGCAGACCTTGACACTTTTCTTTCTCTCTTTCTGTCATATCTTCATTTTATCCAACATCAAACATCACTTGTTAGGGAGTACACTAAAAAATTGTGTTAATATTAAGAACAAATGTAATAAAAACATTTCATGTTTACTCGGTGTGCGGCTGTCTTGAGTGACAGGGATGGCGTGGCACATACAGTCAGCAGCAGGGTCACTCCTTTCTACAACACACCTGTACAGCTGTTGCGTTGGCAAGGGTAGGAAGAGAACGCAGATCATACGCGACTCAAAGAGTCTGAAAACCACAAACACTCGTCAGTGTGATACATAAACTGCTATCTTGCCATTTTTGCTCTCCGTAGCCTTTTTGGTTTTTTAACATATCTTTTAGTGTCAGCTTGCTTATTTGAATTGTTGCAGTGTACTGAGCAGGGTACGTGTTTTGAAGTTGGTGCATCAGATCTGTGTGTTAAACGCAGCACTACCTTTCCACCACGTTAAATGCCCAGTTCGCACACATTACACGTTTATTACACTCCCTTTGCTGCTCATTTTAAAATACACAGAAATTTCAGACATTTTCTCTCTCATGAGATGACAAATATGCTCAGTGTTAGCTAACTGCTACATGTTATGGTGTGTGAATTCCCAGACTACCTTAAATAGTGGGACTTAAGGTGTTGGTGTCTGCGGAACAAAGAACACTGATGTAGAGGAACTTGTTGAATTTAAAACTAAGCCGTTGTTGTTCTCTTTCTCAGGATGAATTAAAAAAATCTTGTTAGTTGTTTTACATTGTTAAATCTGATTTTTCCCACCAGATTCCCATATCCTGAAAATCCCGTGATTAGACTGGAGCATCCCTAATTAAGAGTTAGACAATATCAGATATCAAGGCAAGGTAAGGCGGCTTTTTTTGTATAGCACATTTCAAACACAAAGGCGATTCAAAGTGCCATCAGTAAAAAAGCTGATATCAAGCATCCCTGGATGGAGGAAAAAAGGAAAATGGCAGAAGTCAATCAGAAACCCAAACTGTTACCCTAAAAAGACTCTGTGTCTGGGGTGGGGGGGATCTCGCGCACCATTTGAAAACGTAGCTCCACCCCTAGTTGAAATTTAAAATATGCTACAAAAGTGGGCGTTGCCAGGAGGCACGGAGTGACATGGCAAAGTGTGGGGAATTTCCATCCCGGGAGGAACGGGGAGTGGGAGGAGACTGTACCGATGACGTGAAATTGTTCCAGCCCCAGCCAATCACAAGTTTAAAATGCAGTAGCCGCCGTTCCACCCACAGGGGGCAGCACTGATACATTTTTAGACCTAGGTTCTAGATTTAACCAAGTTTACACAAGCATGTCAAAAAATGCGCAGAAACAGAAATATGGCATTGGAAAGACCCAATTATAAAGTTATTTTGGGGTTTAGTTACTCTTCAAAGTATTTCTCTTATCCGATGGCGCCATCTAGAGGCTGACAAGCATATCACACAAATAGTCTCTCGATCTGTTATTTTAAGATGGCGACTTTTCTTGTTTATGAATGTGCTTCTGTAGCCGACAAACAGAGTAAAAACACATTGATTTACAAGTATTATTCTCAGCACTTTATAAGCCTGGCGGGCCGCCAGGCTAAGCGTCATGCCCCGCCCCCCTCCCCGACCCTACCGCGTTTGCTGACACGAACGGCGCAGTGAAACTATCATCAGCTGATACTGGTGAGGAACAGCAGTGGAACGTGTGCAACCACCCCACCCCCGCTCTCACAGAGGAGCGCTGCGTGACGGATCGCACGATCCGCTAACACGAACGGCGCAGCGAAACTGGAGCCCTCCATCAGCTGATACTGGTGAGAAACAGCAGCGGAGCGTGTGCAAACCCCCCCCCCCCCTCACGGAGGAGCGCTGCGGGACAGTGCGCGCGAACACCCCCCCTCCCCGATGGCCAAAGCCGCCAGGCTTAACTCATTTTCTAAGGGAAATCCTGCGAGGTATTCCTTAAAATTGAGGCAGGTAAGCGGTAGTCTAACGCCATTTAGTTCTGGACGGCGCTTAGTTTCCTATTGCACGGCGCTCTGCTTACATTATATCACAATACATGATGAGGTTATCACTTTTACAGATTTCTGAAACACTATACATAATTTCTGAAAGGGATAACTCTAGAAAGATACTCTAAGTCTAAGTGACAGTGTGACGAAGATCTGTCAGGCTTTTCTAATCCTAGAGTTTCACCGTCTGTTTTCTATCAGAAGCTACTGCAGCAGATAGGTGTAGGAGACTATTTTCATGTTCAGCCTGCATGAAACAGAGTGATCTGTTAGAAACAGAAATAATCATTAAAACAGGGGTTTCAGTAAACCGGGCCTTTAATTGAACCCAAAAGGGCTTAGGGCAGGAAATGACATCATCATCTTATCTAACAAATATCAGCCTGGTGGTGAACTCCCGCTAAGTTGAGCCAGTTAAAGGAAACTCAACTGTGTTGGAGGTGCACCTCTGCCCGGAAAGCAGCGGCTCGGCCTTCGCCATGACTAATAAATCTGTAAGTTTATAGTTTGCTTAAAAAGCTTTCATGCATCAATTAATGATCGTAATAAAACAGCATTACTAACAGGGGACAACTTTACTTTAGAAATCAGTACCTATGTACTATTTATTTGAAGCAAAAAGGAAGATGAAACAAAACGAGGTTCACCAGATGGTCAGTTTCTGTGATTTATGGGTTTCGGACAAATATATTCGGTGGCAGAATTTTCGGTGCATCCCTGATGGTAACACTGGTGATGCTAACCCAAGGGGTAAACTCCAGCTGCCAAAAGTGAAGCCAAGCAGTAAGCGACAAACACTGCAGTTCCCACTTCATCCACCAGGGGCTGGTGCAGAAAGGAGCCAGTCCTCATTGACTCTCACGTTAAAAAAGCCTGGTTCAAAAACCATTCTAGGTTTAATAGATCTAGTTCACACTCATGACAACTCTGACGGGCATGACTTTTTGTAACTCTTCTGTTCAGATGTAGTTAAAGCTTTAAATTATGAATAATTAGGGGCATGTCCTTTTGATTGACAGGTAAGAGATGAACCATCAGTGCTAACAGCTTGGCTCCTGCTTGCCCCAGAGAAGGTCTCAGCCTCTGGGTAACCGGTAAAGCCTAGAAGGCAGAGTAGCAGTCGCTCAACTGCAGTTTTCTAGCTAAAAGCGCCCACCAACCTCCGTTAGCATTGGTTAGCTCAGTTAGCTTGTAGGTACATCGTCTCAGAGTTTGATGGGTGTCAATCATCTGCCCCCAACCTCACAGCCCCACTCTCAGCTACAGGTGACAGCATGAAGAGGTTTTCCACCTTATATGTACAGTCTATGTGCTTACCCTGCATGGCGGCTTCCTCTGGCTGGAACTCTGGGAACTGTCCCTCAGAAGGAACGCTGACGGTCCTTCGGAGGCTCTGGGCCCTGGAGGAGTTGGCAGGGGCCTCTTGAGGTTCTCCTGCACTCTGTGGAGGAGGGGGGAGATGTCAGTGCTGAAAGATCTCTGCTGGACAGAAGCATAAATCAGAGTTGAGTGTTTGGACCTCATTGTTCCTGTTGATCAGAATGAGCTGGCTGTCTGTCAAGATGCAGAACTTCCTTTCCCAGGTGGCACCGTCTGTGTATGGACTCTGGCCACAGGAGAAGCGGTGAGATGGAGGACCTTTAACATCTGAGAACACAAGAGCAGAACCATTAGCTCAGGGAGATGGGAGGAGGTCCAGGTTCAGGATTACAGCCATTCCTGCTCTTGTTCTGACTAGGACTGTGTATTCATCCATACACACGCTGGTGGGGACGAGCTACTGTAGCTACAGCTGCCCTGGGGCGCACTGACGGAGTCGAGGCCACCGCCGGTCCCTCCGACCACCACCAGCAGGCAAGGTAAGTTAAGTGTCTTGCCCAAGGACACAACAGCAGAATTCTCTGTTTGGAGGTGGGATCAAACCTGCAACCTTCATTTTGCCTTGGCCCCCAAAATGCCTTGAAATGGCCCTGGGTGTGTGACTGAGTTTTGAAGGTGGTCTGAATTGTATCAGATGTATAAATATTACATGTGTGTAACTTATTGTTTTATACAGGTAAAAACGTGTAGTGGAGATAAATCTACCTACATTTTACTTTTCAACACTTTGTTTTGTTTTCTTGTTTTTATTTAAATATTTTCCTGTCTTGTCTGTCTCATCTTTCTGCATCTCCTCTAAACTCTCCAGAAAAACTGTTGCCTGGATTCTTACTTTTTCAGCTCATCATTTACTTTTGAGCAGATCAAAGGGATCTCCTGACCGCAAAGTGGAGAGCACGTTTCGATGCTGCGTCAGTGAGGTGAAATCACCGCAGCACAGGTGAAGAGCTCCGCAGTAGCAGAGCGCTTCAGGCACAAATAAGACAGAAAATAGAGAACATGTGCGGACATGAACGATCGGGTGCTAATTATAGTTTTTTGGTTGTGCCACTTTGAGAATGGACCGTGCGCTGGACGCAGCTGCCTGGAGCGCTGCGCAACAACGATCAGCGCTGTGCCTCTCTCTGTGCTCTCTTCTCAGAAGAGTCCATAAATGATGTAATATAGGTAGAAAACTTTTTTCCGGCTCCCCTGGATGTGTAGGATATCCAGCTCCCCATAATTCGATCCCTGCTCCTGGATGAAAAGCCGGACATTTTCATCAAGAACCCCCAGTCCGGACGCCCGGACAGAGAGTGAAAAGTGGACATGTCCGGGGAAAAGAGGACGGTCACCCTAGTTTAATATAAAGCGGGAGATTACAGATACAGTATTTTGCTCGTGTCCTTGCCGCCCTGGGCCCTTTAGAGTTCGTGGGCCCTGGGCAATTGCCCACATGGTTAATCTGGCCTTGGGTGAGGGGGACGATTAGGAACTTCTGGTCAGCGGACCGTGATGTTCAAACAGAACACAGTGTGAGAGTGGACCACACCTTGTCAGATCAGGTGTGTTCTCCACAAGGATGCTTCCTGCCACCTCTCCTGTTCGTCCTCTACACAACGCTAGTGTCGCAGCGGTAGGGAGACGTATCCTAAAATATGCAGATGACTGTTGTGGCCAGGCTGCTGAAGGACAAAGCAGCTGCCACTGTACCGTTCCAATGCCTTTGTCCAGCGGCGTGATGAATCTCTTCAGCTGAAGGGTCGATTTCAGGAAGAGCTCTTTAGCACAACAACTACCAGCCGTTGTGTGTTACGAGTGCAGATACGTCAGCAACAGCAAACTGACATTTCAGGAAATTTGTGAATAAAAGAGTGAATCAGCATCTTTTAGCCTGAGAAATCTCATCCTTTGATAAAACAGTTTTGTTCTGCTTTTGTTGGATCGGTTTATTCTGTTGCGTGGGGTCAGGGTTTGGAATATCAGTTAAACATAAGAGATGATGTTTGTTCAATTTTAATGTTGTGATCATGTGTTTGATGGTTACCGCAAAGCTAATTTACCTCCAGGTACAAATAAGTCTTTGATCTTAGATCAGTCCAGGTGGTTCTGGTAGGACTTAACAGGAAGTGAGTGGTCAGGCTGGGCCTGCAGAGCTTCTGATGCTCCAGGAGAGGGCACATCTGTCAGGAAGAATAACTCATATAAAATAACAGTAAGGAAGCTCAGCAGGGGTCGAAGTTCGCACCACGGGCATATATATTGACAGACCCCCTATTGGCCGCACAGGCGCAGGAAATGCAGTTGCCATCTTAGAAGGGTGGAGCTTCCGACAGACACGAACCATAACAGCAGCAGTGACAGGATGCCTGAGCTCTGTGGGGATTATTCCGCTCTAACCGGCGGACTGTTGAGACCAGATTTGGGGGAATTAGTTTAACCAAATAAGTTTGAGCATTTTTGTTGTTTGTATTTAATAAATATAACTTTACTGGACTGTATTGTATTTGTGTCCATCAGCAGCACCTCCTAGCCTGCTAACGTTAGCTGCATGCTAACTGCTGCCGTCTCCCTGACAGTTAAGCTAAATGAGATTTTATTAATCATTTATGCTTAAACACTGACTTATATTACAGCTGAAACAAGAATGCTGCTGTAGAAACCAAACAAATCTTCCTGGTATCAGATACATCTCATGTCTCTGGCTGGAGAAGAGGAGCTTCAGATAAAAGCAGTCCCTCCCAGGTGACTGAGCTTCTCACCCTATCTCTAAGGAGAGCCCAGCCACCCGATGGAGGAAACTCATTTCGGCTGCTTGTATCCGCAATCTCGTTCTTTCGGTCACTACCCAAAGCTCGTGACCATAGGTGAGGGTAGGAACGTAGATCGACCTGTAAATCGAGAGCTTCAACTTCTGGCTCAGCTCTCTCTTCACCACGACAGACCGGTACAACGCCCGCATCACTGCAGATGCAGCACCAATCCATCTGTCGATCTCATGCTCCATCTTTCCCTCACTTGTGAACAAGACTCTAAGATACTTAAACTCCTCCACTTGGGGCAGGACCTCATCGCTGACCTGGAGAAAACGTTCTCCAATTTTCTGACTTAATACCCTGCTCTCGGATTTAGAGGAGCTGATTCTCATCCCAGCTGCTTCACACTCGGCTGCGAACCGCTCCAGCGAAAGCGGAAGATCATGTTCTGATGAAGCCAACAGGACCACATCATCTGCAAAAACCAGAGACCTGATCTTCAGGCCACCAAGTTAAATCCCCTCAACACCTTGGCTGTGCCTAGAAATCCTGTCCATAAAGGTTATGAACTGAACCGGTGACAAAGAGCAGCCTTGGTGGAGTCCAGCTCTCATCGGGAACGAGCCCGACTTACTGCCGGCAATGCGAACCAAGCTCTGACACCGGTCCTACAGGGACCTAGCAGCCCGTATCAGAGGGCCTGGTACCCTGTACTCCTGGAGTACCCCCCACAGGGGTAGACGCATTATAGATTCAGCTATAATCATCTGTAGGGCTGCAACAAACGATTATTTGGATAATCGATTAATCGGATGGGGTCTCGACACGATTAATCGATTAATCGGATTACATGGGGAAATTTTTAAAAACTGCTAGGGAAACGTTATTTCTCTCCTTCCTTCACTTTATTTAACACAACATTATTAGAAAACAGTTCAATAGCAGAAAAACAACATGCCATCACCTAAATTGTCTTATAAGGTGTATAGACAGAGACCCTAAGCTACATCTATCTGTGACCTAAAATGCTTGGTCCAAGTTAAACAGCTTAAGGGCAATTCTCATCTGTTTTGTTTGATCTTATCTGTTGACATATATTTTAAATGTAATTAAACATAGGCTGTGAATTAATCAAAATTGATCACTATTTCCAAAAATGACTGAAAAAATACCAAATAAAACAAAAGTAAATGAATGCCATCCTCCTTGCGATGATGCCCTGGGCAACTGCCATAAAGTCACATCAAGAAATGCTGCTGATCATTCCAATGATCCCAAATAGACTCACATTAGGCCACATGAAAGCAACTGAACCCAAAAATATATTAACCAGTATATAACTGCACTCTCACACAACACGTCTGCAGCAACAGTTAGGACTCCTCCCTCCCTTTTAAAAGCGTTTTTGCTTCTGAGGACATTGTGGTTGTAAAACCACATGCTAGTAGTCTGGCCCCGGTGTGATCAACCAGTTTCTGCGGGAATGTGACGGCGGAACCAGGGCCAGATTAACACTTTGTTGTACCCTGGGCAACAATATTCAAGGGCTCCATCATCACGACCCGAGGATCACCATAATGTGGTCACATACAGAATATTTTACTGTAATATGCAGTAAATATACTCAATACTTGAATGCCTGACAACACGTAACCCGCCCAGAGTAACCTTTGACCCACCTCGTGTGGACTGACCAATGAGGAGAGGGTCTTAACTTGAGGCCCTCTCTTCATTGGTCATTCTGCATGAGACTGACTCTCAACTGACGTTCAGTCGTAGGCAGCGAAGCGTCTCTGTGCAGCGCAAAAGCCCGGGTGGACAGTTTGTTTAATGTAGGGTGACCATATTTCCATTTCCAAACAAGAGGACAGGGGATCTGTGCCTATGACGTCACTCTATGGCAACGCCACACAAACCATGTTGGGACCCATTTTTTGTAAGAACTAAATTAATATCAGATTCTGCCAATTAAAGGGCTCTAAAACAATTCATATATAAATATTTAGCATATTTAAAGCAAAATCAAATTTTTCTGCTTTAGTTCTGCAACAAGGTTTTATTAATAATAAATTATTATACCTTTTGTTTTACTACAGCATCGGTAAGCTTCCTGTGCACAGATGATTAAGGATGCTTGTTTCAACTGTGAGATTAGACGATAGGATCAATGAAAAAATAAGTTGTCACACACTCCATGGAAACTTCCAGAGAATCCACAAATAGTGGCTTTCAAATGGTTTTGTTACTTTTTGCAAGTTTATAAAAGAAGCAGATGAGACAGCATGTCTGATAATTTAGTTTTTCATCTGATAATATTAGAACATGTCAGCGATGTCTGAGGGGCTTTTATAAACACCATATAACTAACACTACTGGAGAGGGCATGAATTACACAGAGGCTTCTGGGGAGCCCAGTTATTGGGGGGGGGGGGGGGGCATTTTGCCTTGGCCCCCAAAATGTCTTGAAACGGCCCTGGGTGTGTGACTGAGTTTTGAAGGTGATCTGAATTGTATCAGATGTATAAATATGACATGTGTATAACTTATTGTTTTTTATAGGTAAAAACGTGTAGTGGAGATAAATCTACCTACATTTTACTTTTCAACACTTTGTTTTCAGCGCTTTGTTTCACTTTCAGCGCTTTGGGCTTCCTGACAGGGTTGCGGAAGGCGCTTTATAAATAAAGCTTTGATTGATTGATTGATTGTTTTTTTGTTTTTATTGAACTATTTTCCTGTCCTGTCTGTCTCTCATCTTCCTGCATCTCCTCTTAATTCTCCAGAAAATCTGTTGCCTGGATTCTTACCTTTTCACCTCATCGGTTACTTTTGAGCAGATCAAAGGGATCTCCTGACCGAAAAGCTCAGAGCGCGTTTTCGATGCTGCGTGAGGTGAAATCACCACAGCACAGGTGATGAGCTCCGCAGTAGCGAGCTTCAGGCACAAATAAGACAGAAAATAGAGAACATGTGCAGACATGAACGATCGTGTGCTAATTATAGTTTTTTGGTTGCGCCACTTTGAGAATGGACCGTGCGCTGGAAGCAGCTGCCTGGATCGCTGTGCAACAATGCGGAACCGGTTCGCAGCAGCGCAAGTCTGCCGGCTCTCCCTCGCGCTGATCTGCGGCTCTCACTCGCGCTGATCTGCGGCTCTCACTCGCGCTGATCTGCGGCTCTCCCTCGCGCTGATCTGCGGCTCTCCCTCGCGCTGATCTGACTTGCTCTGGTCTGCGCGCAACGGCGGGCGGGATTCGGGAAGGGGGGGGGGGGGGGGGGCGCTTTTGGAAGAGTTGTGCGACACAACGAATCGATGACGCAATTCGTTGCCAACACTTTTAGTAATCGATTTTCATCGAATTTATCGATTCGTTGTTGCAGCCCTAATCATCTGCTTGGTGTCTAAACTGATGGTTTGTTGTTCTTGTCATCCAGACTTTGTTCTAGTTGTTCTCTCTCTCACCCTCTCTTTGAATTATACTGACACTAGAGTTGTCACGGTAACCGGTGTAGCGGTTAACCCCGGTGAAAAAGTTGACAATAATAATAACCGTCTTGTTTTTAAAAAAAATATATTATCTAGGTGGATTACCGTGGCTGGAGTGTAGGCGCGGTGGCCCTTACCAGCCACCGTATCATCTGCTGAAGTTGCCGGCGGCACATGCGCACTTTGTTGTTTACAACCTAACTTTCTTGAAGCTAAAGCTGAAATAATGGCCAAAGGAGGAGACGGCAGCGCTCAGGAGGACATTTATTATCCCTCAAAGAAGACAAAGTCAGAAGTACGGGCATTTTTTTGGATATTTGAAGAATGCCGAGGGACAGTTGATAGAAGACGGCTATCCTGTTTGCAGCACGTGCAGAAAAAGTGTCTGTGAAAGGCAGAAACGCTTCAAATCTCATGACACATCTGCGTGACCATCACCCACTACTCTACAGTCAACGCAAGGCAAGCTAACGTTAGCGATTTAGCTAAAATGCGTGATCCGAGGATTTAGGTTGAGGGAGAATGTAACGAGTCGCTATATAAATCAGCCGCAGCGCCGCTACCTGCATATAAACCGTGTAGCAGACACCCCCATGTTGAAATGACGCTATGCATTACGGGGCTCCCAGGGGCAGATAAGAGTTGGTCTCTCTCCGAGAATAATTATGAATTTAACAATGATTACTGCCTGATGACATTTTCCCACATCTGCAAAGCTCACTGGAAGGACACAAACTGAGGACAATATTTTCCTGATATAGGGTTTATTACTCAAGTAAGGGTAAAAAAGTATCTGATTAGAAGGCTGCTTGAGTACTGAGTATCATCTGATCTAATATTTTTAAAATGATGACATCAAACAGGCAAAAAATAAGAAGTTATGGGCAAATATTGGTATTTTAAAGACTAAAGGGGAAAAATGTAAACAAATAAACAACATAATTACAAAATAACAAATTTTAGGCAAAATTTAGGCACAAACTGAGGACAATATTTTCCTGATATACAGGGTTTATCTGTCTGAAAATGTAGCATGTTTAAAAAAATATCGCGATAATACCGAAAACCGTGATAATTTTGGTCACTATAACCGTGAGGCTAAATTTTCACACTGTGACAACCCTAATATGAATTACACAAACACTCATTTTGTAAATGATTTTGTTTATTAAAACAGCTGAGTAGTATTTCCTGCATCATATATTACGTGTGTTTTTAGTAATACCTGCCATAGATGTCACACACCTGTCGCAAGAACATTTTTAAATTGTTTTGGTTCTCATTGCTAGACTGATTTTTAGTGATTAATCATTTTTTTAGTTTTGACACTAAGCTCTGGACCAGAGTCACTTATGTACTCACAGCAAACCCACTATGATCAAAACCACTGAAACGTGTGTGCAGTGTCAGAGCTGCATGTGTGACGTTTGGGGGGGAAAAAACGCATCAAAATCAGTTCAAAGTTCAAGGAGTTATGGTTGATTTAACATGTGACACTTGACCGACTTGACCAATCCAAGATGGCGGCGCCACTGCTCACCAGCGCCCATAGGCAGCAGCGGTTATGCGGGGTCTATGTCTATGACCCATCCAATCAGACGCGCCAGGAAAGAAAACCTGCCACATCATTTCCTGATGATGTCATTAAGAATCCATTACAAGCCAGGTGGACGGATCGTCCCGTTCAGTCAGGGATCAGACGGGACGCCTACAGCAAAGTGTGTGTGTGTGTGTGTGTGTGTGTGTGTGTGTGTGTGTGTGTGTGTGTGTGTGTGTGCGTGTGCGTGTGCGTGTGCGTGTGTAGCTCATAGTAAACAGATGCCGTTTTCACTGCCCCTGATGGTGTGGGATGAATGAGCACTTGTGAGACTGTGTAAACTCTCTCTCTCTCTCACACACACACACACACACACACACACACACACACACACACACACACACACACACACACACACACACACACAGTTTAGTGTTAAGAGGTTTGATTTCAGTGAGAATTTGCTGCAGTTCGTCTCCAGATGACGGTCATCGGGACTCTGGAGGACCCCTGACCCTCTACTGATGATCCAGAGGCAGCGGTAAAACATTCACGTAGGTAAACAGAATCCAGCTGAGGTGATCTAGACCTGGCTTAGCTGCAGGACGTATCCACGAGTCCCACTGAGGGACAGACTGGTGCACGTTTATGGGTCTTGTGTGTGATGACACCATAGACTGTACATACGAGGGTTTTAACGGAAACAAAAATCCCTCAGATCAGAGAACAGACGAGCTATCCAGAAGCTCCAGCTTCAGCTAATTCTAACAAACATTAATTCAGATATGTAAAACATTCTAAAACCACATCAGCTGATGTGTTAAAGACCCAGAAACCCATAGCAGGATTTCCATGTGCAGACAGTTGGACAGAGACCAGGTCTGGGGTTGATGCAGGGAGCAGCTGAGGATCTCCACTTTCAGCAGGTTATTTCTGACTCCACACTAAAACATCTCCACCCCAGAGACCCGGCAGGACTCCCAGCTGCTGCAGAGACCAGCCGGGACAAAGACACATTCATCTACTAATGTCTGGGTCTGTAGCACCACTATTCAGGTGATCCAAGGTGTCCAGTCCCCGAGACCTGAGGGCACCATCAATAGCTGAACATAAACAGGAAGTAGAGACAAGACGGCAGCTTAAGTGTTAGGGAAGACCTGTAGCTGCACAGACACCCAGCCAACACCAGAGGACCTGAGGAAGATCCACCTGATCGCAACCGCCATCACATACCTGATCTAAATCTGCTGAACCTGCAGTTTCCAGATGTTTGACTCTGCATATAGAAACCCTACTACCCAGCCTGATATCAATCAGCCAACTGCAAGAGTTCGTCATCTCCTAAAGGACACCACGAGCAAGGCAGTTCACCTGTAGGGTACAGGGAGGGGGGGGGGGCCTTCTTTTTTTTTTTTCTCTCTCTCTCCCGTGTCCTGTCTGGCTGTGAAGCTAACAGAACTGAAGTCTGAATGCTGGTGACAACAAGCCTTACAGATGTACTCTCAGGTGGAGCATCAAAGCTTCTGCTTTTAATGTCACGCCTGATACTTAAAACTTTATCGTTATTGTTTTTTGAATGCTTTATAATCCCCCCCCCCCTGTCTTTTCCCCAGGAAAAGACAGGGGGGGGGGGGGTGAACAAGCATCTGCTTCTACACCTGCAGAAAGAGATAAACAAGTAGGTAAGTAAGTCAGTAAAAGTTTATTTATATAGCGCCTTTCACAGATATAAGTCACAAAGCGCTGTACATCATGATAAAGATCAGGGCAAATACCTCTAACCAATAAAAACATCCGAAAAACAATAGCAGTGATAAAGTAGAAAATAAAATCATGAGTATAAACAAAGTGAAGGTGTGAACCCGAACAAAGCCATCTTTCTGAAACATTTAGGGATGGAACGCCTGGATGAAAAGGTGAGTTTTTAGATGATTTTAAAGACCTCAATGGTGTTAGAGAGACGGAGATTTGAAGGTAGACTGTTCCAAAGTCTGGGTGCAATAGTCTGAAAGGCCCTGTCCCCTTTGGGGACAACACACAACAGTACAACAGGAGCAAGCTATCACTGCGTCAACTTGATGGGGAAATATAAAATCAACATTGTTTTACTGAACAATCACGATAATAAATCACAGTGTATTTAGTGCCAACCACAGCCTCAAGACTTGTGTTGAACGTGCCCAAGTCCATACTTATGAGAGCACCATGTGAGCACCTGTGTGTGTACACGCGCTTGTATATGTAAGGTTTCTCTATAGGAGCGTCCAATGGTGTGAGAGGCCACAGATCTGCCCCCCAAAGATGTGTAGGAGACAGAGGGAGCTCCAAGTCCCAGAGATCCAGGAGCTGTCCCAGAGTGCAGGGACCTCAGGGAGACTGTAACCAGAAAAGCCCCTGCCCCCCTCGAGAGGCGCAGAGGATTCCCCCGGGGGGCCACAACCAGCAGCCGGCAGAGTCCCAGGAGATATCAGCGGCAAGCCCACAGGCCCACCCGCAGCCTACCACCCCCAAGCCAGCTGAGCTCGGAGCCCAGCAACCCGGGACCCAGGGGCGACCACCCCCGCCGGGAACCCAACAGAGCCCAGGGACTCAGATCCTTAAACCTCCTGACCCGGGAGCTGCAAACATTCACGCAGACCAAGGGACCACTCTCCACACCAAATGTGGCAGGGGGAAGGTAGGCGAAGATGTGTTGCAGCACAGGAAGTCCGAGGACAGGGGAGGAGTCAAAGGCCCCACCTGACATATGCAGTCATTCACAAACACAGTCACACACTCCCTCCTTCTTGCTTACACACACACATACAACCAAAGACTTAAAAAATGAATGCTGGACACCCACTCATGCTCCCCATACACACCCTATTCACTCTGGTCCCGGTACTGCTGCACAAAGGGGACAACCCTCACCGGTTCCCAGAGTTCGACCCTTTCTGCTGAGGTGCTGATGAGCAGGCTCCCCCGCCCAACGCTGAGCAAAGCAACCCACCACCCCAGACCCCAACCAGACGGCCAGATCCCCCTCCTAGCCTCCAGCCAAGCGACAACAGAGGTGTGCTAAGAACCCTAGTCTCCCTTTGCCTGCTCCAATACGGTGTTAGTGCGTGTTGATGAGATGTATTCCACGGCTGTGGTGAGCGGGCAGTGTAGGCATCGTCTGGCCTACGCCAGCTGATGCAACCACACCACCCCACTTGCACCAGAACACACACGTGCATGCACATACTGGAATACATTTAAAAGCAGACTGAGATGGACTCCCTGTGTAACTGCCTTCTGTAATCACATACGTGACTATCTGTGTGAATGAGAAATGGAAATTAGTTTTTTACTCTCAATGAGACCGTCCTGGTTAAATAAAGAATAAAAAAATAGATAACAAATCACTATACATGCACACACATGCGCACGTGTCTGTGGATTCCCTGCAGTCTGCATCTTAGATGGGTCTAAATTTAGTAAAGGACTCAAAGCAGCAGGATGTCCTGAAACTGGACTCTGAAGGACCTGCAGGATGTTGGCGTCCACCTGTGAGGACAAACTCAGGGAACAAACTCTCAACAAACAGCTGCAGGAATTAAATGCCCCCCCGCGGACACACACACGTGAGACAACAGAGGCCACTTTGTCTGACGACCTGCACACTCCTCTTTGCAGCAGCCACCTGGGTCACCACGACAACGAGTAAACACAGCAACTATCTACCAATCAGAACACAGTACCATCACATGACCGCTCTATCAAGGTGGGACCATTGAACAGGAAGAACAGGGCATGTTGCTAAGGAAGACAGACACACACACACACACAGTAATGTGAAGCTCTAATCTGATTAACTTGTTCATAAAGTGGAGTACACACAAACACACACACACACACACACACACACACACACACACACACACACCATTTCCTTCCATCTCTGAGGGCCATAAACTGTTTATTTGCAAGAGACTGAGACACCATATGGAAAAGACCTTATTGTGATTTGAAGGCTCATCCTCCTGCTCTTTCTCCTCCAGCTGCTCCTCCTACTCCCCCTCCAGCTCCTCTGAAGGAGGATACGTCGAATCTCCAGCTGACAGGTAACTCTCTTCATCTCCACATCAGAATGACTAGGGGGTGGAGTTGGGATGGAGATGAAAGAGGAGCACCTGTTCCCTCTGAACAATCTGGAACAGCTGGATGTGATTCCACCAGTCAGCAGGAGGAGGAGGAGTTACAGAAGGACAATGTCCTACGAGCTGCTGGTTTGTATCCAACACAAACGCACGCTCCGTTCCGCAGCGCTCCTCTTTGAGAGCGAGGGTGGGGTGGTTGCACATGTTCCGCTGCTGTTTCTCACCAGTATCAGCGGATGGAGGGCTCTAGTTTCGCTGCGCCGTTCGTGTCAGCAGACACGGTAGAGTCTGAGAGGGGGGCGGGGCATGAAGCTTGGGTGGGCAAGCAAAGCCTGGCGGGCCACTAGGCTTATAAAGCGCTGGGGGAAACCCTGATATCACATTTTAGGGGGAAATTTGCTTATTTTTCTTACAAAATCTGAGACCAAGCATTTCACATTGCAAGACAAGTACCGGTAACAATAACAGAATAAACAATCAGGGCGCAGCAGCGCGCCACGGTCTCCAGCAGAGGATGGCAGTGTTTCAAACCCTTCCAGCGGGCAGGGGGAGCTCCCGCAGCACCCCGCTACAGGCTGCAGGAGGTGATAGCGGTGTTTGCAACCCTCCCAGCGGGGCAGACGAGCTGAAACCTGGACCGGAGCCGGCCTGCAGCAGCGCGCAAGGGTCTCCAGCAGGTGATAGCGGGGCAGGGGAGCTCATTCCTGGTCCAGCGCCGGCCCGCAGTAGCGCGGTATACATAATTTGGTATATAAGTCGCAGGACCAGCCCTACTATGGAAAAAAGTGTGACTTATAGTCCGGAAAATATGGTACATCATTGTATTGCTACAATAATCTGTTCAGAGAAATAACTAAAGGATCAAATCATCCTAATGAGTCACTAGCCTAGGAATCAGCACTGCGTGTCTTAGATCCGGCCTATCACCGTCCTCCATAGGCCCCTAGACACATGTTGTCAAGCGCCCAACCCCCGCCCCCAGTGTGTGGCTGGAGGGCGATGACAGCTCTCCTCCACTGACCACCATTATTATCTGTTAGTGTCAATAAACAGAGCTAAATGAAATCCGTCAGCATGATTAATACATAGAGCTGTAGGCTGAACAAGGAAATGAGAGAAAGACAGTAAACGTAGTAGAGCTGTAGGCGGAACAAGGAAATGAGAGAAGGACAGTAAACGTAGTAGAGCTGTAGGCGGAACAAGGAAACGAGAGAAAGACGGTAAACGTAGTAGAGCTGTAGGCTGAACAAGGAAACGAGAGGACAGTAAATGTAGTAGAGCTGTAGGCTGAACAAGGAAACGAGAGGACAGTAAACGTAGAGCTGTAGGCTGAACAAGGAAACGAGAGGACAGTAAACGTAGAGCTGTAGGCTGAACAAGGAAACGAGAGAAGGACAGTAAACGTAGAGCTGTAGGCTGAACAAGGAAACGAGAAGGACAGTAAACGTAGTAGAGCTGTAGGCTGAACAAGGAAACGAGAGAAGGACAGTAAACGTAGAAGAGCTGTAGGCGGAACAAGGAAACGAGAGAAAGACGGTAAACGTAGTAGAGCTGTAGGCTGAACAAGGAAACGAGAGAAGGACAGTAAACGTAGTAGAGCTGTAGGCTGAACAAGGAAATGAGAGGACAGTAAATGTAGTACAGCTGTAGGCTGAACAAGGAAACGAGAGGACAGTCAACGTAGAGCTGTAGGCTGAACAAGGAAACGAGAGAAGGACAGTAAAAGTAGAGCTGTAGGCTGAACAAGGAAACGAGAGAAGGACAGTAAACGTAGAGCCGTAGGCTGAACAAGGAAATGAGAGGACCGTAAACGTAGAGCCGCAGGCAGAACAAGGAAACGAGAGGACAGTAAACGTAGAGCCGTAGGCAGAACAAGGAAACGAGAGAAGGACAGTAAATGTAGTAGAGCTGTAGGCGGAACAAGGAAACGAGAGAAGGACAGTAAACGTAGTAGAGCTGTAGGCGGAAAAAGGAAACGAGAGAAGGACAGTAAACGTAGTAGAGCTGTAGGCGGAAAAAGGAAACGAGAGAAGGACAGTAAACGTAGAGCCGTAGGCTGAACAAGGAAACGACAGGAGGACAGTAAACGTAGAACTGTAGGCTGAACAAGGAAACGAGAGGACAGTAAACGTAGAGCCGTAGGCAGAACAAGGAAACGAGAGAAGGACAGTAAACGTAGAGCCGTAGGCGGAACAAGAAACGTGAGAAGGACAGTAAACATAGTAGAGCTGTAGGCGGAACAGGGAAACGAGAGAAGGACAGTAAACGTAGAGCCGTAGGCGGAACAAGGAAACGAGAGAAGGACAGTAAAGGTAGAGCCGTAGGCTGAACAAGGAAACGACAGGTGGACAGTAAACGTAGAACTGTAGGCTGAACAAGGAAACGAGAGGACAGTAAACGTAGAGCTGTAGGCTGAACAAGGAAACAAGAGAAGGACAGTAAACGTAGAGCCATAGGCTGAACAAGGAAACGAGAGGACAGTAAACGTAGAGCCGTAGGCGGAACAAGGAAACGAGAGAAGGACAGTAAACGTAGAGCCGTAGGCGGAACAAGAAACGTGAGAAGGACAGTAAACGTAGTTGAGCTGTAGACGGAACAAGGAAACGAGAGAAGGACAGTAAACGTAGAGCTGTAGGCTGAACAAGGAAATGAGAGAAGGACAGTAAACGTAGAGCCATAGGCTGAACAAGGAAACGAGAGGAGGACAGTAAACGTAGAGCCGTAGGCGGAACAAGGAAACGAGAGAAGGACAGTAAACAGAGCCGTAGGCGGAACAAGGAAATGAGAGAAGGACAGTAAACGTAAAGCCGTAGGCGGAACAAGGAAACGAGAGAAGGACAGTAAACGTAGAGCCGTAGGCGGAACAAGGAAACGAGACGAAGGACAGTAAACGTAGTAGAGCTGTAGGCTGAACAAGGAAACGAGAGAAGGACAGTAAACTTAGTAGAGCTGTAGGCGGAACAAGGAAACGAGAGGACAGTAAACGTAGAGCTGTAGTCGGAACAAGGAAATGAGAGAAGGACAGTAAACGTAGTAGAGCTGTAGGCGGAACAAGGAAACAAGAGAAGGACAGTAAACGTAGTGCCGTAGGCTGAACAAGGAAATGAGAGGAGGCCAGTAAACGTAGAGCCATAGGCTGAATAAGGAAATGAGAGAAGGACAGTAAACGTTGAGCTGTAGGCTGCACAAGGAAACGAGAGGAGGACAGTAAACGTTGAGCTGTAGGCGGAACAAGGAAACGAGAGGAGGACAGTAAACGTTGAGCTGTAGGCGGAACAAGGAAACGAGAGAAGGACAGTAAACGTAGTGCCGTAGGCTGAACAAGGAAATGAGAGGAGGCCAGTAAACGTAGAGCCATAGGCTGAATAAGGAAATGAGAGAAGGACAGTAAACGTTGAGCTGTAGGCTGCACAAGGAAACGAGAGGAGGACAGTAAACGTTGAGCTGTAGGCGGAACAAGGAAACGAGAGGAGGACAGTAACCGTAGAGCTGTAGGCACAACAAGGAAACGAGAGAAGGTAAGTAAACGTAGTAGAGCTGTAGGCAGAACAAGGAAACGAGAGGACAGTAAACGTAGTAGAGCTGTAGGCTGAACAAGGAAACGAGAGGACAGTAAACGTAGTAGAGCTGTAGGCTGAACAAGGAAACGAGAGGACAGTAAACGTAGTAGAGCTGTAGGCTGAACAAGGAAAAGAGAGAAGGACAGTAAACGTAGAGCTGTAGGCTGAACAAGGAAACAAGAGAAGGACAAGGGGTAAACTCTGCCTGCCAAAGTGAAGCTAACGACTCAGGATGGCTTCCCAGGAGAGGAACGCGAGAAAACAGAATATTCCAGAATGATCCTTAAGGGTTAAGGTTGTGATGAGACGTTTAGAGATGAGCGCTGACGGAGCTGTAGCTTGACCCTGACTGCTGTCATAAACCTATTAGCAGCTGAATGTGACATGTCTTACCTACAGCATCCCCAAAGCTGCTGGTGCCCCGATCAGACCTAAAGGTGTTTCTGCCCCCCCCCAAGGCACATTACAACACAATCAATCACTCACCGATTGACACACACATTCACACCATGGTGGGGATGAGCTACGATGTAGCCACAGCTACCCTGGGGCGCACTGACAGAGGCGAGGCTGTCGAGCACTGGCGCCACCGGTCCCTCCAACCACCACCAGCAGGCAAAGGAGGTTAAGTGTCTTGCTCAAGGACACAACCACAGTGACCGACTGAGTAGGACTCAAACCTCCAACCTTCCAATTACAGGGCAAGAACTTAACTCCTGTGCTACCATTGCAATGGGACATGAGATGATAACTACCTGCACAGGTCAAACACCTGAATCAGCTGGTTTAGTCCATCCATCAATCCATTCTCCTCTGCTTATCCCGGGTCGGGTTGCAGGAGCAGCAGCCAAAGCAGAAAGGCCCAGACTTCCCTCTCCCCAGCCGAGAGACATGGTCCCTCCAGCGTGTCCTGGGTCTTTCTTTACGTCTCCTCCCAGACGGACGTGACCAGAGAACCTCACCAGGGAGGAGGCATTCTGACCAGATCCCTGAGTCACCTCAACTGGCTCTTCTCAATATGGAGGAGCAGTGGATCTACTCCGAGCCCCTCCCGGATGACCAACGTTCTCACCCTATCTCTTCGGGTCACGGGGGCAGTAGCCTAAGCAGGGAGGCCTAGACTTCCCTCTCCCCAGCCGAGACATGATCCCTCCAGCGTGTCCTGGTCTTTCTTTACGTCTCCTCCCAGACGGACATGACCAGAATACCTCACCAGGGAGGCATTCTGACCAGATGCCTGAGCCAGCTCAACTGGCTCCTCTCGATGTGGAGGAACAGCAGATCTACTCCAAGCCCCTCCCAGATGACTGTGCTTCTCACCCTATCTCTAAGGATGAGCCCAGCCACCCTGCAAAGAAAACTCATTTCATCTGCTTGTATCCGTGATCTCGTTCTTCCGGTCACTACCCAAAGCTCATGACCATAGGTGAGGGTAGGAACGTAGATCGACCGGTAGATCGGGAGATTTGTCTTCTGGCTCAGCTCTCTCTTCACCACGACAGACCGGTACAACGCCCGCATCACTGCAGACGCAGCACCAGTCCTCCTGTTGATTTCATGCTCCATCTTTCTCTCACTCATGAACAAGACCCCGAGATACTTAAACTCCTCCACTTGGGGCAGGACCTCATCCCTGACCTGAAGAAGGCATTTTACCCTTTTCCGGCTCAACAGCATGGTCTTGCATTTAGGGGAGCTGATTCTCATCTCAGCTGCTTCACACTCGGCTGCGAACCGCTCCAGTAAGAGTTAGGGTTAGAGACCCGATCCTCAGACCACCAAAACAGATTCCCTCAACTCCTTGGCTGCTCCTAGAAATCCTGTCCATAAAAGTTATGAACAGAATCGGTGACAAAGGGCAGCCTTGGTGGAGTCCAACTCTCACCGGAAACAAGCTCGGTCATACAGGGACCTAACAGCCCAAATCAAAGGTCCTGGTACCCCATACTCCCCACAGGGCTCCCCACAGGGCTCCCCAAAGGACGCGGTCAAACACCTTCTCCAAATCCACAAAACACATGTAGATTGGTTGGGCGAACTCCCACGCACCCTTCAGGACCCCCTAAGGGTATAGAGCTGGTCCAGTGTTCTACGGCCAGGACGAACACCACATTGGTCCTCCTGAATCTGAAGTTTGACAATCCGACGGACCATCACCTCCAGAACCCTGAATAGACCTTACCAGGAAGACTCAGGAGTGTGATCCCCTGTAGTTGGAACACACTCTACATACAAGTTGTAGAGCTGGTTTAGTCATGAAAGAAATTACTGATGGGGGTATCTTCTCTTACAGCAAAGTTTTTTATCTAACAGTTAGGAATATCAGACCTAGAACTTAGGGCTGGGTGATATGGCCTCTCAGATCTATATTGCGATATAATCTGAAGCATGTGCGGTAACGATATATATTGCGATATATTTTTTCCTCTGTTTATATATGTCAAAATGACATGCTTTTAAATATCCTCATGTGGCAAATATATGCCACTTGAGGCATATAGGCCTCCTCCTCCACCCACTCCTTGCTTGCAGTCACTGCCATTCTGTTGCCCCAATGTCAGCAGGGTGCACATCTTAAGTGACGTCATGTGTTATCGTGATATTGCGATATAGCCAAAAACTATCATGACCCAATTTTATATTGTTTCTACCTTATATCGTTTATATTGCCCACCCCTACTAGAACTTTTATTGTTTTTACACTCACACAAGCGCGCGCGCGCACACACACACACACACACACACACACACACACACACACACACACACACACACACACACACACACACACACACACACACACACACACACACACACACACACACACACACACACACACACACACACACACACACACACACACACACACACACACACAGGGATCAGATAAACTGCCCTACCCGACTGTGGTTCCGGTCCATCCCTCAGAACTCGGCTGATCCGATGAGTCAGCGAACTGATGAAGCCCCTGACGGAAGGTTGGTGCTGCTCTGCATCTGATTCCGCCTTCCTGAGCAGCGCCCTCTCCGGACCAGCAGAACCAGGCTCAGATAGGGACCTGAAGAACCTATGCAAGGATCTGGGTCGGTCTGGGCTTTCTGGAGGCTGGGCCAGGTTCTGGTTCTGAGGATGTGGTAGAGTCCTAGACCTCAGAAGGCCAAACAGCTGGGGAAGGACCAGGTTCTGGTCTACATCTTGAACTGTCATCTGGGTCATGGTTTCCCACTGGTACCGATCCATGGGTTTGTTAGGAACGAGCTGAGGCTCAAACATCCTCCAGGATGTTGCGCAGTGGTGCCATAGGTACTGACTGGGCTGAACCGGGCCCTCACAGCCGTGTGGAATGTTTCCGGTTCTACTCATGGTCCAGAACCAACGGGATTGTTCCTGGAATCAGCAGAACCGGGCAGACAGTTGTGGCCTAACAGAGTCATTGTCTAAACCCGAACTAGATGACTCTGATCCATCGTCATGCTGTCATTTCTCAACAGACCGAGTGTCTTCCTGACAGGAAGTATGTGTCGGGCCAGCCAATCAGAGCGCAGCTCAGAGGAGCCTGTGGTTTTGTCTGAAACTGATCTCGGATCAGATCATTTGTTCCACTTCCTGGTGAGTCTCTGACAGACAGAACCAGGCCTGCAGGTCATGCGAGTCTCGTGTGGGAGCATCCAGAGTTTCTGATTCCTGCTGGAAACCACCTCCCAGTGAAGTAGTTCTGTGGCTCACATCAGAACCACACCCTCATGGGGGTTCTGGTGAATCCGACCTTCTCCATCTAAGACCAGAACCAGACAGGAGAGACACACATGACTGTCATCCAGTCAGCAGAACAAAGGTCCAAATCAGCCGAACTACAAACTCCAGTGAATCAGACCAATGAGACCGTAGTCCCGGTTCTTCTGGTCCAGTTGGACCAAAATGGGTCGGGTTATACCAGGTGACCATTTTCCTTTGGTCCCTCTGGGCTTTAGGAAGCACTCTGCTGGCTGACCCATTTACGAGTTATAGGATGACAACACTGCTGGTGTCCTGGACCGCACCGCATGTAGGTCAGAGGCTGATCCGAGGAATCCAGAACCGGGCCAAGTTCTCCAGGAGCCTGAAAAGGCTGATCTGAGGAAGCTAGAACCAGATTCAGGGAGCTGAGAAGACCCAATTCTGGATCCAGGAAACGTCAGAATAATTTAGATCATCGTCTGTGACAGAATCGGACCAGAACCTCATTGAGTCATGACATAAAAGCACACTTTCATCCTTTATTCATGAGCCACTCAGGGGGTGGGGCTCCAGGGATCAAAATCATATTACTGATGGCATCACTGCAGCAGGTGGAGGTGCTGCTGGTCTCACAACATCTGGATCGGACAGGAGAGCAATTCTGCTGCCGTACATCTGGGTTTAAGATCACACACACACACTCAAATACACACACACACACACAATTCTGCTGCTGTACATCTGGGTTTAAGATCACACACTCAAATACACACACACACACACACACAATTCTGCTGCTGTACATCTGGGTTTAAGATCACACACGCGCGCGCGCGCACGCACACACACACACACACACACACACACACACACACACACACACACACACACACACACACACACACACACACACACACACACACACACACACACACACACACACACACACACACACACACACACACACACACACACACACACACACACACACACACACACACACACACACACACACACACACACACACACACACACACACAATTCTGCTGCTGTACATCTGGGTTTAAGATCACACACACACACAAATACACACACACACAGATACACACACGAACACACACACACATACACACACCTTCCTATCATAGTGAGGACCCTCCATTGCCTTCCATCCATGTTGGCGACTCCACCGTACCTGACCCTGACCCTGACCCGTACCCCAACCCTAACTAAAACATAATTCACAACAAACCTCTGAAACCAAATGGACCACAAACATGTCCTCACTTTGTAGGGAAAATAGTGAAAAACTTCATCAGTACCAGAACACACACACACACATACACACAAGTGTTACATGTTTTCAGGAGGAACGGGGTCCACAGGGAATCCATCACACCTGCAGCAGCACCTGGATGGTTCCCAGGTGCTGCTGCAGGTGTGATGTCCTAAAGGTCCAACATGATGGACTCCAGAGATGTGAAGAGGAGCTTTAGACCTGGTACAGATTAGCTAATCCATTTAAAAATCAAGTCCCCGTGAGACCGGTCCAGAAGAACACACAGTTCTGGATCTGACCGGGTTGCTTCCTGCTGTGGGAGCCTTCATCTGAGCCATAAGGTTCTGGCTCTGGGCGGGCTGCTACGTCAGCAGCACAGCCGCAGTCTGACCCAATGCTGGAATCTCAGTCGTTTCCTGGCTCCCATCCCAAAAACATTCCAACTCGGTATCATCAGACAGGAAATGACACAGGAGAACGGGTCGGCACCAGAACCAAGCAGGAGCAGCAGCTGAGAGGATTAAAGCTCCTCAGACTTATTGGACTGATTGGGGGGGGGACTATTTTCCAGGCCTGTAAATAAATAGTTCCTGTTTTCCAAGTCGTGACTGAAGCTTTGAAAGGTTTGGGCTCATGAGGCTAAAAGCAGAACCAGAACCAGAACTTGCTGCTTCTATCTTCTTCAAGTTATAAATAACAGGAACATGTTTCTGCGTAATGTTTCCTCTTTTACTTCCTGTTTTCATCTGAGCTGATTATGTCATAGATGAGCTCACACATTCCATCTGAGCTGATGATGTCATAGATGAGCTCACACATTCCATCGGAGCTGATTATGTCATAGTTAAAACTTTTCTGAGACACAAAATCCAGAATCCTTCAGCTGGAGGTCAAGGGTTCAGATCTGCTGCTGCGGGTCTCTGATCCACTTCCTGTTGGGAGACTAGAAGACCTGTAGCAGCTTCTGACAAAAACAGACCAGCAGGGGAGGGTCCTGGACCTAGACCTGGACCAAGGGGATCAGGGGCCTGGTGGTCTACTACGGCTGGATGGACCTCCATAATTGGTCCAACTTCAGGAAAATCATCTGAAAAGAAACATAAGCTTGGACCCATCTGATCTGATCCTGTACTGAAACAGAACCGTTAGTCCAGAGAGAATCAGACAACCTCCACATCAGCTGAAGTAATCAGATTACTTCCTGTTGATAACAAGAAGTTGTCATATGGAACAACCTTTAATCAGCCTGAGGAGGAAACGGGAAGAGAACCCGAACATGTTAGAGGACCTGACTTGTCTCTGGACCTGGTTGTCTCTAGTCCAGAACACAGGTACGGTTCAGTAACCCGCTACAGCCCTGAGACTTTACAGAACCATTAACACGTTTTTCCTGGACTGGGGTCAGGAGCTCTGGACCAGACTGTAGAACCTGTGTTTGTCCACTCTGTGTCCTGAAATAGAAACCCGGTGGTTCTGGTTCGGACTTGTCCATCGGAGGGGAAATCCTGCTGACCCCCATCCTGATAACAGCCGGCTGCTGAGGAACTTTCTATTTCCTGCCCCATCAGAACCCATTGTCCTGATGCGCACCCAGAACCGGGTCCAGCGGCAAACCAAACAGACTGTTTCTGACCATGTTTGCTGGTCTGAGACCAGAACAGAACCGGTCTGAGACCAGAACAGAACCGGCAGGAGACCAGAACAGAACCGGCAGGAGACCAAAACAGAATCGGTCTGAGACCAGAACAGAACCGGCCGGAAACCAGAACAGAACGAGAAAAGGTCAAACAGAACATTATTACCCAGAAGCATCAGAACCTGGACCGGGCCAAGAGAACACAGGCACAAACAATCCACAGCCTGGCAACAGCTGAACCACAAACTACCCACAATGCAACAGGGCACTGAGGCAACACCTGGGTGTAATCCGGAGCCTGCCCACGTCTGCATTCCCAGGACAACATCCTTGTCTCGTGGCCCGCCGGCGCCAAAGCAAACAAACCAGGTCTGGGTTCTGTTTCCTGTCAACACCAGGATGACACGCCTCGTCTGTGCGGTCCAGTCCTGGTTCTGTTTAGACTCTGGGACTGCCAGGTTCTGATCTGATGAACAAACTCCAACAATGACAGCACAGGACTTTGTAATCAATCAGAACCCTCTCCTTCCAGAACTTTCAGGAAGGACCAGAAGGAAGAACCTGGAGTTCAGCATCAGAACCCGTCCGGGTTTCAGGATCACCTGAAGAACATCAGAGCTCTTAAGAGACACTCCGATCCAGGCTGAGCCCCCTCAGGAAGCATCCCAACCCAACACCAGGAATCAGCAATATTCCCTGTCCCGGAAAAGGCCCACAGCAGGGAGATGGAGGCCTTTCAGACCAGTGGAAGCACATGGGAACCCGGATAGAACCAGGAACCAGGGTTCAGCCTTGCACAGATTAAACATCTATATTTATATTTAACATGTTTATATTTACATCGTTAAGCCTCCAAAACGGACCAGAGGTAGAACTGAAGGAACCGGAGAACTTCTGGTTTTAAACAGCAACATAATCCTTCATGGCATAGATTCAACAAGCTACTGGGAACATTCCTCCGACATCTTGGTCCATGTTGACATGACAGCATCACACGGTGGCTGCACATCCATGATGAGAATCTCCCATTCCACCACATCCCATACTGGACTGAGATCTGGTGACTGTGGAGGCCATCTGAGTACAGTGAACTCATTGTTATGTTCAAGAAAGCAGTCTGAGAGGATTCCAGCGTTATGACATGGTGCCTCATCCTGCTGGCAGTTGCCATCAGAAGACGGGTACACTGTGGTCATAAAGGGATGGACATGGTCAGCAACAAAGGTCATCAATTAGTACCAAGGGACCTAAAGTGTGCCAAGAAAATGTCCCCCACACCATTACGCCTCCACCACCAGCCTGAACCGTTGGTATAAGGCAGGATGGATCCATGCTTTCATGTTGTTGACACCAAATTCTGACCCTACCATCCGAATGCATCGTCATTTCCATCAGCTCCAACCAGCCTGGACGTTCTCCTCAGACCTCCGGCACCAGCAAGGCCTTTTCGCCCCACAGAACTGCCGCTCACTGGATGTTTTCCCCTTTTCAGAGCTAGGCGTAAGCAGAATGAGAACATGGATCCATCATGCCTTGTTACCACTGTGCAGGCTGGTGGTGGTGGTGTCATGGTGTGGGGGATGTTTTCTTGGCACACTTTAGGCCACTTGGTGCCAATTAAGCATGGTTTAAATGCTACGGGCTACCTGAGCATTGTTTCTGACCATGTCCATCCCTTCATGACCACCATGTACCCATCCTCTGATGGCTACTTCCAGCAGGATAATGCACCATGTCATAAAGCTCCACGGTCACCAGATCTCAACCCGATAGAGCCTCTTTGGGATGTGGTGGAACGGGAGCTTCGAGCCCTGGATGTGCATCCCACACATCTCCATCAACTGCAAGATGCTGTCCAATCAATATGGGCCAACGTTTCTAAAGATGCTCTCAGCACCTTGTTGGATCAACGCCACATAGAATTAAGGCAGTTCTGACGGTCAGTGGGGTCCAACACCGTATTAGTATGGTGTTCCTGATAGTCCTTTAGGTGAGTGTATTCACACACACACACACACACACACACACACACACACACACACACACACACACACACACACACACACACACACACACACACACACACACACACACACACACACACACGTTTAACCCATCAGGACGTTTTGTTGTTCTGAGAGATCATTTAGACGTGAGAATCGGTTCGTTTTACAGCCTCAGTAACATTCCAGGTGAAAATTATTCCGAGTACATGAAACTCCCACAATCCCTCTGCAGCTCACCCTGACTCACCTGAGGGGGGCGGAGCCTTTTTCTAGTGTTGATACAGACAAAAATATGTCCGCCCTCAGTTTCAAAATAAAATGTAGATTTCACAAGAAACCTGCAGGAGCCTTATTTATTCTGAAGGGTTCTGGACGTCTGGAGGTTCTAACCGAAATTCTGTAGGTCCAGAAGTTCTGACAGAACCAACTACAATCCTGCTGGTGTCCCCCTGCTGATTTGTCAAGGATCCACATAGAAACTGTTCCTTCACCTGCCGGGCGGTGTGGTTCTGCCTCATCACATTAAGCTACAGCAGGAGGACGTTCCACAGCAGATGTTCTGATGGGCCTCACCGGGCCTGAGGGCTGTTTACATTGGAATAAAGTTTTTTTTTTTTTACCGTGTTTCCAAAAGTCCCCGTGACTAAAACATGTTTATGTTCTTAATACTACTTACTAATACTGCTAGTCATGACCTGTTGTGTTTACTAGTCATGACTGTTTATAGTTGTGAGGCAAATTATTAATGACCTGTTATGAGTCACTTGTTTATGGATTAATCCTGATGAAATCATGAAATCCAGATTAAATTGAACTAAATTATGTTTGATATAAAACCTAAAATCTGATTTGAATAATTAAAAAATACTAATCTGACTAAATATGAATAAATCGAACCGGAGATTCGGTTCCGCCTGAATCAGCTGATCAGAACCAGAACCCAGCAGCGGTTCGGTTCTAGAAAACTTTATAAAAGTTTCTACCTCTGAAAATCGAAACATGCGGTCCGGTTTTTCTGGGTTTAGAACCGAACAGACTATCCAGCCCAGTTGGTGTAACAGGATCTCACTAAGCCTTGCCAGGAAGCTGGCTCCGAACCGAGCCGGTCTATTTAAAGAGATCCGGTCCTGAGATCTGGACCCGGTTTGAGGGTCAGACCTGCATCCCGGAGGTTCTGGAGTCTTGACCCTGATATGTGGACGGATCGGGACTGAACTCGGGTCAGAACTGACTGAGTGCTGCTGCAGACCCACCAGTGACTTCAGTACTTGCTGACCCGCTGAAAAAAAATTTCCGAACCGGACCGGACTGAGTTCTTACCGTAAAACCGGATCCATCCCTGCTGCTGGGACACGGTGTCCACCAGGATCCGGTCCAAGGGGTCCCGGAGGTTCAGTCCGCCGTGTAGAGACTCCGAGTCGCCCAGGTCCGTGTCCATTTCCATGTCCGAACCGGGACAAACTTGTTCCGTTACAGAGTCCCTCCGGGACACTTCGTTAATTCAGGAAATGCGGGTTCGGTGACCAACAGGAACCGGTCCAGTCCCACATGGACGGTCCAGTTCGGCTGAGACCGTCCAGCTGCTCCAGCTAGCCGTTAGCTGCCGGCGGGTTCTGCCTCATTGTTTCGACTCACTCAAACCGGACTTCTAAGTTCCCACCAACCGGACCCGGGAGGAGGCAGACACACGGTGCTGTCGGTCCGCTCAAGCCAGCTCCGGAACCGAGTTTAGAGACCTCACAGCCGCTGAGAGCGGAGCCACGCGGCGGTCGGTGCGTCTCCCGCGGGCTGCTCCCCTCTGACGTTACCCGCTGCCTGGAGCTCAGCTCAGCTCTGGTCCGGGGCCACGGGGACGCGCACAGCGGGCGCGAGCTGAGCGCAGGAGCTAGGGTCTGAGGGAACGTGCACGGACGGGTTCAGAGCTTTTGAAATGCCTGTGTGTGTGTGTGTGAACTTTTGAAATGCCTGTGTGTGTGTGTGTGTGTGTGTGTGTGTGTGTGTGTGTGTGTGTGTGTGTGTGTGTGTGTGTGTGTGTGTTTTACCTTCTAACCCTTACTGACACTTTTTCCAACATTCATTGGCACAAAACACGTTTCAAAGATAAAAGCTGTAAGTTTCTCAGATGTTTCCAAAATAAAAGGAAGATGAAACAAAATGTGATGACGTTTAACTTGTGTTTGTGGAAGTGAAGGCTTTAAGAACAGGTGAGTTTCATCTGAAGGCTGGAAAACCACCAGGTGAGTTCATTTGTGTTTCAGCCCTCTGCTGCCACCTGCTGGTGGAAATTAGCACAGCGCTGGGTAGTTTACACGAACAAAATCCTAACTGTCTCGTTAACTCTGAAAAACATCACAGATCTTAGGATTTGGACCGGTTTGTGTGTTGGTTTTTTCATCCTGTCATCAGGAGCGTCTATCGGGTTCTGAGCTGGTTTTGTTCCCCCACAAAATCTTTTTACTGTAATAAACATTTGTATTTGGTCAAATTCAACATTCAACACTCAGAAACTCAAAAGGTTGATTTGTCACATGCTCAGTCATACAAAAACAACCCTGAGCCACTCCATAGACTGCAACGCCCAACACAAATGAATGTAGATGGTCTAGACTATATGTACAAAGAAAGAAAACAATCTTTTATATACAGGTGCTGGCCAGTAAATTAGAATATCATCAAAAGGTTGAAAATATTTCAGTAATTCCATTCAAAACGTGAAACTTGTACATTATATTCATGCAATGCACACAGACCAATGTATTTCCAATGTTCATTACATTTAAATTTGATATTCATAAGTGACAACTAATGAAAACTCCAAATTTGGTATCTCAAAAAATTAGAATATTCTGAAAAGGCTGAATATAGAAGACACCTGCTGCCACTCTAATCAGCTGATTTACTCAAAACACCTGCAAAGGCCTTTAAAAGGTCCCTCAGTCTTGTTTTGAAGGCACCACAATCATGGGGAAGACTTCTGACTTAACAGCTGTCCAAAAGACAATCATTGACACCTTGCACAAGGAGGGCAAGACACAAAAGGTGATTGCTAAAGAAGCTGGCTGTTCGCAGAGCTCTGTGTCCAAGCACATTAACAGACAGGCGAAGGGACGGAAAAAATGTGGTAGAAAAAAGTGTACAAGCTCTAGGGATAACCGCACCCTGCAGAGAATTGTGACGACAAACCCATTCAAAAATGTGGGGGAGATCCACAAAGAGTGGACTGCAGCTGGAGTCAGCGCTTCAAGAACCACCACGAGGAGACTCATGAAAGACATGGGATTCAGGTGTCGCATTCCGTGTGTCAAGCCACTCTTGAACAAGAAACAGCGCAAGAAGCGTCTCGCCTGGGCCAAGGACAAAAAGGACTGGACTGATGCTGAGTGGTCCAAAGTTATGTTTTCTGATGAAAGCAAGTTCTGCATTTCCTTTGGAAATCAAGGACCCAGAGTCTGGAGGAAGAGCGGAGAAGCACAGAATCCACGTTGCATGAGGTCCAGTGTAAAGTTTCCACCGTCAGTGATGGTGTGGGGTGCCATGTCATCTGCCGGTGTTGGCCCACTCTGTTTCCTGAGGTCCAGGGTCAATGCAGCCGTCTACCAGGAAGTTTTAGAGCACTTCATGCTTCCTGCTGCTGACCAACTTTATGGGGATGCAGACTTCACCTTTCAACAGGACTTGGCACCTGCACACAGTGCCAAAACCACCAGCACCTGGTTCAAGGACCATGGTATCCCTGTCCTTGATTGGCCAGCAAACTCGCCTGACCTTAACCCCATAGAAAATCTATGGGGTATTGTGAAGCGGAGGATGCAATACGCTAGACCCAACAATGCAGAGGAGCTGAAGACGACTATCAGAGCAACCTGGGCTCTCATAACACCTGAGCAGTGCCACAGACTGATCGAGTCCATGCCACGCTGCATTACTGCAGTTATTGAGGCAAAAGGAGCCCCGACTAAGTATTGAGTGCTATACATGCACATTCTTTTCATGTTCATTCTTTTCAGTTGGCCAACATTAGAGAAACAAACATTTTTTCATTGGCCTTTAGAATATTCTAATTTTCTGAGATACCAGATTTGATGTTTTCATTGGTTGTCACCTATAAATATCAAAATTAAACGTAATAAACATCGGAAATACATTGGTCTGTGTGCATTGCATGAATATAATGTACAAGTTTCACGTTTTGAATGGAATTACTGAAATATTTTCAACCTTTTGATGATATTCTAATTTACTGGCCAGCACCTGTAGCTCACCTGTTCAGGCTTTGGTGGGACCTTCATTACCACCCTCTCTGTGTTCTGCTCTTATTCCGCCTTTCTCTGGATCCATGGATTTCCCCCTTTCCTGTTCATTTTCTCTCTCCTGTCCTTACGTTTTTTTACTCAAATAAAAAAAATTCTAATTTTAAACATATTTTTAATCTTACCCACTTTGACCTTGGAACCTCCAGTCCATACTCCGCACAGATGTTCCTGGACATGATGCCAAACACTAAGTTGTGGTGTTCCATGGATGCTTTCCCTGCCAGCATCTTACACCCTGCAGTTATGTGATGGACTGTCTCAGGGGTCTCTTTGATAGCCTACACCTTGGGTCTGGTCTGGTCTGGTAGATCCTGGCCTCTGGTGTTCAGGGCCTGTTCCTGTGCAGCCATGATGAATGCCTCTGTGCAGTCCTTCAGACCAGCTCTTTCTAGCCATTGGTAGGATTTCTTGATATCAGCCACTTCAGTTGTTTGTCTGGTACATCCCAGGTAGGGGTTTGTCCTCCCGGCGATAGTATTTCCAGCTTCTCCTCCTCTGATCGCCAGTGTTTATGTTTATTTATTAGGCAGACGCTTTTATCCAAAGCAACGTCACTCGTTAACCTATAGGGTGTGTTGTGATCTGAGGGGGAAACCGGAGAACCCAGAGGAAACCCACACATGCATGGGGAGAACATGCAACTCCAAGCAGAAAGGTCGCAGCCAATTTTCAAACCTGCAACCTTCTTGCTGCGAAGCAACAACTGCACCACCATGCAGCCCATTGGCTGAGACATTCACTGAGCACATCATCGGTTGGGGCTTTATCTTTGATGTACTTATGGATCTTTGATGTTTCATCCTGGATGGTGGCTCTCACACTCAGCAGCCCTCTGCCTACTTCCTTACGGTTAGTGTACAGTCTCAGGGTGCTGGACATGGAACCTTCATTTATGGTTAGGAGCTTCCGTGTCTTGAAATCTTTGGTCTGTATTTCTTCCTTTGGCTAGCAGGAGATCTGATTACTGGCAGGGTGTGGCTGTTTATTGCCCAGATCTTGTTTTTGCCACTGAGCTGACTTCTTAGGACTTGTCTTACTCGTTGTAGAGATTTGGCTGTGGCTCCTATTCTTGAGGCTCCATCAAGGTTGCCATTTGGTTGTGGGATACCGAGGTACTTGTGGCTGTTCTCAATGGCTGCTATCCTCTGGGAGTGAGAGCCCTTCTGTCTGGACTACCTTCCCTTTCTTTGTCACCATCCAACCACGCTTCTCAAGTCTGAATGACATTCAGGTATCTGGGCTGTAGATCCTGGTGGTGTGGATCAGTGGGGCAATGTCTCACTCACTCTTGGCATACAGCTTCATGTCATCAATGTAGAGAAGGTGGCTGATTGTTGTTCCACTCGAGTCGTTATCCATAGCCAGTCTTGTTGAGTATTTGTTTTCTCGCCCCGTCATCCGAAGTTTGCAGTTTTGAGCCTTGCTTGGTCTGTTGCTGCTGTTGCGTCCTTGGGCAAGACACGTAACCCACCTTGCCTGCTGGTGGTGTTCGGAGGGACCGGTGGCGCCTGTGTACAGCAGACTCACCTCACCAGTGTGCCCACAACCAAATGACTGCAGGGTCTACCCGAAGTACTTCAGCCGGAAGTGCTACGACCTCGCAGGATAAAACCCTCACCGGATAAAACACTAATAAAAACCTCGTCGGGTAAAAGCCTCATGGAAACATCCAGAGATGCTCTTTCTGAGTTAATCTGGTCAGAATCAGGCGCAGGCAGGTCAGGAGTCATTCGTTTATTATGGAAATGTTACGTTAAGATTTACAAGCAGGTGAGAAGGCTCGGTTCTGGTGGGCCGAGCTGCTCCACCAAAAACTGAATCGGTATAACTTAATTACAGTTTAAACAGGAAACAGCTGCTGGCTGCACTGGGATCAGATTAAAAACCGGACAACAACACAGTGACAACAAAGAATCCGAGCCTTGTTTACACTCCAGTAGGGATAATAATCATTACTGTAACAATCAGACGTTATCATATGGGATATATTCCACCTGGAGCGGGTGGGATCCGACCCAACGGGCTGTTGGTTCTGATCCAGAATCATTTATTTACACAGAAAGGATAAAAACATTCACACAAAAATATAACATTTAACATAATTAGCACCAGTGTTTCAGATCGAGTCGTCGCTACGCAGAACGTTGCATAAATGTGACGGAGTGGGGGGGGGGGGGGGGGGGGGGCAGAGGGAACAAGCCGACCTTCATCTCAGACATGTGAGAGACCACACGCGTGCTCAGATCAACACGCTCTCCCGCGTGATGATCCTACAGGTTCAGTCAGAGAAACCGGTCCAGAAGAACCAACAACAGGTTTCCATCACAGAGCAGCTCGACCTGCCTGGAGCTGGTTCTGAGGGGTCCAGTCCAGAAATCCAGATCCAGCAGTGGTGAGTGCTTCTGGATGACGAGTTCTGGCTTTCTGAGGGTCCGATTGTTTGTATTTTTACATGATTTTTCTTCTGTTTCAGTCCCGGGACCAGAACTCCAACTTCTGAACATCCAGGCTAAATAGGCTCCTAACTCAAGGGATGAGCCCAATGTTGGTTTGGGTCGGTACCGATGCCGGCTCTGCCATCAGATCTCTGCTTTAATTACTTGACTTGATTCTGAAGTTGATAAACTGTTTAGGGTTAAAACCCAAAGAGTCGAGCTGCTACTAAGATGGAAAACTGTCACTTCCTGTTCTGTAAGAATCACAGCTGAAAACATCCCAGTTCAGATCTACAGAACCGGTTCACCTCAAACCGGAACTTTCTGTTCCCTCTGCTCCTCGTGGGGAACCGAAGGTGGAGCGTCACCAGAATGTTTGAGCTGCAGTCAAGAGAATAAAGTTTTCATATTATTTAAACGGGTCATCAGAACATGAGCTCTGCCCCGGTTCTGAGGCAGAATGGGGACTCAGAGGAACTGGATGAGGGTTCCTGTTAGAGGAGCAGCGGCTCCTGCTGGAGGAGGAGGAAACTGCTCTGGAAAGAAGATCAGATGACGCCTGAAACTGGCTTCCTCTGTGGCTGCAGTCCTGTTGGGGCTGAAGTTCTGTCCGTGGTTCTGGTTCTGTCTGAACGGCATCTTGACGCCGCTGAGTCCGTTCAAACCCACATCAGGAAAAGGAACCAGCTGCTCTTTTCCTGTGGAGGAAAGGAATCTGAGAGCAATAAGCGTTTTGGTAAAAGTCGTCTCGTTCGCCGGAGTGTGGGGGTGGGCGGAGCTGATGGAGCAGTTGGGCGGTGCTAAGGCAGCTCCAGCGACGCTGTGTTGAAGCAGCCGTTGGGTAACGTGTTCCTAATGTCGTTGAGGTTGGCGATGTCGGCCCGGATCTCACGGATCTGCCGGTCGTAGTCGTTGATCATCTCCTCCTGAGAACGCGCCACATCGTTTAACTCCGCCAGCTTCTTGTCCAGCTCACTGTCGGCCATCTTGGCCTTGGCCCGCTTCAACGACTCTTCGATCTGGGTTAGTTTGCTCAGGTCCACCTTATCGATGTTTCCTGCAGAGAAAACAGACCAAGGTAAGTTGGAGTGAAGTTTCTCCTACAAGATAAGATAGACTTGGTGGGGTTCAAAAGTAGGTTGTCGCGATAGATAGATAGACAAATGGAATTTTAAGATTCTTTTAGGATTCTGAAATCTTGTATCCTATTTTCTGTGAAGGGGTATGATTTAAATGTATGTATTTTAATGGTAAATAACTTCCAAAACGTCTGAATTGTCAAAATAGAAAGAATTCTGATAAAATTGTGATCATGATTTTGCAAAAACAAAATCGTGATATGATTTTTTTCTATATCACCCACTCCTAGCCCCAACCACCCTCCCTAGAGGCACAGGGTATTATGCTGGGGGCTGCAGCTAGCAGCCGCCAGAGCCCTGGGAGATAACAGCAAGCCCCCGGGCTGGCCGAGCTCGGAATACAGCAGCCTAGGACCCAAGGGTGACTAATCGACTTTGTTGTCGTCTCATCTGATCTGCGGCCACATGTCTTGGACACTCGAGTGAAGAGAGGGGCGGAGCTTTCACCTGACCACTACCTGGTGGTAAGTTGGCTCCGATGGTGGTGGAGGATTCCGGTTAGACCTGGCAGGCCCAAACGTATTGTGAGGGTCTGCTGGGAACGTCTGGTGGAGTCTCCTGTCAGTTTCAAGTTTCAATTCCCACCTCCGACAAAACTTCCAAAATGTTCCGGGGGAGGCGGGGGACATTGAGTCAGAGTGGGCCATGTCCTGTGCTTCCTTTGTCGAGGCAGCCGACCGGAGCTGAAGCCACAGGGTCGTCTGTGCCTGTCGTGGTGGCAATCCCTGAACTCGCTGGTGGACACCGGCGGTTAGGGATGCCGTCATGCTGAAGAAAGAGTCCCATCAGATTTTTTTAGCTTGTGGAACTCTAGAGGCAGCTGACAGGTACCAAGAGGCTAAGCAGAAAGCGGCCCAGGTGGTCAAAGAGGCAAAAACACGAGTATGGGAGGAGTTCGGTGAGACCATGGAGCAAGATTTCCATTTGGTTTCGAGGAGATTCTGGTCCACCATCCGGCACCTCAGGAGGGGAAAGCAGTGCGCTACCAACAGTGTTTTTAGTGGGGATTGTATGCTGCTGACCTCTACTCGGGACGTTGCGGATCGCTGGGCAGATTAATTTGAAGACCTCCTCAATCCCACCGGCATGTCTTCCAGTGAGGAAGCAGAGTCTGGGGACTTTGGGTAGGACTCTCAAATCTCTGGTGCTGAGGTCACTGAGGAGATTAAAAAGCTCCTTGGTGGCACGGCGCAGGGGGTGGATGAGATCCAACCAGAGTTCCTTAAGGCTCTGGATGTTGTGGGGCTGTGTTGGCTGATGCGGCTCTGCAATATCGCATGGACATTGGGGTCAGTCCCACTGGAATGGCAGACTGGGATGGTGCTTCCCTTATTTAAAAAGGGGGACCGCAGGGTGTGTTCCAACTACAGGGGCATCACACTCCTGAGCCTCCCTGGTAAGGTCTATTCAGGGGTTCGGGAGAAGAGGGTCTGGCAGATTGTTGAACCTCGGACTCAGGAGGAACAATGTGGTTTTCGTCCTGGCCGTGGAACACTGGACCAGCTCTATGAGAATGAGAATCAGCTCCTCTAAATCAGAGACCATGGTCTTAAGTCGGAAAAGGGTAGAATGCCTTCTCCAGGTCAGAAACGAGGTCCTGCCTCAAGTGGAGGAGTTTAAGTATCTCTGAGTTTTGTTCACGAGTGAGGGAAAGCTGGAGCGTGAGATTGATAGGTGGATTAGTGATGCATCTGCTGTGATGCAGGCGTTGTACCGGTCTGTCGTGGTGAAGAGAGAGCTGAGCCAGAAGGCAAAGCTCTCGATTTACCGGTCGATCTATGTTCCTACCCTCACCTATGGTCAAGAGCTTTGGGTAGTGACCGAAAGAACGAGATCTCGGACACAAGCGGCTGAAATGAATTTTCTCTGCAGGGTGGCTGGGCTCTCCCTTAGAGATAGGGTGAGATGTTCTGTCATCCGGGAGGGGCTCAGAGTAGACCTGCTGCTCCTCCACATCGAGGGGAGCCAGTTGAGGTGGCTCGGGCATCTGATCTGGATGCCTCCCTGGTGAGGTTTTCTGGGCACGTCCAACCAGGAGAAGGCCAAAGGGAAGACCCAGGACACGCTGGAGAGACTATGGCCTTGTTCGAGTTGAGCAGCGCCTCGACTGGAAAACAGACAAGAGCAGACCGACGCAGCAGGGGGAGTGGCTGAAAGCCGGCGTTTAAGTCAAACAGATTTCCCTACATGTGTAGTTCACGGGTGACGATGGATGAAGATGCTTATAGGAAAGTGACAAAATAAAACAAATCACATTTGTCTTTATGGCCTATATAGTTGTCATCATCAACGTTACATGATTTACAGAATACATGTGACAAATTAACGTTTCACATTCTCCCACTGGATGTTTGGATCAGAATGAGAACCAATCAGATCTTAGATCAGGTGAGAGCCAGGCATTTCTCGTCATGCCCTCCGTTTTGCAGCTGGTGGAGAGCAACTGCAGTGCGTCCGCCTTGATCTCACAAGGTTATCGTTGCCTATGTAGGCGTGACGTCAGAGCAAGTCGGCGTCAAGTCGGACACAACTCTAACCGGATAGCACTACACGCCGATCACCGGTGATCTAATCTGCGCAGAACTGGCTCATCTCAAACACAGCCTATGTCTCTCGCCTGGCCAGGGAAGAATACCTTAGGATTCCCTCGGAGGAATTGGCCCAAGTGGCTGGGAAAAGGGAAGTCTGGGTCTCCCTGCTTAGGCAGGGACCCGACCCGATATATTGATTATGAACTGCTGACATTCGTGTCCCAGCTGCTGCTGTTTGAAGTTCTATTAACGTAGTTTCTTATTTTAATAATGATATTCACTACCTATTTGCAAACTGCCCCTAATAATCAAGTATTAATTGATAAATAAACAGATGTGTAATCTCTAAATATGTTGGGGGCTATGGTGTCTCTATTGGGGATCACAAATCAAAGCGGATCACCATGACATGTGGGGTCCCCCAAGGCTCAACTCTAGGACCAGTACTATTTAATCTCTATATGCTGCCCCTGGGTCAGGTCATACTTAATAACAACATCTCCTATCATAGCTATGCTGATGACACCCAGATCTACCTAGCCCTATCACCTACTGACTGTCGTCCACTGGACTCACTCTGTCAGTGCCTAGAACAAGAAAACGACTGGATGCAGTCAAACTTCCTTCAGCTTAACAAAGACAAGAGTGAAGTTATTGTCTGTGGCAACAAGAAGGATAGAATGGATGTTATTGCTCAGCTAGACTCCAGGGTAACAAAGACAACGACCCAGGTTAGAAATCTAGAAGTTATCATTGACTCAGACCTGAGCTTCTCTGGACATATTAAGGCTATGACTAAATCAGTGTTTTATCACCTTCATCAAACATCAAGAGTCAGAGGTCTCATGTCCAGACCAGGCTTAGAAAAACTTATTCATGCTTTTATTTCTAGTCGACTGGACTACTGCAATGGTCTCCTAACTGGTCTTCCCAAAAAGCTGTGAAGCAACTGCAGCTTGTTCAGAATGCTGCTGCTAGAGTCTTAACAAGAACTAAGAGAACGGAGCACATCACTCCTGTTCTTAGATCTCTACACTGGTTACCAGTAAACTACAGAATAGACTTCAAAGTGCTCCTACTAGTTTATAAATACATAAATAAATAACGCAGCACCCCATCCCCCCCTCCACTCAATCATCTGGATCCATCTGGTCTGATACGACCTCTGTCATACCATTTTATGTTTCTGTGTAAAATTAGAGGATTGTCGTCATAATGCTGTTGTGGTGAATTGATTTGCTGAACTCGCTCTGAAGGCCCAGGCACCAAACGCATGGCCCAGCCCTGAAACTCACCCAGCTGATCCATCAGGCTGGAGATGAGCGTCAGCACTGTTTTCACCTTGCTCTTGGCATTGCGAGCGTTGTTCTCGGCCTCCTTGGCGCTGTCGGATGCCTGCAGCAAACAAAATCAGTCGTTAGCGCTGTGCCCGACTGGCTCTCCTCTGAGATCATAGGTCATATTTGTACCATTCCAGCCATCATCATGTCATTATCAGCTTCATCTTTCTTCTTCTGCAGCTCCTGCTCAGCGGCGCTAAGCTGATCCATCATAAGGTTGACCTCTTCGTCTAGCTTGTTGGTGTCCTGCAACGCTTTCTCCGCCTCCTCCTTGGTCTTGGCCGATCTCTGTGAGGAGACACGTTAACGTTTACGATGAAAATGATGATAAAGCCAGCAGGGGGCGCCGCCCTACCTTCTGCACATTGCTGGCAATCCGCTCTGCCTCTTCCGCCTTGTTCTTGGCTTCTCGAGCATCGGCTGCAGCGTTCCCTAGCGCCTCCTCAGCTTGCTGCGTCTTCTCGTTGGCGGCCATGATGGTTTCGTTGATCTTGGGGATCTTTTTCATGGCGTCTTCTGCAGCAGTCTTGTTGTCGTTGACCCGTCTGTCGAAGTCTGTAACCAAACGGAACCAGAATCAGACACCCGAAGGTCCAGTTATTTCATTTGAAACTTAACTTGGCTTCAGCCCAGATCCGTTTCAGTTTTATTTCTGAATTTTGTCTCGATTTTCAGTAACTTGTTCTTTATTTTAACTTTGGTCGGTTCCAGATCACTTTGGGGTTTTCTTTTACTGGACCGGTACCGACTGTTCTGTGTCTTTAAAAGAACCCATTCAAATATTTCTTATCAGGTTTCAATTAAAACTAAAGAATTGTTTTCTTAAAAAGAGTAGTTCTGTGTGATTTGGGCCTGGTTCTGTTACCTCGGAGGTCGTCCAGGATGCTCTCGGCCTCCCTGAAGGTGGACTGGCCCTTCTTGGCCGCTTCCTCCGCTACCGCCTTGGCGGCGTCGGCCCGAGCCAGCAGCTGGTCTGCAGTCTGAAGAAGAAAGAGGCTCAGGTCCACTGGTCGGTTGAGTCGTGCGAGGCGGATTGGACCAGAACCTACCTGCTGCTCACTCTTGCCTTTCTCTAGCAGCTTTCGGACCTCCTGCTCTTTGGGCTTCAGGTCGTCTCGCAGGTCGTTGTACTCTTTCTCAGTCTTGTCGATCAGGTGGTCCAGGTCCGATGCCTCCATCTTGATCTTTTTGGCTTCATCCTGAAAACAAATATGGTTGTCACTGTGGTCCAGGTTTTATGGTCCGTGTTGGTCCAGTGGTCCTGCTCACCTCCAGGCTCTTGGTGTCGAACACCGGGAGGCTGGTCAAGTTAGCGAAGACCTTCATGGCCATGTTCCCTGCCTCTTCAGCCTCAGCATGGACCTTGGTGGCCTGGCTCTCCAGCTCCTTGGCCAGGTTTTTCGCCTCATCGTACCTGAACAGGAAGTGACAGACAAGGACAAACAGTCAAAACCTGTCTTCCTAGAGCTCAGGGTGTCCCTGTCCTGGGGGGTGGGGGGTGGCAAACACAACAGAAGGAGACACAAACACACGAGAGTTCTGGTTCTGACCCAGAACACAGCTTAAGTGTCCGTACTTCCTGTTGAGTTGTTCGATCTCCTCACTGGTCCTGCTCTCTCCATCCAGCGTCTTCAGCAGCAGGTTATAGGCTTTGGTGGACGTGTCGTTGGCGTCTCTGGCAATCTTTTCGATCTGATCAGCGTCCATCTTGTGCCTGCGGGGAAAAGAGGTGATGTCATTGCTCTGGGACAGCTGACCCGGTACTGTTCAGGTCAAACGGAACAGTGTTACTTGTCAGCCAGTCGACGAGCCTCCTCGGCCAGCAGTGTCATGTTGTTGGGTTCTCCGGTTTCGCTGGGCGGGTTGATTTCCTGTAGATCAGACCGGTTCATTTACACCGCCTCCATGCTGTTAGTTACCATGACAACAGCAGACACACTCACCACTTTGCTCACAGCCTCTTTGGCCTTCTCTAGCTCCTGACGGGCTTGGTCGATCAGGCCCTCAGCATCGCGGACCCGGTCCCGAGCACGGTCCGCCTGAGCGCCGGTCTGGTCCACCGTGTTGCGGATGCTCTGCAGGCGGTTCCACTGGGTCGTCAGAGTGTTGTTGATGTTGTTCAGACGTTCCAGCAGGCTTTGGTCCAGATCTGCAGGGTCAAAACCAGACCAGAGGGTGTGTTAGCAAAAATTGGTCAACCAGAACCTCTGCAACCAGCACATTTGGATCCGGTCTTGGGTTTCAGAGCCGCCATGCCTTTGCTGGTCTGTGCCTCTTCCAACAGCTCCATGATAGCCTTCTCCGCCTCCTTCAGACGGTCCTCGAAGGCCGCGTCGGTGACCATGTCCTGACCGGAACCCAGGTTGTCGATCAGAGTCTGGAGTTCTTGGAGTTTCTGTCTCTGCTGGTTCACCTGGGCCCAAACAGAACTTTAATTCACCTGAGTTTCTGAGGGAGAGGAGACCAGCAGGGCCTGGTCCTCACCTTGTCTCGGACCAGACTGTAGCAGGAGGGACACTGTTGGCAGCCCGGTACGGAGCGGTTGTAGAAGTAGTTCTCCTCACACATGTCACATCGAGCTCCAACAAACCCGGGTCGGCACTCGCAGCGTCCGTCCTCCTTACACTGACCTGACTGGGATCCTTCAGGGTCGCAGTCGCAGGCTGCAGAGGAAAGCCAAAGGTGAAAATAATCAACAACCGATTCCCTGCCTGCAGGAGTCATTCAGGTCTCGGAGCTCGAACCCTTTTCAATAAATCCATATTTATCATCATCTAATCTATCAGAAATGCAACTAAAGATGAATAAAAGCTTAGAAAGTTTGATATTTTCTGATGTTTTACTTGACTTAAAAGGATCTTAGGTTCTTTGTTCCCTTATCCATCACCTTCAGCTGAAGGTCTCCTACCTACACCTTTTCCAGAGTACAGTGGAACCCAACAGAAGCTCTAGAACCCAAAGGGCTCAACACTATTGACTATTTAAATTCCTTCAGGACCAATATGTTCTTCTCAGGAAACTGGTCAGCTTCTGATGTGTGGTTCAATGACGGAGGAGAAGCTTCAGAGCAACCGCATCTCTCACTCCTACCACGTGTGACTAGCGCTTACATCTGTTCTGATTGGCCGTTTAAACAGAACCCAAAGGTTCTGATGTCAGTGGCGGTGCTGTTATTTCTGTTGTGTTACTGTTGTTACACTGGGCGACTGGTTAGAAGTTTGTCCTGTGATGGTGGGTTGCAGGTTCAATCCCAGGCTCCCACAGCAATGTCAGTTGTTATGGTGATGGATGGAGGGGTGGGTGGTGCTTGTGTACGGCAGCCTCGTCCCAGAGCAGCTGTAGCTACGATGTAGCTCATCACTTCCAATGTGTGAATGGATGAATGATTTACTGCATTATAAAGCGCTTTGGAGTCCTCTGACTCAGAATGTAGCTTTACCGGTGCGTGTCATTTATCATTTGTTGTGTTATTAATATTATTGAGTCATTCTCACGTTTGCATCCAGACAGGCTGAAGCCGAAGAAGTTGACCTCACAGCGTTCACAGTGCTGACCCGCGACACCAGGCTGGCACTCACACTGACCTGTGATGATGTCACACTGACCATTGGTAGAGCCAATCGAGTTGCAACTACACCTGAGAAGGAATCAGGGGGAAAAAATCACGGGTACGGGTTAGCAACTACTTAAAAAGAGGATTAAAATCTTTTTTACTAAGTTAATAAAAATTTCTTTTTACTTTTTCTTTTATTTACTTTTTTCAGTTTAAACATATTTTTTTTGTTAACTTAATTTTCGTTATCCAGATTTATTTTGATATTATATTTGACAATTGAAGGGGGATGGGGAGCTGCTGACGTCAACTGGAGCTATAGTCGGACGGTGGAAGGAATACTTTGAGGAGCTCCTCAATCCCACCTATGCGCATTCCCAGGAGGAAACTGAGCAGGGAGACCTGGGGATGGACTGTCCAATCTCGGGGGCAGAAGTTGCTGAGGTAGTCAAACAATTACACAGCGGCGGAGCCCCGGGGGCGGATGAGATTCATCCTGGGTATCTCAAGGCTATGGATGTTGTAGGGCTGTCGTGGTTGACACGTCACTGCAACATTGTGTGGTCATCGGGGGCAGTTCCTGTGGAGTGGCAGACCGGGGTGGTGGTCCCCATCTTTAAGAAGGGTGACCTGAGGGTGTGTTTCAACTATAGGGGGATCACACTCCTCAGCCTCCCTGGAAAGGTCTACTCCAAGGTACTGGAGAGGAGGGTCCGATCGATAGTTGAATCTCAGATTGAGGAGGAGCAATGTGGTTTTCATCCTGGCTGTGGAACTGTGGACCAGCTCTATACCCTTGCAAGGGTGATGGAGGGGGCATGGGAGTTTGCCCAACCAATCCACATGTGTTTTGTGGATTTGGAGAAGGCTTATGACCGTGTCCCCAGGGGCACCCTGTGGGGGACGCTCCAGGAGTATGGGGTGGGTGGCTTTCTGTTAAGGGCCATTCAGTCCCTTTACCAGAGGAGCGTGAGTTTGGTCCGTATAGCTGGTAGTAAGTCGGACCTGTTCCCGGTGAGGGTTGGACTCCGCCAGGGCTGCCCTTTGTCACCGGTTCTGTTCATAACCTTTATGGACAGAATTTCTAGGCGCAGCCGTGGTGTGGAGTGTGTCGAGTTTGGTGGCAGGAGAATCTCGTCTCTGCTTTTTGCGGATGATGTGTTCCTCCTAGCTTCATCCAGCTCTGACCTTTAGCTCTTGCTGGGTAGGTTCGCGGCCGAGTGTGAAGCGGCTGGGATGAGGATCAGCACCTCCAAATCTGAGATCATGGTTCTCGACCGGGAAAGGGTGGCTTGCCAACTTCGGGTCGGGAGAGAGGTCCTACCTCAAGTGGAGGAGTTTAAGTATCTCGGGGTCTTGTTCACATGTGAGGGTAGGAGGGATCGGGAGATTGACAGGCGGATTGGTTCAGCATCTGCAGTGATGCGGACGCTGAGCCGATCTGTTGTGGTGAAGAGGGAGATGAGCCAGAAAGCCAGGCTCTCGATTTACCGGTCGATCTACGTCCCAATCCTCACCTATGGTCATGAGCTTTGGGTAATGACCGAAAGAACGAGATCACGGATACAAGCGGCCAAAATGAGTTTCCTCCGTAGGGTGGCCGGGCTCAGCCTTAGAGATAGGGTGAGGAGCTCGGACATTCGGGAGGGACTCGGAGTAGAACCGCTGCTCCTCCGGATCGAAAAGAGTCAGTTGAGGTGGTTTGGGCATCTGGTCAGAATGCCTCCTGGACGCCTCCCTGGGGAGATGTTTCGGGCATGTCCTGCCAGCAGGAGGCCCCCGGGTCGACCCAGGACACGTTGGAGAGGTTGCATCTCCAATCTGGTCCGGGAACGCCTTGGGGTCCTGCCGGAGGAGCTGGTGGAGGAGGCCGGGGAGAGGACGGTCTGGAGCTCCCTAGTTGGGATGCTGCCCCCGCGACCCGGATAAGCGGAGGAAGACGACCATGACAATTGAATTTATTTGTATAACTGTTTATTTGAAAAAATGTATTATTGTGTTGGAATTGTAGTAATCTTTCAACTGTTCCTTTGAAGGCCTGAAAATGGAAAATAAAATATTTTCACGCGCAGCCCCATCTCTAAACCTTTAAATGAAGTGATAAAAACAAGAATGGCTGCTACGTAGATTTTTGGAGAAGCTGCAGATGAACTAACCCCTCACAGCCAATCCCACTCTGCAGGTTGAAGAATCCCAGCTGGCAGGCGCTGCAGTCGCGTTTGATCACGTTAGGGAGACATTGACACTGACCGGTGACTTGAGAACAGCTGGTCTGCTGGTCCACCGTCCCCAGAGGAGAGCAGGAACAGGCTGGGGGTGGGGCAGAGACAACAGATTTATCAACAGTCTTGAGATTATTTCAGCTCTTCAACAAACATTGTGTGATGACATATTCGACTGAGGTGTTTCGCTTTTAGCCCCGCCCAGTGAAGACAAGAAGGGGCGGGGCTGGACCTGCCAAGCTGTTGGTTACTTTGTGTAAATCTAAAATTCATTTGTGATGACACAAAAATCAAACACCAAACGACTGGGTTTGGAAATGACTGAATAGAGTTTAATATGACTTATGTTGGGTTACAACCTGGATAAGCCCCCAACTTTTCTGTAATCACAAAAATATGTCAAAGATCACACAGCAGAGTTAATCCTGAGAGGAAGCAAAACCACAGAGTTTCAGTTTTCATCGATCAGACTTAACTGAAACATTTTTCATCTCGTTTGTTTAATTTATAATTGAACATTTCTATCAACAGTTAATGGTAACTAGACAATTTAATGACTTTTCTTTTTTACAATATGATAAAAAAATTATATATATATATATATGGCTACTGTCCTGTTTAGTGGGTTTAATAATGGCCATCATGTGAGCAACCATAGACCAGACTCTTACCTTTACACTTGTCAGCAGGGTTTGAGGCCAGGGCATTGCCATAGAAACCCTCTTTGCAGTGGTCACAGAAAAAGCCATCAGTGTTGTAGATGCACTTCAGACACTCTCCAGTCTCCCGGTCACAGTTTCCGACAGCGTTGGGGTCGATGTTGTTGCTGCACTGGCAGGCGCGACAGGCTCGGACCGGCCCATTCTGACCCAGAGGATCCCCAAAGAACCCGTCATCACAGAGCTCACAGCGCTTACCTGCACACAGGTGAGTTCACATCATGCCTCCAACACCTGCTTAATAAATGGATCAAACCAAGAGAAGAGACCTGACTGAGGGACGGGTTCAGACATAGGGCTGGTCCGGTCCAGTACCTGTGGTTCCAGCAGGACAGTTGGTGCACACCACCTCTCTTGTCCTGGGGACAACAGCGCACGTGGCTCCTGCAGGGCAGGGACATGACTGACAATCGTCAGGTCTGCCCTGAGTGGCGTCGCCATAGAAACCATCCTTACAGCGCTCACAGCTGAGACCGGCAGTGTTGTCCTGACAGTCACATGCTCCTGAAGTAACAGAAGGCAAACAGACAGTTTTTTTTTTTACTTTTTTGAAATTTTCTTTTATTTGGAAGGGCATGGTCAAATCACATCACATTTCCATTTTACAATCAACCTGAGCAAACCGCATTCGCACAAAGAGGTGTAATCCTTACGTTTGAATGGTTGTGTTCATCTGCCCCTCCCCATTTTCTTATTAAGCCCTGTTACCCAGTAGTTCAAAACATTAACAAATCACCAACCAAACCGGGGGGCGCATCTTACACTCTCATATATATATATATATATATATATATATATATATATATATATATATATATATATATATAGGGATCTGTTCCCACCTTCAAAGTTGTACTTTTAATAGTTAGATCTGGTAGGCTTGACAGTCCACTTGGTCCAGATTTTATAAAATTGTTCTTTTTCTACTTTGAGGGATGAGGATATCTTTTCCATAACATATATCTCATGGACTATTTCAATCCACTCTCCCACCGTGGGAGGATCTGCTTGTAACCATTTCCTTGTGACCGATTTCTTACTTGCTGCCAGTAGCATTAATAACAGTTTCTTGTCTTTCATGTTGTATGTTACACCCGACATGTTGCCCAAATACATCGTTTCACAATTAAGTGGGATTGTTACATTGAATACATTATTAATGTGTTTGTTGATCTCTGACCAGTAGGGCCTTATCACCTGACAGTCCCAGAAGATGTGAAAGTGATTTGCTCCTGTAGTTCCACAAAGTCAAACAGACAGGTTTTTGCCTGCTGGAGGTTGGCTCAGCTGAAAACATCAGCTGATCAATATTCTCCAACCAGTCAGATCCAGTAAAAGCCAGGATAGACTCAGCAAAAACTCAGTTATACCAGTAGACCCAGTCTTACTAGTAGACCCAGACTTACCAGTATCTGGGTGGCAGGTGTCGCTGTGCCCATGACAATTGCAGGACTCACAGGAGCTGAAGGCTCCAAGCTCTGGCTGCGTGCGGCGGTATCCCACAGTGCATTTCTCACAGTGTTGACCATGGTACCCCTGAGGACAGGTACATCGCTCTACCCAGTGAGCAGGAACACCTGGCCCCACCCTTGCTGTCACCAAAGAGACGCTGTCCAGGTAACCAGCACCTGCAAAAGGAACCTGGAATGAGATCTGAGAGGGAAGTCCACCTAGAGAGGGGGTGAGTTTGTGTGCAGCTGTGTGTAGTTGTGTGTAGCTGTGTACAGATTTGTGAAGTGATCACGCACATGTTCAACCTTAGCCTTCACCTGGAGAAGGTCTCCATTCTGTGGAAGACCTCCTGTGTGGTTCCAGTTCCCAAAACTTCACATGCCCAAGAGCAAGACCACTACAGACCCGTCACCTTGAACTCCCATCTGATCAAGATTATGGAGAGACTCATCCTCACCCAGCTACGCTACGTGGTGAGTCCAGAGATAGATCCACTGCAATTTGCGTGTGTAGTTGTGTAGCTGTGTGTAGTTGTGTAGCTGTGTGTAGCTTTGTGTAGTTGTGTAGCTGTGTGTAGTTGTGTAGCTGTGTGTAGTTGTGTAGCTGTGTGTAGTTGTGTAGCTGTGTGTAGTTGTGTAGCTGTGTGTAGCTTTGTGTAGTTGTGTAGCTGTGTGTAGTTGTGTAGCTGTGTGTAGTTGTGTAGCTGTGTGTAGTTGTGTAGCTGTGTGTAGCTTTGTGTAGTTGTGTAGCTGTGTGTAGTTGTGTAGCTGTGTGTAGTTGTGTAGCTGTGTGTAGCTTTGTGTAGTTGTGTAGCTGTGTGTAGTTGTGTGTAGCTGTGTGTAGTTGTGTGTAGCTGTGTGTAGTTGTGTAGCTGTGTGTAGTTGTGTGTAGCTGTGTGTAGCTTTATGTAGTTGTGTAGCTGTGTGTAGTTGTGTGTAGCTGTGTGTAGTTGTGTAGCTTTGTGTAGTTGTGTGTAGTTGTGTAGCTTTGTGTAGTTGTGTAGCTTTGTGTAGTTGTGTGTAGTTGTGTAGCTGTGTGCAGTTGTGTGTAGCTGTGTGCAGTTATGTAGCTGTGTGTAGCTGTAAGTAGTTGTGTAGCTGTGTGTAGCTGTAAGTAGTTGTGTAGCTGTAAGTAGTTGTGTGTAGTTGTGTGTAGCTGTAAGTAGTTGTGTAGCTGTGTGCAGTTGTGTGTAGTTGTGTGCAGTTGTGTGTAGCTGTGTGTAGTTGTGTGCAGTTGTGTGTAGCTGTGTGTAGTTGTGTGTAGCTGTATGTAGCTGTGTGTAGTTGTGTGTAGCTGTGTGTAGTTGTGTAGCTGTGTGTAGTTGTGTAGCTGTATGTAGCTGTGTGTAGTTGTGTGTAGCTGTATGTAGCTGTGTGTAGTTGTGTGTAGCTGTATGTAGCTATGTGTAGTTGTGTGTAGCTGTGTGTAGTTGTGTGTAGCTGTATGTAGCTGTGTGTAGTTGTGTGTAGCTGTGTATAGTTATGTGTAGCTGTGTGTAGCTGTATGTAGCTGTAAGTAGTTGTGTGTAGCTGTATGTAGCTATGTGTAGTTGTGTGTAGCTGTGTGTAGTTGTGTGTAGTTGTGTGTAGCTGTATGTAGCTGTGTGTAGTTGTGTGTAGCTGTATGTAGTTGTGTGTAGCTGTGTATAGTTATGTGTAGCTGTGTGTAGCTGTATGTAGCTGTAAGTAGTTGTGTGTAGCTGTATGTAGCTGTGTGTAGTTGTGTGTAGCTGTATGTAGCTGTAAGTAGTTGTGTGTAGCTGTGTATAGTTATGTGTAGTTGTGTGTAGCTGTATGTAGCTGTGTGTAGTTGTGTGTAGCTGTATGTAGCTGTGTGTAGTTGTGTGTAGCTGTATGTAGCTGTGTGTAGTTGTGTGTAGCTGTATGTAGCTGTGTGTAGTTGTGTGTAGCTGTGTGTATTTGTGTATAGTTGTGTGTAGCTGTGTGCAGTTGTGTGTAGCTGTGTATAGTTGTGTGTAGTTGTGTGTAGTTGTGTGTAGTTGTGTAGCTGTGTGTGGTTGTGTGTAGCTGTGTGTCATTGTGTAGATGTGTGTAATTGTGTAGTTGTCTAGTTTTGTGTAGTTGTGTGTACTTTTGTGAAGTTGTGTAGCTTTGTGTAGCTCTGTAGCTGTGTGTAGCTGTGTGTATTTGTGTATAGTTGTGTGTAGCTGTGTGTAGTTGTGTGTAGTTGTGTGTAGTTGTGTGTAGCTGTGTGCAGTTGTGTGTAGCTGTGTATAGTTGTGTGTAGTTGTGTGTAGCTGTGTGTAGTTGTGTAGCTTTGTGTAGCTCTGTAGTTGTGTGTAGCTCTGTGTAGCTGTGTGTAGTTGTGTGTAGCTGTGTGTAGTTGTGTAGCTTTGTGTAGCTCTGTAGTTGTGTGTAGCTCTGTGTAGCTGTGTGTAGTTGTGTGTAGCTGTGTGTAGTTGTGTGTAGCTCTGTGTAGCTGTGTGTAGTTGCGTGTAGCTGTGTGTAGTTGTGTGTAGCTGTGTGTAGTTGTGTGTAGCTGTGTAGCTGTGTGTAGTTGCGTGTAGTTGTGTAGCTGTGTGTAGTTGTGTAGCTGTGTGTAGATGTGTAGCTGTGTGTAGCTGTGTTTAGTTGTGTAGCTGTGTGTAGTTGCGTAGCTGTGTGTAGTTGTGTAGCTGTGTGTAGTTGTGTAGCTGTGTGTAGTTGTGTGCAGTTGTGTGTAGCCGTATGTAGCTGTGTGTAGTTGTGTGTAGCTGTGTGTAGCTGTGTGTAGCTGTGTGTACTTGTGTAGTTGTGTGTAGCCGTGTGTAGCTGTGTGTAGCTGTGTGTAGCCGTGTGTAGCTGTGTGTAGCCGTGTGTAGCTGTGTGTAGCCGTGTGTAGCTGTGTGTAGTTGTGTGTAGTTGTGTAGTTGTGTGTAGCTGTGTGTAGTTGTGTGTAGTTGTGTGTAGTTGTGTGTAGCTGTGTGTAGCCGTGTGTAGCCGTGTGTAGCCGTGTGTAGCTGTGCGTAGGTGTGTAGTTGTGTGTAGCTGTGTGTAGTTGTGTAGTTGTGTGTAGCTGTGTGTAGTTGTGTGTAGCTGTGTGTAGTTCTGTACTTGTGTGTAGCCGTGTGTAGTTGTGTGTAGCGGTGTGTAGCTATGTGTAGCCGTGTGTAGCTGTGTGTAGTTGCGTAGCTGTGTGTAGTTACGTAGCTGTGTGTAGTTGTGTGTAGCCGTGTGTAGTTGTGTGTAGCTGTGTGTAGCCATGTGTAGTTGTGTGTAGTTGTGTGTAGAAGTGTGTCTTCAGGCTGTGTGTAGCTGTGTGTAGTTGTGTAGTTGTGTGTAGCTGTATGTAGTTGTGTAGCTGTGTGTAGTTGTGTAGTTGTGTGTAGCTGTATGTAGTTGTGTAGCTGTGTGTAGTTGTGTAGTTGTGTGTAGCCGTGTGTAGTTGTGTGTAGCGGTGTGTAGTGTGTGTAGCCGTGTGTAGCTGTGTGTAGTTGCGTAGCTGTGTGTAGTTACGTAGCTGTGTGTAGCCGTGTATAGTTGTGTAGTTGTGTGTAGCTGTGTGTAGTTGTGTGTAGAAGTGTGTCTTCAGGCTGTGTGTAGCTGTGTGTAGTTGTGTGTAGCTGTGTGTAGTTGTGTGTAGCCGTGTGTAGTTGTGTGTAGCCGTGTGTAGCCGTGTGTAGCTGTGTGTAGTTGTGTGTAGCTGTGTGTAGTTGTGTGTAGTTGTGTGTAGCTGTGTGTAGCTGTGTGTAGTTGCGTGTAGCTGTGTGTAGTTGTGTGTAGTTGTGTGTAGCCGTGTGTAGCCGTGTGTAGCTGTGTGTAGTTGTGTGTAGCTGTGTGTAGTTGTGTGTAGCTGTGTGTAGCTGTGTGTAGCTGTGTGTAGCCGTGTGTAGTTGTGTGTAGCTGTGTGTAGTTGTGTGTAGTTGTGTGTAGCTGTGTGTAGCTGTGTGTAGCTGTGTGTAGTTGTGTGTAGCTGTGTGTAGTTGTGTGTAGATGTGTGTAGTTGTGTGTAGCTGTGTGTAGCTGTGTGTAGTTGTGTGTAGCTGTGTGTAGCCGTGTGTAGCTGTGTGTAGTTGTGTGTAGCTGTGTGTAGTTGTGTGTAGTTGTGTGTAGCTGTGTGTAGCTGTGTGTACTTGTGTGTAGCTGTGTGTAGTTGTGTGTAGCTGTGTGTAGTTGTGTGTAGCTGTGTGTAGCTGTGTAGTTGTGTGTAGCTGTGTGTAGTTCTGTGTAGCTGTGTGTAGTTGTGTGTAGCTGTGTGTAGCCGTGTGTAGCTGTGTGTAGCTGTGTGTAGTTGTGTGTAGCTGTGTGTAGCTGTGTGTAGCTGTGTGTAGCTGTGTAGTTGTGTGTAGCTGTGTGTAGCTGTGTGTAGCTGTGTGTAGCCGTGTGTAGTTGTGTGTAGTTGTGTGTAGTTGTGTAGCTTTGTGTAGTTGTGTAGCTTTGTGTAGTTGTGTGTAGTTGTGTAGCTGTGTGCAGTTGTGTGTAGCTGTGTGCAGTTATGTAGCTGTGTGTAGCTGTAAGTAGTTGTGTAGCTGTGTGTAGCTGTAAGTAGTTGTGTAGCTGTAAGTAGTTGTGTGTAGTTGTGTGTAGCTGTAAGTAGTTGTGTAGCTGTGTGCAGTTGTGTGTAGTTGTGTGCAGTTGTGTGTAGCTGTGTGTAGTTGTGTGCAGTTGTGTGTAGCTGTGTGTAGTTGTGTGTAGCTGTATGTAGCTGTGTGTAGTTGTGTGTAGCTGTGTGTAGTTGTGTAGCTGTGTGTAGTTGTGTAGCTGTATGTAGCTGTGTGTAGTTGTGTGTAGCTGTATGTAGCTGTGTGTAGTTGTGTGTAGCTGTATGTAGCTATGTGTAGTTGTGTGTAGCTGTGTGTAGTTGTGTGTAGCTGTATGTAGCTGTGTGTAGTTGTGTGTAGCTGTGTATAGTTATGTGTAGCTGTGTGTAGCTGTATGTAGCTGTAAGTAGTTGTGTGTAGCTGTATGTAGCTATGTGTAGTTGTGTGTAGCTGTGTGTAGTTGTGTGTAGTTGTGTGTAGCTGTATGTAGCTGTGTGTAGTTGTGTGTAGCTGTATGTAGTTGTGTGTAGCTGTGTATAGTTATGTGTAGCTGTGTGTAGCTGTATGTAGCTGTAAGTAGTTGTGTGTAGCTGTATGTAGCTGTGTGTAGTTGTGTGTAGCTGTATGTAGCTGTAAGTAGTTGTGTGTAGCTGTGTATAGTTATGTGTAGTTGTGTGTAGCTGTATGTAGCTGTGTGTAGTTGTGTGTAGCTGTATGTAGCTGTGTGTAGTTGTGTGTAGCTGTATGTAGCTGTGTGTAGTTGTGTGTAGCTGTATGTAGCTGTGTGTAGTTGTGTGTAGCTGTGTGTATTTGTGTATAGTTGTGTGTAGCTGTGTGCAGTTGTGTGTAGCTGTGTATAGTTGTGTGTAGTTGTGTGTAGTTGTGTGTAGTTGTGTAGCTGTGTGTGGTTGTGTGTAGCTGTGTGTCATTGTGTAGATGTGTGTAATTGTGTAGTTGTCTAGTTTTGTGTAGTTGTGTGTACTTTTGTGAAGTTGTGTAGCTTTGTGTAGCTCTGTAGCTGTGTGTAGCTGTGTGTATTTGTGTATAGTTGTGTGTAGTTGTGTGTAGCTGTGTGTAGTTGTGTGTAGTTGTGTGTAGTTGTGTGTAGCTGTGTGCAGTTGTGTGTAGCTGTGTATAGTTGTGTGTAGTTGTGTGTAGCTGTGTGTAGTTGTGTGTAGCTGTGTGTAGTTGTGTAGCTTTGTGTAGCTCTGTAGTTGTGTGTAGCTCTGTGTAGCTGTGTGTAGTTGTGTGTAGCTGTGTGTAGTTGTGTAGCTTTGTGTAGCTCTGTAGTTGTGTGTAGCTCTGTGTAGCTGTGTGTAGTTGTGTGTAGCTGTGTGTAGTTGTGTGTAGCTCTGTGTAGCTGTGTGTAGTTGCGTGTAGCTGTGTGTAGTTGTGTGTAGCTGTGTGTAGTTGTGTGTAGCTGTGTAGCTGTGTGTAGTTGCGTGTAGTTGTGTAGCTGTGTGTAGTTGTGTAGCTGTGTGTAGATGTGTAGCTGTGTGTAGCTGTGTTTAGTTGTGTAGCTGTGTGTAGTTGCGTAGCTGTGTGTAGTTGTGTAGCTGTGTGTAGTTGTGTGCAGTTGTGTGTAGCCGTATGTAGCTGTGTGTAGTTGTGTGTAGCTGTGTGTAGCTGTGTGTAGCTGTGTGTACTTGTGTAGTTGTGTGTAGCCGTGTGTAGCTGTGTGTAGCTGTGTGTAGCCGTGTGTAGCTGTGTGTAGCCGTGTGTAGCTGTGTGTAGTTGTGTGTAGTTGTGTAGTTGTGTGTAGCTGTGTGTAGTTGTGTGTAGTTGTGTGTAGTTGTGTGTAGCTGTGTGTAGCCGTGTGTAGCCGTGTGTAGCCGTGTGTAGCTGTGCGTAGGTGTGTAGTTGTGTGTAGCTGTGTGTAGTTGTGTAGTTGTGTGTAGCTGTGTGTAGTTGTGTAGCTGTGTGTAGCTGTGTGTAGTTCTGTACTTGTGTGTAGCCGTGTGTAGTTGTGTGTAGCGGTGTGTAGCTATGTGTAGCCGTGTGTAGCTGTGTGTAGTTGCGTAGCTGTGTGTAGTTACGTAGCTGTGTGTAGTTGTGTGTAGCCGTGTGTAGTTGTGTGTAGCTGTGTGTAGCCATGTGTAGTTGTGTGTAGAAGTGTGTCTTCAGGCTGTGTGTAGCTGTTTGTAGTTGTGTAGTTGTGTGTAGCTGTATGTAGTTGTGTAGCTGTGTGTAGTTGTGTAGTTGTGTGTAGCTGTATGTAGTTGTGTAGCTGTGTGTAGTTGTGTAGTTGTGTGTAGCCGTGTGTAGTTGTGTGTAGCGGTGTGTAGTGTGTGTAGCCGTGTGTAGCTGTGTGTAGTTGCGTAGCTGTGTGTAGTTACGTAGCTGTGTGTAGCCGTGTATAGTTGTGTAGTTGTGTGTAGCTGTGTGTAGTTGTGTGTAGAAGTGTGTCTTCAGGCTGTGTGTAGCTGTGTGTAGTTGTGTGTAGCTGTGTGTAGTTGTGTGTAGCCGTGTGTAGTTGTGTGTAGCCGTGTGTAGCCGTGTGTAGCTGTGTGTAGTTGTGTGTAGCTGTGTGTAGTTGTGTGTAGTTGTGTGTAGCTGTGTGTAGCTGTGTGTAGTTGCGTGTAGCTGTGTGTAGTTGTGTGTAGTTGTGTGTAGCCGTGTGTAGCCGTGTGTAGTTGTGTGTAGCTGTGTGTAGTTGTGTGTAGTTGTGTGTAGCTGTGTGTAGCTGTGTGTAGCTGTGTGTAGCCGTGTGTAGTTGTGTGTAGCTGTGTGTAGTTGTGTGTAGTTGTGTGTAGCTGTGTGTAGCTGTGTGTAGCTGTGTGTAGTTGTGTGTAGCTGTGTGTAGTTGTGTGTAGATGTGTGTAGTTGTGTGTAGCTGTGTGTAGTTGTGTGTAGCTGTGTGTAGCCGTGTGTAGCTGTGTGTAGTTGTGTGTAGCTGTGTGTAGTTGTGTGTAGTTGTGTGTAGCTGTGTGTAGCTGTGTGTACTTGTGTGTAGCTGTGTGTAGTTGTGTGTAGCTGTGTGTAGTTGTGTGTAGCTGTGTGTAGCTGTGTAGTTGTGTGTAGCTGTGTGTAGTTCTGTGTAGCTGTGTGTAGTTGTGTGTAGCTGTGTGTAGCCGTGTGTAGCTGTGTGTAGCTGTGTGTAGTTGTGTGTAGCTGTGTGTAGCTGTGTGTAGCTGTGTGTAGCTGTGTAGTTGTGTGTAGCTGTGTGTAGCTGTGTGTAGCTGTGTGTAGCCGTGTGTAGTTGTGTGTAGCTGTGTGTAGTTGTGTGTAGTTGTGTGTAGTTGTGTGTAGTTGTGTGTAGTTGTGTGTAGCTGTGTGTAGCCGTGTGTAGTTGTGTGTAGCTGTGTGTAGTTGTGTGTAGTTGTGTGTAGTTGTGTGTAGCTGTGTGTAGTTGTGTGTAGCTGTGTGTAGTTGTGTAGCTGTGTGTAGTTCTGTGTAGTTGTGTGCATACTCCTCTCGCTGTAGGTTCCGCGGATCTTGATGGACGTCAGGTTGTGGAGAAGCCTCTGGAAGTCCAGGTGACTGATCCGGGGCTTCCAGGGGTAATCTGGGGTGTCATGCAGCCTAGACCAGAAGCAGATCATTACCAAACAAAGGTCCAATCTGATTCAGATCACCAGTCTGAACCAGCATGAACACTTTATTTAATTCATTTGAAATAAAGAAAATGAAGGAACAGATTTCAGGGATGAATAATTAAATACATCCATCTGTTGCATTGGATCCAGATTAGATTACAGGAAAACTTGCAGAAACACACCCTCACCTGAACACAAATGGCTGCTTGTTGTCATTGGGGTAGCCATTCCCCTGGGCGATGAGGGGGAGTGACACCCGAAGGCCCGCCCCCTCGAGCATTAGGTCCTCGGCCGACAGCCGAACATCTCGACGTTCCACTCGGAAGTGGAAAGTCAGATTCTGTCCGTAACTCAGCATCTGGTTCCCCAGAAACTTGTCTGTGGTACAGAGAACCCACCGGGTCGGTGTCGACTCAAGCAAATAAACACAAACATCAGTGCAGCAGTGTGTGTACCTGGAGCAACAAAGTACATGGGGAAGTAGTCGTCAGAAGTGAGGGACACTTCCTGTCCAGTGGAGGACCAGTAGACGGGGACACTAGACCCATCCCTTCGCTGCCCGCTCCACTTCTCGTCACCTGAAAGAAAAAGTTCTGGTTCAGTTCTCAGGACTCGGAGCTGTGGGTTATCTCTGCCCTGAGCGTAGCCTGCAGGCGGCATTGCCTCGGTCAAAGGTGGAGCTGATGGCGTGGACGCTGTAGCCAACGGCGCTTTCGCAGACAGATGAGTGCTGGAAGCAGAAGCAGGGCAGGCAGCCCTGAGGGTTGTTTGGGTCCAAGTTGAAGAAGCCTAGTTTACACCTGATGGACAGAAACAAGAAAACGTTTAGTGGGCTCAGAGCTCCTCGTGTGGCTGAAGGTCATCGGGAGGTTTTTACCGATCACAGCTGAAGCCCTCTACGTTGTCCTTACAGCGACACTGACCCGTGTTCACGTCACACTCCTGAGTGCTGCCTGAAGGGGAGCAGGAGCACGGCCTGGCAGACAAAACAGAGGGATTGATCACACCAGGGTATGGTGTGGGGCCAACAGGAGAAGTCTATCCCACAGGTTATTCCCAGAGTCGTCGCTGTGCAGGATCACGTCTAGTGAGAAAATGGATCCTGCTCCTATTTTACACTCAGCTCATCTCCGGGATTACACGTTGGAATGATATATCACCCACCAAAGTATGACTCGGACCTTTTTAAGGACCTCTCAGATCTAGTGATGGACAGCTTGTTAAAATATGATCATGACACTCATTATTCGACCATCATTGCAGGTGTGTAAGCGTCGCCTGAAGACACACTTCTGCAGCATGGCGTTTATGTGATGGATTTTATCTTAACAGCTTGTGATATGACCTTTTTATCTGTGTTTTAATGCTGTTTTATTTAATTGCTCCTTTGTAAACGGTAAATGGCCTGTATTTGATGTAGCACCTTCTAGAGTCCGGGAACCCACCAAAGCATTTTACAACACAGTCGGTCATTCACCCATTCACACACACAATCGCTCACTGGTGGGGATGAGCAACTTATTAGTCACAGCTGCCCTGGGGCGCACTGACAGGCTCTCCTGCAAGCCTAGTGGAATGTGCTATATAAATAAAATTTGATTGATTGATTTTATTTAGTGGCTATTAGCTCCTCCCACATGACACAGGTGTGTTTCAGGAATGTTGCATCAGAACAACCGTTACTTAATGTTATTAAACCACTTAAACATTCTCCCTCTCCTGAAGACATTTTACTTTCTTTGACATTGAATGTGCTACTACTAGTTTACCCGTTTAATTATATATTCACTAGGACAAATACGTGTGTGTGTGTGTGTGTGTGTGTGTGTGTGTGTGTGTGTGTGTGTGTGTGTGTGTGTGTCTGCTCTGTCTTCTCCATCCCCAGTGAGTCGTGGTATATGGCTGCTTATACTGAGCCAGGATCCTCTGGAGGTTTGGTTTCAGTTTTCCTCTCCACTGTCGCTGCATGCTTGCTTAGTATGAGGATTGCTGTAAAGACTCTGACACTAGTCAGTGACTCGATGCAACCTGCTGGGTTCCTTATACAGGAAACTTTTTACTGACTGGCTTAATGACCTGGCCTGTGTTGGAATGTTTACTGTGTGAAGGTCCTTGAGACGACTCTGGTCCTGATTTGGTGCTTTATAAATAAACTTGAATTGAATTGAATCAAAAGGTTTAAAATTCTGACATGAAATTAGAAAATAAATAAATAACACACATGGTTCTGTCTCACCTCTGTGTGGTCCTGTCTCACCTCTGTGTGGTCCTGTCTCACCTCTGTGTGGTCCTGTCTCACCTCTGTGTGGTCCTGTCTCACCTCTGTGTGGTTCTGTCTCACCTCTGTGTGGTCCTGTCTCACCTCTGTGTGGTCCTGTCTCACCTCTGTGTGGTCCTGTCTCACCTCTGTGTGGTTCTGTCTCACCTCTGTGTGGTCCTGTCTCACCTCTGTGTGGTTCTGTCTCACCTCTGTGTGGTTCTGTCTCACCTCTGTGTGGTCCTGTCTCACCTCTGTGTGGTCCTGTCTCACCTCTGTGTGGTTCTGTCTCACCTCTGTGTGGTCCTGTCTCACCTCTGTGTGGTTCTGTCTCACCTCTGTGTGGTCCTGTCTCACCTCTGTGTGGTTCTGTATCACCTCTGTGTGGTCCTGTCTCACCTCTGTGTGGTTCTGTCTCACCTCTGTGTGGTCCTGTCTCACCTCTGTGTGGTCCTGTCTCACCTCTGTGTGGTTCTGTCTCATCTCTGTGTGGTCCTGTCTCACCTCTGTGTGGTCCTGTCTCACCTCTGTGTGGTCCTGTCTCACCTCTGTGTGGTTCTGTCTCACCTCTGTGTGGTTCTGTCTCACCTCTGTGTGGTCCTGTCTCACCTCTGTGTGGTCCTGTCTCACCTCTGTGTGGTCCTGTCTCATCTCTGTGTGGTTCTGTCTCACCTCTGTGTGGTCCTGTCTCACCTCTGTGTGGTCCTGTCTCACCTCTGTGTGGTTCTGTCTCACCTCTGTGTGGTTCTGTCTCACCTCTGTGTGGTCCTGTCTCACCTCTGTGTGGTTCTGTCTCACCTCTGTGTGGTCCTGTCTCACCTCTGTGTGGTCCTGTCTCACCTCTGTGTGGTCCTGTCTCACCTCTGTGTGGTTCTGTCTCACCTCTGTGTGGTCCTGTCTCACCTCTGTGTGGTCCTGTCTCACCTCTGTGTGGTTCTGTCTCATCTCTGTGTGGTTCTGTCTCACCTCTGTGTGGTCCTGTCTCACCTCTGTGTGGTTCTGTCTCACCTCTGTGTGGTCCTGTCTCACCTCTGTGTGGTTCTGTCTCACCTCTGTGTGGTCCTGTCTCACCTCTGTGTGGTCCTGTCTCACCTCTGTGTGGTTCTGTCTCATCTCTGTGTGGTTCTGTCTCACCTCTGTGTGGTCCTGTCTCACCTCTGTGTGGTCCTGTCTCACCTCTGTGTGGTCCTGTCTCACCTCTGTGTGGTTCTGTCTCACCTCTGTGTGGTCCTGTCTCACCTCTGTGTGGTCCTGTCTCACCTCTGTGTGGTTCTGTCTCACCTCTGTGTGGTCCTGTCTCACCTCTGTGTGGTTCTGTCTCATCTCTGTGTGGTCCTGTCTCAACTCTGTGTGGTTCTGTTAGATGTTCTAAACTAGAGGTGCCCAATCCTGGTCCTGGAGGGCAGGTTTTGTGGTTTTGCTGCTCCAACATACTTAATTCAGTGATTGAATCACCTGTGCAGCAGCTCATCGGGGCCTGCAGAAGCCTGTTAATAACCTGCTGATTGAAATCAGGTGTGTTGAAGAAGAGTTAGAACTAAAACCTGCTGGATACCGGCCCTCCAGGACCAGGATTGGACACCCCTGTTCTAAACACAGTATTAAAGAAACAAGACAGAATATAGCCAGCAGGGGGCGCTCTGGATCCAACAGAAGGGTTGGACTCATGCTGACGGTAAAACCAAACAACACCATGTTTGGGTTTGGGGGTTCTGGTCCCAGCAGATGCCAGGTGGTCCCAGGTGTGATGTGTACCTGCAGCCAGCCTCAGTCAGACTGTGGAACCCCGGCTGGCAGCGGTCACACTTCTCTCCAGTCACTCCTGGTTTACAAGCACACACTCCTCTGTCGTCGCACTGCGGAGACTCAGAACCTGCAAACACACAAACGGGCCGGGTTAGGGTCAGAAACGTGTCCCAGTAGCCAGGCCAGGAGGTGTTGTACTCACCAACGGTGCTGCAGCTGCAGGGCAAACAGCGGCTGCCGCTCGTGTCTCTGTAGTAGTGATCCAGGCAGCGCTCACAGTTGGGCCCATCCGTGTTGTCGGCGCAGCTCCTGCAGTGACCTCCGTGACCCGTGGCCCGGTAAAGCTCTGCGTCAAAGTAGCACTCAGAGCTCTTCCCATTGCAGTTGCAGGCTGACACACAAACAGATCCACGTTAAGTTTAGAAAAGAACAACAGGCGTGGTTCTGAGGTACTGAACAAGGTAAACATCTGGCGCCAACGCTAACAAGTGGTTGTTCCCATCCTGTTCTTCCAGCTTCCTGTAACATTCCCAAGACAATAAAAATGGTTCCGTCACACATCTGCTATGAGAAGTTCAGGCACTAACTACAACTCCCACAATCCCTCAGGGCCCCCGGCCTGAGAACAGGGTCTTTATGAGCCTCTGTGTTAGATTTATGGGTTTTATGTGTTTATTGTTAGTAAATCCTGTTCTGAAGTGTTTCATAGGGTCTCTGTTAAAGTAAAACATGTTTGAGCAGCAGAATGATGCGTTCAGGGCCTGTTGGACAGCAGAAGACTTACGCAGACATTCATTGGCGTGGTCAGCTGTAGCTCTTCTCCAGGGCCGGTCGTTGTAGAAGGGTTTGCAGACATTACAGTCAGCGCCCTCCGTGTTGTGTTTACAGTCACACACCAGTCTTCCACTGTTCCTCACACACTCGCTGGCGTGGCCGTTGCACTTACACCTGACAATAGACACACACACCCATTACACCTGAATGAGACACAAATCAGCATCTGACTAACAACCTGGAGAGGAAATGAGTGTTTACTCTCAGATTAAACTAACTCTTTCTGAGGACTAAGGAATGCTTTGATGTTTTTGATTGGGCCCATTTTTGTCTTCATATTTGTTTACATGTTTTTATACGTTTGTGCTTTTCATAAGTATGTTGTTCCAGTTTGCCAGTTCTTTTCCTGTTTTTTTGTTTTTCTTTCATCTTGTTGAGGTTTTTCTGCTCCTCGACTCTGACTGAAGAGGTTTGATCCTCCTCAGGTGGAGAAATCCTCTGTACAGGTCCAAACTCGCTCAGCAGCAGCTTTTGTTTCAGGTGGAAAAACCGACATCAGAGAGGAAAAGAGAGCTTTGAGGCTCATCCTGAACTCAACCATAATAAAAGTAAATTAAAACACACCTGGATCTCAAAGCTTTGCTTAAAGATTAAAAAAAAAGTTTATGGTTCAAATGTTATGATCTAAGGATGGAAAATAAAGTACATGAGTTTTTATCAGTTGAGCTCAGAAGACATAAACCCATAAACCTCGTCACAAAAGACAAAGATGGATTTTTCATTTCCTAATCTAGTTTCAACTGAACATGAAGTTAATGGCAGAATAAAAAAACATGAAGCAGCTGGCAAATATTTCACTATAATAATGGAAAAACTTTGGAAGAAATAAATGTACCCCGAGGGTACTAAAAGCTAGTGGCTTAAAGATAGCAGCTGGAAACTTAGCAGCTAGGAACTAGAGTCCAGAAGCTAAAAGCTAGGAGCTAGATGCCAGAAGCTAAAAGCATGAAGCCAGAGGCCAGAAGCTAAAAGCTGGGAGCTAGAGGCCAGAAGCTAAAAGCTAGGCACTAGAGGCCAGTAGCTAAAAGCTAGGAGCTAGAGGCCATAAGCTAAAGGCTAGGAGCTAGATGCCATAAGCTAAATGCTAGGAGCTTGAGGTCAGAAGCTAAAAGCTTGGAGCTAGAGGATTTAAAATAAAAGCTAGGAGCTAGAGGCTTTAAACTAAAAGCTAGGAGCTATAGGCCAAAAGCTAAAAGCTAGGAGCTAGAGGCCAGAAGCTAAAAGCTAGGTGCTAGAGACCAGAAGCTAAAAGGTAGGAGCTAGAAACCAGAAACTAAAAGCTAGGAGCTAGAGGATAAACACTAAAAGCTAAAGGCTAGAAGCGAAGATAGGATGGGGAGCCTGTCTCCTCAATTTTCGGTTGGCTCATGGGTACCCGGAAGAATGAAAAAATGAATGCAAATCAAGATAGTAGATTTATCAACTAGTAAAAATTCGTAATTAGCATGACTATAAACTAGAAATCAGCACGTCGCCACATAATCTCCTCTCCCCTAGCGTAGCTGCTGCTCACCACATGACCAGATTTATGGTGGTTCTTTCCTCCTGTGGGAAGTTTGATGAACTTACAACCCTTTTCCCTCAGTTTTCTCCATGTCTGGTTCAATGACGTCACTTTGGTGAAGCGCATTTGTAGTCCTGGACTTATTTTCACACTAAACCTAAAATGTCGTTCCCCCATTAGAAAATAAGCACTTTCTTGGTATCAAAATGTGTCTTTAAAATTCACAGACATCATATGTGAAATCCATGGCACATAACAAACGGGATTAGAAAATAGCATTTTTAGCCCCGTTGACTGGCATTCATGTTTTGTTCTTCTGGGAACCCGAAGTAGGTGGGCGTGACTTAGGCTCCCTATTGAGGCTAGAAGCTTGACTTTAATTTTATTTTTAACAGTTTTGCTTTAACTGGCTGCAGTGACCTTTGAATTTAATGATCACCTTGAAAAGATGTTCTGTTTACCAGCTGGGATCTTATTATTGTATTTGACAGACCGAACACATCAAGACTATTTCCTAAACCAAAGAAAAATTCAACACTAATGTTTTAAATGAATCCATCCATCCCGCTGTCAAATCTGACTTCTATAGGTGCCTAAGTCATTCCCATCTACTTCTGGTCTATGGATCCCCTACTGCCCAAAACATGAATGCGAGTCAATGGGGTGATAAAAGTTATTTTCCGATCCCGTTTGATATGCGTCATGGATTTAACATATGATGTCCGTGAATTTTAAGAACATTTTGATGCTAAGAAGGCACTGATTTTCAACAGGCATCAAAAGTTATTGTAGGCTATGTGTGAAAAGACATAGTGGACTACAAATGTTTGTCTCACCATATTGACGTCCTCAAACCAAGAGGAGGTAAACATGAAGAGGAGGAGAAGAAAATGTCTGAAATTAGCGAGCTTCATGTACATTTTCAAGGACGACAGAAGAAGCATTAAAGGTGGAGAAAGCCACCATAAATCTGGTCATGTGGTTAGTAGCTGCTACGCCAGGGGAGAGGAGGTTCTGCTGTGATGTCATATATGACACATCTGATCTGTAGTTGTTTTAATTACCAATTTTTACAAGCTAATAAATCTCAGGTTAGCTAATAAATCACAGATTATGTGACCGACAGTTGAAACTCACAACACAGTGACTTATCATTTACATTGTAGAAGTACTAGGTCCCTGAAGTCCAGTGATCAAATCCTACTGGTTGTGCAGCACCAGGCTAAAGGTCAAAGGTGACAGATCATCGGCTGCTGTGGCCCCCAGACTCTGGACCTCTGTCCCCCTGAGCCTGAGATCAGAGGACTCCTTTAAACTCACCTGTTCAGGCTTTGGTGGGACCTTCATCACCGCCCACTCCTGGTTCTGCTCTTATTCCGCCTTTCCTGGGATCCCACATCTTTACTTTTCCTTTCCTCTCTCCCTTTCCTTAAATTTTTAATCACAATCTTTTTTCTCATTTCAAAGATATTTTTAAATAATTTTTAAAATTATTTTTTATGTCTGGATTTTTTTGCTTTTGTGAAGCGTCTTGTGATTTTTATCTTCAGAGGCGCTAAAAGATTGTGTTCTTTCTTTTCTTTTGAGGCAGAGCAGATTAGAATATAATCCCGCTCAGGGACCCATGGGCCAACTAGAAGGCACCCTGTTTATCTCTCCAGCAGTCACATGACTAGTGAACTGATAAATCAGGGCGGCACTCTAACTCAGAGGCCTCCCCTTCCACCAGCTGGGGCCTCTCATTTCGTCTTCCATTCATCATGAGAATCAACCCGCTCCGTTCTGGTCTCCTTGTAATCCAGCCCTGCCAGCCAGGAATGTCAGGAATGCTGGCTGGCTGCGTAAAGGAAGTCTGCTCCGTATTTCAGACAGAGCTGTGCAGGAACCAAATCTATCTTCCCCCCCCCCCCCCCCCCCCCACCACCACCACCACCACCACCACCACCAGGACCAGACCAGGACCCACAACCCCAGACCTTTACCTTCCTCCCACAGCGAAGTCAGAGATGGCGTAGTAGTAGGACTTCAGGACCTTGGGGTCGTTAAAGACCTCGTCTCCGAAGGTGTTGAGTCGGTTCAGCGTCACTCTGATGTCCGTGGCTGTCACCCAGTCCTGAAAGCAGACCACATCGGACCTGGTTAGAGACCTGAAACCATACCTAGTTTATCTAAAGCAGGGGTATTCAATTCCGGGTCTCAAGGGTCGGTATCCAGCACGTTTTAGTGGTTTCTCTGCTCCAACACACTGGACTCAGTGGCTGCATCGCCTCCTCAGGCTCGGCTGAAGCCTGTTCATCACCTGCTGATGAAAATCAGGTGTGTTGAAGCAGAGTTAAAACTAAAGCATGCTGGGTACCGGCCCTCCAGGCCCGGAATTGAATATTTGATCTAAAGAGACAAATCGGAGAACCCTCCCCTCAGGAAAACCTGTCAGAGATGCATCATGGGAAAAACCTGAGCTGGACAAAATTCGGTTGAATCTAAATATTCAGTCGGATCATTCAGCGGAACAACGGCAGGCGTGACAAAGGTCATGGTCCTCGGAACGGATTAGGAAGGTCCTCCAGGAGCCGTCGTCTCCGTGTTGAGACTGGATCCTGGAACCTTGACTTTAATCCTGGTTTAGAGTCTGGAAACGGGAATTTAATGACTTGTCAGACATTTAAGAAACTTTTGTTTTTCAACATTTTAGATGTTTGGGAACAAATTTCCCAGCTGCAGCTTTCCGAGGCTAAAACACTCCGTGACAGGAAAACAAATGTCTCGTTGGAATCTAAGAGCTCTAGCAGAACCCGAGATCCGGTACCAAAGCTGGGTCTGTGTCCAGATCGTGGATCTGGCCTGAATTAAAGAATAATGATCAAACATCCAGATAAACATCAGAACCTGCAGCTGATGTGACCCACTGGGAATGTGGACCCGTAACTCCTGTTTCCAGCAGGAAGAGGACTTGTCCTCATTTGACATTCCGACGTTCCTCACAATGCTCCGGTGTACCAGAACCGGAGCATTTAGACTAAATTAAAACCACAGAAACAAAAAAATAACCTTTAGAGAAATCCGACCCCTGGGGCAGAACTGGGTCGGGCCACCAATGAGTCTGGTCTAAGTAACATCTGATGATGGGACGGGGTTTTTCCAGCTGTAGGTGGGACGTGGTCCGGCTGATGATGGTTCCAGTTTATCTGCAACTTCAACTCATCAAGAATCGCTCGGAGGGAGCCAGCAGCTGCTGCTCCGCTGGTCCAAGACTCTCCCACGGTCCTGAATCAGTTCTACAGAACATTTGTTTTCCATCCATCAGGAGGAGCTCTGGGGCGGACAGGAACGCCGCCGCCCTGACGCGGGACGTCAGAAGAACCGGCACCTGAAGGCCACAGTTGTTTGTTCAACTCCTAACCTCCTTTATTCGGTCTTTAATGGGTCAGAACTCCATGTGTCATCTGAGCCTGCTGAGTCCAAAACCAGGAGAGGAGGCGGAGTCTCAGAAGTTCCATCGGAGTTTTATTTGAATCAAAACAGCAAATAAAAACTCATATGGATCAGAACCAGTGTTCGAGTTGATAGAACCATTCATGTCAGATCCGGGCTGGATAGAACCAATCGCTATCAATCAGGTGTAAAATAAAAGCATCGCGTTAATCATGCGGGGCGCACCAGAATCGTCGTTCATGTTGACGTCTAATGTGTAATTCTGATCTCATTTTAAGGAGATTGTAGTCACCAGTTTACGTTGGGTGTGTGTGTGTGTGTGTGTGGGGGGGGGGGGCATCATTCCATCAGCAAAGATACGATTTCTTGTCTGAAAACCTACCAGGTGGCATAAATCAGCTGATAATAAAAACAACACTGAACTGTACTGAAGTGGCGATGATTTCTTTTAGAAACATTTCTCCTCAGATTTAGACCCGATCCCAAAACCTGCTCTTCCACCATCGTGCCCTTCAAGCTGTGCGTTCTCAGCCTGGGGCGCGAGTGTGTAGGGTTGTCCCGATTCTCAAGAGCGGAAAGTGACCACGCCCCTTTGCACCCTTGAGCCGCACTTTGCCGAAGGGTAATCCATTGCTGCATGGGAATTTTGAGAAGAAGGTGGCGCAAAGGCTCAAGTAAAATTTCAATTTTCTAATGAAAGACGTTCATTTTAGGATGATTAATGATATTTATTCATGCTCTGAATGTTTTTGACTTAATGTAGACAGCAATGAACGTGAAATTAGTCAAATAATTGTTTGTAATTTGCGATTAAAGATTTTTTTTAAGTAGCACAAACGGCGACCAGCATCCCAGCATGCAATGTGGTCTATCTCCCAAATGGACACTTGTGTGCTCCGCACTCGAAGCCTTTCTGCGCTCCTCCTCCAGAATGGCGCAGGGCAAGTTTTGGGATTGGGCCTGCGACCAAACTCAGAAGTCAGCTGATTCAAAAAGGCGTCACAGTTAACGAACGTTAGCTAGCGTTGAAACCTCACTGACTGTGTTACAGATATGTAGTGAAGATCAGACACGTTTTATAAAGTGGATTAAATAACTCAGATTATCTGAGATTAAAAATCCGATGAATGACGGGACATAATCTGGCAAATTACAAAAACAGGAAGTGACAAAAAAGGAAGTACCAGAATTCAATTCAAGTTCATTTATAAAGCACCGAGTCACGACCAGAGTCGTCTCAAGGACCGGCACACAGTAAACAATACAGGTCAGGTCATTAAGCCAATCGGCAACAAGTTTCCTATGTAAGGAACCCAGCAGGTTGCATCGAGTCACTGACTAGTGTCAGTGACTTTACAGCAATCCTCATACTAAGCAAGCATGCAGCGACAGTGGAGAGGAAAACTCCCTTTTAACAGGAAGAAACCTCCAGAGGATCCTGGCTCAGTATAAGCAGCCGTCCACCACGACTCACTGGGGATGGAGAAGACAGAGCACACACACACACACACAAACACACACACACACACACACACACACACACGCACGCACGCACGCACGCACGCACGCACGCACACACACCAAGTAGTGTTTCTATGGTTACACTGTGATTTCTTAGTAAATATTCTGTTTGGTGAGAGTTAAACTTTATTGTATTTATCTTAGAACCAGGAATTGTCAGAACCAGGAAGAACTATAAGAATTGATGTTAATCAGCTGACTGAACAAAGAAGAAAACAGAAGCTTGGAGCTTTTTAAGGTTTCGCTCCAGGCCAGCTGTCTGTTCAGGTCGACACTCCAGTTTACAGAAACACTCAAACGCCTCATCTGCAGGACGAATGGATGAATCATCTCAGCTGTTTCTGGTGCTCACCGCAAAAGCTGCAGGAAGTGTTTCAGAATAAAAGCCTCTGTGTGTTTAGAGTGTGGGAGACTACCCTCCACCCCCACCCAGGTCAGAAAGTCTAGATTCATCACTACGTCACACCCAACAGAACGTTTACAGAACCTGGTCTGTTATGGTTCCTGGACCTAGCGGTTATTTCCCGCTCCGGGCTCAGAGGTGGAATGTCAACGAGCGACCCAGCGACCGACAGACCGCCGCCTCCAAAAAGAGTTCTGGTATAAATAGCTTTGTGCCGACAGGTCAAATAAGGAAGTTTAAAGTGGAGCTGCAGAGCTAAATCTGTTCATTTACACCGGGTCGGGTCGGTACCACCTCCCACAGCCGGGCCGGCTGAGATAAACCCAATACCTGTCAGACTGAAATGTCAGTTCTTAATAAAGTTAACAGGTTCTGCTGCCGAGACCAGAAAGCAGAACTAAACATGGACTCAACAGCAGAGGCGCTGGGCCAGGTCGGTTCTGTTGTTCTGAGGATCCAACCCCCCCACCAGGGTCAGCTGACAGGAATCAGAACTGGGCCGGTCCAAAACAGAGCAGCAGGCGTGTGTTGGGGTCAAAGGTCATTTAGACTGCAGACGGAAAGATGTTTCAGACTGGGATGTCCTGGCAAGGTCAAATTGGGGTCAAAGGTCAAATCAGATAGACGATCCCAGATGCAGATCCCAGACCCAGATCTGGGTCCAGATCCCTGATCCAGATCTGGGTCCAGGTCCCTGATCCAGATCTGGGTCCAGGTCCCTGATCCAGATCCAGACCCCTGATCGAGATCTGGGTCCAGGTCCCTGACAAACAATAACTGGGATCAGACTCGGGTCTGAGGTGAATGCTATTTTGTATTCCAAAAGGGTTCAGATGAAGGCAGCTGGACTTCTTTGGTTCTTGAAGATGTTTAACTTCTCATCCGAGGAGACTTGTCAGTTCTAACGGGAATATGGGAGAGTCCAGCTTATAATCTGTAGCTGTCTGTTGTTGTTTAACGAGCAGAAACTACTCTGAATACCCCTCCTCTCCATCCCCTGATGAGTGGTTGTGTTGATGAGATGCAGGAAGGTGTGACCTAGACTGAAACTTAGGAATGAGATCCAAAGCTGCATTATAGGTACTGGAAAGGTGAAATCTAAGCCCCGCCCCTATTTAAAGTGGGGTTTTCCACATTTGACATAGATAGCTTATTTTACTCCTCTCTCACATCATCTATCTTCTCTGTCCAGAATGTGGACTTTGTCATTTTCAAAATTTGAAGTTGACAATGTACTCAAGGTAGTTTCTGCTCGTTAAACAACAACAGACAGCTACAGTTTATAAGCTGGACTCCCATATTCCAGTTAGAACTGGCAAAGCTCCTCGGATGAGAAGTTAAACATCTTCAAAAAAACCAAAGAAGTCCAGTTGCCTTCATGTGAACCCTTAGGATCACCATGACGTGGATGACTGAGAACCTTCAACAGCTATTTTGTATTCTTAAAACTCTTCCTGACAAAAACATTCCGAGTTCTTGGAGCGTTTCAAATCCAGGCTGATGATAAAAGGATGAGAAGTTTCACAAGAAAAATATGTGCTCTCCCGCTCTGAGGCAACCGTATCCTCCGAGGCCTATCACGGAAACATAAACAGGGGGGGGGGGGGGGGGGCTCCAGCTGCTGCGGTGGGAAATCCGGGGGCGTTGCTTAGCAACATTTGGCCGGCGTCAAATCCAGCTTCAGGACAGATCTGAGCTCAGTGAGCTGAGTTTCTACCGAAAGCCGACCCAGACCCGGGAATCAGAGATCTGGGTTCCTGGGTTTGTCTGATACCAGCGATCAGATGATCTGCATGCTTTCACAACAGAAGCAGAACCAACAGAGCACTGATTTGTATTTATGATGAGTTTGGTCAGGAACCTGCTAGCATGAGTTAGCGTGTAGCGATGCTGAGTTCACAAACCAGTAAAATGGGTGGGAATTTAAAATGCCAACTGGGGACGAGGTGTTCCTGGACAGGAATAAAAAAGTCAAACATACGTTTGTTTAAAAGTTAGAGACACATCAGAAACCTTTAAATCATAAAAAAATCCCTTCTGGAATCGGTCCTCAGCAGCAGAACTGGTGCTCCTAACAGCGAGCGGCGTAAACATGATTCCTGCCATTATTAACAACCGGAGGAGTGCTACGGGGTGGTTCCGTTTCGTGTGTAGGCTCCGGCACAACAAAACATCTGGATGTGAGCTCTAACCCCACAATAGCTCCGTTCTTCACATAACTCCACATCTGTAGAGCTTTGGTAAATGACTCAAACCTTAATAACAGTGTTGACCAAACCGGGCCTGGTACCGGTACCGGTTCTCACCTGCAGAACGGGGCTGTGGTCGAAGTTGTAGGCGCTTGGCCGCCCCTCCAGCGTGGAGAAGGCCACGCTTCCTCCGGTGAGCGGCGAGATGTCGCTGAAGTCATCCGTGCAGAGCGCCTGCTGCTCGTTGTCTCCGGTCCGCATGAACCCGCGGTTCGGTTTCTGGTAGGTCTTTTCACAGGAACCACTGTAGTACTGGTACGGGACCCACGGACCACCCTCTCTGGTCCGCTTGTAGATGGCAAAGCTCTCGGGTCGGCTGGTGTGGAACTTTAACCTCACATAGGTGATGTCAAAGGATTTACCTGCAGACAGAAGGTTCAGAGGGTTAGCTCAGGCCAGAACCAGAACCAGATCCAGGATCCAGCCTTGATCTAAACTTTATGAGGGTCTAAAGATGTTGTTCTCTGACTTTGTCTGATTTTTGACCCGGTTTTAGATGCAGAACTTGTCATAGAACCACAGAACCCCCTATTTCTAGTCCGGTTCTTCTCTGGTGGTTCTGACAAATCTGACTGATCAGGCAGAACCAAACTGGGTTTGGATCAGAACCTCTTCACCTGATTGTCTCTGCAGTTAATTTGGTTCTGGGTGAACTGGATCTGGCCTGATGGTTGATGGAACGCCGTCAGAACACAACTGGTCCATTTCCACAGAGGGAGTCAGAGCAGCGCGCACACACACACACACACACACACACGGACGCGCGCACACTCACACACACACACACACACACACACGGACGCGCGCACACTCACACACTACTGGTACCCCTGGACCAGCAGCCTCTGAGATAAAGGAGCAGCTCCTTAAACTGAAGCATCATGGAGGTTCTAGAGGAGTTCTGTGGGAGGGGAGGAGAACCTGGGAGTGTTTACTGGATCAGACCGAACCATTAGGTTCTGTCAGCACCTTCAAATCAGACGCTGGCCCGTCCCGGGTCAGCTCTCCCGAGGACAGACAATCAGTGATCAAACAGGAAGTCCTTAGACTGAGAGGAAGTCCTCACACGGTCAAAGGTCAGGAGAACAAAGAGTTCTATTTAATTCTGACAGAGAACATCTGGACCTGAAGCTTCACTTAACGTCTCCATGGAGACGGACCAAAGTCCAGACAGGAGGACTGTAATGAGGAGGTGTCAGAGAAGAGCCGGTGGGGAGGCTGACATCTCCTCAAATAAATAAAAACAGCTCAGCGTCCTCCTTAAGGGACAGATGCCTCCATCAGGACAGTGAGAGGACAGCTGGAGGACAAAGAACACAACGGGATGAAGACAGGAGGAAACGGGCTGATCCCACAGCTGGCTTAAGCAGGAGAAGGAAGTGAAGCAGCCATCTAGCTCCTCCTCCTCCTCCTGAACAACCAGGATCCTGATCTCAGGAGTTGTTTTTGAGCGAGGAGAACAAAGACCAGCCTGTGAAGCTTCCTGCTCTTCAGCAGATGAAAGCCTGGAGGAAACACTCTGAGGTTCTATGAAATATAAATCTTTTTAAGGTCCCACCAAAATAAAAGCTCAAATAAGACTTTTATTTTGACTTTCAAAGCTACATGTGTTTGGTGTTCTGACTTCCTTTTGGAGAAATGGAACAATCTCCTGGACATAGTGCAATGTTCTTACTGTCCTCTGTTGCTCTTCTGACCCACCAGCAGAACTTGGACTCATTACCCATGAGTGCTTTTGGCCACACCCACCAAGGGGAGTCTGTAGCCTGTTGGGTAATTTCCCAATAATGCTTTGCGGTTGTTTTCCATCATAAATTAGGCAGATTCAGATGTTCTGGGTTAAACTGTCTGCTTTTAACAAGAACTCAAAAATTCCTGAGATTCTGTTCAAACTTCTCCCCGTTACCTCCAGATGTCCCACCACACGGGACCTCCAGAGGTCCCTCTAGATGTCCCGCCAGACCATCAGAGGTCCCTCTAGATGTCCCACCACACGAGACCTCCAGATGTGACTAGGATCAGTTATGGAGGACACAGCCTTCCCTCAGAACATGGAACTCAAGTGTTCCAGACTGAGTCTGGACTTTATTCTCAAACATTAAATAATTTTTTTGTTTCCCATCAGAAAAGAAGCAGATTAAAATAATGACCCCACAAACGTTTGGTTTTCCCGAACCGCCGGCGTTCTGTCCCAGCTGATGTTCTCCTTTCTAAACAGGAAGTGGTTCTTTAATAAAGAGCGGATTACAACCCAGAGACCGGCTGCTGCGGAGATGCTCCAGAGCCAAACGACATGGTTAATTAGCTGGTTGGGATAAGCTGAGCTGACCTGCATCATTGTTGAGCACCGACCCTTCAGGGGCCTCCTCAGGGGTCTGGATTCAAGCCGGAACATGAAAGACCTGCAGTAGACAGCCTTTCATTCTCAGGCTTTAGGGAGGACTGGGGGGGGGGGCTGGAGTGACACGGTGATGGAATGTGTTTCCGGCAGGAATACTGATGCTGGACAGCTGTAGGAAGGGGCATTCCTTCTGTCCAGATAAGGAGGACATGGGGACAAACAGAGGATCAGAGACGTCCAAAAACTGATCAGGATGAATGGCGCTGAAGTCCAGGAAACACCCAGACAGGCTGTGGCAGATGCCAGATTATATAATCTAACACGGAGAAGTCGGAGCAGCTACAGTCTGATCGTAATCTCGGATTTAGAGTAGAGTAGACTTTACTGATCCCACAGTGTGAGATTCACTTGTTAAAACACTGCGCACACACCACACATAAACAGCACAGGTACATGTACACACATGTAGGTGAGCATCGGAGCCGTGGAACGCTGGAAACCACAAAGAAAAAGAAGCAGTTGGGTTCTAGAACTATGCAACAAACTGTAAGGAGCACGGACAGCACATGTAATTCTGGTATTGAACAGAAATGTCTGAGTGCAGCCTCTCAGTTGTCATTCTGTCCGGTTACCATGGCAACGCCTGTGTGATGGGGAGCAGAGGAGGTTCTGGTGGATTTGCGCGGTTTATCTGTCGCTCCACAAAGATCCCAAATCCCAGCACAGCTCCATGGATCTACTGTCAGCGCGCTCACGGAGACGCGTTTCCTCCAGAGCAGCTCTGACAGATCCTTCATAATAATATAGAAATGATCTTTTATCCAACGCGTCTGACGCAGAATCACGAGGACACAAATATTATATCATTACATTAAATTATATTAATTAATAAACCATTAAGAACAGAAAAGCGGGAACAGAAACAATCGTGATTACAAAAACACGACATCCGTTCTACAAAGTCAGGATCCCGTCGGGTGTGTCAGCACCAGTCTCATGACTCGGCGCCAGTCATGTGACTCAGATGTTCTACAGAAATATTTATTTAATACTAAAATAATGAGTGGATGAGTGAGACCTTCGGTGGTGCGGTTCCCTGTTCTACCACTAGATGTTCCTACACATGGTCTGAAGTTTTCTGATGTTTAGGAACATTTCCACTCACAGGTACAACATGATGAAGACCACACACTCCTACACACACATCTGATACACGAGGGCCTGGAGTCTTCCGCGTGGACAATCCAGTTCTCATGGGTTCAGACAAAGACCCTCAGATGGGCGCAGATGTTCTCCATCCTCCTCAAAGTATGAATGTCCTTCAGGGGGACACATGGAGACGGGGGAGGACAGTCTCAGGGAGATTATCAGCTCTGGTTTCCTTCTGAAAATCTGACTCAGGACAATTCCAAATAAAGTTTATTCAAAGTTTCATTTTCAGAATCCAGGAATGAGCCAGCAGACATGTCCTCCAGGACTTGTCTCTCTTCAGGCTTGATTCCTCGGGGGGGGGGGGGGTCTTAACAGAGCGGTCCAATTAGACTTCGTCCCATGACCTCATCACATTCTTCTGCTGCAGAACGAACAATGGCTGCTTTGACTTTCAGACGTGTGGGCCTGAGCGAGCCTCGGCCTGCTGCACAGTAATCTGATTACCCAGTCTGCTGCTAGGCTGCAGCTACACGAACCACAGGTAGAAAGTAATCTGATTACTGGGCTCATAGTTCATCTGACCGACTCGGACGGTGGGAGGGATTCTGACTCGAGACAGGCAGGTCACACCCCAGAGGAGTTACAGATTAACGAGTTGCATGAACAGAACCAGTGAGGCGTGTTTGTTTCCACATTACAACACGTCTCTTATCTGGTCACGTGCTGGAAGGTGACAGGTAGGCCTCACCTGGATCCTGCTTCTACAGACTGATCCTGAATCAGCGTCAGAACAACAAGATCCAAAATAATCACAAAGTTCAAACCCAGAAACCCACATGAGCTAAAGCCAGTTTAGATTCTATTCAGTTTAATGAAATGAAGTGTGTGTTCCACCTCTGAACTGGACCGACGAATCGAAAATCAACAGGAAAGATTAAAGCTGCACCGATAATGACTAATAAATATTATCTGTGCGCACACGCACGCACACACACACACACACACTCCTGTCTTTTTATCATAGTGAGGACCTCCATTGACTTCCATTCATGTTTGTGACGCCACCGTGCCTAACCCATACCCCAACCCAATCATAACCAATGCCCATCTATTACTAACCCTAACCTTAACTAAAACTTAACTCACACCAGACCTCTAACTGGTAGTAAGCTTCTAAAAATGTGAGGACCAAAAAATGCCCTCACTTTGTAGGGAAGATGTTCAAAATGGTCCTCGGTATGTAGTATGTACAAGAACACACACACTTGCATACACACACTCACACAGACACACACTCGCACGCACACTCACACAGACACACAGACACACACTCGCACACACACACACTTACACTCACACACAGACACACACACACACTTACACTCACACACACACTCACATTCTGAAGGTGAAACAGCTGAGACCACCAACGAAGGTTCTGCTCTTCCTGGAGGTGTTGCAACACCGGGGCGTCAGGAACAAGCCCCCCCATAAACACACACACACACACACACACACTCCCAACAGCTGCAGGAGTAGAAACTGGGGGCCATGTTTACGGGGTGGGGTCTGCAGCTTGAACAGTTTACCAGGACAACAGAGCCCGACTCGAGCCCATCCTGACGTTTTGGATTTTACAGAACCAATAGGTTTTATTTGAAGTTTCGTTCTTCAGCCGACGACAGAGGAGCTCAATACACACACACACACACACACACACACACGTGTCCAAAGCTGCTCCTGTTTCTGTCCGATCTGGTTACCAAGGTAACGTTCCCTCCACCAGAAAAGAAATACTCCGTGTAGTCAGGTCAAAGGTCAGCACCAAGGAGCAGCCACTTCCCAACATAACCAGAATCCAATCAGAACTCTGCTGATCTCCATGGGATCAAAAAACAGAACCTATTAAAGGTTCTGCCTGAAGAACAAGAAGAAAGCTGGAGTCGGTCCTGATCCAGAACCTTTTAGAACCCTGTAATGTAAACAGTACTTTTGGAGACCACCATTAACTTTGTTTTGGGTCCAGTTAGAGCTCTGGAGGATAAAACCATAATCCTGGTTCTCTGGTTCTGATTGGATCTCTGACAACAGCTACGTGGTTTCTCTGGTTCTCCTGAAGGTTCTGGTCCTGTAGACTGATCTGATCTGAGGGGTAGGAGATAAGCCCAGAACTTAGAAGGGTTCACTAAGGATGTTTGGGTTTCACACATCAGGATCCGGATCAGTCTGGAACACCTTCAGATGCATTCAGGGACAGGCTGATAAAATCAGACGCTACAGAACCAAACTGGGACCCGTAGCAGAGATAAGCTCAGTGGTTCTGGAGGTTCTGATGTCGCTGCAGACGCTGAAACCTTTCATGTTTTGTCTCGTCAGCTTTGCTTCATTCCTGAGTTTTGGGCCTGCAGCACATTCCAGAGAGCGTTGGGATGAGGCTCATTTGGAGTTGTTCACACAGACGGTCCCGGTTCGGACCAGAACCAGAACAAACTCGTGAGAAGATCTGATTCTGAGCAGGAACCCCAATAAAACCTGACAGGACCAGATTAACAGGCCAATCAGGAAACAGGTGTCCAGGATTCAAAGCTAAATGTTTGAGCGGGAATCAAACCAGCAACCCGGAACATAACCACATCTTTTCACAATAAAAGCACAAAAAATGCACATGCCCAACATAAGCAAATATGAGCTTTAGCAACATTTCTATGATGTCATCAGGAACATGTGACCCATTCCAGACGGAATGCTAGGAGCTTCAGCAAAACCTGATCTTTAGGAATAATCCGGATAATATCAGTGTTCAATCCCTAAGCAACCTTTCTGAGAAATGTAAGAAAATACAACCGAAAACATTTTCACCTGACGCCTCTGATCTCACTGAAGCCTGACTTAATCCATCAGAACTCAGATTTTAATCCAGGTTTGGGCTGATGGCACCAGCTTAAGTGTGAGGCTGGAAATACAGATAAATCCAGGAAAATGGGCTGTAATTACCACTTCCCGTCACTTTATCGCCTCCTGATGAAGGTTTGATCCAGATGTTAAATAACAGGCTTTGCTGGCCTGACCTGCAGAGCTCCAACCAGACAAGCCCCGACGAGCTCCGACCAGAAGATCACTTTTATTCTAAAGTGGACGTCATCCATCTGAAGCCACTCAGATTGTTGGAAGTATTGGAATTTACGACCGTCTTTGAACTACACATGTTTATAAACTCATCTGATTTTATTCTTTTATTCTTGTTATTAAAACTATCAGATCATTAGATGTCGGTCATTTCTCAGACCGTCAACATGCCTGCTGCTGTTTGACGTGTGTGTCACCGAGTCGACCCTGAACGCACCACGAGCCTTTTCATTAAGAGAAGAATTCAGTCTGAGCTTCAAAGTGATGAAAGAACAGTTTAACCGTGTGTGTGTGTGTGTGTGTGTGTGTGTGTGTGTGTGTGTGTGTGCGTGTGTGTGTGTGTGTGTGTGTGTGTGTGTGTGTGCCAGCCCACCTCACACACGCACGCACGCACGCACACACACACACACACGATAACAATAGCCTCTCCTTTCTCACACAGCAGTGATCAGGCTCCTTGTGTCACGTCTAAAATGGTCCAGGAGGAACAAACGGACAATAGGCCACAGAATAACAGTGAGCAGGGATGGGCCGGTACCAGTACCTGGTCACGGTTCTTCAACCTGTTGAATCGGATCAGAGACGAAGTAATAATGTGTGTGTGTGTGTGTGTGTGTGGGGGGGGGGGGGTCAGAAGAAGTATGTGTGAAGTCTCCGATCAGCTGTTATCATGGAACCAACAAACCTGATGACATCATTGGCTTGGCTAAGACCCAATCAGGAAGCACATTCGTTGTTTGGATTTAACCATCAGAACCGGTTGGAACCGATCCAAGCCCAACAGAGACTGGGTCAGAGAGGAACTTCCTTAAAGAGATCAGGTCAGAGACCAGAACCGGGTCACTCTGACCTTCAGCTCCAGATGGAAGCTTCAAGGTTGTGGAGATAAGAGCGGGGCCCTGAATGCCTCGAGATCCACATCACAGGCTGACCAGAACCGGGCCGGGCTCGTCTCCACAAACTTTGAATCTCTGATCTGTACATTCTTAAAAACATCTTCCATAAAGTCATGATTACGGATCAAACAGGTTTTTGTTTTTCCATATGGAGCCGTTTCACCCACCGAAGCCCACGTGGAAACTTCCAGACCGTCGGAGATCATTTGGATCAGAACCTGAAAGTCTTTGAAGTCAGAACATCAGAAGCTTCAGACGGATAGAAGGAAAACAGCTGATTTCCTTAAAGAGCCTGTGTGTGTGTGTGTGTGTGTGTGTGTGTGTGTGTGTGTGTGTGTGTGTGTGTGTGTGTGTGTGTGTGTGTGTGTGTGTGTGTGAGTGAGGGGGGTGGACGTGTGTGTGTGTGGGGGGGGGGACGTGTGTGTGAGTGAGTTTGTGTGTGTGTGTGTGTGTGTGTGTGTGTGTGCGTGCGTGCGTGCGTGTGTGTGCGTGCGTGCGTGCGTGCGTGTGCGTGTGTGTGAGGGGGTGGACGTGTGTGTGAGTGACTGAGTGTGTGTGGGGGGGGTTGTGGATGTGTGTCTGTGGGGGGATCCCAGCCCCCTAAAGCTGTGCTGATCCTGTAATCTCTCCTCCCGGTTTCCCACACTGCCAACCCCCCCCCCCCCCATAACAACACACTGCTGGTTCTGATGAACTCAGGTCAGTTCAGTCAGCTGCTCTGACACAAAGATGAGATATATTGATTCGGTATGATTCAGACTCGGTTTAGGCCCATCAGAACCACACAGGGTAACCTGGGTCCAAACTGAAGCAGACCGGTTCGGTTGAAGCAGGTTTCTGAATAAATATCAGCACAGCTTCCGGGTTCTCCAGGGGTCGGGTACCACAGAACTTCCAGGTTCTCCAGGGGTTGGGGTCGGTTGAGTCCAGATCAGCTGCAGGAGGACAATGATGATGTTTGTTCTCCTGCCTCCTGAGTCAAGGACACCGTGTCCTTTCCCTCATCAGAGGGGCATCTGGAGGGTTAGGAGGACCTGAATGAAGCACACAACTGATCTGGACCAGAACCACTGATCTGGGCCAGATCAGTGGTTCTGGTCCAGATCAGTTCTGTAAACTTGTCTGTTCTGATAGTGTTTCCTGCTCCCCCGATCCATCAGCAGGTTCTCCTCTCTGCGGGTCTTTCATGTCGCCACGGGACTCATCGAGTTGGGACACGTTGTCTTCCTGCCCAGCTTCAAAGAGTCCAAACACACAAACCCAGCCCTGACACCGGTGTCTGAGTGGAGAATGTTCAGGAGTCCAGAACCCATCTGGACCAGGACCGTGTCTAGGATCACTTCACAATTACCCCTGGACCCCCCCCCCCCCCACACACACACACACACACACAAACACCACTAACAGGAGGAGCCACCAAGGCCTCTGGCTGCTGGAAATAGAGAGGATATTTTTAAAGATGCCTGAAGGAACTCCACCACTTCCTGTGTGAACAGGAAGTGGTGGAGTTCTAATAGTTCTCCTGGAGTTGATACTTTAACTATATTTTTAATTATTTTAAAATCAAACCAAAGCCAGTTCTGGGCTGTTAAGAGTCCAACACTCAGAACAGCCCACCAGAACGATGTAGTTCCACCAGAACCACCGGTCCAGGTGACGCGTTCAGAGGCAGCTGGGACAACAGAACCTACAGGTTCGGTTGTTTATAAGGAAACCAGACCTGGGCTGACCCCCAGCAGAACCGCAGCTGGACCTCCACACATAAACCCGGTCCAATCTGCGGATGTGGTCCAGGTTCGCGTGTGTGCGTTGAGTGCTCCCCGGACCGGGGCGGGTCTTACCGAGGTGCAGGGTCAGGTTGATGGAGTTCGGGTACTGGATCCCGGCCAGCATGGTCTGGCTCTGCCACCAGGTGGTGTCCTGCTGGTTGTTGTAGTCCGTCAGGTACGCGGCGTTGTGGTGGTTCCGGGGGTCGCGCGCGTCGCAGATGTGGCAGGACTTGGTAACGCCGGTGGCGCCGGTCTGGACGCAGTACTCCTCCGGCGGAGAGCCGCAGGTGTTGGTGGCCTGCACGGTGGCGTTGAAGGCTGCGTTCATGAACTCCGGCATGCAGCGCTGCAGCTGGCCCAGTTCGTCCACACAGCCGTCCATCATGGCCCGGACGGCCCAGCTCCAGGCCACCAGAACCAGGATCACACTCCGCATTCTGTCGCTCCGCTCCGTCCCCCTTTACGGCTACGAAACTCCGCCAAACTTCTCCAAAGTTTTCCCAAACAAAGTCCCGATTCCGGTACCGGAACCGCGGGGCTGTGCTGGTCCGGGCCGCGTCCCGGCTGGTGCTGCTGCTGTGGGTCGCTCTCAGTTCGGTTCAGCCTCAGCTCTTTGTGTCGGCCGCCATGCAACAAGTCCAGCAGGAAGAGACGGGGGTCCGGACTAGACTACACCCAGTCCGCTACTGCGCAGCTCCGAGGCGCACGGGAGGTCCGCAGGCGCGAATCAGCGCAAAGCTGCAAACGGCGCAAATAAACCAGCGCAAACAACCGCAGCCAGAAGCGCTCAGATGTGTACACCTTCAGGGTAAGGGTTCTCTCCCGACCCAGAAAAGTTGTTATTCAGGATTTCCTTCATTTAAAAAGATCCAGAAGAAAACGTTATGAGCTGAACTTGATAAACTTCAGCTTCAATCCGGTTTTATTGAATCAGATCGTTTCTGTATCAGGGATGGAGGGCGGCGTCCCCTGGTGGCCACGGGGGGTTAACGGGTTCTGACCCGTTCCAGAGGAGAGCAGAACCCCAAAACGCAAGGATTCCTGGTTTTGTTGGTCTCAAACCCGAGTCTCTTCATCAGCTGCTGTCCTCCTCATTAGGACACCTTCAACAGGACCGAGACACAGTGGCACCCCAAGGAGTGGTGAATCATTAATGTTCACACAAACTATCAATTATTTAATCAAACATAAAGTAAAACCCAACAAAAACACAATTAAAGAGTAAATATAGTTACCGGCATGTTTCTCCTGAAACCACACAGACCACTTCGGTGTGCCACCCCCAAATGTCTCTGGCCCTATCTGGCCACCCAGAAAATAATCTGCCCGGACTAAGTAGCCCAACAGAAAGGATGAATCCAGATTAAACCAGAACAGTCATGGATCTCTGGTGTCTCGGATACCGTCAGACCTCTCTTACACTGCTCCAGACTCGCTGTGGTCCAACCTTCCCCAGAACAAGTCACCCAAATGTCCTCCTGTCTCCCCTTCACCTGCATTTTGACTCCTGAGCAGCTGACTTAGGGCTAGATGACGTCATGGAGACAACTGAGTCTGACTGATTCCTGCACTTTACACCAATAGAAGCGTTTAAACAAGCTAAACAAACAAACCCATGGAGCTGATGAGAAACCAGCTGATAAACACAACACTTGTTAATGTTTCCATTTTTCATGAGCTGAACTCAAACATCTGATAAATTGTCTACATGCACAAAGCACCGATGACTCTCAATTATTGTTCTGAAATCTGTGTGTTAGTGAGCACTTTTCCTCCATGCATCCATCCATCCATGCATCCATCCATCCATTTTCTTCCGCTTATCCGGAGTCGGGTCATGAGGCAGCAGCCTAAGCAGAGAGACCCAGACTTCCCTCCCCCCAGCCACTTGGGCCAGCTCTTCCGGGGGAATCCCAAGGTGTTCCCTGGCCAGGTGAGAGACATAGTCTCTCCAGTGTGTCCTGGGTCTTCCTTTAGGTCTCCTCCCGGTTGGACGTGCCCAGAAAACCTCACCAGGGAGACATCCAAGAGGCATCCTGACCAGATGCCCACGCCACCTCAACTGGCTCCTCTCGATGTGGAGGAGCAGCAGGTCTACTCCGAGCCCCTCCTGGATGACCGAACTTCTCACCCTATCTCTAAGGGACAGCCCAGCCACCCTGCAGAGAAAACTCATTTCAGCTGCTTGTATCCGTAATCTTGTTCTTTCGGTCACTACCCAAAGCTCGTGACCATAGGTGAGGGTAGGAACATAGATCGACTGGTAAATCAAGAGCTTTACCTTCTGGCTTGTCTGGAGACAACCCAGGGTCCAGACCAGGAAGCAGAGTCATAGTTTAACACACCCCTCTGCAGCTTCTGTACTGTTACCCACCCACTACCCCATAGAGACTGTGTCCTGCCCATGGCCAAAATCACACAGATTAAATATCAGGCTTAATAAAGCAAATCATGGAAATCTCATAAATATTAGAGCAAATTCAACTGAGCAGAAAAATTAGAAAAATTAAATGTGGGTTATTGAACATTAGATCTATTTTTTCTAAGACTTTGTTAGTTAATGAGTGATAATCAGATCTCTTTGCTCTCTCACAGAATCCTGGCTGCAGCAAGAGGACTATGTTAGCTTAAACGAGTCGACTCCTTTTAATTATTTAAATCATCATATTGCTCGAGGTACAGGGCGAGGAGGAGGAGTAGCAATCATTTTCATTTGGACTTATCAATCAGTCCCTTACCTATTAATAGCTACAGTTTGTTCGAACATCTTATTCTTAGATTTCCTAATCCAGATTGCAAAACTGTAAAACCACTCTTGTTTGTAGTTTTATATCGTCCACCAGGCCCTTACTCTGAGTTTTTGGATCAGATCTCCGATTTTTTATCTGATTTGGTGCTAAATACTGATAAGGTCATTATAGTGGGGGATTTTAACATACATGTGGACATTGAAAATGATAGCCTCAATGTAGCCTTTAGTAATATCGTCGTCGTCGTCTTCCTCTGCTTATCCGGGTCTGGGTCGCGGGGGCAGCATTCCAACTAGGGAGCTCCAGACCATCCTCTCCCCGGCCTTCTCCACCAGCTCCTCCGGCAGGACCCCAAGGCGTTCCTGGACCAGATTGGAGATGTAACCTCTCCAACGTGTCCTGGGTCGACCCGGGGGCCTCCTGCCGGCAGGACATGCCTGAAACACCTCCCCAGGGAGGCGTCCAGGAGGCATCCTGACCAGATACCCAAACCACCTCAACTGGCTCCTTTCGATCCGGAGGAGCAGCGGTTCTACTCCGACTCCCTCCCGAATGTCCAAGCTCCTCACCCTATCTCTAAGGCTGAGCCCGGCCACCCTAAAGAGGAAACTCATTTCGGCCGCTTGTATCTGTGATCTCGTTCTTTCAGTCACTACCCAAAGCTCACGACCATAGGTGAGGATTGGGACGTAGATCGACCAGTAAATCGAGAGCCGGGCTTTCTGGCTCAGCTCCCTCTTCACTACGACAGATCGGCTCAGCGTCCGCATCACTGCAGATGCTGAACCAATCGACCTGTCGATCTCCCAATCCCTCCTACCCTCACTCGTGAACAAGACACCGAGATACTTAAACTCCTCCACTTGAGGTAGGACCTCTCCCCCGACCCGGAGTTGGCAAGCCACCCTTTTCCGGTCGAGAACCATGGTCTCAGATTTGGAGGTGCTGATCCTCATCCCAGCCGCTTCACACTCGGCCGTGAACCTACCCAGCAAGAGCAGAAGTTCAGAGCTGGATGAAGCTAGGAGGACCATATCATCCGCAAAAATCAGAGACGAGATTTTCCTGCCACCAAACTCGACACACTCCACACCACGGCTGCGGCTAGAAATTCTGAACAGGTCCGACTTACTACCGGCTATGCGGACCAAACTCACGCTCCTCTGGTAAAGGGACTGAATGGCCTTAACAGAAAGCCACCCACCCCATACTCCTGGAGCGTCCCCCACAGGGTGCCCCTGGGGACTAGGTCATAAGCCTTCTCCAAATCCACAAAACACATGCGTTTGGGTCTGCCAGGTCTACGCAGCATCTTCCTCTGCCATCTGATCCAACTCACCACCAGGTGGTGATCAGTTGACAGCTCCGCTCCTCTCTTCACTCGGGTGTCCAAAACATACGGCCGCAGGTCAGATGATACTACTACAAAGTCTATCATCGACCTGCGACCTAGGCTGCCCTGGTACCAAGTGTACTGATGGGCATCCTTATGTTCGAACATGGCGTTCGTTATGGCCAAACTGCGGCTTGCACAGAAGTCCAATAACGAAACACCACTTGAGTTCAGATCAGGTGGGCTGTTCCTCCCAATCACATCCCTCCAGGTCAAGCTGTCATTGCCCACGTGAGCATTGAAGTCCCCCAGCAGGACAATGGAGTCCCCTAATGGAGCACTATCTAGCACTCATCCCAGGGACTCCAAAAAGGGTGGGTACTCTGAACTGATATTTGGCCCATAAGCACAAACAACAGTCAGGACCCATTCCCCGACCCGAAGGCGCAGGGAAGCTATCCTCTCGTCCCCTGGGGTAAACCCCAACACACAGGCAGAGAGTCTTGGGGCTAACAAAAAGCCAACCCTAGCCCTCCGCCTCTCACCCGGAGCAACTCCAGCAAAGGAGAGTGTCCAACCCCTCTCAAGGACTTGGGTTCCAGAGCCAATGCTATGTGTCGAGGTGAGTCCGACTATATCCAGCCGGTACCGCTCAACCTCTGCCACAAGCTCCTTCTCCTTCCCCGCCAGCGAGGTGATGTTCCATGTCCCAAAAACCAGTTGTCTTGTCTGGGGATCGGACCGCCAATGCTCCCGCCTTGGTCTGTCACTCGATCCACATTGCACCAGACCCTTCATTTTCCTCCTGCGGGTGGTGGGTCCACAGTTGGATGAGCCCATGTATCCGGTTCGGGCTGGGCCCGGCTGGGCCCCATGGGCGAAATCCTGGCCACCAGGCGCTCGCTCACGGGCCCCAAGCCCAGGCCTGGCTCCAGGGTGGGACCCTGGTAACCCTCCGGGCCGGGTACTCCGACTCTTTGAAATTACTTCCATGAAAGATCCTGTGAACCATTCTTTGTCTCACCCTTCACCTAAGACCAATTTGTCATGGGAGATCCTACCAGGGGCACAAAGTGCCCCAGACAACATAGCTCCTAGGATCATTAGGGCACTCAAACTCCTCCACCACGATAAGGTGACGGTTCAAGGAGGAGTAATATCCTAGACTCAACTGGTTTTACTCAAAGAATACATAGCTCCACCCACTCCTGCCATCATACATTGGACCTTGTGCTGACTTATGGCATAGAGTGTGAGGAAATAATGATCTTTCCAAATAATCCAGTCCTCTCGGACCACTTTCTGATAACCTTTGAGTTTTTTTATAACTGAGTTCTCGAGACATGAAAGTAAATTTCACTATAGTCGGTCTCTATCTGACAACGCTGTTGCATTTTTTAAATCAACTGTTCCATCTTTACTGTCCTCTGCATCTCAGAGGAACGTAGCAGAGGGCAATATTTTAATTTCTAGCCCCTCACAAATTGATGCCTTAGTTCATAATGTTACTTCCTCTTTACGTGTGGCATTAGATGATGTTGCCCCTTTAAAAAGGAAGGTAATTAGGGACAGGAAGTCGGCTCCCTGGTTTAATTCTCATTTACGAGCTTTAAAACAAAACTCTAGAAAATTGGAGAACATGGCACTCTACGCACCATGAGGAGTCCTACCTATCCTGAAAAAATAGTCTTGTGCTTTATAAAAAAAAAGCTTCGACAAACTAGAACTGCTTATTTCTCAGTGTTAATTGAGGAGAATAAGAATAATCCTAAATTTCTTTTCAGTACAGATGCCAAACTTACACAGAATCATAGCTCTGAACCATCTATTCCCTTAGCCCTCAGCAGTAATGACTTTATGGGATTTTTCACAAGTAAAATTAATTCTATTAGAAAAAAAATCTTTAGCATCCTCCCTAATGCGATTACTTCTTCCTCAGTAAGTGAGGCAGCATCAGAGGTAACTTTAGAACCTCATCTGTGTTTGAACCGTTTTGATGCAGCTGAGCTTTCAGAGTTATCAAAAATATTAGCTTCATCTAAACCTTCCACTTGCATTTTAGATCAATCCCAACAAAATTATTTAAAGATGCATTTCCTTTGGTTACTGCCCCCATTCTAGATATAATCAATCTATCCTTAGTAAATGGATATGTACCACAGGATTTTAAGGTTGCTGTAATCAAACCTTCACTTAAGAAGCCTTCTCTGGATCCAGATGACCCAATGAATTATAGACCAATATCTAACCTTCCATTTTTATCCAAAGTCCTGGAGAAAATAGTGGCCATCCAAGTATGTGAGCATTTAAACACTAATGATCTGTTTGAGGAATTTCAGTCTGGTTTTAGAGAGTATCACAGCACTGAAACTGCATTAGTGAGAGTTACAAATAATAATAACAAATAATATTCTCATGGCCTCAGATAAGAATCTTGTGTCTGTTCTAGTCTTGTTAGATCTCAGTGCTGCTTTTGACACAGTTGATCACAATTCTCTTGTAGAAAGGCTTAAACTTGTTGTAGGGATCAAAGGAACAGCGCTAGGCTGGTTTAAATCCTACCTGTCTGACAGATTTCATTTTGTAAATGTACATGACAAATCGCCTTTGAAGAGGGCTTATGGTAGAGAAATGAACATTAATTTCATGAGCAACAGCTCTGATAGACGTTCCTGCAGTCAGCATGCTAGTTGGACGCTCCTTCAAAGGTTACGACATCTGTGGCATTGTGCTCTGAATCCTACATTGTATATAATTCTTAATGCTTTTTTCTGTAACGTACAAAGAGGTTGGAGGGTGGTTTCATAAGTATTTCCCCATATTTCCACACAATAGCATAAATAAGGTCAAACCAGAGACGAGTATAAAACTAACAATGAGCTACAGTCCAAACAATGTTTACTTTTTCCCAATAACTGCAATATTCTTTGAGACTTTTGATGATAAATGGGCCACATGAGGTTTCCAGCAGATTTTATGATCTACAATCACACCAAGACATTTATGCACATATGTTATTTCTATACAGGCCTGATCCATCAGTAACTGAACATTGGATGAAATACTTATATTTCCAAACCACATTATTTTAGTTTTGCTCAAATTTAAAGATAATTTCTTTCTGTCAAACCAATTTTTCATGTTTTGCATTTCTGATGTAGTTTTATTTAAAATCTGCTGTGTACTTTGGCCTGTACATAACAGAGTTGTATCATCAGCTAACAAAAAAAGTTGAGAAATATTACAAACATCATTTATATAAATAATAAACAATATTGGCCCTAACACAGACCCTTGTGGTACACCACACTTTACTTCCCTCAGTGATGACTTCATGAGTTCCATTTGCACAAACTGAGTTCCATCCTGTAAATAACATTTTACCCAATCACATACATTACCTCTTATTCTATACTTATGAAAATTTTCAGCTAAAGTATTGTGGTGACAGTAGTGACACAGGTAATGCTGTATTTAGTGAAATGGTGTTTTTTTTATAGAGGTATTACTTCTGGGGAAATTTAACCATTTTTAATGATAGATTGCAGCTTTATGTTAATGGTTCTGCAATCTCTTCTATCATGTTTTTAATAACTGACATAAATAACAGCAAAATATAAAAGCAACACATTTGTTTTTGCTTCGATTTGTCATGAGATGGACTTAAAGATCTAAAATTCATTCCAGATACACAATATTACCATTTCTCTCAAACATTGTTCACAAATCAGTCTAAATGTGTGATCGTGAGCACCTTGCTTTGCTGAGATAATCCATCCCACCTCACAGGTGTGCCACATCAAGATGCTGATCTGACATTATGAGTAGTGCACAGGTGTACCTTGTACTGCCCACAATAAAAGGCCACCCCGGAATGTGCAGTTTTTTGCTTTATTGGGGGTCTGGGGACTCAGAAACGGTCAGTATCTGGTGTGACCACCATTTGCCTCATGCAGTGCAACACATCTTCTTCGCATAGAGTTGATCAGATTGTCAATTGTGGCCTGCGGAATGTTGGTCCACTCCTCTTCAATGGCTGTGCAAAGTTGTTGGATATTAGTGAGAACTGATACACGCTGTCATATACGCCGGTCAAGCACATCCCAAACACGCTCAACGGGTGACATGTCCGGTGAGTATGCTGGCCATGCAACAACTGCGACATTTTCAGCTTCCAAGAATTGTGTACAGATCCTTGCAACATGGGGCCGTGCATTATCTTGCTGAAACATGAGGTGATGTTCACGGATGCATGGCACAACAATGGGCCTCAGGATCTCATCACGGTATCTCTGTGCATTCAAAATGCCATCAATAAAATGCACCTGTGTTCTTCGTCCATAACAGATGCCTGTCCATACCATAACCCCACCACCACCATGGGCCACTCGATCCACAACATTAACACCAGCAAAGCGCTCACCCACACAATGCCACACACGCTGTCTGCCATCTGCCCTGAACAATGTAAACCGAGATTCATCCATGAAGAGAACACCTCTCCAACGTGCCAGACGCCATTGAATGCGAGCATTTGCCCACTCAAGTCTGTTACGGCGACAAGCTGGAGTCAGGTCAAGACCCCGATGAGGACGACGAGCATGCAGTTGAGCTTCCCTGAGACGGTTTCTGACAGTTTGTGCAAAAATGGTTTGGTTATGCAAACCAATTGTTTCAGCAGCTGTCTGAGTCGCTGGTCTCAGACAATCTTGGAGGTGAACCAGTGTGATAAGGAGGTCCTGGGCTGGTGTGGTTACACGTCATCTGCGGTTGTGAGGCCGGTTGGATGTACTGCCATATTCTCTGAAATGCCTTTGGAGACGGCTTCTGCTGGAGAAATGAACATTCAATGCATGAGCAACAGATCTGGTTGACATTCCTGCTGTCAGCATGCCAATTGCACACTCCCTCAATGCTTGTGGCATCTGTGGCATTTTGCTGAGAGACAAAACTGCACATTCCAGGGTGGCCTTTTATTGTGGGCAGTATAAGGCACACCTGTGCACTACTCATGATGTTGGATCAACATCTTGATGTGGCACACCTGTGAGGTGGGATGGATTATCTCAGCAAAGCAGAAGTGCTCACTATCACACATTTAGACTGATTTGTGAACATTGTTTGAGAGAAATGGTGATATTGTGTATCTGGAATGAATTTTAGATCTTTAAGCCCATCTCATGAAAAATCGGAGCAGAAACAAAAGTGTTGCGTTTACCTTTAATATACAATTTATTTTAACTCCCCATGTTCTACTGGGCAAAGAAACGTTGAACCACAATTCTTTTGATCTAAATAATCGAATTTGGTTTTTAAATGAGGTGGAACTATTTTTTCTGCCAGTTCTATTTTAACAAAGAAATGATTAAAACCATTAACTATATCAGTCTTGTCTTTAGTAGTTTCATTATTGTCAGAAGTAATCTGGATACTCTTCTCTTATTTACTTGAACCTTTAATGAGTGTTGAGCAAATTACACGTCCCGTTTACGTTTTTATTTTGTTCAATAAGATCGCTATAATATTTCTTTTTATTACTCCTTAGAATTGTTGTTTATTTATTCTTGTATACCTTGTGTTTACTTTCAGATTCTGTGGATCTGTTCTTGGTGAAGTTTTTATGTAGTACATTTTATCCAAGGCTTGTTTTTTATTTTATTTGATTTTTTTCATTGGACAGTATTCATTATAAAGTTTTAAGAACCTTTCTAAAAATAGATCACAGGCTTTATCTACATGTTTACTCATAAACTATATTCCAGTATTACTTGGATAATTCTGTTTTAAACGTTTATTAAATCTGACCTACGTGTTCTTTTACTTGTATAATTATTTCCTTTACGTTGGACTCTATTTTTCCAGTTATAAAGAGTAAATATTGGCAAATGATCAGGGATGTCAATATAAAGCAACCCACTCATAAAATTGTCTCCCAGTATATTTGTACATTTATTATATATTACCGTACTTGCATATGTAGTAATTCAACGTGGTAAATCTTGGATACAATCCCATGCTATACAAGCAATTTATAAACTCCTCAGTCATTTGATGTGATTTTGAATTAAATAGATTAATATTAAAATCCCCACAGATGAAAATGTTGATTCAATCCAGTCTGTAAATGGTTCAATGGTTGGTGCTGTGGATCTATAGATACGGCTGAAAATAACATTTTCCATATTTTCTATATAATCTATATGTTTAACGACCCATGAGGTGCATCAAGCTGTTCACAAACTAGCTGATAATAAGGCTTGTGGTCTGGATCACTAGTGCAGAACATTTGAAATATGCTAGCCAAAGACTAGCTTCCCCTTTTCCGATCCAATCCAACCCAATCCAATTTTATTTATATAGCACATTTAAAATCAGCATGTCAGCTGACCAAAGCACTGCACAGTTAAACCTAAAAAGCCATTCAAATTCACATACATACACATTAAACACAGATAAAAACTGTCATAAAATAGAAACACCTAAAATCAATCCAAAAGTTTTAAACAGCCAATAAAAAGAGAAGTCAATAAAAACAGAAGTCAGTAAAAACAGAAGAGAGTCACAGCATAAAAGACCGATCATTGACCAAAAGCTAAATTGAAAAAATGTATCTTCAGGCTGGATTTAAACTGTGCCAGTGAAGAAGCCTGGCGTACCACCAGAGGGAGTGCGTTCCAGCGTCTGGGAGCAGCAAAGGCGAACACACGCTCCCCATGAGCTTTATGCTTCATTGTAGGGACTTTGAGCAATAGATGATCAGCAGACCGGGGTGGGGTGGGGACGACTATGTGTTGAATTCGAAATTGCACAGGAATCCAGTGTAGATCAGCCAGAATGGGAGTGATGTGATGCTCTTTGTTTTACAGGGTTTATGATTCATGGCATACTACCAGACTCAATGATGGCAATTCTGCTTGTCCCAGTTATTAAGAACAAATCTGGGAAGGTGATCAGTATGGGTAATTATAGGCCGATTGCACTAGCCAGTGTTTTATCTAAAGTTTTAGAAAGAATCATATTTGACAGAATCACTGTGTACCTCAGTTCCTTGGATAATCAGTTTGGCTTTAAGCCAAAATATGGTACTGACATGTGTATAAACGCACTTAAAGAAATGGTAAACTGGTATTGAAATATAAATTCTTCTATCCTTATGTGTTTTATTGATGCTTCTAAGGCTTTTGATCGTGTAAACCACAGAAAACTTTTTATTAAGTTAAAGCAACGGGGGGGTCCCTGGGTTTATTGTGAGGATCCTGTCTTACTGGTATGCTCATCAGACGATGCAGGTTAAATGGGGTGGCAGCATCTCTGCACCATTTGGTGTTAGTAATGGGGTCAGGCAGGGTGGAATTTTGTCTACTGTTTTGTTTAATTTGTATGTTGATGATCTGTCACAACATGTCATGATCACAACATGCCCTATAGGTTATAAATTGTAAGTCGCTTTGGATAAAAGCGTCTGCTAAATAAATAAACATAAACATCTGTCAATGCAGCTGAGAGCCTGTAACACAGGACGTTTGATGGGTAAAACTCTGATCAACCATCTGATGTATGCGGATGACCTGGTGATCTTCAGTCCAAGTAGTGCTGGTTTACAGCAGCTCCTAAATATCTGTTCTGAACATGGTGTGCAGTATGATATCCAGTATAATGCTCTTAAAAGTGTTATCTTTATATGTAGAACCAAGCAGATAAAAAGCTAAACTTTCCTGTGTTCAAACTGTCTAATAGTGATCTTAGTGTGTGTGAGAATGTGAAATACCTTGGCCACTTTATAACTGATCAAATGCGTGATGATGCTGACATCCATAGACAGTGCTGTAAGCTGTGCACAGGCCAATACTATAGTACGTAAGTGTAGTTTTTGTTCACCTCCAGTTAAGGTGGCTTTATTTAAAGCATACTGTACTCTGCTTTATACAGCCCAGCTGTGGTCATCCTACAATCAAAGCAGCATGAATAAGCTGCATTTTGCATACAATGATGCCTTAAGAATCATACTCAAAATACCCAGAGGGGACAGTGCCAGTCAGATGTTTGTAACAGAAGGCATTTGCACTTTTAAAGCTCTTTTAAGAAAACTAATATTCACTTTTAGAGAATGACTGGATAGCTCTGCCAACAGTATAATTTTAGCCATCACTGATCCTGCTGTGAGCAGCTGTTGCTATTTGTCCTGTATAAGGAAACACTGTCTATCTATCTATCTATCTATCTATCTATCTATCTATCTTCAACATACACACATACATTATCAACTGCAGCAGTCGTACTCGAGTTTAGTGAGGTCATTTTTTGTCAACATATATAGAAACACCACTTCCATTTTTATTAGATCTGCTTTTAAAGCAGAATTCATATCCATCAGTGTGGAAGTCTACCTTTCTCTGGTTTTATCCAAGCTTCAGAAATGGTAACGATGCTGAACTGCTCCAGATATTAATCTGGTTAAAGTTGCCCTTTAAATTTCTGTGTTAATGTGAATAACTGAAAACATTTGTTTTGAGATTGAGCTCTTCATCTGTATAGTAGTCCCAAAAATGATCACCATTGTGCAGTAAGTTATTTTCTGAATCACTAGCTTGTATTCTGTAGTCGTCCGAGTCTAGACCCGACAAAACACTGGTTTCTGTTGTCTGACATCTTATTTGTGCTCCCATTCCTACTTGGCCTATATTATCATTGTTTTGTTCAAACTTACTGCTGAGTTTAGCAACTATCCACATATCTCCAAATCCTCTAAACACCGTTGCCTCGGCTGGAGCACCATTTGAGTTTCACAGTTGGCTGTCCAAGTTGACGCCTTTTTCTTCTGCTTTCTCAAGAAGCGAGCCTCTTTTGCAAGCTCAGCATTTTCCTTTGTCAAATGTTTCTTTAAGAACACCTCTCAACATTTAGCCTTGCAGGTGTTTTTATGTTTACTATTAGCATGTTTAGCTTGTTTCTTTGTGGAAGGGATGAGATGCCTCAATATAATTTTTGTCCACTGCAGTGCAAGAAAGTTATCACCTGATGTTCCACCGACTCTTCATCCTGTTCATTCTCATCACTTGTTGCTGCAGCTGCTCTAGCATATGATCTCGGCTTGATTTTAAGTCCTGCAACAATGATATCAATAATTCTGCTGTACTGTTCCTAATCATCAACTCTGTTCTCTAACATTTTAATTATTTTGTCCTCCATATTTAAGACCCATCCTCTGCAAACTTCATTATTTTTGTTGACTGATAAGCCGTCACCTGTTCTGTCAGCATTTGCAGTCATTTCTTTAAATCTTCAAAGTCCTCAGCGGTTATTGTGGCCTTCTTCGGTGGCATCTTCCAAATGCTGCAGGTATAGCCAGCCGATGCTTGAGAGCCAGTAGATAGTCTAGCAGTGTGATAAATGCTACAGAATTTATTAAAAGTTCACATTTAAACTGAAACGGTTTGTTGGAAAACAGGACAGAATGGTTTTTAAAGCTCGAAGTTCACACTTTCTACAAAAACCTCAAGATCTGGCTGCAAACCTGCAGGTTTGCTGCTACATGAGATAGCCAATCGTAGGAGTCCTTCCAGCCAATCAGAGGTGGGAAAGGCGGGATCTTCCTTGGACATCCTACATCTCCCATCACCTTGTAGTTTTATTGTTTTATTCAGAATGAGTGAAATCGGGTCAGAATCAGAACCAACAGGTCCGGTTCAGATCACAGAGAAACATTTATTTGGAACATTTTCATCAAATCTGCAAAAACAACTCCATTTCCAACTTCCTGCTGAAACTCTGACATCACTTCCTGTTTACAAACAAAAGATTTAATTTCTAGGATGTTAGTACCCTCCTCTATAACCTCCTCTGTACCCTCCACCATACCCCCCACCTCCTCTATAACCTCCTCCTCCTCCTCCTCCATAACCACTACCTCCCCTGTATCCTCCCCCCCGGTAACCGCCTCCTCCTCCATAACCCCCTCCTCCCCTATACCCTCTGTATCCTCCCCTGTTGCCTCCTCCTCCGGCCTGGTATCCTCCGCCCTGGTATCCTCCTCTCCTGTCTCCATCAAAGCGAGCCATCTTCGGAGGTCGAGGACCGTCTCCCATCCTGCAGAGACACTTTTTAGTTTTAGCTGTTTTTCGATGTCTCTGGGAATCGAACCCTCGCCCCTTGGGTACCTCTGGTTTGCAGCCATCAGGTTGATTCCAGCGGCGGACGGTTTGGACACCTGTCTGATGACATTGAGCAGGTTCTGGTTGCTCTGATCCATCTGGCTGATGTATTCTGGGTCTTTGGTCACTTCCACCACCAGAGCCTCCAGCCCGGCCCGCAGCACCGCCACACCGCCCGCCACCTCGTGGGGAATCTTCAGTTTGATCCTGCAGAGGACAAAAAGAAAAGCTGATTCTGGGAGAAAGGTTCTTAGCTCCGGTTTGATGGAACATGAAGTCAGACGTTCTCCCACAATCTCCACTGGTCTGATAGCCCTCTCACCAGTCGTCCAGCTCCACCATTTCCCCGCTGGAGTTGATCTTCTTGCAGGCGAACAGCAACAACTGCAGCGGACTCACCAGAGTCATCCCTTTAGCCGAGATGGCTCTGGTTCGGATCTGAAACATGCAACAAAAACACGACCTTCAAGAATCGTCAAGAACATCATGGACGAGCTGAACAGCTGCTGGTGGAGCTGAGAGGTTCCACCTTCTCACTGAAGACAAAGAACGGGGATGGATATTTGATGTCCTGGCTGCTGAAGGGACAGTTGACGGAGGACTTGTGGATGAGAGCGTTGCGCCCCTCGGTGGTCAGGATCTTCCTCTTCTCCTTGTGGTAGCAGACGTTGGGGTAGGAGCCGAAGGTCAGCAGGGACACCACCACGTCCAGGTTGTTGTCCGGTCCCACCGTGTTGAACATCTGGTTCATCAAACAGTCTGTAGAGAACAAACGACACAGAAGGTCACTCCGCCCACGTCCTGTTAAACCCAGAGCCTGCGGTGCATTCAGGTACCTTCAGGGAATCCAGAGTTCACCAGGATGTCCTTCAGCTGGACTTTGGCCTCCCAGGTCATCCTCAGGGTGGACATGTTGAGACGTTTGTGTTCACAGAAGCGATTTTCAGCCTCTTCTCCGTTAACTCTAACGGAGAGAAGATAGAAGTGCGAGTTGGTTCACAGACCACAAATAAAAAGTTAACGTCTGAAACAACTCTCAAGATATTTCTGCTTTATTTATCCATCCATCCATTTTCATCCGCTTATCCGGAGTCGGGTCGCGGGGGCAGCAGCCTAAGTCGAGAGGCCCAGACTTCCCTCTCCCCAGCCACTTGGGCCAGCTCCTCCGGGGGAATCCCAAGGCGTTCCCTGGCCAGGTGAGAGACATAGTCCCTCCACCGTGTCCTGGGTCTACCTTTAGGTCTCCTCCCGGTTGGACGTGCCTGGAACGCCTCACCAGGGAGGCGTCCAGGAGGCATTCTGACCAGACGCCCGAGCCACCTCAACTGGTTCCTCTCGATGTGGAGGAGCAGCGGGTCTACTCCGAGCCCCTCCCGGATGACCGAGCTTCTCACCCTATTTCTAAGGAGAGCCCAGCCACCCGATGGAGATAATTTCATCTGCTTGTGTCCGCAATCTCGATCTTTCGGTCACTACCCAAAGCTCGTGACCATAGGTGAGGGTAGGAACGTAGATCGACCGGTAAATCGAGAGCCTCGCCTTCTGACTCAGCTCTCTCTCCACCACGACAGACCGGTACAACGCCCGCATCACTGCAGATGCAGCACCAATCTGCCTATCGATCTCACGCTCCAGTTTTCCCTCACTCGTGAACAAGACCCAGAGATACTTAAACTCCTCCACTTGGGGCAGGACCTCATCCCTGACCCAGAGAAGGCATTCTACCCTTTTCCGAATCAAGACCAGATTATATATTTATTTATATAAAAACAAAACATGAAGCCACCAAAAGACTGATGAGGGATCAGGTGAAGATCCAGAAGGTAATTAAAACCTTTGAGGCTCACTCACCTCACGTCGTCCCAGGCCTGGAAGACCGACAGCAGCGCCACGTGATCCGAGAAGCGGTTCCCCGAAAAGTTCCTGTGGACGAATCCGAGGCGTCTCCCATCGCTGATGAACGGCTCCGGAAAACAGGAGGCGGCTGAGATGGTGCACATGGCATCTCCAACACTGAGGGGAGAAACACGTCAGTCACCCCATATCAGAGGCAACAAGTCAGGAGAACCAGAGAGGAACCCACTAAAAGATGCAGCCCATGATCATCATCTTCCCCAGCCGAGGTTCGATGGGCAGCCGAGCCAGAATCCGACCCAAAGGAGTCAGCTCATCGTTGGAGTCCAGAGCGTCCAGCTCTGCAACACAAAGGTTAAATCAGCTCAAACCACCGAAGCATCCCACAGATTACCACCAGGTGTTCCAGTAATGCCTCCGTTAGAAAGCCCCTCCCACCTCTGGTCCGGGTACCCCTAGTGTAGCACACGGTGGACGGTTTCATACGCACGAGTCGCACTAATAAGCACCAACATGGAGCCCAGCTCGGGTCCCAATATGAGAGGAACCCGATGTGCAGCTCCCGTCCAACGAGGGCAGCTTTAACTGGTTCGATCAGGGGACTTTCTGGTCTCCAGTCACTCTGCTGGTCACCTGCTGCCTGATGAGGGGATTGCTCCTGGAAGGAACAGGTGAGCTGCTGCAACAAGCTTCCGTTTCAACAGAAACACACGACATGTGATGTCACATGCTCAAGATCCCGCCCCCAGCTTCTGGTAAAGTACAGTCAAGTGTTTTTTTCTACACGATTCCCTTTCCTTCACAAGGAAACTCAGATTTCACAGATATGACAACATGAGTTCAAGGGAGTCTTTCCAACATCAGAACATCCTTTTCTTTAACACCAAATATCACAAGCTGTTTCAACTAAACAATCAACGCCATGGCGGCGTCAGGGAGCCTTAGGTCGTTTTTAGGTGGTCAGACCGTGGCAGTACTGTGGCGGCATAACGGTGGTATAGGGCAGTCTCTGCGCTGCCACGGACTTCCGTTAGTTTTTACTGCAATTGAAGCCACGATGGTTACGTATTTTTTAACAAGCCGCTCCTAACTGTGTCCGTCCTCCACAGCCCCGGTGTGGTCTCTGGTGATCTGAGCTCCAGCTCTAACGGAGAGAAGCTCTTGGATGGCTGCAGCCTTCACTCTGCTGTCTCAGCTGTTTTTGTTCAAAACGCAAAACTTGCAGTCGGAGTTTACTTTCATTTTCTATCGAGTTGCTGGCCGGAGCTCGGCATTAACTCCCTACGTCATCATGACGCCTCCCTCTGTCGCGCCGTCTATTAGGCAGACAATTACCGCATTATTACCAAGCGGGCCGAACGAATGATGCTAAATTTGTGCAACGCCATGCCGGTAAGGTGTGTTTGTAAGACACAGAGACACTGAGAGGCGCCGAGCAGGGCTGGGCATACTAGTTGCCCCCCATCTTGGTGCCTGTGCGTTGGGGTTTACCCCAGTGAATGAGAGGGTAGCCTCCCTCCGCTTACGTGTGGGGGGATGGGTGTGCTTTTGCACCAAACTACAGTTCAGACTACACACTCTTTTTGGAGACCCTGGAGGGGGTGCCGGAGAGCGCTCCTTCTGGTGACTCCCTCGTTCTGCTGGGGGACTTTAACGCTCATGTGGGCAACGACAGTGAGACCTGGAGAGGTGTGGTTGGGAGGAACGGCCATGATCTGAATTCGAGTGGTGTTTTGTTATTGGACTTCTGTGCCAGTCATGGATTGTACATAATGAACACCATGTTCACACATAAAGGTGTCCATATGTGCTCTTGACACCAGGATACCTCAGGCCGAAGCCCGATGATCGACTTTGTTGTTGTTTCATCTGACCTGCAGCCGCCTGTCTTGGACACTCGGGTGAAGAGAGGGGCGGAGCTGTCAACTGACCACTACCTGGTGGTGAGTTGGCTTCGATGGTGGGGGAGGATGCCCATCAGACCAGTCACTGGACCGACCGTGGAACACTGGACCAGCTCTATACCCTTAGGGGGATCCTGGAGGGTGCGTGGGAATTTGCCCAACCAGTCTACATGTGTTTTGTGGATTTGGAGAAGGCGTTTGACTGCGTCCCTCGGAGGGGCCCTGTGGGGGCTACGCCGGGAGTATGGGGTACCAGGCCCTCTGTTATGGGCTGTTAGGTCCCTGTATGACCGGTGTCAGAGCTTGGTCCGCATTGCCGGCAGTAAGTCGGGCTCGTTACCAGTGAAAGTTAGACTCCGCCAAGGCTGCCCTTTGTCACCGGTTCAGTTCATAACTTTAATGGACAGAATTTCGAGGCGCAGCCAAGGAGTGGAGAAGATCTGTTTTGGTGGCCTGAGGATCAGGTCTCTGCTTTTTGCAGATGATGTGGTCCTGTTGGCTTCATCAGAACGTGATCTTCAGCTTTCGCTGGAGCAGTTCGCAGCCGAGTGTGAAGCAGCTGGGATGAGAATTACCTCCTCTAAATCTGAGGCCATGGTCTTGATTCGGAAATGGGTAGAATGCCTTCTGCGGGTCAGGGATGAGGTCCTGCCCCAAGTGGAGGAGTTTAAGTATCTCAGGGTCTTCTTCACGAGTGAGGGAAAACTGGAGCTTGAGATCGATAGGTGGATTGGTGCTGCATCTGCAGTGATGCGGGCGTTGTACCGGTCTGTCGTGGTGAAGAGAGAGCTGAGTCAGAAGGCGAAGCTCTCGATTTCAGGGTAGATCTACGTTTCTATCCTCACCTATGGTCATGAGCTTTGGGTAGTGACCGAAAGAACGAGATCACGAATACAAGCGGGTGAAATGAGTTTTCCCCGAAGAGTGGCTGGACTCTCCCTTAGAGATAGGGTGAGAAGCACCGTAATCCGGGAGGGGCTCGGAGTAGACCCGCTGCTCCTCCACATCGAGAGGAACCAGTTGAGGTGGCTCGGGCATCTGGTCAGGATGCCTCCCTGATGAGGTTTTCCGGTCACGTCCAACTGGGAGGAGGCCTAAAGGAAGACCCAGGACATGTTGGAGTGAACATGTCTCATCTGGCCAGGGAACGCCTTGGGATTTCCCCGGAGGAGCTGGTCCAAGTAATGGGGAGAGAGAAGTCTGGACCTCTCAACTTAGGCTACTGCCTCCGCGACCCGACTCCAGATAAGCGGATGAAAATGGATGGATGGAGGTGATGACCTAAAGCAGGTGGGTGTGACCCCCGGGTCTAAACCCACACAGCTTCACGTTATTATAAACACCAACAACAAATAAATATCTGCAGCGTGGTTCGACTTCGTTCTGTTTGTTGTTTTGTGCGTTCTGCACGCTCATGCATTCAACAGCGAGCTCCGCCTGCTGATTGGTTCTTAGGTAACTGACATCAGTCCAGTTTTGGTGCTGAGCTGCATGGACGCTCCAGTGGATGTCGGTGTTCAGAAGGGAGGACAGGTTAACTTTGTTAACTCACTTATATCATAATCACATGACCATGTAAAGATGCCCCGCCCCAGTGGATGGATACCCTAACCCCCGACCGTTTGTCATTTAATGCTTATTGGTCACCGTGATGGGCTATAATAATAATAATAATAGTAACAACAACAATTGGCAGTGCCTTTTAAAGACACTTTAGATACATAAGGTTCTGTGTGGGAGGGTGTTGGGTAGCTGGTCCAGAAAGCCCCTCCCACCTCTGAGCGTGTATTCTGCCTCAATGACGGCATCCAGTGGTGGTGGTTCAATGGCCTTGGACAGGAAGTGTCCGATGGCGCCGAGTCTCAGCAACTTGATGCTCAGAGCGACTTCGTGCAGCGGGGTCCTGAAGATCTCAGGAGTCATGTGGGTCTCCAGCCTGCACCGACACAAACACACGTTTAACCCAGCAGCTCTGGGTCAGCTGGCTTCTGAACGAGTCGGGTCAGCGGGTCGTACTTATCGAATCGAGCCCGGCTGCACAGGTGGAAGCAGAACCCGGGCCGGACCCTGCCGGCTCGGCCCTTCCTCTGCTCCAGGTTGGTCTTAGAGGCCCAGACGGTGGCGTAGTTGGTCATGTTGTTGTGGGAAGTGAAGAGCTTCACCTTCTGTCTGTGGGGTGAACACAACATGACCTTTGACCTTCTGAAACCAACCCAGAACCCACAGGGACACTTACTTGCAAGAGTCGATGACGTAGACGACATCGTTGATGGTGATGCTGGTTTCTGCGATGTTGGTGGACAGAATCACCTGAAACATCAGACAGGTGTTGAAACTGCTGGTCTCAGAACCGTCCGACTAAGAAAAACCTTTTTCCATCACAGACCTTCGTCATGTGGTCTGGAACCGGTTCAAACACCCTTCTCTGCTCCTCTCTGGGAATCTGAGAGTGCAGCGGCAGGATCCGGTACCGGTTACTTCCTGAAACAAGATGGAGAACATTAAAAGAAGACGTTCCTTCAGGTCTGATGGATGTTCTAAGATAGTTGAAGGTTCCAGGTACCAAAGTGTGGGTTGGACTCCAGGTGTCTCTGCATGGAGTAGATAAGGTTCCAGCCCGGTAGGAAGACCAGAACGGCGCCGGCTACCTTCAGCGTCTCTATGTACTTCAGCAGAGCCTCCACCAGCTCAAAGGACGTCTCCTTCTCGTTGATCTGAGCCATGGAGCGCTTCGTCTCCACGGTGTAGTCCGACCCACAGATTAGGTTACAGTTGGTCTGCAGAGACAAGCTCAGGCTGAGATCTGAGAACACTCCAGAACCAAACCATCATGTCCCTGGTGTGCCCACACTAGGACTGCAACAACAAAGCGATAAAATTTGTTGTGTTGCACAACCTTCATTTACCAGTCCATGCGCCCAGCTCACGTGTAGGAGGCCACAGAGCAGAGCGAGGCAGATCAGAGCGAGAAAGGCCGGTGTTTTGATGAGGAACGACACACTTAGAACAGTAAATTACTGACGCACCACGAGCTGATGGAGGTGGTGTGGAGGAAAACAGCAACCAGCAAAGACACAAAGGGTTTGGGATCTAAAGCGTAACTACTGGCAGATTAGCTCATGCTAGCGGGTAGCAGGCTCACGACCAAGTGGGGTTCCCAACAAACACGATGCTCGTGAAACTAAGAACATCTAAACTCTACAAGCGGATGAAAAGTCCTCACCATCCTGTTTATTCTAAGCTGGCTGCAGGGCTACGGAGCAGAACTGCTGTCAGGTTCAAGTCTGCTCAGCTAAACACTGCTGCAGGATTACGGCAAGCCACTGTAGCATAATTCATAAACGTGCCTATCTGTGAATATCATTTAAACTGGATTATTGCCAAACCGTACATAATAGATATGTCACCATTACATGTTTAGCAGTAGAAATTAAATGTTATGAGCATTTCCAGTAGCTGCTACAGAACATGTTAATGAAATGCATTAAATTTTACTGATCATAGTTTAATTATGGATGTATTTAGATGGGAGGGTGTTGTTTTGCACGATATTGAACTGTTTGATAATCATGTTCGTTGTTAAATAAAGTAAAGGAAGGAATGAAAATGGTTTCCCTAGCAGCTTTTAAATGTTCCCGTTTAATCTGATTCATCGATTATCCAAATAATCGTTTGTTGCAGCCCCAGCCCCCACAGAATCAAAAACCCTTACATCGTCATCTCCTCCCTCCTCGTCTTTGTCCTTCTTCTTTCTGTCCATCGGTGGAGGAACAAAGTTGGTCATCTGGATACAATCCTCCAGGAAGTACTCTGAGACAAAAACAAAACTATTATTTCCATCATGTTGGTTCTGCTGGACTATGTTCAGGTCATGCTCCAGCAGGAGAAACTGGGCGAGTACCCTGAACGGGGAAGGTGCGCCCGAACACCTCGATGACGGGGCAGTTGAAGAAATATTCCCTGAACATGGAGGTGTCGATGGTGGCGGACATGAGAACGACGCGTACCTCTGGGAAAGCTTGGACCACATCTCTGAGAACCACCATCAGGAAGTCCGTCTGAAGCACAGAAACAGCTGAAAATCTCAGACGTGACTTTTTCATCTGAAAACCTTCTGAAGGGTGAGCTCACATTGATGTCTCTCTCATGGATCTCATCCACGATGACGTGACTGATTCCTCGGATTCCCGCTTCAAGCTTCCTCAGCAGAACACCTGAAACACAGTCTGGGAATTAATCCCACAACCTCCATTGAGGCTGGTCCAAAGTGCAGCGGGGAGACTTCCTACCGACGGTGCAGAAGAGGATGCTGGCATGAGGTCGGGGCAGCATCGACTCAAAACGAACGCTGTAACCGCAGCTTTTCGCAAGATCCTCTCCTCTCTCGTAGGCGACTCGTTCGGCCACAGACACGGCGCTGATCCGCCGGGGCTGCAGGGGACCAGGATCTCATTAAACAATCAGCTAATAGACAAACAACAGGTAAACAATCAGCTGATAGAAAAACAACAGGTAAACAAAAAGCTGATAAACAAACAGCTGATTGTCTATCAGCTGATAAACAAACAGCTGGCAAACAAACAACAGGTAAACAGCTGGTAAACAAACAGCTGGCAAACAAACAGCTGATAGACAAACAAAAGGCAAACAAACAGCTGATAGACAAACAACAGGTAAACAAACAGCTGATTGTCTATCAGCTGGTAAACAAACAGCTGGCAAACAAACAACAGGTAAACAAACAGCTGATAGACAAACAAAAGGTAAACAAACAGCTGATAAACAAACAAAAGGTAAACAAACAGCTGATAGACAAACAACAGGTAAACAAACAGCTGATAGACAAACAACAGGTAAACAAACAGCTGATAGACAAACAAAAGGTAAACAAACAGCTGATAAACAAACAAAAGGTAAATAAACAGCTGATAGACAAACAACAGGTAAACAAACAGCTGATAGACAAACAAACAGGTAAACAAACAGCTGATCAACAAAATGTCAGTGTAGGAGGAAAAGTTATTTCCTGCAATTTTAGAGATCAGATGTTTTGATTTGGTTTAATTTTCAACAAAGCAAAATGACCAGAAGATGATTACTGTAATGACTTCATCAATGACATCATCATCAACTACAAATTAGCTGATTGAAGCTTTAAAAAACACAAATTCTAATCATCAATCCTCAGATTCCAGGTAGTCACCTCTGCATCTCCCAGGCCATCTTAAGAGCGTTACCATGGTAACCACAAGGTTGAAGCCCTAAATAGAGAATTACCATGGTGACCGTGTTGTCACAGGTCATCACTGAGCATTACCTGGGTAACCACGATGTTGCAGTCTGACGCTCGGCCCCCCTTGATGAAGCTGTCCAGGATGTACTGAGGGACCTGTGTGGTTTTTCCGCAACCAGTCGCTCCTCTGATGATCACTACAGGGTTGTGGTCGATGGCTGCCATGATCTCCTCCTCAAAGCTTTTGACGGGCAGCTGCTCACGCTCTGACAGGATCTGAACATAAAGGGAGTTGTTTGGTAAACACCTTCCTCTAACAGTTGACTCCACTCAAGGAAGAAACAGACCTTCTGTAGGTTCTCGTCATTTTCCAGCTGGAACATCAGCTCTTGGTGAAGATCCCCACTGATCTGCTCAGGGGTGCACTGGTGGGTTAGATCACATTAGAATCACACAGTGATCAGGTGACTGCTACAGGTCAGAGGACAAAGCCAGCATCAGTCCAGAGTAAAGCCTTACATAGGCCAGCGGTCCCTCGTCGATATTGCTGCTGGTCCATGGGTTCCAGTTGACCTGAGGTGGAGACCAGGGGACGACACCGGCGGCGCTCTGGCGCTGAGAGGGCTCAAACATGGCCATCTTGCCCTGGATCAGAGACACGGGGCAGCTGGGATCCGAGGGCTAGGGAACAACAAACAGGATGGGGGGGTAATGATTTAATGTACGTCTATTTAATGAACCATAAGATGTGAAATTCTATAGGAAATATGAAATCAATCTAATGGACCTTTGGATAACTTAAACCAGAAGATTGGAACTTTTTATTGCAGGGATTATGTAACACTTCGTATTAACTGAGAGACAAGAGAAGAGAGAGTCACCTTTAAAAAGTTTAAGAAGATTTATTTCTACACAATTTTAAAGAATTTTAAACAAGACTAACTCTAAACTCTAAGTGATGAATGGATCTTGGTGTGAATGAGACGTGAGATGGATGGTGTATGTGTGAGTGATGTTGTCATCAGAACTCTCGTATCCGGAGAAGCAAGTCTGAGTGGGAAGTGATGTTTTGCTCTTAAGCCATCGTTGTTTCATAAACACATAAGACGCCATATTGTCGCTCCACACATACCCTTCAGGATGAGACCTCCGTACAGATCCAGAATGCCAGGTTCTCGGACCCCCCGGTACCGGAGCCGATGAAACAGCGTCAGCGATACGACAGACTAGTCTTTGGATTGTCTCCAGGTAAAAAGCGATAGTTGGTTGACAGCGTCAGATGGACCCTGAGGGTCAGTGAGTTCAGCTTTTATTCTGGAAGGAACCGTTGCCTGGTTTGTAAAGTGCAACAGAATTTATCCAGCTTGTCGATTCTTTGCTTATAAAGGAAGTCCGGGTGGCCGGTCCGATACTTCTCTTAGAATGTGGTGAACTGAACTAAGATGGCGTGGGGACTGGTTTTATTAATCTGGATGTTTTGATTTACGGTCGAATCAGAGTTTGACGGATTTATAAACACCACAAAGAGCATGCCACGCTTCAGAAAGGAAGGATCCGATTGGATGAGAAAGATAAAATGTCATGTGACTTTAAGCATTATGTGGATCAGGATGTCTAGTGCAGCTAGATTAAAGTCTTATTACTTATTAATATTAAAATACCACTGATCCTAAACATTGTCATTTCACAGATTGGTTCACATTTTATTATTGGACTAACACTTTGTTTGATTAGCTTTATTAAAAATAGAGTTCTTTGATTTATTAAAAAGAAAGAGTTTATCTTCTTTCTTCTGTTGAGCTGGAAAGGAAACAGTTTTAGAAGCAAATGCATGTCCTTGAGGCAGTCTCATGCAGATTAGTTCTTACCGAGGAGAGAGGGTAAATAACCTGCGGTGGAATAGCTCCTTCATCACATTACAGGGGTTATTATTTATTTGGGTGGTAGGAATGGGCCATATGGTGTAAGATCCGCATCACGATGTTTTATTTTCTTCTGTTTACAAGTTTATGTCTGAAAGGCTGTTTTACATTCTCACAGACCCGACAGAGACAGAAGGGCACAAACTCCAGCGTTAGTAATGAGAAACAGCTACGGATAAAAACTTGTTTAAACCTCCCACTGTCTTTATGGGAGACCCCGCGAGGAAAGTTGACCATTGAGCAGGATTGATGGTTTATCCATTGAGGTCCACGTGGCAGGGGTGAGGTGGTGCTCACTCCTCACCCCTGCTACATGGAGCCAAGGGATAAACCATCAACCCTGCTCAATGGTCAACTTTCCTCGTGGGGTCACACCCATTAGGACAGTGGGAGGTTTAAACCAAATCACAGGAGATGTACGAGAGTTTGAAAGTTTATCGTGTGTTAAAAAAAACAAACAGCATTTAAGGAATTAGCATTAACAAGGTGTTAACGCAGAAACGGCTCAACTGTCACCAGAATCATTTACAGAGGATGTTCTCCTTAGTGCTGCAGCAGCCTCTAGTCCACAAACACGAGATTATGGCCTGCTGATAAAATTATGAAAATAAAACAACAAAATTGTAAAAGGATCAACCATTTGTATTAAATTGGTGTCGTCTAGTTCCCTCTTTCTCAGCTGATAGTTACAGTTAATAAATATTTTATGGAGCATTTGATTTATATATCACTATAATTAAGTTTAATACAGGCTTGATATCACTCATCTTACTCCAAACATCTAAATATGTTCACATACGATCAGAAGAATTATTATTTAGCATGTTCAGCAGTGAGCTGCTGGAAATGATAACATTTAATATGAGTAACAATGTACCTCCACAGCACCTAGATCACCACATTGTGTGTCAGTAAAATGTGTTCAGACTGCGGTGCGTACATTTAACGACGCTTCAAATCAGTGAAAAACAAATTTAATGAATTGAACCATTCGATGATTCGAATCAGTCCCAATGTGAACTATATATCACTGTGCATTACTTTGAGTGTTAATTAGGCATAACACATCCCAGCACTTTTTTTTTTTTTTTTTACCAGGGCACAGGAATGGTCATCATCTGTGTAATGAAATATAGGTTTCCACATTCCCCCTGTAATGCGCTGATGGACCACTAGGGGTATGCATACCCCCAGTTGGGAATCACTGCAGTCGGACATGACCTTAGGCTGGATGGGAGAAAAGAGCAGACTTGGATCAAAGACTCACCGGAGCAGGAATCTGGACTTCAAGGTCCTGGACGACAGCGGCCAGCTGCTGCTGGAGCTCCGGAGACACATTGACCTCATACACGGCCAGCTGGAGACAAAACACACGCAGCTAAACTCACAGAATTCCTCAGACCTTCTAGATTCTGGCTTATTTCAGGCATGTCAGAAACACAGACTGTACAGATATAATAGAAAACCCTCCGTGCCTTCACCCGTACGTTTCTGAGGAGCTGATCTAAAGCCCAGTGGGCGGTTCTTACCAACGCCACCTTGGCTGCATCTCGTCACTCCCGGAAAAATACAAAAATGGAGCTGAGGGTGGGTGCAGATGAATGACACCCATCAAACTGAGCAAATGTAGCAATGAGCTAACTGAGCTAACCAAATCTAACAGAGGTTGGGGTGTTTTTAGCCAGAAAACCATGTTGAGCGACTCTGAGGCCTTCCCTGGAGCAAACAGGAAGCTAGCTGTTAGCTCATCTGCTACCTGTCAATCAAAAGAACATGCCCCTAACCATCCATGATTTCAAGCTTTAATTACATCTAAACAGAGGTGTGTGTGTGTGTGTGTCGTACAGTTTCTCCCTCCTTCTTCTTGGTGACCCCGGCATAGGCCTCAACAACTCCCAGGTGGAACAGCTGTCGGACCACGGACAGAGCACATGACTGAGCTGCAAGCTTCTTGTTGGAGCCATGTTCTCGAGCTGTGATCTCTGAAGGACACACACACGCATCAGAACATGGACCAGATGTCCATTTCTGTCCTGAACAAAAATTCCTTAGTGGTTTTCTCTGGATTACGCTGGGCTAAAACTAGCCGCTAAAGACTAGGGCATGTTTCCATGGTAACCACTAGGTGTCAGGATTCCTACAGACTGGTTCTGAAAGTTTAGAGCAGGAGTTCTCAGTCCTGGAGGCTTAGGCCTAGTCCACACGTAGCCGGGTTTTTTTAAAAACGAATATCCGCCCCTCCAAAAACTTGCATCCACACCACCGCGTTTTAAAAACAGACTCTGTCCACACGTACCCGGATAAATACGTTGTTAAGGACATGCCAGACCTGTAGGCGGCAGTATTTCCTCCGTTCTTAACCTCGTCCTTCGTCTGTGGTCTTCCGCAAGGAGCAGTAATTCTGCTTGCAAAAACAAACAAGCAGAAAGCGCTTGGACAATTGATGGATCGGGTAGTGACAGAGCGCAGCTCTGAAGGCTTCCGTAATGCCGGCTAGTGTAAACACAGGTCGCACACGTGATGTCAGCATTTTTTTGTCGCGGAAAGTGACGTTGCGGACCTTAAAACTCCGGTTTTGTTCGTCCACACGCAGACACCCAAAACGGAGAAAACGCAGATCTTCACTTTGGCCGGAGTTTTTAAAAAGATCCGTTTTCGTGTGAAAAAACTCAGTTTTCGTGTGGATGACAGGCCAAAACGTAGAAAAATATCTACGTTTTGGCAGATCCCCGGCTACGTGTGGACAGGGCCTTAGTATCCATCATGTGTTGTTGTTTGTCTTCTTCAACATGCCCGTTTGAGTGGCTGAGTCAACTGTTCAGCATCTCATCAGGCTCTGCAGAAGCCTGTTAATCACCTGTTGATTGTAAAGTAGGTGTTTTGAAGCAGGGAAACAACTAAAACATGCTGGACCAGAATTGTGGCGTTCTCGTATAGAGAATCAACAACGCAAGTAAATATCTCAAACCAGACCAGAGATAATCCAGGACCAGGGCCGTCTCCTGAATTTAATGTATTTGATGATAAAAGGTGCTAAAACAACTGAGATGCTGTAATTCTACTTCCGTAACCATGGAAACGGCTGAAGTATCAATCACGTGCGCTGATCTGAGATCAGGTTCTACGTTATCAAATGTGTCTTACTTCTGCCGAGCTGCCTGACAAACAACTGCATCTCCGCGATGAAGCTCCTGCAACACAAACATCACAGCTTCACTTCCGGTGCTTTTCAAAGTAAAAGCCTCTAACAGTGGTGCTAAACCAAACTCACCTGCGGCATTCTCAGGAGGAAGCCTGTGTGTTTTCCTGCCAGACTTTGGGAATATTAGACACCAGTCAGCAGCATCTCCTGGCTGTCTGCAGCCCTACGGTGACACCAGAAATCACAACCAGACTCCAGCTGCACCCATGGGACAGATTTAGAACACCTAAACGCTGTCCCATGTCTTTTTCAGGGCGGTTCTGAGTTCTGGTGTCATCTCACTATTCTAGCCACACCGGTCCTGAGTCCTAATCCACCTGAGTCACCAGAAAACAACCCAAACAGCTGGATATTGTTTTTCAGTTACCGTTCCTGATGCCGACATGTGGTAGACACGGTCTGAGGATGGCTGACATCCAGACAGTTTCCAACTTCTTTTCATGCTTAAGTGTCACTAATAATGTCACAAAATTTCTGAAACTTAATCAGTTTTAAACACAAAATTTAAATAACTGTTAAATCTTGACAACGCGTGTCCTGACTCGTGTTCCGACCCGTTTGCCTCCTCTGGTGTTCTGGACCAAACAGTGAGAGCTCTCTGGTGTAACCAACACACTCTGGAGGTCTCTGGGTTTGCAGCAGTCCAGCAGAAAAACACACAGGAACGTCCTGAAACCCGACTGGAGTCCAGAACCAGCGGGTGCCACCAGCCTTAACGGGGGGCAGCTAAAACCGCCACAAGTCCGAGTCCACCTGGTGAACCTGAGACCGCTAAGACCCCAAATAAAAACATGAAACAGGGAAAAAAGCCGGATTTGAAACTGGTCCACATGAATTTTACTGTTGAATCGTATTTTAACTCATTCACTGCCAGCGTTTTTACAGTTTTTTTAAGTCACAGAACATTGCGCGCTAGGACGATGTCGACGCCAAAACAACCAAAACAAAGCAGAGACTCACCTCTTACATCAGGATGAATCCGCGCGTTTCGAGTGTTATCCGTTCTTTCATAATCTGTTGTTGAATTGTGATCGGCAGAAGCTTTTCTGGTTCTAGGGTTGGGCATCGAGCATAGATTGGAACCGGTTCCAGCTGTTCATTTTTCCCAGAATCGCTCAACGTTTTTTATTTCGATTCCTAGTTTCAATTCCTAGAATGCCGACGGAAGAGGAATCCGCGGCCGATCTCCGTGAAAAATTAACGGGATCTGCAAATTGCGATCAACGCTTTTCAAAGCTGATCACACCAGCTGTCTGTGTGCAGCACCGAGTCGACACCCCCCACATGGACGTAATTTTCACTTTAGACGTGGGGGGGGTATCTTTACAGTATGCTCTAATGGGAAACAGGCTTCAACACAAACGGTTGGTTTTCCGCTTGGTCCTAGAGCTCAACCAGTGTCCCTTTAATATAGCGTAATACTGTTTTTGGATGGTAAAAAGTGCAGGGGTCAACACCTGACTTTGGAAAAAGTGGGGGGGGGGGGACATGTCCCCCCTGTCCCCCCCAAAATTACGTCCATGACCCCCCAGATATGAACAAACGTGTCTGCCGGACTTTTACTCCGTAATGTAAACTTTAACTCCTGCAGCGTAGAGGAAACTTGTTAAATACGTCAACACGGTGGATTTAATAGAAGCTTTAAAAAACAAACTCTGGACGGTGTGAGGTGAGTTTGTCTCACTGCAGAAATAAAAACACACGGAGCGTCAGAGGGCTGAACAATAACCTGTAGAAATTAAAGTCATCATGCTAGAGAAGCTTATCTGTTGTGGAACACACCAGCTTCTGCCACAATAAATAATAATAATAATAAATCACACACAAAGGTGTGAACATTTTAATTTCCTTGCTGAACTATTTCTGTTGAGAGTTTTAATGTTTAAAATCTGTTAGATTGTTACTGACAGCAGCTACGTTTAAGTTTCACTTTCTGTTCTGACTGAAGCTGCTGCAGCATGGAGGTGTAGTTCTCAGTCATCCTGGACATGATCATCCTGAGAGTTTTAGCTGAAAACAGCTGGACGTTTCTGATATATTGGAGACATTTAGCCTCTCATCCCAGAGGCTTCTTCCAGACTTTGGTTGTGGTCAGAAACAAACACACTGGTTGTGCTGCAAGTCTCTTTCTTTTTTTCTCCAAAACATGTTTTTGTCTAAATGAAGGTGATGCTGTTGTTCATAGAATTAAAATTCATGTTGAAGTTAAGATTATTTCATCAAGTTAGACCTGCGGTTAGCTGGCTCATGTAAAACATGTCATGTCTTCAAAGAATTGGAATCGGAATCGTTCAAAATCAAACGATGCCCAACCCTATGAATCGCGCCTCACCTTTTTTTACAGCAGCGGCACAAAACGATCTCCTAACACGTGGATTTCTGCTTCCTGGTCATGTGACGTGTGACGTATGCGGATGAAGATCGGCTTTAGAGCTGAGATGTTTGTTCTCAAGGGTGCGGGGGCTCGTTCCGACGCCCACACAGTAAAAAATGCAAACGAAGACATTAGTCATCATTGGCAGTGAATGAGTTAAACAGAATAAAGGACAGAGACCAGCTGTGTGTGTGTGTGTTCTGATCCAGACCTGTTGTGGTCCGGTCCCACTTGGCTGTACTTATACTCAGCACTGGTTTTCTCCTTCTGGAAGAACTGGTTCAGACGGGCTTTGGCGTTCTCCAGGGTCCAGTTACCGTGGAGATTGGCATTCAGATCCACCTCCTCCGACTCCAGAGTCTGGGAACAACAAGGCAGCCGTTTATTCTCTGATGTTTAGTTTGACATCCAGAACAAATGAGGACAGCATTCGCGTACCGCCTGTGCCTCCTGTTCCTCCTTCTTTGCATAGTACTCCATCAGGTTGGCTCCTCGCTCCCACTGAGCTCCTCCTTCTCTTCCAAAGTTTCCCCCTCCTGAGTAACCCTGACCCATAACATTTGGCACCGGCCCACTGGCACCTCCTTCACCTGGAAAACAGGCAGAAGAGGAGCTGAGTTTGAACTCACCAGGAGGTCTGAGGGAGCAGTCCAACATCCGGTTTTACCTTGTTCCTGTTTTACAACAAGATGAGGAGGCAGAGGGCCGCTGGGAGGAAGGTTTCCAACACCTCCTCCCCCATTCCCATCAGGCTGATCACCTTCAAGAGCTCCAACCTGGAGGACAAACAGAACTGGTGTCAGAGACCTGGAGACCAGCACGTGGACACCAGGTCACAAATAGACCTGTATAAACGACCGGCAAACAGGTAAAAACCAGATTCATGCTAGCCCCAACCATGATTCATTTTCACAATTAAACAAAATAATGAAAAAGAAAAATTGTTTTATCAAATTAATCAGCTGTGAAGTTATTCTGTGAATTTCACTAGATGTAAACAATAATAATGCTCGGTAACCCTAACCCTAAATCCAGGGTTTCCCCCAGGAAACCTGATAAGTCTGGCGGGCCATGAGGGGGGAGGGGGTGCACTCGGATCACTCCGCTACCAATTCTCGTCCTTGGGGTGGGGGGGGGGGGGGTGTACTTGTCTTAATAGGTTTATGTGGACAAATTTTACCTTTACTGAGTGGACATTTTTACACTGACATCTGGCTGGTCCACACAACGCTAAGCACCCTAAAACCTGGTTTTAGAGCTTTGGTGTGAATTAGCTTTTAGTTTAGGGTTAGGATTAGAACCCCACTGGTTATGGTTAGGCATAGTGGAGTCACTAAGCCTGGCAGGTGACCAAGCAGGCTTATAAAGCACCGGTGGAAACCCGGAAATCTAACTCATAGAACAGGAAACCAATCCAGGGGCTTCATTTATCAAGCTTGCTTACGCACAAAACGGGGTCGGAAAACTGCGTAAGCATCTTTCCACGCAAACTTTGAGATTTATGGAAGAAAACTTAGCGGAAAAATGTGCACAACTTTAAGTTGACTAAGGACCTGGCTTACGCACATTTTGGACATGGAGAGCACCTGCAGTGCTGCTGCTGAGAAGGATACAGTTATGAAATCCTGCAGCATGATCACTTGTACTGCTTCATTTTCACACAGAACAAGACCCCCCACATGCACACACATGTGCGTACACACACATGTGTGCACACTCACACACACACAGCCTGAAGCGCAGAATACGGAATGCAGAATATCAGCAGGGGGACAGATTGAGACAGAATGTCATGCGTCTGTGACAGTGCGCGTGTCCTGTCACTGTGACCCAATTGATCATGCACTCTGGCTACTTGTACAGGGAAGATCTCCGTTTGGATGACTGGTTAGCGCGAGTGACTTTCACCCGGGAGTCTGGGGATCGAATCCCATTTGGACCATTTTTTTTATATCCGCCACAGATCTCCCAGAAGAACTCACAACATTGACAGCTTCAGCAACGCTGTGCCACTCCGTGGATTTTCTCTTATTTGTTTTGCAAAAGCACTTCCTTTCATTTCTCCACCTCACCCACAAATACCTCAATTTCTGCTTCTGTGAAATTGCGCTTCCTTGATCTGCCTTGATCTACAGTCGCCATCGTCATTGGCTGAGCGCTGCAACAAGCCGGCTTATGTATATGCATGAGATCCACAAAGCACTTTGCATTGAATATTTATGGCAGTAAGTGGGCGTGGTGAGGGCGGGATGTGACTAAAATGCAGCTGAGAAACATTCTAGTTAGTCTCCGATTTATGAAGCGGAGATTGCGTGCAGCTGTACGTACTCCAAGTTTGATAGATCACAAGCCTACTTGGTGTAAGTACTTTTTTTTTTGCTGAGCTTGAGTACGGTTTTAGTAAGGATTCTACGTAATGTTTGATAAATGAGACCCCAGATCATTAGCAGATCTGCCGGAGCAGAAAGGGGACCTAAGGACCAGGATGGGAAACTAGGGATGCACCAAAATGAAAATTCCAAAACACCAAAAGAAATGATCATGCCAGTAGGGCTGCAACAACGAATCGATAAATTCGATGAAAATCGATTACTAAAAGCGTTGGCAACGAATTGCGTCATCGATTCGTTGTGTCGCACAACTCTTCCAAAAGCGCCCCCCCCCCCCCCCTTCCCGCCCGCCGTTGCGCGCAGACCAGAGCAAGTCAGATCAGCGCGAGGGAGAGCCGCAGATCAGCGCGAGGGAGAGCCGCAGATCAGCGCGAGGGAGAGCCGCAGATCAGCGCGAGGGAGAGCCGCAGATCAGCGCGAGGGAGAGCCGCAGATCAGCGCGAGGGAGAGCCGCAGATCAGCGCGAGGGAGAGCCGCAGATCAGCGTGAGGGAGAGCCAGTACCGGCAGATCAGCGCGAGGGAGAGCCGGCAGACTTGCGCTGCTGCAAACCGGTTCCGCATTGTCGCGCAGCGATCCAGGCAGCTGCTTCCAGCGCACGGTCCATTCTCAAAGTGGCGCAACCAAAAAACTATAATTAGCACACGATCGTTCATGTCCGCACATGTTCTCTATTTTCTGTCTTATTTGTGCCTGAAGCTCGCTACTGCGGAGCTCATCACCTGTGCTGTGGTGATTTCACCTCACGCAGCATCGAAAATGTGCTCTCCGCTTTATGGTCAGGAGATCCCTTTGATCTGCTCAAAAGTAACTGATGAGGTGAAAAGATAAGAATCCAGGCAACAGATTTTCTGGAGAATTATGAGGAGATGCAGGAAGATGAGAGACAGACAGGACAGGAAAATAGTTAAATAAAAACAAGAAAACAAAACAAAGTGTTGAAAAGTCAAATGTAGGTAGATTTATCCCCACGACACGTTTTTACCTATAAAAAACAATAAGTTATACACACAGGGGTGGACATTAACTTCAAAACCAACCGGCCAGCCGGGCCGGTAACTCTGAATATTTACCGGCCCTGCCAAGAATCTACCGGCCCCGCTGGTCAGCTGCCAAAACGAGTCAAAATAACAACTGAACCGTTTTAAATGATAATGATGAGATTCAACTGGCAGAAACATTTGGTTCACACCATAGTCAGTCTCTCTCTCTCTCTCTCTCTCTCTCTCTCTCTCTCTCTCTCTCTCTCTCTCTCTCTCTCTCTCTCTCTCTCTCTCTCTCTCTCTCTCTCTCTCTCTCTCTCTCTCTCTCTCTCTCTCTCTCTCTCTCTCTCTCTCTCTCTCTCTCTCTCTCTCTCTCTCTCTCTCTCTCTCTCTCTCTCTCTCTCTCTCTCTCACACACACACACACACACACACACACACACACACACACACACACACACACACACACACACACACACACACACACGAGAGAGAGAGAGGAAAAGAGCTGAGGAAATGGAGGAAAAACTACAGCTGAGCCGAGGCGCGCCTCGACTGGGGGGCGCGCCTGATCCGAACTGAGCAGCGGCCGAATTTCGTGAGCGATTCGCTTCTCAGCGCTTCCGCGGCCGGTGTGTCCCCGGCGTAAACGCCGGCTTTCAGCCACTCCCCCTGCTGCTTCCGTCTGCTCTCGTCTGTTTTCCAGGCGAGCTGCTGCTCAACTCGAACACGGTCATTCTCTGCGCCTCCCGTCTTCTTTAAACCGCCAAGAATCATTCCTCCTACGCACACGCTTCTCTGCTTCATACCGTTTCGAACTGTCTCGCTTCTCCTCACCAGTTTTAAAGCGTTTTGCCGGAGATTTCATCAAGAAATCCCATCCCTGTGCCGGCGGCATCTCCCTGCGTGCTCGTGTGTTTCTAGCGTGGTTCCACTTCGTCTTTAACAGTGAACTTGTAGTTCACGTGACTATAATTGTGCAGTACGTGCACGAATTGTACAAGTGCAGTACGTGGCTAGAGGCGCGCAGGTTTACGCGCGCGAAACGAAAACGGCAGCTTCCTACAGGGCGGGGCCATGATGCAGGTGAAAGCCGGTGTGTAAATGACAAATAAAGCTTGGGCGCCACCGGGGCGGTAAGTCGTCAAGTATTTACCGCCCGACGAGAAAATTTAGCGCCATTGGCGCTCGGGCGCTTTAACGGTCCACCCCTGACACATGTCATATTTATACATCTGATACAATTCAGATCACCTTCAAAACTCAGTCACACACCCAGGGCCGTTTCAAGACATTTTGGGGCCAAGGCAAAATGACCCCCCCCCCCCCATAACTGGGCTCCCCAGAAGCCTCTGTGTAATTCATACCCTCTCCAGTAGTGTTAGTTATACAGTGTTTATAAAAGCCCCTCAGACATTACTGACATGTTCTAATATTATCAGATGAAAAACTAAATTATCAGACATGCTGTCTCATCTGCTTCTTTTAAAAACTTGCAAAAAGTAACAAAACCATTTGAAAGCCACTATTTGTGGATTCTCTTATAGTTTCCATGGAGTGTGTGACAACTTATTTTTTCATTGATCCTATCGTCTAATCTCACAGCTGAAACAAGCATCCTTAATAATCTGTGCACAGGAAGCTTACCGATGCTGTAGTAAAACAAAGGTATAATAATTTATTATTAATAAAACCTTGTTGCAGCACTAAAGCAGAAAAATTAGATTTTGCATTAAATATGCAAAATATTTACATATGAATAGTTTTAGAGCCCTTTAATTGGCAGAATCTGATATTAATTTAGTTCTTACAAAAAATGGGTCCCAACATGGTTTGTGTGGCGTTGCCATAGTGTGACGTCATAGGCACAGATCCCCTGTCCTCTTGTTTGGAAATGGAAATATGGTCACCCTACATTAAACAAACTGTCCACCCGGGCTTTTGCGCTGCACAGAGACGCTTCGCTGCCTACGACTGAATGTCAGTTGAGAGTCAGTCTCATGCAGACTGACCAATGAAGAGAGGGTCTCAAGTTAAGACCCTCTCCTCATTGGTCAGTCCACACGAGGTGGGTCAAAGGTTACTCTGGGCGGGTTACGTGTTGTCAGGCATTCAAGTATTGAGTATATTTACTGCATATTACAGTAAAATATTCTGTATGTGACCACATTATGGTGATCCTTGGGTCGTGATGATGGAGCCCTTGAATATTGTTGCCCAGGGTACAACAAAGTGTTAATCTGGCCCTGGTTCCGCCGTCACATTCCCGCAGAAACTGGTTGATCACACCGGGGCCAGACTACTAGCATGTGGTTTTACAACCACAATGTCCTCAGAAGCAAAAACGCTTTTAAAAGGGAGGGAGGAGTCCTAACTGTTGCTGCAGGCGTGTTGTGTGAGAGTGCAGTTATATACTGGTTAATATATTTTTGGGTTCAGTTGCTTTCATGTGGCCTAATGTGAGTCTATTTGGGATCATTGGAATGATCAGCAGCATTTCTTGATGTGACTTTATGGCAGTTGCCCAGGGCATCATCGCAAGGAGGATGGCATTCATTTACTTTTGTTTTATTTGGTATTTTTTCAGTCAGTTTTGGAAATAGTGATCAATTTTGATTAATTCACAGCCTATGTTTAATTACATTTAAAATAAATATTAACAGATGAGATCAAACAAAACAGATGAGAATTGCCCTTAAGCTGTTTAACTTGGACCAAGCATTTTAGGTCACAGATAGATGTAGCTTAGGGTCTCTGTCTATACACCTTATAAGACAATTTAGGTGATGGCATGTTGTTTTTCTGCTATTGAACTGTTTTCTAATAATGTTGTGTTAAATAAAGTGAAGGAAGGAGAGAAATAACGTTTCCCTAGCAGTTTTTAAAAATTTCCCCATGTGATCCGATTAATCGATTAATCGTGTCGAGACCCCATCCGATTAATCGATTATCCAAATAATCGTTTGTTGCAGCCCTACATGCCAGTAATAAGAACAATAGTACTTATGGCTATGACGCGTACTAACCTCACTAAAACCATGGCATTGCAATAAATTAAGTACAAAACCAAGAAAATATTAATGGAGCACCGACAACAACAATGAATATAAATTAAAACTCAAAATAAAATGTTTCACTTGACCACACTAAGGTGTACATTAAATAATAAATGATTACGAGGAAATAATTGTAAACCTCTCCTTCCTTATACAGTTAGAGGACTTTCTGGAGAGGTTGTGATTGATGAGCTATGAAGACAGCACTATAGTTCCCTCTTTTACTGCTTAAATAATGACCCGTATGTGGTGGACCCTATGAAGAACACGATGCTGTGCAGAAATTACCTAACAGTAAAGCATGTGGCATGGATTCAGTCACAGCAGAGCTGCTGAAATATGCTATCCTTATGAGCAATCTGTTTTACTGAACTTATGTCTCACGGCATACTTCCTGATACAATGATGACCACATTGCTTATTCCAGTTATTAAGGAAAAGGCGGGAAAGGTTGGTTGCCTAGACAACTATAGACCCATTGCATTCACTAGTATTTATGGAAAGAATCCTCTTCGATAGAGTATTTATTTTCCTCTGATAATCAGTTTGGTTTTAAGTGCGGACATGTGTCCATGCTCTTAAGGAAATAGTGAATCTATATGGATAAAAACTTCTACTATTCTCATGAGTTTTATTGATGTCTCCAAAGCGTTTGATCGAGTGAATCATGAAAATTTGAATGATGAATTTTTACCAAACTAAAGCAAAAGGGTGTGCCTGGAGGTGTTGTGAGAGTGCTTGCCTATTGGTATGCCCACCAGAAGATACATGTTAAATGTGGTGGGAGTATTTCTGATCTCTTTAGTGTGTCCAATGCATCGACATATTAATACTGGACAATTCATTTCCATAGGCTCCAATAACAGGTTTTTGAGGCCAAATGGGAGGTGGCCACCAACGCCATTTATACCGTGTCACAGGTTCCGTCAAGCCCAGATAACTCCACAAAAGGGAAGAGAGGTGGAGCTGAGGGTGGGGCTGTAAGGCTGGGATCAACTGACGACACCTGGTTTAACTAGCTACAAGCTAACCTGAAGCTAACCCAAAGCTAATGCGGAGGTGGGAGCTAAGCTAACGGAGGTAGCAACCTAGCTACAACAGGAGTTAACTGTGCACAACACCAGAGCTTCTGAGTCAGAGATACGCCGGGCTGACCGCTGGGTAAAACCGGGTGGAACACAGAGGTCTCCAGACCTCCACAAGCCGGCAGCCGCACAGCAGACAAGCGCCGCTGCGATCTGAGATGCGCAGAGCTGCCGCTGTGGAGAACTGGGTGGAAAGGTTTCCATCCCAGAGCTCCACAAGCCGGCAGCCCGCGCAGCAGACAAGCCGCGATCAGACAGCTGAGCTGAGCTGCCGCTGGGGAGAACGGGTGGAAAACATCGGTCTCCCGAGAGCTCCACAAGCCGATAGTCGGAACCCAGCTCCACCAACATGTTATATTTCAACCCATTTTCTAAAGTGCAGCATTATGTTAAATGCACTGGGTTTTACCCTATTACATTTAAATTTCATGGTTTAACAGTACAAGTTAAAATCTAAGCTCAGCTCGGCAGTGACCTAAAATACATAAATGTAATTTTACTTATAGAAAAAAATGAAGTGGAGACTCCTTGGATGCTCTATTAGTGCAATTAATGCCACAGCAAGTCATTTTGTCCAACCATTGCACAAAAAATATCCAAAAAAGAATACACACACACAGAGACTCAAAATCCCGGAGCAGTTTCCAAGCCAGGCCGAGGCTCTACTGAGGTCTTTCCACGGAGCTAGCTCTGTGGTCACGTGGGTCTGATGCTCATTAATTATACAGAATTTTAGGCTTTTAATACACTTAAACAGAAGAGTGAGAAAAAAAATTCACCCCCCTCAGAGTTGTCATGAGTGTAAACTAGATAATTTAAAACAAAAACATGTTTTGGTACCAGGCTGTAAACATGTTTATTTCTGCTGTGAAATTGGTATTTTTAACATGGGAGTCAATGAGGATTTGCTCGCTTCTGACACCAGCCCCCAGCGGATGAGGGTGGAACTGCAATTTTTGGTACTTCCGCGTTGGACTCAAGTTTTGAGCCGCATTGTGGGGGCTTGGTCCAATGGGGTAAGGCAGGGTGGAAATGTATCTCCAGTTTTGTTCAACGTATATGTTGATGAGTCATCTGGGCGTCTTGAGAGCTTGTAACACGGGCTGTTTGATAGGTGATGTTCGGATTAATCACCTTATGTATGCGGATGACCTTGTAGTTTTTGCCCAAGTAGTGCAGGAATGCAGCAGCTCCTAGATGTTAGTACTGGGTATGGAATGGACTATGATTTAAAATATAACTCAAGCAAAAGTGCTGTTCTAATCTACAGAACCATCCAGGATAAAAAGCGTAAGTTTCCTGTGTTCATTTTGTCCGGCAACAGTCTTACGGTCTGTGAGAAGATAAAATATCTTGGACACTTTATCACAGCCAATATGAGTGACGATGATGATATTTACAGGCAAGCTATATGTGCAAGCAAACACCACTGCAGGGAAATGTAGCAGTTGTTCCACACCTGTTAAAGTGGCATTATTTAAAGCATACTGCACACCACTATATACTGCACATCTGTGGTCATTCTATAAAAGTCTAGCTTGCACAGGCTACAAGTGGCCTACAACGATGCAATGAGAATCCTCTTCAAAATTCCCAGGGGAGGCAGTGCTAGTTAAACGTTAGTTTCTGAGTGTGCACATTTAAGGCGCTTCTAAGAAATTTAATATTCAAGTTCATGAGACGGCTGAATCTTCCAATAGTATTATAGTTGCATTCACATCCCACTGTGAGCTGCTCTCGTTAGTTGTCTAGGCTGAGAAAGCACTGGTTAAAATGTTGGGGTAGATTTATCTCAACTAGTTAGTTTTGTTGTCCCTTACTCCCGCTGCAGTTATATCCTGTGTTTTATATAGGATCTTATTAGTATTCATGTTAATTGGTATCTTTTTTTTTCTCCCTGTGTTTATCTTGTATGTTATTTTTTTATCATTATGTTATTTTCTTTTAAAATGGACTTCAAGTCTGGCAATAAACTGATATATTACAAATTATAAATGTACAGACTTAAAACTGACAGGCATGCTGAGAAAGGCCGTATAATTAACCCTTTAGGTGCCAAAGTCGAAATATTGTGTTTAACGAGCCACAGCTGCAAATATAATCCCTCATGAAGTTCTTACTTTACACCAAAAGACAGTGTAGTGTAACTTCAAGCTGAGTAACACTTTCTGGTGTTTCTGTTAAAGTGTTCGGAGTACATAGAGTTAACTGTTGACAAAGTTGTCTGGTAATGGCCGACTGATTCTGAAGAGTAATATTCACCCTCGGATAAAGACAATCACTCGTTCTCAGTGAGGAAGAAAGAGACACTGCAGCTGCACAGCAGCAACAGTGTCTGTGTGCTTCATGAGTGTAAACACGCCTCACACACACGATCCAAAGCTTATTTCACTGTTCAGGACATATTTGGGTGCAGAAAGGAACATCGCTAATAGTGACAGATATAGGGGAATGTCAAAGAGCAAAAAAAAAGTCAGGCAGACGCGGTAGATGTGAAAACAGTTAAAGTGTGTTGCATATATAATCGATATGATAATTTCAGTGATCGGAATAAAACAGCATTACTAAAAAGAAGAAAACTTTACTATCCTTTTGAAATCAGTACGAATGTATGATTTTTATGAAGCAAAGAGCAAGTTGCCACATGAGGGCGGAGGTCTGTCTCGGCTAAAAAACAGAAAAAGCACCTTCGGGTCATTTTCAGCCAAATGTTTTGGTGGCCAACATTTTTGGTGCATCCCTCTGGGAAACCCTAAGCCTACATCACCAGTGTGAATGTTTGTAAACACAAAAACCATTCAGAGTAAAAACTAAACAGAACTGACCCCAAGAGCAGGAACCTCAGCTGCACTCATTTGTCCAATTCGGACCAGATAATTGACAAAATCCCGGGCTGCGTTGGTCTGAGCATCCTTCTTGTTGGTGGAGTTCCCCATCCCTGTGTAGTTGAAGCCATCAACACGAACCTGCAGGCACAGAGTGTTTATGGTCAGAACCATAAAGAGGGAGAGAGACGGCATCCTCAGGTGAACCAGGTGGAGGACTCACCTCACACTTAAACTTCTGCCTGATTTTGTTTCCTGCAGCTTGAATATCGTAGCTTGGAGTCAGTTTCTTCTTCCCACACCAGGCATAGAGGAAGTTCTTGATGTCCGCCATGGTGGACTGACAGGAAGGGGACTTTCCTCCTCTGTGGACTCTCTGGTCTTAAGAATTACATAAACATTTTAAAGTACAGATGCATCCTCACTAATACATAAAACATCTGCCTCAGCTGGACAAGACGAGCGAGCAGATCAGAATAAATGTGATTAACGGTGGCAGCTTAAACGATAAAATGATCTTTGTTGAGGAAAAAAAATTCCGAGCAGGAGAATTAGAACCAAACTGCCTTTAGGGGATTAATGAACATCACGTCCGCTGGAGTTTAGCCTGAAACTCTGTGTCCGCTGTTTCCATGGACATCTTTACTTCTATGGTGGTTCTGGATCGTATTCATTCATCCATTGTCTGAACCCGCTTTGTCCACGTAGGATCGCGGGGGTCTGGTGCCCATCTCCAGCGGTCAATGGGCAATCAGGCGGGGCATCTGGATCTTATAATGAAACTCAAACACTTGTTTTGAATCGGACTGTTTTTTCTCGTGCCTTTTAATTAGCTACCGTTAGCAAACATGCCGGAAGGGTTTGATGTAAAATGCAAGCTTTAATTATTGCTATTTACTTATAATAAAGATAACAGCGTGTTACAACGTATATTTATGTCGATGGTTACAACGAGCTACATTCCGTCAAGAGTACAAACTGAGGTAACGTTTTCAGCTTTAACGTGAGTGAACCGATGAGATTAGCGCCTAGCATTAGCTTCTAGCCAACTGTAGACACACCGTTTACGTTTTCACCGACATACCTTCTAACCCAAGTAAGAAACGCAACGAGAATAAAGACAGTTAATATTCAAATTGTTTTTTACTCACATTCGACCAAAACAACCAAAGCAAACGCAAATGCCGGATGAATGGTCTGTGTGACGTTGATATGTGTCCCCTCCAAAATGGCTTTGGTTTAGATTATATACATTTCAATGGTTCCACTACTTATTTAGTGTGGTTCCTTTCCACGTATCCCTGGCTAAAATGTAAAAGAACACACATGAAACAACAAAGCCTCCTGATATATATACTTCATTAAATATCGAGGCTTGTTTTATGCATGGACATGAATACGACATAATACATGGGCGAACAGACCTCGACGTAGCACTCATTTCCGGTGTGTTCCCGAGCAGATCCTGTAACGCCACTGCCACTGGTTGTTCACGAGGAAGCTTCGGGCGATACTTAGGCATAAACGACTAAACGACTGATTAAAAAATGATTACAACAAGGTGGCACAGTTGAGTTAAACTGCAGGGTGGTGTTATTACTTTTCCAACCTTTAGATGTTTTCAATTAAATTAATGAAGGATGAGCCACAGCGCCACGCCACCCGTAGCTTGTCAGATCATACCCATCATACTAAGTTGCACTAAAAAGAACTCAACATATTTTTATGGATTAGAAAAGTCTAGACAATCCAAAAAGAAAATATGCAAATTTAAAAAAATGACACTGTAATAGTAGACCAAAATCAAATAAAGGAGAAAGTTCAACGTTTTTACTCAGACCTATATTGTTCTAATTTCTGTGAGGAGGAATGTAAATCCTTCTTCACTCAGATAAAGAACAATATTAAATCTATTGGAGAGGAAGACAGGAAAAATCTGGAGGATGATTTGAATATTAACGAAGTAGAAAATTACCTGAAAAAAAAAGAAAAATGGGAAATCGCCCGGTATTGATGGATTGACCTCAGAATTTCTTAATTTTTTTTGGGAAGATGTTCAAGAATTGTTATTAAGTACATTTAATGAGTGTATAAATGAAGGATGTCTTACCCCAACAATGAAAACTGGAATAATAACCCTTCTTCCCAAACCAAAAAAAGATACAACAGACTTAGACAACTGGAGGCCAATTACTCTATTGTGCAATGATTATAAATTATTAGCGCTATTAGAAAGACTGAAAACGGTAATTGATAAAATAGTAGATAATAATCAGTCTGCGTTTATAAAAGGAAGAAGCATACATAATAATGTGAGATTAGTACTGGATATACTGGATTATTGGTCTATTTTGGAAACGGACAGCCTCATTTTATTTATAGACTATTTCAAAGCTTTTGATTCTATAGAACATAATTTTTTATTTTCCACCCTAGAATATTTCGGTTTTAGAAAAAAAATTTGTTCAGTGATAAAAATGTTCTATACTGATATTAACAGTTATGTTTCCTTAAACCCAGGACTAACAAAAATAATAAATATAACTTGTGGAATAAGACAAGGATGTCCAATCAGCCCCAAACTGTTTATCTTATGTACACAACTATTAGCATATCTAGTAATAAATCATCCAAATTTTCAGGGTATACATTTTTTGATTTTGAATTTTGTTTAAGTCAGTTTGCAGATGACACTGTTTTTTTTTCTAAAGGATAAATCTATGGTTAACAAAGAATTACAAATTATTTCATTTTTTTCCAAAGCATCAGGTCTTCGTCTGAACACAAAAAATGTGAGTAACTTTCACTGTATGAATGCACAGATAATGAGATAATGTCAATTCCTGTTAAAAAAGAAATAAAATATCTAGGAGTTAAGATAGTTGCAGACAAAAAACAAAGAGAAGAAATATATGAAAGAAAAAAACTGATCAAATACAAAAAACTCTGAACCAATGGCTTAGCAGAGATCTTTTTATTTTTGGGCGAAATTTATTGTCCAAGTCTGAGGGTTTTTCCCAACTGATATATCCATGTCAATCCCTTTATATTGCTCCAAAAACAGTGAAAAATATTAATGCTATTATATACAAATTTATATGGAGAAATAAAACCCATTATATAAAAAAATCCCAGTTAGTCAAAGAACATAAAAATGGAGGTATGAAATCTGTGGATTTTGAAGCAATGCTGGGAACATTTAAAACAAAGTGGCTGAAAGAGTTTCTATTAAAGACAGATACAATTTGGTTTCATATTCCAAAAAATATCTTCAAGAAGTTTGGGGGGCTAAACTTTTTTTTGAAATGTGACTTTGAAATCACTAAATTGCCTTTTAAATGATCTGAATTTCACAAACAAGTATTGCATTATTGGAAGATGGTATTTACCCATAATTTTACTCCTCATTGTGCCACCTTGTTGAATAATCGAGAATTTTTTCAAACAGAAAGTCTTTGTTTAACCAACAGTGGTATTATCACGGAATTATCTTTGGACACGATGTTATGGATAAAGATGGTGAAATACTACAGCTACAGAATTTTAAATACAAATTTAATAACATTCAATGTTCTATTCAGGAATATGAGAAAGTATGTAAGGCTATACCAGTGACTTTGATACAAATGATAAAAAACACAATTCTCTTCTCTAATGTTCAAATAAAACTTCCTAATTTATTAATAGGAGAAATGAACATCACAGAAAGAAAATGTGAAAATAATTTTTTTAATGGAGCCTTTAAAAATATATCTATCATGATTATGATAGAAAGATTAAAATAAAAAATACTAGGAAATCCAATAATTGAAGAAAACAATTAAAATTTATAAAATGGCCTATAATGCCCAAAGTAAAAGAAATGCAATTTAAAATTCTTAACAACTACTATCCATCAGCAGAGACACTGAGGTTTTGAAGTTGACCCTTGTGAATTATGTCAGGAAAGCCCTGAAGGAACAGAACACTTATTTTTCAGCTGTCCTGTCAGTAAGAGGTTTTGGGAAGAAGTCCATTGTTGGTTAAAAAATAAAATAAGAGAACTTGATCGTTTTACAAATGAAGATATTCTTATTTACAATTCTAAATTAAAGGGGAATAATTCATTGTTAATTAACATTATTATTATTATTATGGGTAAATACCACATCCACAAAAGCAAATGGAAAAACAACTGCCAAACATGAACTGTTTCATAAATGAATTCCGTATGTTTTCATCCACTTTGACTCGTATAAAAATTTCAAATGAAACTGTAAAAGCCATTTGTCATGCTGCAGATAAATGTTTAATCTTGTAACAATGTTTTTTACTTTGTGATATTACCATACCATACCATACCACTTTATTTATATAGCGCTTTCAACACAGCATTACAACCATACAAAGCGCTGCACAAAAAACAAGCAAGAAAACACAAGTAGTCAGGTAGATGGAAAATGTAAAAAGGAGCAAAGAGATAAAACAACAGACTATTAACAGTAAAAGCAAATAAAACCAATAAATATTAAGTGCCTCTTTTTAAGTTTCTTATTTGTTTTTCTTTTATTGTTACTAAAGATGCCTTGTGTGTTTCCATTATGTGTTGTTGTCTCACAAGAAATTGTAATAAGCATTTAATGATAATTAAAAAAAAATACTAAGTTGCACTGCCATCTTGTGCTACATTAAAGCAGCTCAACACACACTGGGGAAACCCGCTTCTGTTGCCTTTAGTGTTACTCAACCATAATAATAAAATTGTCCAAAAAGATTAAACATAAATGAGAAAAATTACGTTTGAAGGATGTTCCACAAAAATTAAAGGTAAACATATCCAGACGATAATTTACATCTAACAAAAACGAAATGATGTTCCCAGGATGTTTCTCAATCTACAAACATTGTAAACAGATTCATTGAATTCTGTTGATAAATTTGTAGTGTCAGTGTACCCCCTGCTGGGTACACCAAGAAGTACATGTGTTTAGAGTCATGGGGGGCCTCTTCATCCATTAGGGGTCAGTGTAGTTGCAATGTAGTTATCTCGGTAGAAATGGTATCCCTATCAGTAGAATTTGTTTCACCTGCGTCGGGGGCGTATGCAGGTGTTTTGTTTATATCTGTCCCCTCCTCGAGATCTTTTTCGCCTCCACCATAGCATAGCAGTGATTGTTTTCCTTACGTGTGTCAGTGTGTCTAGTGAACTAGATTAAGTCCTATTATTTATTCAAATATATTAATCATAATATTGTGATTTCACAGATCGGTCGTATTGTATTATTGACTAACAGTTGTTTTGATTAGCTTTATTGAAAATAGAGTTCTTTGATTTAATAAAAGAAAAGAGTCTCTTCATCTTCTGTCTTCAATTTAGATGCAAAGGTGGCCAAAGCTCGGTCTCCCCGGCTCTTTAGTTTAGTACGTGGAACAACCAGTAGTAAGTACATTTCATTTATAAAGCGCTTATCACGGACGTAGAATCACAAATTGCTTCACATAATCAAAACAAAATAAAGCATAAAGTCATATAATCATATTGATCTCAAAACATAAAATTATAAAATTTCATAAACAGATGAAAGATAATTCCAAATTTGAGTTAAAAAATAAGAAAATAAAAGATTTAGGTAAAAGCAGCTTTAAATAAAAGGGTCTTTAGCTGTTTTTTTAAAGGTTTCCAGACAGTCAATGCTACGTAAGAATAAAGGAAGATCATTCCAAAGTCGGAGTGCAACAGTCTGGAAGGAGCGAGCACCTCGACTTTTGTATCTGGTCTTTGGACCTTCTAGAAGGTTCTGGTGGGTGGACCTGAGGGCTCGGGTTGGAGCAAAAGGCTTTAACAGTTCAGTAATACAGGGAGGAGCTTGATCATGTAGAGCCCTGAAAGTTCTAGTCAGGATTCTTTAATGAACTCAAAAGTTAATGGAAACCAGTGGAGAGACATTAGAATAGGAGTGATGTGTGCTCTTCTGTTTGCTCAGAACATATGGGTAGAATCTGACATGATCTGGTTTATACAGACACCGTAACTTCTGTTAGAAAGGTATGATCTAAACCAGTCTAGAACAGTTCCCGAGATCTCCACCGAGTCACCAAGTCTGTTAATGAAGGTGCTGTGATCAACAGTGCCAGAAGCTGCAGAAAGATCTAACAATACTAACACTGTGAACTCCCCGTTGTCTGCAGCCATCGTGATGTCACTGGAAACTTTAAGCAAAGCTGTTTCTGTTGAACGCTTTTTACCAAAACCAGACTGGAATTTATCTAAGCTGTTGTGTAGTTCCAGAAAAGGAATCAGCTGATCTGCCACAACCTTTTCCAGTATTTTAGAGATAAAGGGTCGTTTAGAAATGGGTCTGTGGTTTTTAGGCTGAGATGAGTCCAGACTATGTTGGACCCTAACTCCACACATTCATGATGAGGAGAACATGTCAACTCTAGCTGCAGGCTATGATTCACTTCCCTCCAGCTAAATTTACATTTTTATCTAAATCATGAATTTTCACAATTTTCTATGCACCATGAATGATTTATATAATTTTTAAATTACAAGGGCAACCTGCTGGCTTCATTATCACTTGTAAGTTGCTTTGGACAAAAGCCAAATATATAAACATAAACCTTTTTATTCTGATTTAGTTTTTCCACTTCAAAAGAAAATTAACTCATCTGATTATCAGTGTGCGTACAGGCGTGTGTGTGAGTGTGTGTGTGTGTGTGCATGCACGTGCTCAGGTGTGTCATTGGCACATCAACAGTAAACAACAGACTGGGTGTGGTGTGTGTATGAGCAGGCGCTGACAGGGTTAGAAAGAAAGAGAGAGAGAGAGAGTGTGTGTGTGTGTGTGTGTGTGTGACTAAGAGTGTGTCTGAAGTTCGGGGTGTGTCTGTCGGTATTTATACCTGCGGGAGACGGCTTTCTACACAAACACGCCTGCAGGTGAAGAATTACCTTGATCACCATAAAATAGGCATGTCTAAAGTGTGGCCCAGGGGCCGTTTGTGGCCCTCAGAGTGATTTTGTGAACATTTTATCAGGTTTTATTATTCCTGATGTTTTTTTTTGTTTGTCTTTTCTCTGACATTGTTTTGTTTATTTCTTCAGGTTGTGAGATTTTTATGTTTGTTATTTTGTTTTTAGTCTCTTGCTGACGTGCTATTTTTCATCCCTTTGAGGTTATTGCAGTCATTTCCTCTGAGTCTTTGTGTTTTTTTTGTGAATCACACGTGAGTCAGGGAAGATAGAATGTGCAGCGTGCACGGACCTGCAGCAGCACGAGAAGGCAGTTTAAAACCGCCGCTGGGAGACGGAGACTGACTTCAGGATTCAAACAACATGGAGATGAACTGGACTTCAGTCTGCGGGCTTCTGGCTGCGGTTTGCTTGGTCCAGGTGGTGCACAGCTTCTACTGTAAGTGTCTCAGCTTCTCTCTTCTTCTGGGGATTGACTCTCCCGGTTCCTCTGCTCATCAGGAGCCTCCTTTGGGAACAGCATGAACTCACAAAACGGCTTTTATTAACGTAAATTCACTGCTTTTCATATTATATTTATATGTATATATTTTTATAATAGATATTTTTAAACAGTTTCCACAAAAAAACTTAACTGAGTGCAAAAAGTGATCCCCTCACTTAAACCCACAGATGGTGTTATATGTATTATATTTACAGTACAAACACTTTTACAGTGTTAATCCAGCTGGATTATCTGGGATTAGCTGGTAAATCCGCCTAAAATAAACGTGAAACAGTTAAAAAAAACTGGCACTTAGAAATAGAATGAAGATGCTCTAATAACTTTTAGAAGTTCCTGTTCGACCTTTGACCCTGAGCGGTCTCCATTACTAGCTGACCCGTTGGACAAACCGGATCGGATTAGACTGCTCAGATGGATCCTCCTCAGACGAGGGGCTGTTAGGTCACCTGGAGAGACTCAGAAACAGCTGACCCTCACCTGTAGAGGTGATGAGAGGAGCCATGGTAGGGGTTCGAGCACTGAGCCTTGGAGTACCTCTAAGGTGGGTGAAGAGAAAGTGGAAGAAGAACCAGCTTCATGTTTTGTTAAGAGACGTTGCAGTGGCTCCTTAGCTGAGGATCAAGCTGCATGCTAAGATGAGTGTCTGATGAGCCTTCGTCTGATCTGGTTCCCTCCGTTTCACGTTGTTAAACGTTTTAAACTTCTTTATTAATAAAGAGAGTGCTCTCAGGTCATCTCCCTCTGGTCCTGTTGGTGGTCCTGCTGTTTTTGACCAGTTGGAACCTGTTCCCATCACACAGGTTTATGAAATAGTCAGAAAATTGAAGCCTTCTTTTTGCCCAAATGACAGGTTCCCTCCTGGGCTGCTGAAGGAGGTCTTTCGTGCTGTAGGTCCAAATATTGTTAACCCGGTTAACACCTCTCTCTCTCTGTGGGCCGTGTCCCAGCTGCAGTTAAACATGCTGTGGTCCAACCTCTACTTAAAAAGAGCAACTTGTCAACCTTTAGGCCCATTTCTAACTTGCCTTTTCTTTCGAAGTTTTGGAGAAGATGGTTTACCTCCAACTGCAGCATCTTCTCTAGATTCATGGAATTACTGAAAATTTTCAGTCTGGTTTTAAAATGGCACATAGCTCTGAGACAATTATCTGCCTTTAACTGCAGACCCAGGAGACTCTGCTGTTTTAATTAGGTTGGACATGGCTGCTGCATTTGACACTGTGGACCATAAGACTTCATTATCATGGCCGGATCAGTCTGTTTGTATCAAGGGCATGGCTCTGACCTGGTTCCACTCCTATCTCTCTGACAGAAGTCATTCTATATGAATGGAAGGTTCTCCTCGTCTGAGGCCCCCTTGAGCTGTGGGGTTCCTCAGGGCTCCATCTTGGGACTTTTCTACCTCTATATGATTCCCCTGGGGTTGATCCTTCGGAAGCATGTCCTGTCCTTCCACCACTTTGCAGATGATCTGCAAATTTCCCTCCCATTGGGATCGACTGGCAGCAAGTCAGTACAATATCTGGTCAACTGACACCAGAGCTTGGATGGAATAGAATGTTTTACACTTGAATAAAACAAGACTGAGCCAATAGTTATTGGGAAAACTGACCTGCTCTTGGAATGCAGCAGTTCTATATGTCTTTTAGGTTGCCAGGAATCTGGGGATGCAAGTTAGCGCAGCGGGCCAGTCAAGTTTTTATCATTTGAGGTTAACAAGTGTAGCGGAAATCCACATTTTATATCCTCAGGTTAACTTTGTATAGGTTTACACGGAAAAAAACAATAACATTGTCACACAAAGGGTTCTTTCACATTCAACAGAAGGAAATAAAAAGGGGAATTTGAAACTGGCCCGCAGTTGGGCATTCTGGTTAACTCCTACATTTTTCTCCCAGAAACGTAAATTTTACCAAGTAACTTGTTAAGCCGGACATTATCAGGACTTGGTCTGTCTTACCTCAACCTGCCAATAACTGACTCTTCCCCCCAGGCCGGGTGCTTGTAAAACTTCGTAAGGGTCATTCTGGAAGATTCCAGGATCTCGCTTTTATCAAAACCCTGGTATTTTTCTGTTTATCTATAATCAAAGAAGGTGTTTAGGTTGTTCACCCTTAAAATAGAAATCAAGGTACTCTAAGTTAAAATCTTATCAGCCACGGACCTAAACTGTTTGTTTTGGGTTTTCGTTTATGTTAAACCTCTGTCATTTGGTGTTTCTCCAGTTAAAATTCATGCTAATGGTAAAACTGTTCAGTTTTAAGACATGAATGTTATTCTTTCCTGTTCAAAGTAATACTTTGATGCTAAAGTAATACTTTTTGAAGCTTTATATGAATAACTGTGTTAAATTGTGATCATGGATTTTCATCTTGGAGAAGGTAGAGTTTATTTGGAAGAGCCACAGTGCCTTCCAGTGGTTTTTGAGTAAGGTACAGGTGGGCGTGCCCAAAAGGTTATATAAGCACCCATCCGGACCTCATGGCGGTAGTTTTAAGAACAAAGGACGCCTTAAGCTCATTCCCTGCTGGCTGTTTTCCATCTGGCCCAGCAGAACCCGGCGCTTTAAAGTAATTAGCTCTCAAAAGTTACAGTAAAAACTTAGAAGCAACTCCGTTGTTTTGTTTAGACTTCCTACGTGAAACTGGAAGTCTGCGTTTTCGTCAAGTTTTCATATTAAGAGTAAGAACAATTTGGAACAGTTTGATGATTCGGCTCCGTTTTCAATAATTTTTGCCCGCGATCTGAATTCCACGTTTCGAGGCCGCTGAAGTGAAGGAACCTAAAGTCCAGCCACACCCGGGGAACGAGATTCTCCCAGACATCGTAGACCTAAGCTGAGGTGCCAAAAAGTCCTATGGCCCCTGAAGGCCGCATTCAAGCTTCTGGACCGGCTGAGTTCCAGCCCATAGGACACCTCTTTGGCGACAGAGAAAAGGTCTGTGAATCATTTCTATCTGGCTGACTTTTCCTGCTAAGCCCGATTAGTGGATTCAGACTTAAACTTTTATGGCTTGTTATTTTCGATCCAAATTCTCATTTATCTCTCAAGATTTATCTTCATTCTCTGCTGCACACGAATCCTTATTCACACACACCCACCACACTCCTGTATTCCTATACCCATAGGAACACACACACACACACACACACACACACACTTGTTCTCCTTACAGAAGTTATTCCTAATATTTACTATAATCCTATGTGTCACCAAAGTTCCACTTTTATTACAGACTAGTTATGTCATAGCACTGCCATAAAGCCTTGTGTTTATCCACATATTCTCATGCATGAAACAATAAGCTGTGTTTGGTTCTCTTTGTCAAGTGTCACAAATGATGTTTGTAATAAATTCACAAAACTTAAATCATGCCTGATTATTGCCTAGCGATCTCGAGAATAGCCAGCGCATTCTGACAAGAACTCAGCTTTCAGATTAAAATGTGGTGTTAACTTTGAGAAGATATAAATATTAAATCCAGTGTCCCAGTTCACACAGACAAAACTGGGTGGTGCCCCAATTATTTAATATAAGATCATAAAAAAGCTAAACCTACGCCACATTTGAAATATAGATATAAATCTATATGTATCGCTACACAAGCAAAGTCAAGTCATACTTGCCGTTTGAAAGCCTTGAAATAGTGATTCACGCTTTAACAACCTCCAGGCTGGACTGCTGTAATTCTCTCTGCGTTGGGTTAGAGGCCTCTCTTGTGCAGCGCCTACAGCTAGCGCAGAATGCTGCTGCCCGTCTGCTCACAGGTAACGACGTGACCGTATCACCTTTATCCTGTCCTCCCTGCACGGGCTGCCTGTGTGTTTTAGGATTGATTAAGATTTTAATCTTGGTGTTTAAATGTCTTAATGGCCTGTCACCCTCATATCTATCAGAGCTTCTACACAAGCACGTTCCCAGGAGAGCTTTTAGGTCTGAATCTGAACCATCTCCCTTTGATTGTTAGGATGGCAGCTACAATGGATGATTTTAAGTCTCTTTTAAAGACTTCTCTTTTTAGCTTGGCTTTTAATACTGAATAGGCAGAAATTCTCTGACTGTTTTATTGTAATTTCTCTTTATTGTTGCTGTTTGTGTCTTTTTTTATGGGTGTTTTAACTGTGTACAGCACTTTGGTCACTCCTTGTGTGTAAAGTGCTTTTTAAATGAAGTTTGATTGATGGATTGAGCAGATGAATCAGTTACTGACAGCAAAATCCACATTTAGAGCCAGATGTGACGAAATTAGTTTCACATAAAGATTCATAAACAGACTAAAGGAAAAAACCCAAATATCTGAACACAAATGATTAGACAAATAACTTATTTCTGGTTAAATGTGTGTTTGTGCTCTCAGATGACAGAGTGGGGGTGAGGAGGGAGGGGTTGATGGGAGAACAGAACAAAGAGAGGGAGGTGGTGAAGGTCCCACCAAAGCCTGAACAGGTGATTTTAAAGGAGTCCACTGATCTCAGGCGCAGGGGGAGAGAGGTTCAGAGTCTGGTGGCCACAGCAGCAGATGATCTGTCACCTTTGACCTTTAGCCTGGTGCTGCACAACCAGTAGGCTTTGGTATGGAGATTTGAATCAGTTCAGATGAACCAATTCAGATGAACCAGTTCAGGTGAACCAGTTAAGAGTGACGTAAAAAGCAGAGATAAAACATCTAATACCAGCATTGTTTCTCTGGGGCTTTTAAGTTGTTTTATTTGGACAACTTTACCAAAACTGTTTTAACTCAACTGAACATAAAATTCATTTTATAACTTTACGACAAAAAACAACTAAATGTCTGTTTTCATTTTATTTTGCTGCAAAATCTAATAGCTAAATAATAAAGAAGGAAAAAATAGTTTAATGACAGAATAGAATCTGTGTTTATGGGATGCTTCAGGTCTGCTGCTCCTGTCTGGCTTCATGGGCGCGGCTCTAAGCTTATTTTCCCTTCGGCTGCAATAACTAAAGTTTCTAGTCTGAGTTATGAAATCTGTTCTTTCTGAGCAACAAGGTAAACACCTGAACTCACCGCTTCCAACTCAGGTGAGTCAGGAGGAACCACCTGGGTCGGGACAGGAGGAGGATCTGACCTGAAATCTGTTGCCAAATCAGAACCAAATATATTTGATGAATGTAGAATTTAATTTTAGGCATTTAGGACCTGACCTTGAAGTTATTTCTTGTACCTCTAAGAAGCAACGCCATCTTTTAGGGACAGCAGGAGCTCAGGAGGTAAATGGAAGGTTTTAAGTTCGATCCCGGCTCCAACCAGAGAAGGCTACCGTCGTCGTGTTCTCGGGCAAGACACTTAAACCATTTTAGCTGCTGGCGGTGGTCCGAGGGACCCTGTGTTAGGTAGCCTTGCTTCTGTGAGTGCGCCCCAGGGCAGCTGTGGCTACAGTGTAGCGCATCTCCATCAGGTGTGAATGTGTGTGTGAATGGATGAATGGTACAAAGCACTTTGGAGTCTTCTCATTTGTTTTACTCTAACATCGGTTGAAGCAGGTTAGAGGCCAACGATGAGCTAACAATGCTAACAGTGACTTATAGGCAACTCTAAAAAATCTCCAGCTACTTTTTCAACGACCAACATTTAGATATTACTGTGAAATGTTTTTATCTACTTGTGAACTTCCAGTTTGACTCGTCTTAACTAGAATCTTCTGGCACCGATGCATAAAGACTAATTTATACGTCTGCGTTTAGACGGAGACGTGCCACACCATTATGCGTAGGCGCAATGGCTCTCTGACGGGCTCACAGCAGGAGACAGAAGCACGCCATACCTTTTACTATCCATCGAAAGTGACGGCGACTGCAAGCTTGCGATTGGTCAGGATGCTGCTTCCTTTAAATTCATCAACAGCACCGCCATTGCCCCCTCAAAAAGTAAAAAGAAAAAAAAACAAATTTTGCAGCAGACACAGAGCAGATAGAAGAACGCGCCACGGAAAAAGTCCAAAAATATGAACGTTTATTCACCCGTGACTGAAGGAGCAGAAAGATATGGAACAAGCTGGAGGAGAGAGAGGGACATATTCATCCAAAAAATCTCAGAAATAAATAAAAACAATATAAACACTAGGGCTGGGGGTAAACGATTATTTTTAAAACGATTATTCTGACGATTATTTTATCGAATAGTCGACTATTCTAATGACTATTTAGAAAATTAATCTAATGATTATTTTTCTATTGCACAATTAACAAGAACCAGAAAATCTCAAATAAATTCCTCAAAAAAATTGATAAATTGTTACTGTAAGAGAATAAACACTACAGGCCTTCCATTTTGTATAACACTGCTTTTATTGTGTTGGTTGGTTATGTTCTGGTGACGTGTAGAACTTGGGAGTGCAGGCTGCTGCCTGAGAGGTGGTTGGAGATGGAGTGTCTCCATGCTGCTTTGTTTTGGTCACTTATGAGCGTGAGGCGAGTGGTGTTACGACTCTTCCTGGGGAGTTTGGCTTGTGTGCAAAAAGGAAGGGACAATAACGGGATTTAAAAGTTAAAATGATGATCAGGTTTATTTACAACAACACAAAAACATAAATCTTTCCATCCACAGGTTGGGAATAATAAAACTAATTCTGCCCGTGGGGAATTAAAACAAAAGTACAAATAACTAGGGATGTCCCACTGGGCAAAGATTACAGGGTTCTAGACCAAAATAAGGATCTCCAAAAGTCCAAACTCTAAACTGGGCAGTTAAACCAAACTCACGGTGATATTTTAAACTAAACCGAAAACCCACGACACTCTAAATGTAATAAAAGGGAGATCTGCACCACAAAAAAGATGAACTCTAAACCAAAACGTAACAGCTTATCCAAATGCAAGAAGCTGTTAGCGAAGATGCTAACAGTAGCTTTACCAACGTTAAATTCAAGTTACCAAGTTTAAATAAACCAAAAACACCCAGCAGCAAACAGACCGGCACGGAGGAGAGACTGCTACCACCAAAACAGCTCTCCTAATGTCTGAAAGAAGCTCCTCTATGAAGGTGAGAAACGCTCCCGATGATTTTCTACATCTGCGGTAGAGACGAAGCAGCGCATCTGACCCCGGAAGTTGTTGTCCGTTGCCGGGAGACGAAGGCGGGCAAAACAGGAAAATAATCTAGTAGTGGACGGACATCGTTCCGGGTCTTTGGTATTTGGTGGAGATGTTAGTGAAGGCGGAGAAGAGGGTGAACTAGAGGAAAAACAGGCAGATTCCTCCTCTATTTACAAACTCCTGGGGATGCAACAAGTGGGCGCGGTGCGTCGACTTCCGATTCTGACGTCGACAAATTTTTAGAATCGAGCCGTCGACGTCGTCGAGGCTTCGCTACAGCCCTAATAAACACTATAGTAAATAAATGATGTTGGACCAAATGTGTGACTAATGGTGAGAATGTACCCCAGAACAGCGCCTCGCCCTCTATTGTCCTGGCGGGGAACTGCTTTGCAACCCTCCCCAGGTGATGGAGAAGTCTAAAGAGAAAACATCTCACTTGTTTGAAAAATGGGCTGCAGTACCATAATTGTCCACAAGACATTCTTACATTATGCACCTTTAAAAAGTTTTGCTGATTTGCGGTTTTTGCTGCAGCTGAGCGGCGCTGCGAGTGTAACGGGAGGGCTCAGTTCTGCCAGCTCGATGCCACGGGTCTCAGGTGTATCGAGTGTCAGGGAAACACCGAAGGTCGTCACTGTGAGCGCTGCAAGGTTGGTTTCTACCTCCAGGGGGCGGGACTCAGCTGCACACCCTGCAACTGTAATCCTACAGGTGAGAGGACACCTGTCAGTGTGACATCCTCACATCAAACATGATCACAGGTGTCTGAAAGCTCTGTTGGGTCTCCAGGTTCTGTCAGAGCAGCGTGTGACAGCAGGGGGCGCTGTAGCTGCAAATATGGCGTCAGAGGAGAGAAATGTGACCGCTGCCCCGATGGGCCGATCAGACCCGACGGCTGCTTGCGCAGGTCAGGAAGGAGTTCTGACCCGTTTGACCGTTTCTAGTCAACGATTCACTTCCTGGTTTTTGTTTCTTTAGCCAGCAGAAGCGAGAAAATTCTGGGAGTTTGAGTCTGCCGTGTTTCTGTTACGGACACAGCCAGCAGTGTTCTGCCACACGTGGTTACTCCATCTACAACGTCACCTCCACCTTCTCCACAGGTAAGTTCCCACCTGGTGCTCTCTCTCAGCAGAAAAACAAAGTTCACCCTGGGTTTTGTTTCAGGTCCAGAAGGTTGGAAGGCAGCGACGGTCCGGGGCGTCACTCCTGATGACGTTCACTTCCGTTGGTCACCAAAACACCAGGACTTGGAGGTCATCTCCAGAGTGAGCCCACCAATATACCTGCATGCCCCAGGTGAGACAGGCTCCACCTCCTGCAGGTCTTCTTGAACCTTGGTTCCGTTGACTAAATGTTCCCCCTCCTACCCTGTAGAACCCTTCCTGGGGAACCAGCTGCTGAGTTATGGACAGAACCTCTCCTTCTTGTTGCGTTTGGACCGTGGTGTCCCACACCCGTCCACCAATGATGTGGTCTTAGAGGGCGCCGGTATGAGAGTCTCCGCCTCTCTGGGGGACCTGAGAACCGTCATCCCCTGTGGACAGAAGATCAGCTACAGTTTCAGGTCAGAAAACAACCTGCCAATGTGTATGACATCACACCTGACCCAATAAGCCCCACCCTCCTGGAGATCCTGCCTGGCTACCGGTGAGCCTGGTGCAAGGAAGCCCTGGATCCCTAAAACAAAGAAACCAGGCCTGGATTAGGAATTTCACAGAGCTGCTGTTTTGATCTTGGACAGAAGGCTGTCCCACCTGATTGTGAACCTCCTCAGACTCTAACCATGCCCTCCATACCCTGTCTGCTGAACAGGCTGGACGAGCAACTTGGCGCCACGTGGAGACCTCAGCTTTCCTCCTTTCAGTTCCAGAGCCTTCTCGAGAACCTCACAGCCATCATGATCCGGGCCACGTTTGGAGAGAACGGTGAGTTCCTTCGATGGACGAGGGTCCCTGTAACTTTCTGTCTCAGATTATGGATAAAGTGGGTTCTGGTCTCCATGAACACCAGGAACCATATTCAGTAGTATAACGGAGTGTGTGTGAACTGTTCCATCCTCTCAGGTCGTGGTTACCTCGACAACGTGAAACTGGTGTCGGCGCGCCATGGAGAAGGCATCCCGGCTCGTTGGGTCCAGACCTGCAGCTGTCCACGAGGACATGAGGGCGAGTTCTGTGAGCTCTGCTCAGACGGGTTCCGGCGCAGGGTTCCTGCCAACGGAGTCTTCAGCCCCTGCGATCCCTGCAGCTGCAGGGGGGGGAGCTGTGACCCTCAGACTGGAGACTGTTACTCTGCAGACGAGACGCCCGGTGAACAGAGCTGTTCCGTGGGGTTTTACCAGGACCGGCAGGGGACCTGTGTTAGGTGTCCTTGTCCAGACGGGACATCCTGCTCACTGGCCGCTGGTTCTCCGGAGCCTCGATGTGACTGGTGTCCACCAGGAGCCTTCGGTGAGGAGGTGGAGGGTAGGGTGGGTAGATATATGATGAATAGGTGGGTAGATATATGATGAATAGCAGAGAAACGAGATCAGAACCCTGTGGAACACCACAAACTCTAATTTACCTGAAAGTGATGAGAACAGCCACATACAAGCCAGCTAAGAGAAGTGATGGTGTCAAAGGCCAAACTTGTGTTTGTGTATGTGTTTGGGGGGGGGGGGGGGGGGGGGGGGGTCATCAGTACCACTATTAACCAGAAGGTGCGTGTGTGTTCTTCAGGTTCTCGTTGTGATGTCTGTCGGGAGGGTTTCTATGGAGATCCTGCAGGTGCTTCAGGCGTGCAGCGTCCCTGCAGACCCTGTAGCTGTAACGGACACATCGATACCAGCGTGGTGGGAAGCTGCGACCGGAGAACCGGAGAATGTCTGAGATGTTTGAATCACACAAGTGGGCGGAGCTGTGAGTCGTGTCTGAGAGGTTTCTACCACCAGAGACTTTCAGACGCCTGCAAACGTAAGACCAGGACCTTCAGTCCATCCTGCCTCACAGTTCCTTCTAATCCTGAAACGGGTTCTCCACCGAGCAGCTTGTAGCTGTGATGCTCAAGGCTCCGAGTCCGAACAGTGTGAGGATTCTGGTCTCTGTCGGTGCCGACCGGGTTTCCAGGGTCTGAGGTGTGAACGGTCCAACTGTCCTTCCTGTTTCAACCCCGTCAAAATAAAGGTATCAGCTCTGATGACTGCTGGGTATCATGCTAAGTCTCTACAGCCCACCCTGCTGGGCGGGAGGTGGAAGTGTGAGTAGACGCTCCACTCTGACTCATTTGAGAACATCCAGTTGGAATCGGTCTTTGTCAGACACGTGACCTGCGCCGTTTTAGTTGTATGACTCGAGTTGGTAGGGGCTGCTGCAGCTGAAGTCAAAAGGAAGGATAAAAGGAACCAGGAGGAACACATCCCTCACAGGGATGCCCTCATTAAGGAGGCTGGAGATCAGCATTTTCAGAAACTGACCTCAAAGGGAACAAACGGAGCTCAGACGTTTCATTACAGCGTATTATAAATCATCCGAGGAAGCGTAGCACTACTTCAACATGTTTCTAATCAAGTAAAAGTAAAAAGTTCCCGCCCAGAAACACGACTCCACTAACAGGTTGGATTTGTGGGTAATATCAGTGACAGGCAGATACAGAAGTACCTACATCGGGGTTAGCTACACACGATCATTTCCTCTCGTCATTGTCATTTCTCACATAATAATAAATAAAAATTCACTATTTAATATTTAGTCTAAACAAGCAGAGCAGCAGTGCAGCATCATATTAATGTTATTATGAAATGATTTAACTTAAAGTAAGAACATTTTACCTGCTGGTTCTGGTTCTGGCCCGGGACCCAGACCTGCTCTGAGCTGCTCTCACAGCTCCTCAGCGGGCCGGTAGCTGCCGATGTCCTGGTCTGAGATGATGCTCAGATGATCTGATGGGATCTTTTCTTGATAGATCTCGTTATCTCTGTGGTGTTCTCTGTTACGTTAAAATGTCTGCACACCTGCATGCGTCGGGGTGATTCCAGTCTGTCACAATGACCAACAGGAAAGACCCGGCAAGGCCGTCCCAGCCTACATTTAACTTCTTTGCCTTCTTGTGAATATCGCACGGCAGCCCTGCACACAACAGGAGTGGACCCGTTTCTGCAGGTTTAGAAGCTCACAACACACAAAGCTGCTTCCTCTGTTTAGCTGGCACTAGAAAGGCCAAAGGTCACGACACCGAGCAGCCATCTTCCCTTTGCCTGAGAAGCTGTGTGCTTAAGCCTGTTCATAACCATCCTTGGCCATCTGAGAGAAGCACCACGACAAAATCTCTCTCCCTCATCATAAATGAAAGCGTCAGAACTCAGAGCGGACTAATCTGGATTAGGGACGATCCTCTAGCTAATCTCTCTCTTGTGTTTTTCAGCTGGATGATTATGAGGCCAAACTGAAGGATCTGGAGAACATGTTCTCAAGGAAGAATGGAGCTGTGAAACCATCCAGTGGCGCTCTGATGGACGCCACTCTGAGGATGTTTGAGGAGCTGATTAACAACCTGCAGAAGAAGGTGGAGGAGCTCACAGGTGAGACCACACCTGGATGATAATCTCATTTAAACCAATGCAGCACCAGTCAGTCTGACATGATTTTGTACCATTTTTGATTCTACCTGCTGTGATTAGGTCCCGCCCACTCATCACTTCTAAGTTAAACCTATAAAAGTTCTAATTTCAGAAACAATCAGAGCTTTAAATGCTAAACAGAAACATAATAAAAGCCGTCTTTTAGAATTATTATTTAGTTATTAGACCTAAAACAAACATAATACACATTTAAACCAATAAAAACTTCAAATTAAATGATAGCTTTAGGGTCACAGAGGCAGTGTGCCTCTGGTGGATGTGAGTGGAACTGCAGCAGAACACACAAAGCTCCACCCACTCAGGTGAACTCTTTGTTGACGACGTCACATTTTCTGACCCAATAGGGATGGAAAGGAGCCTGCAGAGGCAGCTGTCGTCCATCAGTCAGAATCAGCTGACTCAGGAACAGGAAGTGCTGAACGTTGACGCAGCAACAGAAGACATCAGACTGCAGCAGCAAACGTGGAAGACAAAGGTGAAGGACGTCCAAACACTGATGGACCAGATGAGACGCAGCCTGGAGGATGCCAAAGCTCAACTCAGATCAGTCGTAAGACAATAGTCGAGCGGTATTCCCGGGAGTTGTTCAGGAATTACAGGAGGTTTACGCTGTTTGTTTTCCATCAGGAGTTTCCTCTCAGAGATGCTCCTCTGACTTCAGACCAGTTGGCTTCTCTGGCACAGACCGCCACGAACCTGGCCAATGAGTGAGGCCCGAGCTTGTGATGTCATTGATTAATCAGGTCTGACGAGTTTTCCTGAGTGCTGATTTCTTCTTCTGTCCACCCCCCAGACACCAGGCAAAGGCGGACGCCATAGAGCCGACAGCCAACGAGGCTCTAGACGATGCCAAGAAGAGCCTGGATCTGGTCCAAGTTCTGATGGACCGGGAGAACAAAGTCAAAGACCTGACTGGAGACCTGAAGGTTCTGTAAGTGTCTGAGGAGGTCCTTTGATCATTCATGATGGAAGAACTTTCATTTCTTTTGGGGGGGGGGTGTGCAGCTACACTCAGCTCACCTCTCAGGTGAAGACTCTGGAGAACGAGGCTATGAACCAAAGCGACAAGGCTCGGGTTGAGAGTGGAACAGCTGACCGGATGTTGAATGACATCTCCAGGATTGAGCAGAGTTTTCCTCCTCCTCTGAAGGTAACAGCTGAGGCAGAAGATCTAAACCTGAGACCTACTGAAGGCCTCCAACCTCACCTTGTTTCATTCCAACAGATGGATGTGGGTACCATGGCACTCAGGCTGGGTGGGCTGGAGAATGCGGTGCAGGAGAACATCTCAGCTGTGGAGAAGCTGCAGGATTCTGTGCAACAAAGCCAAACATCTGCTGAAGAGCAACTGGCTGAAGGCAGAGCTGCTCAGCAGGTACAGGATCTTCAACCAGACAAGAACTGAAGCTCAGCGTGGGTCGCTCCTGTTACGAATCATCTAAACTAGGCTCCTTCTAATTCTCCTCACCCATTCATGTGGGATGTTACCTCCTCATATCGGTTTCATCTTCAACTGCAGGAGGCCAACAAGCTGCTAGACAGAGTCAACATTGCCAAATCTGAAACAGAGATCGCTCTGAAGAGCATCCAAAACAACGTAGACAAACTGGATGACACCCTGGACTCCCTAAGAGGTGAACGTCTTGCTGTATCACAAATATCTCCTCATACAAAGTGTTAATTCAGCTGCTTTCCATCAGCTGGTGTGAGCAGCAGGTAGATGGATTTAACCAACTGAAACAATTTTACCTCACAGGTTTTGACCAACAAATCGATGACAGCAAAGCTCTGTCAGACGCTGCCATCAAACGCCTTCCAGACATCAACGCCACCATCCAAGCAGCTCTTAGCAGCAATGCTAAGACCCAGTCCACCTTAGACATTGTGTCCAAAGGTCACAAAAACACACTGGGAACAATTGACCAACTACAGAACCTCATCAACAATCTGGAGGTGAAAACCTTTTTATTCTCAGTATAAAGCATAAGCTTACCATGTGCATTTGACTTAACATAGCACATGCATTTAGTCTAGCACAGCACCAGCATTTAGCCTAGCATAGCACATGCATTTAGCCTAGCACAGCACACGCATTTAGCCTAGCACAGCACATGCATTTAGCCTAGCACAGCACATGCATTTAGTCTAGCACAGCACCAGCATTTAGCCTAGCATAACACATGCATTTAGTCTAGCACAGCACCAGCATTTAGCCTAGCATAGCACATGCATTTAGCCTAGCATAACACACGCATTTAGCCTAGCATAGCACACGCATTTAGCCTAGTATAGCACATGCATTTAGCTTAGTATACAATATACATTAAGACTAGCATAGCACATGCATTTAGCCTAGTATAACACATGCATTTAGCCTAGCATAACACACGCATTTAGCCTAGCTTAGCATATGCATTTAGCCTAGCATAGCACATGCATTTAGCCTAGCTTAGCATATGCATTTAGCCTAGCATAGCACATGCATTTAGCTTAACTAAGCATAGCACATGCATTTAGCCTAGCTTAGCATATGCATTTAGCCTAGCATAGCACATGCATTTAGCCTAGCATAGCACATGCATTTAGCCTACATTAAGGACTATTTATTAAAATCATGTCTGATTAACTTGAAAACAGAGGAAGTGAAAACTTCCATGAGGAAAATCGATTACTGTCAGCGCAATTTTTTTTTTGAGTGATCGGACTGCAGATCAGCTGATCTTAAGTTTCTCACCAGCTGGTTTAGTGGTGGAATAATTGAGTTAAAATGATGATGAGGATGGGACTCCTCCAGTGAAAACATCTTTTCATCACAATTTTTACTTTTTCTTTCTTTATAATTTTTTTTAATCAGTTTTATTTTTTGTTGTGAAGCGCCTCATGACTTATCTTGAGAGGTGTTATGTAAAAGATGGTTTCTTCTTCATAGCTTCTGCTCGACCTGACTGCACCGCCGGCTGTAATGTAGAATGTTTTAACACATAAAACTGATATTTTCGTGGCCTGTGAGGAGTTTTAGCTTCGTGATTTCGGCCCTCGTTTGGACATCCCTGTGCTAGGATGTTTCAAAGTAAGAGCTGTCCAGTGAAAATGCAGATTTTTGTTTCCCTAAAACTCAACAGGATTTTATTTATTCGGACCTGAACAGAAGATCCTGTTTTTGACTCACTTCTTGTTCTAAGGAGAACAGGAGAATCTGAATCTGCTCCTCACCTGGGCATGTTATCTGTGTGTAATTTAGGGGACTCTAGACTCGTTGCCACCTCCAGCTGATGTGGTGACTGAAGCCACAAGGCTGAACAAGGAATCCAAGGACCTGAAGACAAACCTGGAGGGGGCGGCTGCAGACACGGACTCTCAGCTGGAAGATGCCAGGCACCTGAATGCTACAGCTCAGGAGGTGATCTCTGATAACAGCTCACCTGTCCGACACGAGCCTTACCACAACCTAATAAGTGAATGTCTCCTCTGCAGGCTACTGCTGCAGCGACTGGAGCTCTCAGCAAGGCCTTCCAGACCAAAGAGGCCGTGCAGAAGGTTCTGCAGGATGTCAACCAGCTGCTGGCCTCCCTGAGTACGTTCACGATTTCCATTTTCTCACTAATCTGATTAAGAAGTTTTTACTAAATAAGGATCAGTGGTCACCTTTATCTTCACCTGAGGCTTTCTTACGTCCACAGACCAGTCCGAAGTCCTGGATGAGAAGCAGGTGAAGCAGCTGGAGGACTCTCTGGCCTCTGCTGAGAAGGAGGTGGAGGACCACCTGAGGCCTCGACTCCACGACATGGTGCAGCAGGAGGCGGCGCAGCGCCGACTCCTGACCCGGATCAACCTGGACATCGACAGCATCATGGCCGACATCGCTAACCTGCAGAACATCAACAGCACCATCCCTGGCGGCTGCTTTAACAGCCCCCCCATAGAGGAGGCCTGAAGGACGCAGACACTGAGAGCCCCATTCTGGTCCTCCTGGGCCACCATCTAGCCTCTTCCACAGAGTTCTACCTGTTCAGCAGGTCCTCGGGTTCTCCAGTAATCACCTGCTGAGTGAAACCAGGTGTGCTGGAGCCAAGCAGAGGAACCTCTAACATCATGGTGGTCCTGAAGAAGCTGGAGTTAGTTTATACAAAACAGATATTTTGATGCACTTTTATCACCCACAACAGAAGAAGTGTTAACTCCTGAAATTTTTGATATTTATTGGATAATAAATACAAATAAATGCTGGTAAAACAAACATTTACGAGTAGGATTTTAAAATAAAAGCGTGGCCATGTTGATGGAGCTGGTTGTGTCTGCAAATGTATTTGATTGTTTACCATCAGGGTCAAACAGCAGATATGTAGTTTTCTATGTGTGACTGAAAATAAAAACCTTTCCTACATTTTTATTTCTTCATATTTCAGGACTTGTCTAATTTTGAGATTTAAAAGCTAATTTTATTTTCAAATGATCTGATCTGCTTTTGTTCTGCTGCAGATGAAAAATAAAATAAAATTAATCTGCTTTACTCCTCTGACTCAAATAAAATGTATTTGTTTCAGTCTGACCGTGATGATTCACTAGAGGAGCTACTGTGTTTATCCAGCAGGGGGAGCAGGTGATCCGAAATAAAGAATCGGATCAGAAATATTAAAGACTGGATTCACTTCCAGGCTTATTGTCATCTTACATCCTTCTGCTGCTCTGATCTCAGGTCAGTTTTGTTCATCTTTAAGTCTTTGATCAGATCTAAATCTGATCTGTAAACAGCTGTGATGACAAAATCTCACAAACAAAAGTCACAATAAATAATTTCACACTCAGAAGTTCGTGCAACAGAAACAGCGGATTAATACAGAAACAGGTTCAGCTACGTGTAATCAACCCCCCCCCCCCCCCACACACACACACACACATGGAGATAAACACAAGCAGATGACATCGGCTCGTTTACAGAGCTAATACAAACGTGTGTCGCCGTGGAAACGATCTTCACTGAAGCTAAATGTTATTTATAATAATTTTCCAGACATGTCCACGACAGACCATAATAATCTTGAGTGAAAACATTAATGCCAGAACCTAACCAGCAGAAGAAAGCATGCAGGAGGAGAAACAGAGGGTCCAGTTCAGTTGGCTCCTCACCATCACCATCCCATGTTGCCATGGTAACATGACTCACCAGGCTCAAACTGATAAAGTTCAGGTTCAAAACAAAGTGAGATTTGAGGAATATCTGTGCGTGTGTGTGTGTGTGTGTGTGTGTGTGTGTGTGTGTGTGTGTTCAGGCCAGGTTCTTGAGTGAAAGTGAAAGTTTCTGACCAACAAACCTGTTCTGTTAAAATCTCACAATAATAATTAACATCCAACATGAATCCAGAACCGGATCAGAACCGGGTCACCTGATAGAAACCAAACTCCTGTTTAAACTATGAGACTTGGTAAGGATCCATGTGCTAACATCTGGATCAGGTTCTGCCCAGCCTAGCCCTGAGCATGCTCTGCTGCTGACCATGCACCTGTTTACACATGAAGCCCCTCCCACCCACCCCAACAAAGGTAGGGTCACATGACACAGACAGGAGGCACAGATCAAAGAAGAGTATAAGTCTGAAGACGGACGAGGAAGTTTCAGTTCTTTTTTTTGGGGGGGGGGGGGGGGGGGGTATAGAGTAGATGGTTGTTGAAGCCCCTCCCCCTACCATCTTTGTTCTGGGTGTTTTCATGTAGCAGGTTTATCCAGAGGCGTTGATGTACAGCTGGCTCTGAAGGATGTAGTCAATGACGGGCTGACTCAGGTAGTCCACGACGTGGCCGTCACCGTGCTGCAGAGCCAGTCTGGGGGGTGGGGTTAAAGGTCAGATCACATCAATGGTTTATGGCCTCTAAATTCTGTGATTAGTGATCCCACCTGCTCTTTGTGGAGCTGACAATGGACATCGGGTGGTTTGTTGCATCCTTCACCGTGACGATATTGTCCTAAAGCACACGGCAGCGTAAACACAAGGCACCATGGGAAAAACGATTTCAAACGTCCTAACTTCTCCAGAGGCTGACATCTTAAAGGTCTTAGTGGAAGGTTGGGCAGCCGCAGGTCAGGAGGTTTAAACCGCCTCTCACGATAAAAGCCACGAGGCGCTTCACAAGAACAAAAATAAAGTTTAAAAAATATTTTAAAAGATGATTAAAAATAAGTTTAAAAGGAGAAAAGCAAAATAAGGAAGGGGAGCGGGAACGTGAGTAGGAAAGAGGGAAATCAGTGAATCGTGTGAAAGTTGGAATAAGAGCGGAACAAGGAGAGGGTGGTGATGAAGGTAGAGGGCGCTGTCCAGTAATCAGAAGGTTGCAGGCTTGATCTCGGCTCCCGCCAGAGAATGCTGCCGCTGTGCCCTTGGGCAAGACACTTAACCCACCTTGTCTACAGGTGGTCGGAGGGTCCGGTGGCGCCTGTGTACGACAGCCTCGTCTCTGTCAGTGCCCGGGGCAGCTGTGGCTACAATGTAGCTCATCACCAGAGTGTGGATGACTGATTTAGCTGTAAAGCACCTTGGGGGGTTGTAGAACCCTAAGAATGCTCTATACAAATACAGGCCATTTACCATTTAAACATTAATTCAGCAAAATTCCTGATCTAGTCTGTGATCAGAAGAATCTGGACTCAGGTTGTTACCGTGGCAACAAACGTAACAGTATCAAAATACTTTACTCTGCAGGTCGGTTCAGCCACGCCTGTCGCATTAGCCTCAGCTGGTCTACCACTGGCTTGATCAGTTTTGTGTCTGGCCAATCACAGCGTTCTACGTTTGATGGTTCTAGTGCTGTCCAATGGACATTTTTCTGTCTTTATATACACTATGCGGAGACGACCGTAGATTACACCCCACGACTTGGAGGTGTCAGACGCTCGCCAGGCTTCCATAGAAACCCCACACACCTATCTCACCTTGTATTTGCGCAGGATTGACGAGTGATTCATGATCCTCTCAGTGTCGACTCCGTCTCGAGGAACCACCACGATCCCAAAGTCTCCAACAATAACCTCCATCTGAAACCACAAACACTCCAGAACGTTACCTCCAGCTTGTTCTTCAAACTGGGGCAGGTGTCCTTGGCAAAAACATCCACATCAAGCATCAGTCATGTGATAAAGAGATCATCTAAGGGGCGGGGCTCCATGTAGTTGGGTTGGACTACATGAGAGTGGGTGAGGCTTATTGTGCTTACATCACTGTCCTTCCAGAGGCCAGGGATGCAGAAGGACTCCAGGAGGTCACTGCCACACAGGAGAAGGATGCGTAACTCTACAGGTGACACACGGCAGGAGGAGAGAGACAAAACATCCTCAGTAAACATCACGTTTACCTTAGTAAACATGGCGGTAACCATCATGTTTACGCTGTAAACCAGAAGTTTACTGGAGCCAAACAAGCCAGAAGGAAATGACACGCAGCAGGAAGTCCTGACTCGTTCGGGTCAGAAGACTCACCGATCTCCTCGTATCTCATGGCGGTGCCCAGGTTGGCGTTTTCATCTGAAATAAACCATCAGCTTTGTTTGTAAATACAGTCTCAAAGGTCTCATTACCAACAAACAAAAACTTATTTGGTTCATTTTAGCAATAATTATGAACATTTTCTACTCGTTTTCTTACCAACAAACGTGAAACGTTCCATCTGAGGACGAACGCAGCAGATTTTACCCAAACTCTCACCGATTTTCCCCCAAAGTTTGACTGAGAAACACAACAAACATCTTATTAACCCACGAGAAATGTATGTAATGAACACATGATGTGTCTAATGAACACATGATGTGTCTGATGAGCACATGATGTATCTGATGAACACATGATGGTGTCACTCCGGGTTGGACTCACTGGCCGTGATGTTTGTGTGTTTGTTGTTGATGGTGCTATGGTTCTGGTAGATGGGCGGAGTCTGGTTCTGAGGCTGACCAATCACAGGAGTGGTGGACGGCGTGTTGACGTTGGACAGGATGCAGCCGGTGACTCTCTGAGGGACAGAAACACGTTTGGACTGGATCAAGCGGGTTTCTCCATGAACAAAGTTCTGACTGGTTCTGTTTACATGTTTCCGCAGGTCATTCAGAAGAATCGTCCCAGAATCAAATCTGTAAGTAAAATATTCCATTTCTGCTCTTCGGTTCATTTTTGTCCCTAAACCTGATGCCTCAGCACTTTGGCTCAGGCGGAACCTCCAACCTGAGCGGACCCGGGTCACCTGACTGACCTTCATGAGGTCGCGGTGATGCTCCAACACGCTGCAGGTGGTCTGCCAGGTGTCCTGGTAACACTCCCAGGGGTCCACTCTGTAGGAGACACAACCAGAACCATCACAGAGACCTGACCCAGTCAGGACAGGCCACACTCATTCCGACTTTGTTAAACTCGGTCACTTCCTGCAGAAGTTTCACAATAAGAGCCTGAAAAAATATTCTGGTTTTAGTCTAGATCTCAGGATCTGATGTGGGATCTGATTCAGACTCTGAAACAAAAATTCAAAACAAAATTATTTACTAAAGACAATCAAACTAAATTTAATATCAGCCAGATGGACGATGTACATTTGAGGACATCTTCAGTCTGACATGAGAATGTCCCAACATGGCCACCGTAGACACAACCCAAACTGGGACAGAAATAACAGTTTTAATGTTTGTTTTTTGTTTCTACAGGAACAGAAACTCTGAATGACTGACAGACAACTCACCTGATCCAATCAGATGACTGGACGGCCAGCTGACACATGGTGAGACGATGTCGGCTGGACACCAGGCCCTGCACACACAGACAGGCTCCATTTGTTTCTGAGAAATACGGGTTCTGGTTGGACCGGTTCTGGAGCAGAACTCAACAGGATCACAAAGATGCTAAATCAGTTCACCTGGATTTAAAAGGGTAGTTCTTCAGAACCAGTACAACCCAAACTGGATCAGCACCACATGCTTTTATTTTGAAAGAGTTTGACTGGATTTCTGCAGCATTTATTTTTCATGTTGAGTTTCTGCAGCAGAAGGAAAGTAGGACAAGAGCTTTGTTAACTCCTTCAGAACCAGCATGGACCTGAGTCCCAACCGGCTTCACATCTCCTGCAGCTTCTGCAGACCCAGGTCCTCCAGGTTCTGATGGAGCAGCTGCAGCGGACTTTTGGATTTGTTTAGAAGAGGAGAAGAACTGGGAGGAAGAGGAGGGAGCCGACCTGTACACCATAGACCTGGTTAGAGTTTCTGAGGATCTGGATCATGTGGTCTCCTGGTTAGCAGAAGAGCTGCTGCTCCTCTAGATCTAAATCTGTAGAGCTGACCCTGTTTAGGCGACCAGATGGAACTTCTTCAGCTCAAGTCTCCCTGAAATGTTTGACCAGACATGTAAATTTGTGATTCTTTGTTCTGTTCTGCAGAACAAAGTAGAACCTCAGATTTATTGAAGCAGACGCAGGATCAGAACCTAAACCCGAGTCTGGAACACAGAGAGGCCAAACGCACGGCCCAGAGGAACGTCTGGGTCAGGCACAAAGCTAGCTCCTCCTCTTCGCCTCTGATCTCATCTGTAAACCATCAGTTAATCAAAGCCCATGTTTCAGGGAGCATCAGAACAGAGCCACCATCAGGTGGATTACATCATCACTGACATCACAGAGCACTCACAGGTTTTCCATAGGAGTCGTGAACTGGTGAGATGATGCCTCCGATCACAATGAATCTTCCTGTTTTGTGCAGAAACTCTCTGGCTTTTTCTGCAGGAAACAAATGAAGAAGTGAATAAAAGTGAATCCGGCGTCAGCTGTTAGCTCTGGATTAAAATCCATCATTTCATCTGTTTGGATTGGGATTATCTGATGTTATTTATTCACTTCCTGTACATCCACAGGATCCGATTCTGATGGGTGTAACACCTGATATCCTTTTATTTTGTAACTACGATTCAGCTTTCAGCCTTCAAAATAAAAGTCTATTTATCAGGCATTTAAGCTTTAAGCTTGAAAGTGAAATTAAAGTCAAATCGGATAATCCCAGCTCCATCAGAATTCTTCTGGAGCAGAACCTGAGAGGATCAGACACAAATAAAACCTACATGTTAAAAACTGAAACACAAACACAACCAGAAACACAAACTGAAACATCACTCTCATTCACGTTTGGATTATTTTCTAGTCAGCAGCTCATTGTTGGCTGACATTTCAGACACTGAGATACACCCCATAGTTGTCAGCGACCATGCTCCAGTTTCTTTAACTCTGGTAAATAAAAAGACAATCCCACCAAGCAAAAACTGGAGGTTTAATACATCACTGCTTAAAGACGAAGGTTTTATAGAATTTTTTAAAAAGGAGTGGGGTTTATATTTAGAACATAATGACCTGCCTGGAACATCAGCATCTATTCTTTGGGAGGCAGGAAAGGCAGTGATGAGAGGTAAAATAATCTCTTTCTCATCACATAAGAAAAAAACGGAAAACAAACGTATTCAGGAGTTAGAAGAAATCATCAAGTCTTTAGAGGCATCCACAGAAGAAGAGTTAATGATCAAATTACGTAAAGCTAAATTAGAACTTCATGGAATTATTGACAAAAAGACACAATTTTTAGCACAAAGACTATGAATAGAAAACTTTGAACATAGTAATAAATCAGGTAAATTCTTAGCTAGCCAATTAAAAATAAATAAAGAGAAAACTACCATATCTGCTGTTAAAGACTCAACCGGGAATATAGTATATGACCCTGAAAGAATAAACAACACCTTCAGAGACTTTTACCAAACTTTGTACTCACCACAGATAAACCCATCAGATAATGAGATCAATGAGTTCCTTGACAGGATAACACTTCCTAAATTATCAGACAGCCAAGTTACAGTCCTGGACTCGCCACTAACATCAGCGGAGCTCCAGGAAGCCCTTAAATCCATGACGAATAGGAAAGCTCCAGGTCCAGACGGGTTCCCAGTAGAATTCTACAAAGAATTCTGGATCATTCTGGCTCCAATATTTTTCAGAATGGTGAGGGAAATCGAAGAGAGCAGCAGATTACAGCCAAACATGAATTCAGCCAATATTAGTTTCTTGTTAAAACCAGGCAAAGACCCGGCATTTCCTACCAGCTATCGCCCAATTTCTCTTATTAATGTTGATCTCAAAATAATTTGTAAAGCCCTGGCCAAAAGATTAGAGAAGGTAACTCCCTTCATAATACACCCTGACCAAACTGGTTTCATTAAAGGTAGACAGTCATCCACAAACTCACGTAGATTACTTAATTTGATAGATTTCTCTTACAGTAGAAACATAGAAACTAGTATATTATCTCTAGATGCAGAAAAAGCTTTTGATAGAGTTAACTGGAAGTTCTTATTTGCAACTTTACATAAATTTGGTTTTGGGAACTTCTTCATAAACTGGCTACAAACATTATACAGTTCACCAACAGCACGTGTCAGGACGAACGACCAGATATCAGCTAGCTTCTGTCTTCAGAGGGGGACCAGGCAGGGATTCCCACTCTCCCCCTCACTATTTGCTATCTTTATTGAACCACTAGCAGCAGCAATTAGGCAAACAACAGATATTAAAGGGATAAAGTGTAAGAAAATAGAACATAAGATCAGTCTTTATGCAGATGATGTTTTACTCTTTCTCCAGAATTCTCAATCCTCTCTCTCCCAAGCAATAGAACTGATAAACTCTTTTTCCAGAGTTTCAGATTACTCTATAAACTGGTTAAAATCCACAGTTCTACCAATTAATTTCTCATTTGTCAATTTGCTTAATACACAATTGGAGTCAGGGAATATCACATACCTGGGAATTAATATCTCTCCCAAGTTAGCAGATCTAACCAAACTGAATTACATCCCACTTTTAAGGAAAGTGGAAGATGATCTTGCAAGATGGAAATCCTTACCGATATCACTCATGGGGAGAGTTGCTACAATTAAAATGATGGTCTTACCCAGAATAAATTACTTATTCTCGATGATCCCAAACAAACCTCCAGCTGACTGGTTTAAATCTCTGGACTCCTCAATTACTAAATTCCTTTGGCAGGATAAACCTCCACGAATTAGCTTAAAAACGCTTCAGAAGACCAAAGACAGAGGAGGACTGGATTTACCCAACTTTTATTATTATTTCTTAGCCAACAGGCTGCAATATATACCAAGATGGTTGCAAGATAACCCATTAGACGAGTCCTGGTTAGATATAGAACAGACACTTTGCAATACGATAGAGCTTTCAGACATTATTAGCTCAAGCATAAGAAAACATGAAAGCTTCAAAAGTCTTAGTATAAGCACCTCTCTGACAGCATGGTGGGAGTATCTTAAAATGACAGAGTCTTCACTAGTACCATGCAGACGCACACCTATCTGGAACAATCCTGACATTTTGCAAAACAACAAAATGATGAACCTTCCGGACTGGAAAAATAAAGGAATCCTATACCTGGAACACATATATGAAGGATTGGACTTCATCCCATTTAATCAAATAGTCTCCCAATTTGGAATGGATAAGAATAGCTTTTTAGAATATCACCAAATTAAATCTGTAGTCAAACAAAAATTTAAGCTCAATAAAATAGAATTACAAACACCACCAAGGGTATTAGACTTTTATAATCTCAAACCCCCCAAACTACTGTCTAAAGTATATAAGACACTGTCCAAAATAGACGATAAAATTGCAATCCCTATTGAAAAATGGGAGGTGGATCTATCAGTTAGCTTTGACCAGGACTTCTGGTCCCAAACTTGTTTAAAAACTTTTAAAATGATCAGACACCCCAATTTACAATTAATTCAGTACAAAATTCTACACAGAGTACACTATACAGGTCATCGGATGTTCAAGATGGGGTTTGTGTCGTCTGACACCTGTACACACTGCACAAACAACATTTCTGACAATTACATTCATGCACTGTGGTCCTGCCCACCTGTCCAGGAATTTTGGGGTAGAGTATGTGAGGATCTGTCAAAATGTCTGAAATGTCATATCCCAACTTCCCCCTCTCTTTGTTTACTGGGACAGCTGCACGATGTCCCGACTGCAACATCTTTGGTTCACGTGGTTCTGACTGCCATAAGCATCGCTAAGAAAACTATCCTCTTGAATTGGAAAAATAGAGAAAGTCTCTGCATTAACCAGTATAGAAATCTTTTGTTGGATCATATTGCACTTGATTTAGCCTCTGCTTCCACTTCAGATGAATCTCTCTGGGCTCCTTTGATCGGTTCCATCACATAGCGAGGGTGGGGGGCCGTTGATGTTGTCCTGCGGGATGGTGAGGGTGGGGGGGGGGGGGGGGTGTGGGGTCTGAGTTTGGAGTATCCGGATGTTCCCTGGAGGTGGGTTCACTGGGGGTGTCTGGGACTGGGGGGCTGTTGCCCCCCTCTGGAGGTGCTTGGGTTGCCTTGGGGGGTGGACTGCTGGCGGTTGTGAGTGGGGCCCCTTGGGGATCTTGGCGGCGGCCATGGGTCACTGCCTGGCGGCTGCAATGCTCCTGGGCGGGTATGGGTGGGGGCCTGGGGGCTCGGGGTTTGGGGGTGGCCGGCCCCGTGTCGGGATCTGGGCGGGGCCTTGGGGGTCGGGTCCTGACATGTATGCTGCCGGGAAGAAGGCAGGAACACTCAGCAGTGCCTGGCCCGGGCTCGGGGGCATCAGGTAGACCTTGGCTCCTCTGCCGTTCCATCACAGGGGAGGGGGAGGTCCAGGAAGGGGAGGACCAAACCTTACCTGGATGTCCCATGTCATATATTCTGGAAGTTGTGCAAATGCAGGGGTGGGCATAGATATTCTGCTGGGATGGGGCTGGGTTGGTGCCCTCGGACTCCGTGAGGCTCTGTAATGCTGCTGCTTTGGGCCCTGGCAGGATGGGCTGGGGTCTCCATGCCCTGGGTGGCAGTTTGACAACAGAGGTGCCTATTGGGGCCAGTAGGGGAGCTGGCTCCCTGGAGGGCTAAGCCCAACCAGCCATTCCTCCCCATCCTCGCATATTTCTCTCCTCCTGCTCCCTCACATCATCACACAAACATACACATAGGACCTTGGGGGGTGGGCAAGTCAGGGAGTGCGGGTATGGACCCCATTTCCGCATTCCTGTGGCAACCTGCCCCCCAATTTTATTTGCACCTTATACACTTCCACTGACGACATTCCACACAAACACACACTTAGGGCCTTGGGAGTGAGCACATTCAACGGCATTTGGCAGGGGGATATTTCAGCCTCCTCCCGAGTGCCGGTGCCCACTTCCAATTTTAAACCGCACTTAGACACTGATGGCTGAGGGTGTAAGTGGGGTGGTGCGGTGGCATCAGCTGGCATATGCCGGATGATGCCCGCACTGCCCACTCACCACAGCCATGGAATACACCTCATGATCACACAACACTATATTGGAGCAGGTGGAGGGAGACTAGGGGTCTTAGCCACCTCTGTTGTTGCTAGGCTTCCTGGGGCTGGAGGCTAGGAGGGAGATCTGGCCGTCTGGTTGGGGTCTGGGGTGGTGGGTTGCTGTGCTCAGCGTTGGGCGGGGGAGCCTGCTCATCAGCACCCCAGCAGAAAGGGTCAAACTCTGGTTACCGGTGATGGTTGTACCCCATGTGCAGCAGTACCGGGACCAGAGTTAATAGGGTGTGTATGGGGAGCATGAGTGAGTGTCCGGCGTGAATTTTTGTAAGTCTTGGGTTTTATGTGCATGTGTGAGCATGAGGGAGGGAGTGTATGACTGTGTTTGTGTATGACTGTATATGTCAGGTGGGGCCTTTGGGTCCTCCCCTCTCCTGGAACTTCTCTTGATGATATAGATCTTTGTCCCCCCTCCCCCTGCCAAACCTGGTGTGGGGGCTTGTGCCATGGTCTGCCTGAGTGTTCGTGGCAACCGGGTCTGGGGGTTTAAGATTTTGGCATCTGCCTGATAGATCCCGGTGGCTACCTGGTGGGGTCTGGGTCCCTGGGCTCTGCTGGGTCCCCGGCGGGGGTGGTCACCCCTGGGTCCCGGGTCGCTGGGTCCCGGGCTCGGCCGGCTAGGGGGTGGGAGGCTGCGGGCAGGCCTGTGGGCTTGCCGCTGATATCTCCAGGGACTCTGCCGGCTGCTGGTTGTGGCCCCCCGGGGCGATCCTCTGTGCCTCTCGAGGGGGGCGGGGGCCTTTCTGGTTGCAGTCTCCTTGGGGTTCCTGCATTCTGGGGCAACGCCTGGATCTCTGGTACTTGGAGCTCCCCCCGTCTCCTGCGCATCTTTGGGGGGCGGATCTGTGGTCCCTCACACTCTCTGTTGGACGCTCCTATAGAGAAACCTTAAATAAACAAGCGCGTGTACACACACAGGTGCTCACATGGTGCTCTCAAAAGTATGGGCTTGGGCACGTTAAACACAGGTCTTAAGACTATGGTGGGCACTTAATGCGTTGTGATTTATTATCGTGATTCTTCAGTTAAGCAATGTTGATTATATATATATATATATATATATATATATATATATATATTGTTTTTTTTTTGTTTTTTTTTTTTCATCAAGTTGACGCAGTGATAGGTAGATCTTGTTGTATTGTTGTTGTGTCCCTTTTTTGTGTCCTTTTGTTTTATTTGTCTTTTTCTGCAGGTTTAGAAGCAGACTCTTGTTCATTGTTTATTTTTGTAGAACCCCCCCCCCCCCCCCCCCCTCCACCTTTTCTCTTCCTTTCTCTTTCACCTCTGTCTCCGTGTCTGGTCGGAATTACAAAGCATTCAACAACAATAACAATAAAGTTTTAAGTATCAGGCGTGACATTAAAAGCAAACGCTTTGATGCTCCACCTGAGAATAAATCTGTAAGGCTTGTCACCAGCATTCAGACATCAATTCTGCTTGCTTCACAGCCAGACAGGACACGGTAAAAAAAAAAAAAAAAAAAAAAAAAAGAGTTCAAAAAGCATAAAAACATTAAAAAGGTCAGAAACAGCAGAAAATCTCAGATAGATTAGAATAAACTTACAAGTTAAAACGAGACTCTGGATTTGAGTTTTAGAAATAAAATAAACTGAATTAAATTATTCAGAAATCAAAGAATTAAATTTTTTCGTGTTTTTGATGAAAAACTTCATAATTTCTAGTTTTAAAGAAAATCACGAAAATCTAAAGTTGTTATATTTCATTTTTGAAATCTTCACTAATATCCAGAAGAACGTTTATTTGACTACTAGAACATTCCCGAACCCGTTCAGGATCCGCAGAAAAACCGAACTTGGACCGACTAACTTGAGGCCTGCCCGGTTCTGACGCAGATAAACACCTCTGAGCAAGGCATCACACCTGGGCGGGTTCTGATCCGAACCCGTTCCATCAGAATCCCGGAGGAGGTTCGGTTCTGGTTTCTACAACACGACGCCCGTGTTTACCAATCAGAACCGGAACCCGCTGCTGACCTGATTTCGTCCCCTCCCTGGTTCTGACACTGTGGGTCGGGCCTTTCCGAACCACCATGCTGTCCGACGCCTCGAACCGAACTGACCCATCCAGGCTAATTCTGAGTCTCATGAGCAGTCCGGTACCAGGTCCCCGGAGACCCACCGGGAGACTTACCGAACATATGGATGTGTCCCTTAGTGACCGGGTTGAAGCTCCCGCAGGACAGAAGGATCACGTGCGTCTTACTGGTTTCTGTCATAGTGTCACGGTCCGATCCGGTCAGATTAAGTCCTTCTGTTGTTTCTGGATCCACCGCAGAGATGGAGAGGTGAGGCTGTTTGTGCTGCAGGATGCTGATCGGGCCAGAACCAGGAGCGTCTTAAAGAGACACACGCACTCCCAGCAGCCACCGCGCGGTCCCTAACCAGCATCAGCACCATGCTGATGCTGTTTAGATCCAGGTCCAGGACCAGCCCCATATGGGTCCAGGTCAAGGACCACACTGGGTTCTGGGTCCAGCACCATATGGACCGAGACCCCACCTGACAGATAGTGACAGGCTTCCTCCCTCATGCTCTCACATACAAAGTAAGACACACCCACTCACACACCGTGCAAAGCGACCCACCACTCCTGACCCCAACCAGATGGCCAGCTCCCACTCCTAGCCTCCAGCCTCCTACCCACACCCAAAGACCTATGTGCATGTTTGTGTGGTGACGTGAAGGAGCAGGAGGAGGAAAATGTCTGGGGGGCTTAGACCCTCCAGGGAGCCAGCTCTCCCACTGGCCCCAATAGGCACCCCTGTTCAGGGGCGCAGATAGGATTTTCAAACTGGGGGGGACAAAGTTTCAATGTACCCTCCCCCAAACACATGCACACACACACACACACACACACACACACACACGCATGCACGCACGCACACACACACACACGCACATGCACAAACTATGGCAAGCGCCTTAACTACAGCTCAGTCAGTTTGTGTAATTTCATCCAACGGTTTACGTAAAAACGAACACTTTTATATACGTGTTTGAAGCCATTATGCAGTGGAACGCTGCCAACAAAGCTCTGCCTGATCAAATGATAAATGATTTGCACTTGTATAGCGCCTCTCAGAGTAAGGACTCCAAGCGCTTTACACTACAGTGTATCTTTCATCCATTCACACACACATTCACACAATGATGGTGATGAGCTACGATGTAGCCACAGCTGCCCTGGGGCACACTGACAGAGGTGCCCCACTATTTAATTCAGTCATTTGTTATTCTCCCAATGAATTACTAACCAAAACCTCTTGCTTTATGCAAAACATTAAATGATTTTCAGCGTACCAATCTTTACAGAAAACATAAAAGCTCTAAAAAACTGCACATAAAATATAATAAGAAACGATATTCACTTATCACTTAGAGCAGTGGTTCCCAAACTTTTCAGCCTGACCAACAGATGTTCCTTCACATTTTTACGTTATTTAGAAATTTTCATTATATTTGGAAAGTTTTAATTTATATATAAATTTATAAATGTCTTTTAAAATTTTATATTTTACTTTTTTTACAATTATGTGACACACTTGACCCATACATGACGCATCGGCATCTGCCTCCTTTTACAGCTTTTCTTTTTTACATTGTTGCTACGTCTATCACATTAGCGGTGTTTTTACCATCATTTCTACATCCATCATGTCCCAGAGAAGGTTAAACCAACATCAAACCCAAAGTTTGGAGCTTGTAAACTCCACACACCTCTCGTGCAGCACCATCTGTCTGATGCTGCAGCAGCGTCAATCTTCCCAGCTGGATGAGTGAATTTCTTCATCAGAGTCAATATTCTGCATCATAATCAGAGTCAGTCATTATCAGACAAAGTGATCAGTCAACAAAGACCAGACCTGCCGGCAATTATACGTTTTATCTAATATTTGCGCTATCCATGCTGCCCACATCTCCTCCTCTCCCCGACTGGGAGCCTCACAGGGGGAGGAGTTTTTCAAACTCTTAAAAACTCTCAAACTTTGCTCAGCCTGAAGGTTCCACATCTCCACTGTCTTCTGGTGTAAAGTAGTAACTTCATGAGGGATCATATATGTACATGAAACTTGTTAAAGTCAGCAGTGAGGCTTATAACGAGTAAGTCCCAACACTGACAACAACGTACTGAAACTAGAACCAACATGCATAAACAGACAGATCGGTCCAGCCTACTTACACGGTTGGCCTTTTTTAGATACGCAGTAATCATTGCTTGCCTTTTTCGCTTCATCCTGCATCCTAGCAGCAACCACTTTGGTGCCTCTGGAGTCCGTGTTTGTTTACATCATGCTGCATTCACTGTATTTGGAAAAAGGAGCATCAAGCGCTTAACCTCCGATTTTGTTTTCTTTCTGGCCTTAGTGGGGGTCGGGGGGGGGGGGATCATTAAGACACTTAAAAACCATTAGAACCACCTTAAAATCGACCCTGAAACATACAGGGAGCCAATGCAATGTTTCTAAAACTGGTGTAATGTACTCCTGCCACCTGGTCTTCATCAGGACACGTGCTGCCGAATTTGGTAGTTGTAAACCTGAGACGCTCTTTTTGGGAAGACCAGAAAGCAGGGCATTACAGTAGTCTATTCTACTGGTGATAAAAGCATGCATCAGCATCTCCGTGTTGGCCCGAGAGAGAATAGGGCGGACTCTGGCGATGTTCTTTAGATGATAAAAACCTATTTTGTGATTTTTTTAATGTGTAGGATAAAAGTCAGCTCTGAGTCAAAAATCACACCCAGGTTCTTCACTTGTTCAGTAGGATTAAAAGACAGATTGTAGTTTCGGTAAAAGTTTCTCTCTCTGGGCCTCAGGATCGATAACTAAAACTTCAGTTTTGTCCTTGTTGAGCTGGAGAAAGTTCTCCGCCATCCAGGATTTGATGTCTAATATGCAGTTAAAAGTGCATTCATTGGCTGAGAGTCATCAGGAGACACGGAGATGTACAACTGTGTATCATAACTGTGAAAGTTGACTCCATGTCTCCTAATGACCCCGCCAAGAGGGAGCATATAAAGGTTAAAAAGCACTGGGCCTAAAATTGAACCTTGGGGCACACCACATGTAATCCCATGGACCCTCGAGGAACAGGTATCCAAACTCACCATGAAAGTCCTGTCTGTGAGGTAGGATGTGAACCATCTATGTACAGCACCAGAGGCAGATCTGTTTTAAACAAGTTAAAAGAACTGTGTGGTCTACTGTATCGAAGGCAGCACTTAGGTCCAGTAGAATCAACACAGTTACCTTCAGTTTATCATAATTCAATCTAAAATCATTTAAAATCTTCAAAAGGACCGCCTCTGTGCTGTGGTTCACCCTAAAACCAGAATGAAATTTCTCCAGGACATTATGAGTGTTGATAAAACCATTTAGTTGATTTAAAACCAACTTTTCTAAAATTTAGCTTAAAAATGTTAAGTTAGATACCACTCGATAATTGTTTAAATCATTCAAATCTAAATAGCTTTTTCCTTTCCTGCGAGAGCTGAAAGGCTTCAGGTGTACGGAGAGCTGTAGTCCAGGTGAGACACCCCACACACGTAACACCTGTGGGCAGAGCTACTCTGAACAGCCTTCTGAAGATTCACACCAGGAGCCTAACTGAAGTCTATGGGAAAGTTTTCCAACAGTTCACCTGAGGACACACACTGCTGAGAACATTTTCCTGTCCCAGGTGTGGAAAACGCTCGTCCCAGACTGATCCTCTAACCTACTTGTGATGCACCTGTGGACTCGTCAGCATTTAAGACACCTGATTGTCCACTCGGATCAGAAGCTGCATTCCTCTAACACCTGCGGGAAACATTTCATCACAATCGTCCGTCTGACAGCTCACCTGAGGCCTCACACAGGTGAGCCACCTTACATCTGCAGCATCTGTGGGAAGCGTTTCAAAGACTCTTGGGCTGTGAGGAAACACAGGAAGTTCCACTCTCACGTCAGAACTCGCAGCGCTGGAGGAGACCCGGTCAGCTTCCGGTGGACCGGACCTGGAAGTCTTTAAGAGCCAATCAGACGTTCGTTTGGTGACAAAACCAAACTCTACCAGTGAGCAGTGTTGAAGCTCACCTGGACCAGATCAAGTAACTAAACTCAACAGTTTAACCCTAGCAGAGGTGTGTGCTGGCTCCGCCTCCTTTAACAGATGCTACAGGTATGGCTTCTGCGGATGAATCCGAACACCTGAGAGACGCTCCGGATCAGAACCAATCAAAACTCCTGCTCCAGCTTTCTTGTTAAGTTTTTATTATGCTTAAAAAAGAAAATCCAAGACAAAGGAGGAAGTGATCAAAGAAAGAAAAATATATTCAAATATCTTCATACTTTCTATTCATATCTGATTAATGCAGAGAAAATAATCCTCGTAGTGCTGAAGTCCACTTCAATATAGACTTTATTATAACAAAATAGGCGAGGGTTAAACATCTCATCGTACAAGAACGGACTTTCCACACCTGGAGGGGCAGCAGGGCTCCAGGTCAGGCCACGCCCACACATCGCAGTCCTGGTAAGACACTGATGCTGCTGATGGACGTCGCCATGACGACCTCCAGGCTCCCGCTGGCCTCGCAGAGGGCGCCGCGCCGCGACTCGGTGCGGAAAACACGAAAATGTGCAAATTTAGAGTTTTTATTAAAAAGATTTTAAAACTATTTTTAAAGAGTTTGAGATAAATTTAAATATAAAATCTACTTTAATCTCTGATGGTTCTTTTATTAACATGAATAAGTTTATCTGTAAGGCAAAAAGGTCGTTTTCCTGCAGAAGCTGCTCTAATTACACAAACGTCCGCTTCCTCTTAAAAATAGTTTTATTGTGAATATGAGTGTTCGTACAGCTTTGGGATGTTTGCATAATCATGAGATGAACCATGTAAACTGCATCAGTGTTGGCACAGCGTGGTGAAGCTCCTGGAAGGAAAATGAGTGACTTTAGTCTCCGAGGAATTTTAACGCAAACGGCGCAGCTCACAAAAGAAAACGTTTAACTTTCTATACAAACAGTTTCGTTACCTTTATATATATTTGTTTTTGGCACTGAACTGTTTTAGTCATCGCTGTAGTTTAGTGAGCTGACGGTGTTAATAACCACTGGGCCGGGTTGGTGTGGAGCGGCGTGGCGCCCTCCAGACGCTGCAGCGCCCCGACGAGCGTCCCGCAGCAGCAAGGAGCAAAAAATAAAAATAAAAAATTACGGTGAGCAACGTAAAAAACAGACGTAGAAAGAAGTGGTGACGTCAGACGCTGAGGAGAAAGGGCTGATGGGAAATGAACTGGGGTTAACCGACATGCTGTTAAAGCTCAAACGTGCAAAGTTTTGCTTTTTGTGTCTCCTCTTCCTCTGATCCAACAAACGCCGCCTGAGATGAGGCTCCGCCCAACTGTTTCCTCACAGGACAAAAAAAACCCACAAACAAAAACAAAAGGGTGAAATCTGCTTCGTACGTTTCTTCTGCCTTCGTCACTTCCCACAATTCTTCTGAAGTTCTCCTCCCTTAAACATTAAGGAGCCGTACCGTGCTGTGATGTCACTTCCTGTGTGCTTTACTCAGGAAACTAATGATGAGTCCGTGGGGAGGGTGTGTGTGTGTGTGTGAGTGAAGAGGAGGTGAAGAAGCGTCTCATAACTTCTCCCTGGACAGAACCCAGATGAACGGACCCGACTGCTCCTCGATGATCTGCTTCACCTGGTCGTAGATCTCCTCCAGCGTGTCGCCCTGCACCACGGCTGCAGAACAACAACACGGTTAGCCACCACAACCAATCAGAGCACCAGAACCAGTTCCTGCTAAAGCCTTCTGTGGTTCCGACCCGTGAAATGTTCTGTGAACTCCTGCTCCAGTTTGGCCGCGCGGTCGAAGGTCTTCCTGCCCTGCTCCTCCGTCAGACGCTTGTTCATCTCCCTGCAGGACGGAAACAGCACATCCTGTCAGACTGACCAGAACCGGAACCAGCTGGGGACGATGATCCAGTGGTTCTGACTCACATGATGTTCTCCACAGATTTGGGTTTGATGAAGATGGCGATGGGATGAAGCAGAGCCAGCTGGAGTCTCTTGATGGCGTTTCCTGAAACATCCAGGATGCAGTGTTTCCCCTGAACGCACCACAGAGAACACGTTAACGGGTCAGACGGAACCAACTGGATCCTACCGGACCGGGTCTGTGTGTTGTGTTCGCCGTACCTTCTCCGCCACCGCTCGGACCGACTGCACGCTGGTTCCGTACAGGTGGTTGTTGTACTGGCCCGCCTCGATGAACTTATGTTCCTGGATGTCCTTCTCCATCTGCTCTCTGGACACAACAAAGTGGTAGTCCCGGCCGTCCACCTCGTAGTCCCGCTTCGGCCGGGTCGTATCTGAGACGGAACATAACCACAGCCAACATGATGCTGGTCCAGATGGGACAAATGTGAGGATCAGGTTCTGGACTTACGTGGGACGCAGGAGCCAAATTTATCAGGGAACTCTGAGATCAAGTCGTCGTTGATCCGGTCCTTCATCGGGCCGAGGATGATGACGGGTCGGCTGTAGGTCACTGAGAGGAGAACCAGAACCAGAACCAAGGGTTAGCATCAGGAAACGACCTGCAAGTACTGGTCCCACTGAGGAGCTGGTTGGGTCTCACCTTCCTGCTGAACGACGGGTTCATATGACAGGACGTACTCCTCAGGTCCACCTGGAGACAGAGGTCAGAGATCAGACACACAAAGAAGAAGAAAATATCATTTCTATAGCGCCTCTCAAGATAAAAATCACGAGGCGCTTAACAGGCTGGGGGGTGGGGTTAAGATGAGGCTGCGACAGGACCCTTGTTTGACATCAGGTTTAGGGATGATCATTAATCAGCTGTTGTGGGTTAGTTTTGTTTCCGTAGCCATGGAAACGCTCTAATGCGGACTCAAACATCAGGTGTGATGTCACGCTCCCACTGTCCAATAAGCAGCCAGAGCTCGTTAGTGTTTGCTTGTTAGTGAGTCGGATCGGCGTCAAACTTACGGTAGCTACTCTCGCTATCGCTGGCGTTAGACGTCACGTGTTCTGGAATCAAACACAGGACACAGCGGGTCAGCCAGCGCCGTCCGAATTAACCTCAAAAACCCAGAATGAACTTTACTCTTCATCACATGTTCAGACCCAGCCTCGCAAAACAAGAGGTTCTGGACCCAGACCCAAACGGGGAACATGAAGATGGGCGGAACCGTTTCACCAACAGACTGAAGAGCGATTTCAGGTCATTCACACCGGTGCTGGGCTTCTCACGATAAAAATGTAATTAGTTACAAGTTAGTAACTTAGTTACCACATTGTAAAAGTAATTGGTTACCTAGCAAAGTAAATTACATTACTTTATGTTCTATAACGTGAAAGATTCTTCCTCTCTAGAACGTTCTCATGGATATCTGGAGTGTTGGTTCCTACGGGGAACAGTAGAAGTATGGACATCTGCCTGATCAATCCCGGTGGCTGCCTAGTGGGGTCTGGGTCACTGGGCTCTGCTGGGTCCCCGGCGGGGGGTGGTTGCCCCTGGGTCCCGGGCTCAGCCGGCTAGGGGGTGGGAGGCTGCGGGTGGGCCTGTGGGCTTGCCGCTGATGTCTCCCGGGACTCTGCCGGCTGCTGGTTGTGGCCCCCGGGGGCGATCCTCTGTGCCTCTCGAGGGGGGCGGGGGCATTTCTGGTTGAAGTCTCCTTGGGGTTCCAGTGTTCTGGGGCAGCGCCTGGATCTCTGGGACTTGGAGCTCCCCCCGTCTCCTACACATCTTTGAGGGGCAGATCTGTGGTCTCTCACACTCTCTATTGGACGCTCCTATAGAAAAACCTTACATAAACAAGCGCGTGTACACACACAGGTGCTCACATGGTGCTCTCAAAAGTATGGGCTTGGGCACGTTAAACACAGGTCTGAAGGCTATGGTGGGCACTTAATGTACTGTGATTTATTATCGTGTGACTGTTCAGTTAAGCAATGTTGATTATATATTTCTTCATCAAGTTGACGCAGTGATAGCTTGATCTTGTTGTATTGTTGTTGTGTCCAATTTCGCTTTCGCTTTTTTTTCTAGTCTTTTTCTGCAGGTCTAGAAGCAGACTCTTGTTCATTATTGTTTATTTTTGTGGACCCCCCCCTCCCCCCTCTCACCCCACCTTTTGTCTTTTCCTTTCTCTTTCACCTCTGTCTCCGTGTCTGGTCAGAATTACAAAGCATTCAAAAACAATAACAATAAAGTTTTAAGTATCAGGCGTGACATTAAAAGCAGAAGCTTTGATGCTCCACCTGAGAGTAAATCTGCAAGGCTTGTTACCAGCATTCAGACATCAATTCTGTTTGCTTCACAGCCAGACAGGACACGTAAAAAAAAAAAAAAAAAAAAAGTATGGACATCTGGAACACATATCCAGTTGGCTTAATAAATGTTAAAAAAGACTACCATCATTTTAGGGATTATCAGAGTTCTCTAACTTGATCCTTACTAGTACAGATTGAACCCTTCGTTAGAATTTCCATAGAACATCTTAGCTGTTGATGTTTTTATTTAAACTAATAACAGAAAACAATTAGCGCTATGATTACTGCTGTATAACATTACAGAGAGGTCCGATTGTTAATTACATGTCAAAATGGCTTGCTACAGCCGTGGTATCATCTTGCCTGTACTGTTTCACTCATCTCCTCACCCTGGGCACAGCCACTGCTGCAGCTCACCGCTCCTCACGTGGATGGGTCACATGGTGATTTAATTTCATCAGTGTGTGACAACTAATGAGACTTTAACATAAATAATTAATATTCAAAACAAAATTATTTAAAGCTTTTTTTGGTTAAGTCATTTTTTTCATAATTTTTTTAAAATGTGCCTGTAATTTATATATTTTTTATTTAACTTATATTTTTCTTCCCAGGAGGATAAACTGCTTGAGATGTGACATCTTGTTTTCGAGCAGGTCCTCCTACCATACAACAAGTAAAGAATAAGAAGGCAAAGTCGTTGAACCACAACAAACTAAGAGATAAAAAAATAACACTTGCTGTGGCTTACCCCATGTATCTATAGGCATACTTGTAACAATATAAAATGCACATACACAATCATTAACAAATTAAAATTTAACGATAGAAAAACAACATAAATTGAGTGCGGCTACGATATTAAACACAATAGGCAAAACTATTACAAGTTGGCTTCACACATTTATATCTGGAGGTGCTTCTGAAGACCAGATGAAGTCCAGCTGATTGCTCCTTCCAGGCTGTTGCTCCCAGACTTTGGAGCGTCTTATCCGTACGGAGTTCTGACAGCCTGGTGACCTTTAGAGACCCTGTCATTTAAATCTGCTTTAACCTAAATCTACTGTTTTTCTTCTTTTACAACTAGAATTTATATAATCTTTCATTTATTTTATGACATTAATGATCATTTTATAACTTCATGACTATATTTAGTTATTTTTAGGATTATGATTGAGTGGGCTCTGTGATGAGTGCTACAGAAGTAACATTAATGCCAACTGAAGGAAAAATAGCTTTCACATATATTTAATAACAAAAATGCACAGAGTCTTCACCAAGGCAGGCTGCCTAGATGTCTCGTCTGATTGGTTTTTCCCACTGAAATGCCGCTCCAACACCAAACTGGTGTGCCTTCAGAAAACCTCAAACCGTTTAAAAGAAGGATTCACGTCCACTTAAGTGCACGACTCCACACCGGAGCTGACGAAGAAGTCTAAATCAGCCTCTAGTGTCGTTTTGGTGAATGCTGCTCTCTCCCTCACCCGCTCGCCTGCCTCGGGGCTGAGAGACAGCCATTTTTGCCAGCTCTAGCAGCACCGTGTAAGGAAAACAAAATGGGAATATAACCAAAATATCCAGCTTTGTCACGATGTGCTCATCTCTGAACACACACACACACACACACACACACACACACACACACACACACACACACACACACACGCACGCACACACTGCTGCTCTCGTAACAGGAAAAAACCCGGATGTCTATAAAAGTTGACACAACAGATCCCGGACCAGCCAGGAGCGCTAGAAAAAACCCAGCTTTGATGATCTCGTCGTTTCAAATCGATAAAACGATAATCGTTCAGCTCTACATGAAAACACGCCGAGACCAAACAAGTGGACGGGTTCTGAAGGTTCTGAAGTGAGGAGGGGTGGGTGGGGTTCTCAGAATCTATCAGGATCCGGCCCGTCTCCTTAGAAAGGAACAAAAACTAAAAGTTTCCTATAAAAACATAAAAGTTATAATAAAATAAAATAAAAGCAGAACAACAGTTTTTCACTTTCCTGCATCTGTAGCAACTTTTCTGGTTTTCATAGCAACCGCAGATAAAACTATTTCTACTTCATTAAAACAAGAACAATGAGTAAAATTCTGTGAAATCCAAATCAAAGCCTTTGTCTGGTTTCTGATCTGAGAGGATCCTTGTGGGGGTGCTGCTGTTTACTTGTTGTTGTTTACTCACTGTGACTTTTGGGCATCATGTCATCGTTGTTGTCCTGCAATAAGCAGCAGCAGAAAGAAAAACCACAGAAACAAGAAGTTACTGGGTTCCAGTGACAGACGGAGAGAGCAGAGGAGGTGGCTGTCACGGCGTCAGGGCGGCCATGTTGGCTCCAAACAGGAAGAGATAAGAGGAGCTTCCTGTTCAGGTTCCAGATCAGTTGTAGTCTTATCATTTTCTCATTTATCGTATGTGATGATGGCTGCATCACCGCCTGCCCCATCGCCGTGACGACCGCCTAGCATCACGCCGCTACCAGCTGATCTCTCTTCCTGCCACCGACCAATCGGCTGTCCAGTACTTACGGTCGACGTCGCTGGTCTCCTGCTCGCTCGACTCTTTGCTCTTGTAGAACGGAAACTTTCGGGCAAAGAGGTTCTTTTTACGCTTGTCATTGATGGACTGCTGAGGAGGAGGAGGAGGTGATGGGGTAAACACAAACAGGAGGAGATGAGGGGGTTCTGATGGTGTCGGTTCTGACAGAATCAGGAGTTCTGATACTAAAGATAAACAAAACTGTAATCTAAGAACCAAGCTGGATCAGAACTGGGCCATGCGATTCCGGTTCTGACCCCTTTCTGTAGGTATCATGACTGAGGCTGGGGTTTCCCAGAGGGACTGTGAAGGCAGAATAGTGAAGAAGAGGAGGAAGCGTGCTGAAGACGTGCAGAAGCTACAAGATGATCCACTATGGGTCAGGTCCTGGTCCTACCGGACCTGATCTGAAGACAGGTCCGTTTCTCTATCAGCTGTCTATAGAGCTCTGGGAGTTGACGTCACTTCTCCCAGCATGCAACAGTTCAAATTGAAACGGCACCATCTTGGCAGGCAGTAGACCGCATCTAGGCTATTTATTATTGTAAGAAAACTCAGGATGCCAGAACAGACGCGGACGAAACAAGGGAAGAGCCTTCTACAGGATTCCCCAAGATCCGGAACGCCGCAAACATTGGATCATCCTAATAAAACGCGCTAGTGACCGGGCTGAAATGAAGCTGTGGGATCCCGATAGTAAAGGTTTTCGCTTATGCAGCGACCACTTCATATCAGGTACTTAAACCAACGTTTCCTCAACTGTGTATGGTATTTATTTTAAATGCTTTTATTATGATTCTTAGTGGGCTTCCTAAACTTATTTTGGCGTGGCTTTTTCTGTCTTATTACTCATAGCAACAAGTAAACATCACGTAAAATGTTGTCTCGTGCTTCTGCGTGCTGCCGTTTACGTGGTTTATGATCACAGCAATTAACCGGCTAAGCTGTATTTAATTTTAAGCAATGGTTGATCAATTGTCAGATCACACATAAAAATCACTTTGGATTGCTATTATCTGTCTCACCGAGACAGATCTCAGACAGATTCTGAGACGCTCCTGCCTGACATATTTATTTTATTCACGGAAAAAAATCAGTCTAGTGATTTCTCTTGGCGTTCAGTTTATACATTTGTAGCGGAAATCCACACTTTATATCCTCGGGTTAACTTTGTTTGGACTCACACGGAGAAGAACAATAACATTTTCACTCAAAAGTTTCTTTCACAATTAGCAGAAAAAAGGGGGAATTTGAAACTGGCCTACAATCGTATAAATTCCGATTTTCGAACATCTGGCTAACTCCTACATTTTGTCCCAGGAACGTAAATTTTACCACTTCTTTTCCCTCCTTAAGCAATCAAGAAGCCGGACATTATCAGGACTTGGTCTGTCTTACCTCAACCTGCCAAGAACTGACTCTCCCCAAGGCCGGGATGCTTGTCAAACTTCTCAAGGGTCATTCTGGAAGATTCCAGGATTTAGTCTTTATGAAAACCCTGGTATTTTTCAGTTTATCCATAATCAAAAGGTGTTTTAGGTTGTTCACCATTAAAATTCAAGGTGTTCCAAGTAAATGTTTAAACTTTTATCATTTACAAACCTAAACTGCTTGTGTTTTTTTCTTTCATGTTAACTTCTGCCATTGTGTTTCACCAGTTCAAAACCATTCTAAAAGTGATACAGTCAAGCTTAAGACCTGAAGTTAGTTCTTTTCTGTTTAAAGTCATACTTTTTGATGCTTTATTTGGAATTACTTTGTTAAAATTGTGAGCATGAATCTCTCATGGTTGGAAGACTGGGTTATTTGAAAGAGCCACAGTGCCATCAAGTGGTTAATGAGTGAAATACATGTGGGTGTGACCAAGAAGTTTATAAAACCAGAGTTCAGACCTCGTTCGCGGTGGTAGGAGAAATAAGAAAAGGATGCCTTAAGCACAAATCCCTGCGGGCTGTTTCCATCTGGCCTAGCAGGACCCGGCGCTTTACAGTTGTCAAGTAATTAGCTCTCAAAAGTTACGGTAAAACTTTGAAGCAGCTCAGTTTGTTTTGTTTTGACTTCCTACGTGAAACCAGAAGTCTGCGTGTTCGGTCGAGTTCTCACATTAAGAGTAAAAGCAATTTGGAACAGTTTGATGATTCGGCTCCGTTTGGGATAATTTGGGCCCGCGATCTGAATTCCACGTTTCGAGGCCGCTAAAGTGAAGGAACCTTGAGTCAAGCCACTACGGGAGAGCACCTCCTTCTACATACCACAGATGCCGTTGACCTAAGCTGAGGTGCCAAAAGGTCCTACGGCCCCTGAAGACCGCATTCAAGCTTCTGGACCCAACTGAACCAGCACACAGGACACCTCTTTGGCGACGGAAAAAGGTATGTGAAGCATCTTAGCTGGCTGACTTATGTGCTAAGCCCGATTAGTGAATTCAGATTTGTCCATTTCTTTAATGGCGTGTTTTTATTTCGATCCCAGATTCACGTTAGCCTTCATGATCCCCTTCCTTCTTCTGCCATAACAAGCCACACACACACACACACACACACACACACACACACACACACACACACACACACACACACACACACACACACACACACACACACACACACACACTTTGTTACCCTTTCAGAAATTATTCCTAAGTTACTATAATCCTATGTGTCACCAAATTTCCACTTTATTACAAATCAGTTATTCCATATCACTGCCATAAAGCTTTGGGTTAACAATTGTCTTAATTCCATGCATGAAACGATAAGCTGTGTTTGGTTCTTTTGTCCATGCCTTAACTGATGTTTGTAATTTTCATCTAAACGATCCAGTTTTGTAACTCACAAAACGTAAATAACGCCTGATCATTGTCTAGTAATTCTCGGGAATAATCGGCGAATTGTGTCAAGAATTCATCCTTTAGATTAATTTGTGGTGTTAACTCTGAGACTGATTACATTGCAAAGATATAGATATTAAATCCAACGGTCCAGTTCCGGAAACTGGTGGTGCCCCGATTAAACAAGCTAAATCTACACCACATTTGAAATATAGATATAAATCTATATTTATTGCTACACATTCAAACAACACAGCACTCTATTTAAACTTCTTACATGTAAATCTATGTATTTGTGTTTTTGTTTAATTAGTTTTATAAATTATAAATGTCAGGACTTCACAATTCCGGTAAGAAGTCCGCTCCGACAGCTTCTGGAGTTTTTAAAGTATCCCAGGGGCACGGTAAGGGTCGGAGATGTTAAGTCTATTTAATTTCTGACTATATATAATGATTTCTTCGGTTTTAAAGTGTGAAGTAAACTCCGATGGGAGTAAAATCCAAGCCGATCCCGTTCATTTTGTTTACCTTTGCCTGCCAACATGGCGTCTACTCTGAGAGTCACGTGACGTCCGGAGCTCTATCGATCCCAAACAAACCCTAATTAATCATTCGTTTGTAATAAACTAATCAAAGGAATCAGACGACTTAAGATTTTTTTTCTTCAGAGTAAAAACAAACATTGATGCCAATTCGTCAGAATTCCAGAAGGATTCCCAGCTGGGAATACCAGAACCAAACAAATATACATTTATGAACTTGCAGATTGGTGTTGGAGCCACTAGAGGGTGGCATGGTGCCCTGCAAACAGCTGATTGTTTTTATAATTACCACATCCGGATAGTTTGCTTTGTTAATCAGATTCAGATCAATAGTTTATAAAACTAGAATCTGTTAACCCAGTTGCTGTTAGCATGGTTACCATGGCAACGAAGGAGAGGAAGCAGCCAGTCAGACATCAATGCCAAGCGTTTCATTGTGTAAGAGGAGGAGGCAGGGGATGGGGGGGTCATGCGTGTTTTGTGGGGAACGTTTTGGTGACGCGTGATAAAGCTGGCTAAAGGAGGCGGAGCTCCTACTGCTGGTCAACCTGAACATGCTGCTACCGTTGTAAACATTAGTGTCATTAGTAGGAGATCAGAAGGCAGCGGCTTGAACATGTTATAAACACACGGAACCAACACGCTACAGACACACGGGACCAACACGCTACAGACACACGGAACCAACATGCTACAGACACACGGGACCAACACGCTACAGACACACGGGACCAACACGCTACAGACACACGGGACCAACACGCTACAGACACACGGGACCAACACGCTACAGACACACGGGACCAACACGCTACAAACACGGGATCAACACGCTACAGACACACGCGATCAGCACGCTACAGACACACGGGATCAACACGCTACAACACATGGGACCAACACGCTACAGTCACACGGGATCCACATGCTACAGACACACGGGATCAACACGCTACAGACACAGGATCTACATGCTACAGACACACGGGATTAACACGCTACAGACACAGGATCTACATGCTACAGACACACGGGATCAACACGCTACACGCACGGGATCAACACGCTACAGACACACGGGACAAACACCCTACACGCACGGGATCAACATGCTACAAACACACGGGACCAACACGATACAGACACACTGGATCAACACGCTACAGACAGACGGGATCAACATGCTACAGACACATGGGATCAACACGCTACAGACACATGGGATCAACACGTTACAGATACACGGGATCAACACGCTACAGACACACGGGATCAACACGCTACGGACACACGGGACCAACACGCTACACACATGGGATCTACACGCTACACACATGGGATCTACATGCAACAGACACACGGGATCAACACCCTACAGACACACGGGACCAACACGCTACAGACACACGGGACCAACACGCTAAACACACGGGATCTACATGCAACAGACACACGGGACAAGCACGCTACACACACGGGATCAACATGCTACAGACACACGGGGCCAACATGCTACAGACACACGGGATCAACACGCTACACACACACACACACAGGATCAACACGCTACAGACACACGGGATCAACAAGCTACAGACACACAGGATCAACACGCTACAGTCACACGGGACCAACATGCAACATACACAAGACCAACACGCTACAGTCACACAGGACCAACACGCTACAAACGGGACCAACACGCTACAGACACACGGGATTAAAACACTACAGACACACGGGACCAACATGCTACAGACACACAGGATCAATACGCTACAGACACACGGGACCAACACGCTACACACACACACGGGATCAACATGCTACAGACACACAGGACCAACACACTACACACACGGGATCTATATGCTACAGACGCACAGGACCAACACGCTACACACACGGGATCAACATGCTACAGACACACAGGACCAACATGCTACAGACCCGAGACCAACATGCTACAGACACTAGACCAACATGCTACAGTCACACAGGACCAACATGCTACACATGGCACCAACATGCTACAGACATATGGGATCAAAACGCTACAGACACACGGGACCAACACGCTTCAGACAAACAAGATCAACATGCTACCGACACACAGGATCAACAGGCTACAGACACACACAAGATCAACATGCTACACACACAAGGGATCAACACGCTACACACACACACACACACACAGGATCAACACTCTACAGACACACGGGACCAACACGCTTCAGACAAACAGGATCAACACGCTACAGACACACAGGACTAACACGCTACAGACACACACAAGATCAACATGCTACACACACACGGGATCAACACGCTATACACACACACACACAGGATCAACACGCTACAGACACACGGGACCAACATGCTACAGACACACGGGACCAACACGCTACAGACACACAAGACCAACCTGCTACAGACACATGGGACCAACCTGCTACACATGAAAGATGCAGCAGAAACTACCTGAAGTGAAACCATCTGGAGTTTTAACTCCAATCCGGTCCAACTCACCCCTCGGTCTCGAGACTTGGCATTAAACTTCACCGTCTTTAACCTTGCTCTCTCCTTCTTCTCCACCCTTCAGAGAAAACCACAGAAGACAAAACAGCTCAACTTCTCTCTTACAAAAACAAGAAGTTTGACCAAAAGGGCATCCTGGACCTGAGGACATCCACCCATGGAAGGATCTTTAGTATTTGTGGTTTTATTTTTGCTCATCAGTAAAACTCTCCAGCAGAAGATGAATAAAATGTTCATACGGATTTTTTCTGATGTCGTTAGAAATCAAACAGATCTGAGATCAGAACTGAAGACAGACCAATATACCTCGGTTGTACAGCAGAATTAAATTCAGACACATCCATGGGCAGCTCAGTGCTGCAGCAGAGTTATAATGAATGCCCTGAAACATAGCTGTAAAGGGAAATTTCCCTTTATTCATCGGTTTTCTATTCAACACTCGGTCTGTTCAATAATTTGGTTGGTTAACTTTGTTTAAAGGTGTGGAAAACTGAAAATCAAGTTTTAATGACTATCTCTGATTCTAACCTATCTCCTGTATCAACTTCTGAAAGAAAACAGACGGTGAAACTCCAAGATTAAAAAAGCCATCGGCTGACCGCTACATAACAGCAAACCCCAAATCTGTCCCTCTGTAATCAGAGAGATGTTTGTGGGACTGACCTTCTCTTGCTTGGGATGACTCCCACCTCCTCCTGCTCCCCCTGAGGAGTCAGGTGCCGGGCCTGCCACCATTCGTCATCCGAGGCGTTAACCACATGGAGGATGTCCCCGAACTGGAAGTTCAGGCCCTGACTGGGAAGTCCTGAGTCCCTCGTTTTATCGTAGTCAAACAGAGCTCTGCAGCACGCAAACACACACACACACACGCACACGCACACACACACACACACACATCAAAACTTCAGTCCAGATTAAAAAAATTTATTGTTCATTTTCTACCTGAACCTAAACCTGCTTTCTGCCCTCCAGGTGACCTTTGACCCTACCTGACGTAAAGTGACCTCTTCTGACTGGTCCGTAAAGATCCAGATCCAGAGCTGATGCTACTGTTCATCATCTGCTCCCTCAGGTCGTGGATCTTGGCCTCAAAGCGGCTGTACTCTGAGACGAGACCAAGCCTGTAAGCGATTAGCAACACAGCACAGGTCACATGACCACCACAGTCAGCTCACCTTCTGGCCTGTAGTGGGCAACGATGGCCACAGTCTGCCCGGCATTCTTCAGGGCGGCGGCGGCCTGCTCATGAGTGGCGTTTCGGAGGTCCACCCCGTTCACCTGGAAACAGGAAGTTCTGTTTTAATTAGACCCAAACAAATAAAGTATTTGTTCTGAAAACAGAAAAAATGCTGGAAGTGCTGCAGGGGTGTAAGAAATGTTATCTGGTGCTCTATTTTGCCAACAAAGTATTTGTTCTGTTGGAACTTCCTGTTGGTCTCCAGGTCTCAGGTGTGTGTACTCACAGAGACCAGGCGATCTCCTTTCCTCAGCTCCCCGCTGAGGTCAGCTGGACCTCCGGCAAGGATGAAGGAGATGAAGATGCCCTCCCCATCCTCCCCACCCACAATGTTGAAGCCCAGACCTGTTGCTCCTCTGTGCAGAACCACCTTCCTGGGCTCCCTGTTGGAGGACACAGCTGTCAATCACCCTGAAGTCATGTGACCTGACTCAGAGGAAGAACCACAGGGATGATGTGTCAGGTTTCTGCCACTAGCGGGTGCAGCAGCAGTTCCTCATCCAACCATCCCACCAGCAGAATTCATTCCTTCATAGAAAACATTCATGTTCTCACCGTGTGACGTCGTCTTCTCCCAGCATGCTCTTCGGCGTGGGTGAGTAGAGCCCTGGCGATGCTGGCGGGGGGAGGGTCTGAGCCAGGAAGTTGGGGGGGCTGATATGGTTCTCTGTGTGCTGCGAGTACGCTGGAATGCAGACAGTGAACCGAGTCAGGAACACTCGACTAGACCCGTTTTCTCTACAGGACCTCCTCCTCCTCGCTCCACCTGATCCTCCAACTTCTTCTTACCTGTCAGGCTCCTGTTACCATGTAACAGGGCCCGACAGTGTGTGTGTGTGTGTGTAACTGAGACGATGAAACACACAAGTGTGTTTAGGAGCTGAGCTCCCTCAGAAGGAGCAGGAAAAAGGAGGGAAGCAGCAGTGGGAATATTGACCTCTTGTGTATGATGTCATGCCGCTCATGGGACCGCCCCCTTCGCCAAGATGGATGGCAAAGAACCTGTTTACACTCGCTGCACTGCACCAACACCCCAGGATGTGAACTACACTCGTCCTTTTATTCCCTCTTTCAAAATAAAATAAAAAAAAAGTCCAGAAGATGTCTGACGACAGAAAGAACAGATAGAAGATCGTCTCATGAAAAAAGTCAGACAATAACAATGTTCATGCACCCGTGACTAAAGGAGAACAAAGACATACAGCTAATTTGTGATTTGTCTACGGAGATGGAGGGAAACGTGGGTTTGGAGGAGAAGGAGGAGGATCAAGGACAAAAAATACATAAACACAGCAGTAGAAACACTATCTGAGACCAGAGACCCCATAACAGCACTACGCCCTCTGTTGTCCTGGAGGGGAACTGCTACACTAAACTCCTCAGGGAACAAAGTCCAATCTGGGCTTCAGCAGCAGGAGCAGACCTACAACAACGGGGGAGGAGCAGACCTACAGCAGCAGGAGCAGACCTACAACAGTGGGGGAGGAGGAGGAGCAGACCTACAGCAGCAGGAGGAGGAGGAGCAGACCTACAGCAGCAGTGGGAGGAGGAGCAGTCCTACAGCAGCAGGTGCAGTCCTACAGCAGCAGGAGCAGACCTACAGCAGCAGGAGGAGGAGGAGGAGCAGACCTACAGCAGCAGGGGGAGGAGGAGCAGTCCTACAGCAGTAGGTGCAATCCTACAGCAGCAGAAGCAGACCTACAGCAGCAGGTGGTCTGCTGTGAGGAGGAACTCACAGCTAGTGATGTCTGGCGGTGCGAGGCTCTCGTTCATGAAGACTCCGGAGGGTTTGGACACCTTCAGATAAACTACATCAGGTGTGTTCTTCAGAGCAGTGACGGCGTGTTCGTGGGTCACCTCCTCCAGACAAACACTGTTTACCTGGACACAAAAAACATGACTGCTGAGTGGGACCCACAGGTCAAAGGTCAACTGAGGACACAAAGACTCACAGCCAGTAGCTTGTCTCCGATCTGCAGCTTCCCGTCTTTCTGAGCCGCTCCGCCTTCGATGATCTTGGTGACGTAGATGCTGTTGTCCCCCGGGATGTGCTGGTTTCCCACTCCGCCCGCTATACTGAACCCCAGACCTGGAACAGCAGGAGACCTCGGTCAGGAGGACTGGACTGGTTTCTGACCCGATTCAGAGTAAAGCATCGTTAAGTGAATCAGTGTGTGTGTGTGTGTGTGTTGTCAGAACATCCTGGGGTTAGAACCCTGGTTCTAAATGTGAGTATACGGCCCTGTACTGAAGGGTCCGAGTCTAAGAGCCCTGACCCGGTTCTGGTTACCTTTAGGCCCCTTCACCAGCTTGAGCTCCATGACTTTCTCGGAGACGGGTTTCCTCCTGCGGATGTAGAGCCGGACAAGAGATCCAGCCTCCTTCAGCGCCTCCACGGCCCGACTGTGGGTCACATCCCGGACGTCCACCTCGTTCACTCTCAGGATGACATCATTGACTCTGAAGGAAACAGAACCGGACCCATTCAAGTTTCACACTAGAAGTGACAGGAACTGGTTCTGACCGGCACCAGAACCGCCCCTGTTCTGGGTTAGGGCGTTTCTCCCGGGGAGAGCACTCGAACACGAGGAGCTTCACATGGACCAAAAACAAAACCAAATCCTAATGATCTTCAAACAGACCAATGAAAAAATAAATCATAAATCATCATAAAACCAATGATTTAGGTAACAGCAGCTGCTTTCAGAGGGTCTTACACGTCTCTCACTGACAAATTCAAGCACTTTTCAAGCACCATCCAGCGAAGACCAAACACTACATACGGACTCCCCCTCACATTTATTAGTTATTAATAGGGACGGTCCTATCTGACCTGGCCTGATCAAGGTTGGATATAAGCTTATAATGCAACTAGCATGACCTTTGCCCAGCAGCAACACTGATCGATAGGCTACAACACAAGAAGAAAATCCTACTGTTATGGAAATTTTATGTTTATTGACCCAATCAACTGAATGTAGTATGTATTGCTCTATGCCTCCTTGCATGCCCACTTATTCAGACACACCCACACAAGACACACACACAATCTCTCTCTCTCTCTCTCTCTCTCTCTCTCTCTCTCTGTAATCTGTAGTGTAATTCCCAAATGGATCAGGGAATTTTTCCCGTATGCGTAGAACACAGCAGCTTGGAATTGGTCTCCGACTTCCTCTTCCCAGACGCCCATCTTGCCAGACTGTAAACTGACGATACGCAGCAAAACGAAACTCTCGGTTGTCTGTGCCCACATCTTGGTTGTCCTCTAAGGCGAAGATGTCGTTCCAGGTCATCCTCACTAGACACAGTGTGCCCTCATCGAAGCAGTATAGCTCCAGGTGAGCACTTCTGATTAGACAGAGCTCTGGAACCTGCCTACAGCACAGATTTTCAATCTGTGTAGGCATGCGTTGGCAGTTCTGGCAAGTGCACCACGCAGGCTGCCCTCGATCAGGAAGATGGTGTCCTGACGTCTCTTGCCGAAACTCCAGGATATCCAGCATCACCCGTGGAAGACGGATCACCACTCTCTCGAGAATATTATCTCTCTCCTCCTGGCTCAGGTGTTGTAAAGCTGTCTAGAACATATGTTTACATGACCAGATTCATATCTCCAGTGAGTGATATGTTTTAGTTTTTGGCCTCTCTCTCTCCTTGGCACGGTGTGGTGGTGAGGGCTGTGAGAGTGGTGGATTGTTTGTTTTCTGGAGGTGGAAAAGTTCTTCAGATAACTTTTTTCAACTTTTCTTGCTTTCCTTGGTGTTTGGAGGTTGTGTGTGGTTTTGTTGCGGTGCTTCCGTGCCGGGATGGCGTCTCAGGCAACGCCATCCCTGTCTTTGAGACACGGGGCAAGAGCAGAGCCTCCGTCCTCCACTCCGGTGGAACAGGTACTGTCAGCAGTTGGAGACCAGGTGGGACATGGAAATATTTTGTTTGCCTCGCGCATAAACAAAGGGCTCGTGGTGTTTCTCGAAAGTCAAGAGCAGGTGGGTCAGCTTGTGCAGAACGGGATTCATGTAAATGGTGAGTTTTTACAGTTTTCTCCATTAGCGCTACCGTCTACCCGCATCACCGTGTCAGGAGTTCCTCCCTTTGTTCCCGACTCTGCTCTGGAGCGGGAGCTCAGGCGTTTTGGGAGAATGGCGAGTGGATTCCGTACGGCGAGCCTGGGGTGTAAAAACGATGAGGTAGAGGGCCACCTGTATCAGGAAGGACCACACTCACCCAGCACTCTGGGTCTGTGCCCCGCTCCCCTCAGAAAGGAGGCTGAGGAGCGTTAAACGCAAAACCATCAGAATGAGAAACAGCTTCTTTCCAGAAGCTTTGAGACTTCTTAATAACGGGACAAGAAGTGTTACTGGGGGCGGGGCTAACACTGTAACCATCACTGACCGTTACAGACAGCAGAAGATACTTATCTACTGACACCATCTATGCATCAGTACTGCTCACCACGTCTTTTCGCTGCGGAAGTATTTAGATCTTTAGATCCATACTGGTACTCAGGATGCTGCTTTCGGTTTATTCCACGTTGTCTTGTTTGTGTTCCCCTCTTCGTTCCGGGACCGTGAGAACATGTGAATGACAAAGAATCATTGACAGCTAGCTCCCCTTCACTAACCAGCTAACTAACCCTAACACTAACATGCGACTCTTATTATCTCCTTGTGTCTCTGAGGAGAAGAAACAAGCAAACAAGTAGAAAACATCTGACTCAAAGGTAGACTAAAGTTGAATTTAACATAAATCCAGGCCACCCTGGTTCATGATGCAGAATAAAGTTCAGCAGGAACTTCTACAGGCTGACAGCTAAACTACATTATCGTCTGTCCTCAGAGTCGCCCCGCCCTGCCCGTAGCAGAGCCAAACCAGACCCAAAGACTACCATCAACATAACCCGACGGACTTTCAGCCCAAAACCGGCTCGCCAGAGACAACGTTTAGTGTTTCTTTACCACCATGGACGAATGCTAACGCTTTGGAGGTGCGTCCTCATCTCCTCTCTCTCTGCAGTGCCACGGTAAAACCCACGGGAAGGAAACGCAGTAGAATCAGGTCCAGAACCCGAGACCTGAACTGCTCTACCTCATGTGGGCCAGGTCAGAACTGCTTTCACTGCTGCTGCATAATGAATGCAGATGTGAAAGGTGCTGCTGCCTGCTATCCGTATCCAGTTCTATCAGAACCAGAACAACGAAGTAAGGTAGGCTCTGGTTACAATGATATTATTTATGAGTTACGGGACAACACAAACGTTGTGTCAAAGCAGCACCTTTCTATGGAAATGTAGATGTTACTCATCATCTGAACGCTAGCATTCTTGTGGGTCCAGTCATAAACGGCCACCAAGAACTCCACCTGAGCTGTAGACACAGTACACACCTTGGAAATTCAAAACGTCTGCCTCCCCGTTCAAAGCCTTGCATCACTGACGGAGTAGACCCATCTCCAACAGGAACGGTCCCTCCACATCCAGAAGCTCAATAAAATTTCTCCAGTAGAACAGTTGGTCCACACAATAAACCTCCAGGTGTGTCTCTAAAAACCTTTGTCCAGTAGGTGAAGGGTTACCCGTGTGTGTGTGTGTGTGTGAGAGAGCCTGACCTGAGCCGGCCGTCCTGGGCAGCTGCCCCCCCAGGTATGACCTTGGTAATGAAGATGCTGGGGTCTTCGCCGATGTGGGGGTTGTCTGTGCCGCCAGCGATGCTGAAGCCCAGCCCCGAGTTCCCCTGGTTACCATGACAACCACACATCAGAGAGAAACACAGAGGAACTGAAATGACTAAACTTTCATTTATTTTTAACGGTTGGTCTTTTCTAGGTCCTGATCTGGATTCCTCTGGAAGCAGGTTTGGATTAAGAGCATCAGACTAAAATTAATCTGGATTAATCCCCCAATCCCCAGTGAGTCATGGTGGATGGCTGCTTATACTGAGCCAGGATCCTCTGGAGGTTTCTTCCTGTTAAAAGGGAGTTTTCCTCTCCACTGTCGCTGCATGCTTGCTTAGTATGAGGATTGCTGTAAAGACTCTGACACTAGACAGTGACTCGATGCAACCTGCTGGGTTCCTTATATAGAAACTTTTTACTGATTGGCTTAGTGACCTGAGCTCTACTGGAATGCTGACTTTGAGACGACTCTGGTTTGGTGATATACATTAAGTGGGCTGAAGTAAGCTCAGCTGCAGGTCACCAACAGAAACTGGTTTCACTCTGTGAAGGTAAACTAAGTTAAACTGGTTCCCCTCTGACAGGAGAGCGAGACCTGGACCAGACCCGTGTGACCCATCACCTGTGGTCTCAGCTGGGTCACACGGGTCCGGGCAACACGGACGAGAAGATCTAAGGCTTGGAGGACTCTGGTCCTGATGAAGGGAGATGTTTGCCATCCTCTAGATCAGTGTCTCCCTTCAGGACCCCCAACTCCACCTCCTCAGTAGGGTTGGGCATCGTCTGAATTTGAATAATTCCGATTCTTCGTTTTGATTCCAGTCCCTATCGATTCAGATTCTTTCAAGACATGACATGCGTTACATGAGCCAGCTAACCACAGGTCCTACTTGATGAAATAATCTTAACTTCAACATGAATTGTAATTCTATGAAAAATAACATCATCTTCATTTAGACAAAAACATGTTTTGGAGAAAAAAAGAAAGAGACTTGCAGCACAACCAGTGTGTTTGTTTCTGACCACAACCAAAGTCTGGAAGAAGCCTCTGGGATGAGAGGCTAAATGTCTCCAACATATCCAGAAACTTCCAGCTGTTTTCAGCTAAAACTCTCAGGATGATCATGTCCAGGATGACAGAGTCTACACCTACCTGCTGCAGCAGCTTCAGTCAGAAGGGAACCTGAAACTTAAATGAAGCTGGAACAGGAACAACCTAGCAGATCAGATCGGGGGGGTGGGGGTGGGGGGGTGGGGGGGGGGTGGGGGGGGGGCTTGCTGCTGCACACGGCTCTCTGCAGGTAGCAGACCAGCAGCGACAGACAGCAGGTGTGACCAGCTCTGAAATGTGTTTATCAGAATGTGCGGATCATGTTTATTTTTCACGGAGACCGGCCGCAGATTCCTCTTCCGGGCAGCACACTAGAAGTCGGAACTAGGAATCGAAACTAGGAATCGGAATAAAAAAACTTGACACAAACTGACAGTTGGTCTCGGTACCAATCTATGCCCAACCCTACTCCTCACCTCCTCCCAGATTAAAGCCATTCATCACACTTAGCTAAACTGGGATTCGGCATGTCCATGACTGTAAAATCAATAAAAAATAAACAAAAATAAAAATAAACTTTATAAAGAAACAAAATGATCAATATAAAAACACACAGTGAGTTTGTAGTTAGCAGGCGATGCTACCGCTAGCAGTTCCAGCTCTAAGTGGTCCTCACAGGAGTTCCTGCACTCCAACAGGAACAATGATCCACAGATTCATAAAAATCTCTGGGTCAATGGTCTGCCCTAAACTTAGCTTTATTTTAATTTTAGAGACAGTGGTGTTCCAGTGAGCTTTCCCACCATGGCTGCATCATTTATCAGAACTCTGCTGAAGACACTGAGATGCAGGTTTTGGTCCAAATCACCCAGCACCAGCAGCCGTGGGTTTAGGTTACAGATACAGTCATCTCTGGCCTCCTTACCCGCTCCAGCGTGATCTCCTCGTACTCATAATCAGCCTCAGTCCCGTTCACCTGCAACACAGACACAGACGGGTCACAGCTGGACTCCTTCAGAAGATGGTGTCCTACTGGAGACCTGAGGGGACAATCAACTCACGTATGGGGGCGTGTCCAGGCTGTCTGCGTTGACCACCACAGGAGGGGGGTTGGCCTAAGGACACAACAAACATCAGGCATCACAGAGGAAACACCAACCTACATCCTGACAGAAACCCATCAACATCCACCCAGGAAGCCCGGGCTCCACCCTGCTAGTCTGACACCTCCTCCAGCGGCCGTACGTACATCATCGCTCTTCACGCTGCAGAAGATGCAGTTCTGAAGCATGAAGCCTGAGATTAAACGGCTCAGACACTGCAGGACAGGACGAGACCGTGGGCTCCTTCAACTCCTCCTCCAGCTCAGCGCGGGTCTGCTCGCTTGCTTTCTGAGCAGGGGGAGCCAGATGGGCTCGGATGGGGGAAGTGTGACATTTCTGCCTCAGTTTTATCTCTAATCTGCTCATCAGAGCCACAGCTGGACAGCAGGAAGTCAACAGAGAGACAAGCAGCCAAACCAGGCAGAGATAAACCTCTGGGTGGAGGGAGGGGTGGGTGGAGGGGTGGATGATGGAAGGATGGAGGATGGAGGGAGAGAGAGAGAGAGAGAGAGAGAGAGAGAGAGAGAGAGAGAGAGAGAGAGAGAGAGAGAGAGAGAGAGAGAGAGAGAGAGTGCAGTAAAATAAAATAAACGAGACCTGTGATGCTGGAGGTATGGCGGTGGTCTCGGCTGGGATTGGAGAGATGGGGATCACAGGGATTATGGGAGAGGAGGGCGGGGCCACCTCAGCCTGCTGAACAATAGCATGTTGAGGGTCAAAGGTCAGACAAACAGAGAGCAGGTCAGATGAGCAGCAGGAGGATGATGGACGAGTGTGTGAAGGTGTTCCAGGCAGGAAGGAGTGGTCTGGTTTTGGGTGGGTGGAGCCTAACCAGACAAGGCAGTGGAGTGTCAGAATTATCAACCAATCACAGGAGGAGGACGAGTGATTGACAGATTTTCTGACACGTCAGCCTCCAGATGGTCCTGATGTGCAGCTCTGTGGATTAACACCACCCCGAGTGTGTGTGTGTGTGTGTGTGTGTGTGTGTGTGTGTGTGTGTGTGTGTGTGTGTGTGTGTGTGTGTGTGTGTGTGTGTGATCTGCTGCAGGACCAGGGCCAGCTCTACACAAAACCCCAACAAAACTGTTCCTGGATCAGAAGTATCCCAATAAAGGATGAAGATCTGAGAAGTCACATCTCCACCCAACAGAACTGAGGGTTCTGCTGCTAGACGAACAACCAGCAGGTCTGATGAAGATGAGCGAGGACACTTTCATCACATCTTCTGTTATGCAACACCAGACCTCCATGAGGTTCTGCAGCATCGGAGCCGCTGGAGCAGAACCTCATGGAAAACAAACACATGCTAAAATTAGCCGGGAAAATTGAACGCATTGATCCGACAGGCCCAGTTCTGAGGCGCTGCTCGGAAAGCTGCTGGCAGAGAGGCCCAATTAGAGGCGCTCCGGTAGCAGCGACCCAGAAGACCTCTGGTTTCGATGAAGATAATTATAATAGAAATAAACAATAAATAAAATACAATCTGAGCTGCTGAACACACACGCACACACACACACACACACACACACACACACACACACACACACACACACACACACACCATGAATTATCTTCAGGGGTCAGAGGTTGCAAAACAAACTGCGGTTCTACAGAGCCCAACACAGATCCATTCATGGTCCCAACTTTAGAGAGCCAGGGTCCTACAGAACAAGACAGAACCTCCCTCCGACAGATGGTCCCGGAGAGGCTATGCGGTCGACACCGTGGTGGTACCTGACTGAAGGCAAATGGAACCCAGAGGATCTGTTTCCTGCTGCTCTTGGTCGGGCTCTTCTTCACACTGTCGCGCAGGTTTAGGAAGCGGCTGCGGGTCCTGAAGGAGGCTGGCATGGAGCAGGAGCTGTAGGAGGTGGGAGGAGTTTGGAGCGGCGGGCGGATCGACAGCAGCTGCTGTCTGTGCAACTCGATGGCGTGCTGCCGCTGTAGCGGGTGGAGGTGGGAGATGGACTCCTGCAAGTGGACGTCCAGTGTCTTCTGGGTCAAGGACCTGGAGAAGTCCTGCTGGAGGTAATGAGTGGTCATCTTCATCAGAGGGGAGGAGAGGAGTGAACACTTCAGATCCAAACGGTCCTGTCGACCTCTCTGGAACCACAGGAACAAACTGCTCCTCTCCTGTGTTTGCAGACATCTACTCAGCTCCAGAGAGGAGTGTGTCAACACTGGGGGGGGGGGGGTTTACTATTGGTTGCATGAATAATCAATATGCCCCCCCCCACCGGCTGTGAGGCGGTGCTCCGGACCTCTGCACTGACTCAACACAAACATCTTTATTACTGATGATCCGTTCAGGAGAAGAAAAGAGGAAACAGTTTAAGCAGCAGAACCAGAACCAGAACTAACACCTCAGAGAGGACACCGGAGCTTCAGGTTACACTGAAGTGTCCTGCAGCACCACCTGCAGGCTAGGCCGAGTATCTGCTCCTCTCCGGGTCACTGTCTGTTACTGACAGGTGAAACCAGTCACCAGCTCTCCTGGTCCCATCAAACCCACTTCAGTCTAGGTTCTGGATTTAACCGACTCCACATCAAGTCTTCAAAAGGTTCTAAGTCCATTAAGGGTTCTCTGCTGCCTCTAGGAACACTAAGAAACCCATTCATCTGTTTTCTCCACGTTTGGTTTCAGGAATAACAGATAAAGAAGAAATACGAAACATTGAAAAAAAAACTGTGGAAACAAACGATCAACCGATTATCAGGACCTGGACATGATAACTGTTAAAACCATCATAGAATTTGTTATTGAACCATTCACTTACATTTGTAATCTACCACTTTCTACTGGAAATTTTCCTGACACAATGAAAACAATGAAAGTCATTCCTTTGTACAAGAGTGGTGATAAACATAGTTTCAATAATTACAGGCCGGTGTCACTGCTTCCACAGTTTTCTAAAATATTGGAAAAAGTATTTGTATCAAGGTTGGATTAATTCATCAAAATAAATAATATTTTAAACAATGAACAATATGGGTTTAGAATTAAACATTCCACAGCAATGGCAATAATGGAATTAATGGATAAAATATCAACAGCAATTGACAATAAAAATGACTTTGTTAGTGTTTTCATTGATTTGAAACAAGCTTTTGACGTCACTGATCACTCAAGGTTACTTCGAAAATTAAGTCAGTATGGAATAAGAGGTGTGGCTCATCAATGGGTTAAAACTTATTTAGAAAAAAGGAAACAGTTTGTTCAGATAAAGGACCATAAATCAAAACTATGTGAAATTAATTGTGGAGTGCCACAAGGGTCGGTCCTCGGACCAAAACTGTTCATTTTGTTTATTAACGACTTGGTAAATGTATCTAAGACACTCGGTACCATTCTATTTGCAGATGATACAACACTGTTTTACTCAGGATAAACTATTGAGGAGGTGGCTAAAGTGATAAATGATGAACTGTTTAAAATTAAAAACTGGTTTGATAAAAATAGATTGACACTGAATCTTAAAACAAATTTTATACTGTTTAATGATAAAAAAAAAGAGTGATGTGTCATTGGAAATAGATGGGATTGCAATTCAAAGAGTAAAAGAAACTAAATTTCTTGGAGTTCTTATTGATGAAGACTTGACATGGAAATCCCATATTAGTTACATAAAAGGTAAAATTGCCAAATCCTTAAGAGTGCTACATAGAGTCAAGTTTTCACTGACTAAATCTGGTTTGCTGGCATTGTACAATTCACTGATTGTTCCATACTTGACTTATTGTGTAGAAATCTGGGGAGCAACATACAAAAACTATACACAACCCTTATTTATTTTACAGAAAAGAGCTCTGAGAATCATCAATTATAGTGGCTGTCGAGATCCATCGAACCCATTGTTTATCAAATATAAATTACTGAAATTTCATGATTTAAAAGACTGGAAAATCATATAAACCATGTATAAAGCCTATTTCGGTACTCTGCCAACAAACATTCAGGGGATATTTGAAAAGAGAACTAGTAATTACATGCTGAAAGAAACTGATGTGTTTACAAAACCCAGATTTAGAACTAAAACGAAGGAATGGAATATATCTGTAAATGGTGTTAAATTATGGAATAACCTTAAAAGGGAAATAAAAAATTTAATTGAGTGTGCTAAATAATTATGAAAATGTAAATTAAATCAATGATCAAGATCGCACTGGAATTTAGAACAGGAAAAAGTTTAAAATGAATCTGTATGTGTGTCTGAGAAATGGTAATATTATATAAATTGATTATTTCTACTGGAAAAGGGGGCAGAAATTATAAGATGTTTTTCTTCATTCTGCTCCTTTTCATTTAGATTTGACTTTTTGTTATTTATTTCTTGTTGTTTATATGTTTGATTTGTTTTTATTTTGAATGAAATAAACGAAGAAAAAAATAATTTGCTTAAAACAAGTCATTAAAAAAGTCCCTGATTGTGACATCACAATGAGGGACATAGCATAGACCCTAGGCTTGGGCGGTATCCAAATTTTACTGCCGTCTAGCTTCCTGCCCATTTTACCACGGCGTACGGTATTACCAGGTCTAATTTAGGAATGACGTTGTAAGTCAAGTGGAATAACCAAATGGAAGTTTGGACCTTCACTCTTCAGAAACTGAATAATAAACACGGTTACCTCCGACTGCTGAAAACCTGCTTCGATGAGCTTGTGGCAGCGACACACGGTTGCTTTGGTTAGTCGTGAGATCTGGGGAAGGCACATCGTCTCTGACAGAAGTCTGAGCTACGGCAGCTCCTCTGCGGTTTCGATGGGGCGTGCGTCTTTCGTTGCTCTCCTGTTACGTTTGCTCCGACCCGAAATACACCCAAACGGCAGAAGTTGTGTTCTTTATTATGCAACGTCTCTAAAAATTCTCTAAAATTTGGACAAAACATTTTAAACTATTTAAGGTAAAAATGAAAATTTAACCATGCATCCGTTTTACACATTAATGACCCTAAATCTTTTAAGTCCTCGTCTCCTACATGCACTCTTTTCATGATGATACCAGACCATCACTGGTGCTAGTTTTAACACCGGCGGTACAGGTGCTGGCCAGTAAATTAGAATATCATCAAAAGGTTGAAAATATTTCAGTAATTCCATTCAAAACGTGAAACTTGTACATTATATTCATGCAATGCACACAGACCAATGTATTTCCGATGTTTATTACGTTTAATTTTGATATTTATAGGTGACAACCAATGAAAACATCAAATCTGGTATCTCAGAAAATTAGAATATTCTAAAGGCCAATGAAAAAATGTTTGTTTCTCTAATGTTGGCCAACTGAAAAGAATGAATATGAAAAGAATGTGCATGTATAGCACTCAATACTTAGTCGGGGCTCCTTTTGCCTCAATAACTGCAATAATGCGGCGTGGCATGGACTCGATCAGTCTGTGGCACTGCTCAGGTGTTATGAGAGCCCAGGTTGCTCTGATAGTCGTCTTCAGCTCCTCTGCATTGTTGGGTCTAGCGTATTGCATCCTCCGCTTCACAATACCCCATAGATTTTCTATGGGGTTAAGGTCAGGCGAGTTTGCTGGCCAATCAAGGACAGGGATACCATGGTCCTTGAACCAGGTGCTGGTGGTTTTGGCACTGTGTGCAGGTGCCAAGTCCTGTTGAAAGGTGAAGTCTGCATCCCCATAAAGTTGGTCAGCAGCAGGAAGCATGAAGTGCTCTAAAACTTCCTGGTAGACGGCTGCATTGACCCTGGACCTCAGGAAACAGAGTGGGCCAACACCGGCAGATGACATGGCACCCCACACCATCACTGACGGTGGAAACTTTACACTGGACCTCATGCAACGTGGATTCTGTGCTTCTCCGCTCTTCCTCCAGACTCTGGGTCCTTGATTTCCAAAGGAAATGCAGAACTTGCTTTCATCAGAAAACATAACTTTGGACCACTCAGCATCAGTCCAGTCCTTTTTGTCCTTGGCCCAGGCGAGACGCTTCTTGCGCTGTTTCTTGTTCAAGAGTGGCTTGACACACGGAATGCGACACCTGAATCCCATGTCTTTCATGAGTCTCCTCGTGGTGGTTCTTGAAGCGCTGACTCCAGCTGCAGTCCACTCTTTGTGGATCTCCCCCACATTTTTGAATGGGTTTGTCGTCACAATTCTCTGCAGGGTGCGGTTATCCCTAGAGCTTGTACACTTTTTTCTACCACATTTTTTCCGTCCCTTCGCCTGTCTGTTAATGTGCTTGGACACAGAGCTCTGCGAACAGCCAGCTTCTTTAGCAATCACCTTTTGTGTCTTGCCCTCCTTGTGCAAGGTGTCAATGATTGTCTTTTGGACAGCTGTTAAGTCAGAAGTCTTCCCCATGATTGTGGTGCCTTCAAAACAAGACTGAGGGACCTTTTAAAGGCCTTTGCAGGTGTTTTGAGTAAATCAGCTGATTAGAGTGGCAGCAGGTGTCTTCTATATTCAGCCTTTTCAGAATATTCTAATTTTTTGAGATACCAAATTTGGAGTTTTCATTAGTTGTCACTTATGAATATCAAATTTAAATGTAATGAACATTGGAAATACATTGGTCTGTGTGCATTGCATGAATATAATGTACAAGTTTCACGTTTTGAATGGAATTACTGAAATATTTTCAACCTTTTGATGATATTCTAATTTACTGGCCAGCACCTGTATGTGGGAGTACAGTAACACCACTTTTCCAGGCAGAAGGAGCAGCTGCTCTACTCCCAAACATCCAAACCAAGCAGCTTGATTTTAAAGGGACAGAACCGAGAAACGCTTTGACTAGAAGGTTTTCTCTGAGAGGTTCCTACGGTCTGGGTCAGGACCCTCCAGTAATGTCTCACTGTTAGCATCCTGCTAACATCACAGCTACTGCTACAGCCGCCCCTCCTGTAGCAGCTAATGATAAAACAGCTAGCCTGTTGTCTGGTAAGAAAACGGTCTCGGGGCTTTTTAAAGAAACTTGTTTGTTTCTCGTGTCCGTCTCCACAGAACCAGGTCAAACTCTGGGTCTGGATGAAAACTACATCCTGATGAAGTCCAGTTCTGTTTCAGAGCTGCTTAGCACCACTTCTTCCAGTTTGGACCTTTACAACTCTGACTGGATCAGAACCAGGACTGAACTTAACCAGGTGCTGAGATTCTAAAACCCAGACAGAACAGGCACATCACAGAGCTAACACAGCTAACATAGCCTCCAAAACGTCCATGTAGAGTCAGAACCAGAACCAACTGGTACCAGCAGATAGGACCAGAACCAGGCAAACAGCTCCTATATTAAATAAGACCCATCAGCAGCAGATGTGGGTCGTAATCAGAACATTTGAACGAAGTGCTGACTGTACCGATTGGAATCAGGAGAACTGGACGGTTTTATTTCTGCAGATTAAGGACAGGGAACACGGCTGTGGTGAGGCGTGTGAATGTGATCATGCGTATGAACCAGAGCTGCTGCAGGAGCTCAGCGTGTCAGGAGCCTAGAGGTTGCTAGGCAACGCCAGCCAGGCATGTGCCAGAGAGGGATCCTCACATCCCAACAAGATGCTGCTGTTGATGCAACTCCACATCTGGAACGCGTGACGGATTGCTCGGCACCGACCGCCTACCTGCTGCGTTCTCTTTTCCACACGGGAGTCTCAGTGGGTTTATGTGAGATCAACCCACCACCACCACACACACACACACACACACACACACACACACACACACACTAACAAGCAGTTACACACATGTCACACACAGACGGCTTCTGGCTCAGACATGAATCCGGATGGATCACATGACGCAGCTGACTCGCAGCAGGAGGAAGCGTGGCTGCTCCTGGTGCAGCACCTCCATCACTGAGGGAGGGGGGGAGCAGGGAGACCTACCAGCAGGCAGCGGTGGAGCCGTTTGGTCCTCCTCAGGGTGCCCATGATGCGGCGGCCCATCTTCTTAGCGTACCACACGGAGTTCAGCATGCTGCTCCTGCTGCTGTGGAAGTGGTGTGTCGCCTCCTCCCGCTCCTGCTGCAGGCTGTGAGGGGGGGCAGAGGTGGTGCTGCCTGGAGAGCAGATAATGGGAGGGGGCTTAGCTCCCTACTCTCCCTCCTCTCAGACACAACCAAGAAGGCTGCAATGGAGCAGGAGGAGGTGCTGCTTCAGGAGGAGCGCTGAGGCAGCGATGTCAGGAGACGCTTGGCAGGTGAGAGATCATTGCTTCGGCGGGTGGAGGTGGAGACGGAGCAGCCTCCGTCTGTCTAAGGAGAACAGCAACAACAGACTGCAGGGCTGACGTCCTCTGATCTCTCTGCAGTCTGAAAACATCACGCAACTCCTTCCTCCTCCTCCTCCTCCTGGCTGTCAGTCTACCGCGGGGTCGGACCAGCTGACCTTTGTCCCACTTCAGCCCACTACCCCAAACCCAATCGACGGGGGACACTCGGCCAGGGAAAACGCTGAATAATCCGGTTTTGAATGACAGTGTGGAGATCAGAGGAGGAGGTGTCACGACTGCTCCTTCGTAAGGAAGCAGAGATAAGGAGACCAGGAGCAAAACGAGCCCTTAGAGAAAAATCTGTCAGTTATGAAGATAAAACCATAAAATGTAGAAACTAAAGGTAGGATTTACTCGAAAAGTTTACGTTTGTTTCTCTACGTGAAACAAGAAACAACCCAGTCCAGTCCCCTGGTTCTGATCTGACCCGGGCCCGAGTAAACCAGGTCTGACCCATCCACATCACCATGGAAACCGGACAGCAACGGTCAGCAAATCTCAAGGCTAATTAGCAGGATTTCATTTCACCTAATTCCTGAACAGGCTCTATGCAGAGAAATGGGTGAAGTCATTGAGAAGCATTGCTAGCTTAGCATCTTTACTAGTTTTTAGTGAGTTTTCAGACCCCTCTAGAGATGAGAATGGCAACGGTTTATTGTGCTATTGGAGCTTTTTAAGTGTTTAAATCAGCAGCTAATATCAGTTCAAGCTAACAGTTTGTCTGTACTAATGGCTAGTCAGCCAAGAACCAAGATCTGTCATCCTAAAACACAGCACTATAGAGCTCCGGACGTCCCGTGACTCTCAGAGAGTAGACGCCATGTTGGCAGGCAACAAAGGTAAACAAAATGAACGGGATCGGCTTGGATTTTACTCCATCGAAGTTTACTTCACACTTTAAAATAGAAGAAATTGTTTTATATAGTCAGAAATGAAATAGACTAAACATCTCCGACCCTTACCATGCCCCTGGGATACTTTAAAAACGTCAGAAGCTTTCGGTGCGGACCTCTTACCGGAATTGAGATACCCTGACATTTATAATTTCCTTGCTAATGTTCCCTCGTCTTACTCCGGAGCATTGCTAAGAGCATATAAAAGCCTGGAGGGACAAAAATGGAATCAATCTGGGTTTGTTGTCGGTATCCTGATCTGGATTCTTCCTGAAAAGGACAGCGCTGTTGTCACCGGGAGGGTAAGTGGAGATTTTTGTTACCATTAGCAACAGCCCGTTGCAAGGTTATCTCTGTGTGAAACGTCGTGTGCGTTCGTAAACCTCAGAAAAATAACTTCAGCATTTTCTTAAAACATAGTTGTGAAACTGAACTGTCAACTCTTTAGATGCCAAAGGTGCAAAACTGCGACAAGCAACATTTCTGACTGTAACGAGCCACAGTTACAGATTTGATCACTCATTCTGCCAGGAGATGCAACTTCAATCTAGGCACCTTTTATGTGTGTCATCATGTAAAATGTTGGGAGTAAATACAGTTTGAAATAATTAATTTTAAAAGTGTCCTTACAAATGAAATAAACGGATATTCCTACCAGCTTCTAAAAAATATGATCCAACGTTTGCGGCGTTCCGGATCTTGTGGAATCCTGTACAAGGCTCTTCCCTTATCTCATCCGCGTCTGTTCTGGCATCCTGGGGCACAACAGAAATCTACCATATTTCCCATTTGATTGACTTTTCTGACAATAACAAATAGCCTAGATGCAGGCTACTGCCTGCCAAGATGGCGCCATTCGATTTGAACTGTTGCATGCAGCGCTCCTCCGTGAGAGCGGGCGGGGGGTTGCACATGTTCCGCTGCCGTTTCTCACCGGTATCAGCTGATGGAGGGCTCTAGTTTCATTGCGCCGTTCATGTCAGCGGACACGGTAGGGTCGGGGAGTGGGGCGGGGCATGACGCTTAGCCTGGTGGGTGGCCAAGCAAAGCCTGGTGGACCGCCAGGCTTATAAAGCGCTGGGGGAAACCCTGCAAGATCCATAAGTACATCAAGGACAAGGCCCCAAGAGATGATGTGCTCAGTGAATGTCTCAGACAATGTCGAACAGAGGAGACGCTGAAAATACCATTGTCGGAAGGACAAACCCCTACATGGGATGTACCATGGACAGATAACTGAAGTGGCTGATATCAAGAAATCCTACCAATGGCTAGAAAGAGCTGGTCTGAAGGACAGCACAGATGCACTCATCATGGCCGCACAGGAACAGGCCCTGAACACCAGAGGCCAGGATCTACCAGACCAGACCCAAGATGTAGGCTATCAAAGAGACCCCTGAGACAATTCACCACATAACTGCAGGGTGTAAGATACTGGCAGCGAAAGCATCCGTGGAATACTACAACCAAGTGTCTGGCATCATGTCCAGGAACATCTGTGTAGAGTATGGACTGGAGGTCCCAAGGTCAAAGTGGGTAACCCCCCCACTAAGGTGGTAGAGAACGAGAGAGCCAAGCTCCTGGGAGATCCAAATCCAGACTGACAACATGGTGATAGAGAACCAACTGGACATTGTGGTGGTGGACAAACAACAGAGGGCAGTTGTTGTGGTGATAAGTGATGCAACATCAGGATAAAGAAACACGAGACACTAGTGAAGCACCAGGGTCTCAGGGAATAGAGAAAGCCTGGAGAGTGAAGACATCGGTGGTGCCCGTGGTCATCAGGACACTGACCCTCAGACTGGAGGAGTGGCTAAAGCAGATCCCAGGAAAGACATCTCAGTCCAGAAAAGAGGAGATCTAGGAACAGCTGAGATACTGCAGAACCCTCAAGCTTTCAGGCCTCTGGTAGAGGACCCGAGCTTGGATGGATGAGACCACCCGCAGAGGGTGGGATGGGAATTTTATACATATAAGGCATTTTAACTCTCACACAGCCAGCTTAATACACACAGTTAACTGTCTTCTCATGCTCCAAAATATGGATAATTCATCATTGTGAATGAAATAAAAGATAAAAAAAAAAAAAAAAAAAAAAATCTGATGATGCCGCTGTCCACACTTAGCCTGACCAGCCAGCCCCATGCTTCCTTATGGGAGGTTAGGGTTCTCCGTGTAAAATTAAACAGAGGATGAGTCTGGCAGGTCAGGCAAGTACACACTCGGCTATGGAACCGCTGCACAGGACTAAATTATGCCGCAGGTTCTTGAATTTCAATACATAGGTGTGTGTACTTTTATATTGCAAATGTGTATCTCTTGTTATTTATCAGTGTTTGCACTTTTTGTTTCATTCCCACGGAAGAACTCTGTCTCAATTTTTAAGTCAAGGTTTAAAAAATAATTTGCTGATTTGAGTCAAGTCTCAAATCCTAAAAGCAGCATTTGAAAGCCACTGTTAATGTTCAATAAGTTGTGTTTGATGCAAACATAAGATCATGCTAAAAATAATAAGATCTTATTTTAAAACAAAATATTTGTGATTATAATTTTTGCCCTAATCAAGCAGCCCTACTAAAGGCTAACGTTGAGCTAACAATGCTAACGGTAAATTAGAAGAATGTAGTTGGCTCTAAAAATATGTCAAGCTGCTTTTTCACTGACCAGCAGCTGGATATTACAATGAAATGTGTGTGTGAAGTGAATGAGTGAATCGAGGCGTTGACCCTCCTTTAATGAGTCATTCAGAACGATAACTGCAAGCTAACAACAAGACAGCAAACTACTCTAATGCCGGAGACAAACTACTGTAATACACGCAGTAAGTGCTCCCTACCGTAAAACATCCAAGAGTGCCAATATCAGATATGACAAAGCATTTATCTAATGACTCTACTTTGCTTTTCATCTAGAATCTTCTGGTGCTGATCTGTAACCGACAACAGCTGAAACTCACACAATGGGAGTGAGAATGTGACATTTAGTTAATAAGCATAGAAAGCAGCACCTAAATCTGACCACAAGGTGTCATTCTACCTTCATTCTTACACCACGCACCTTTAAAAGGTTTTAAGTTGTGTTCTATTAACTGAACACTCATTGAAGCTAATTTATTAAACATAGCTTACAGTTAAATAAGTAAAATATAGACAAATTAACCCTAATGGCTCAAAGACGAATGAAATAAAATCTGATGTTTCCAACAGAAACCAACGTTAAAACAAACATCGGTCAAAAATGATCAAAATGCCTTAAAACAAGATGAGTGGTTAAAAATTCTGACTCTATTTTAAAGGTTTAGCAGAAAAACTTGAGCGATTAATCCACAAACGAGTCTGCAATTAACTATTAGGTAAAAAAATTATTATATACTGAAGAGTTTATTTATGACACCCGTCATTTCTGTTTTACATTATAATCTCTGTCCATGCCCCGCACTCAGCCATCCTACATGATGCAGACCAAGAAGGAGAAGAATCAGTCTTTAGTCTTGGAGCTAAAAATACATCACTTGCACATGCACGCGCACACACACACACACACGCACGCACACACACACGCGCGCACACACCACTAAATCTGTCCTTGTCCTTCTGCAGGTTTAGCCCCATCATCATCCAGCCAAGATTTTGTCTGGAGTTGCCATGGCGCTGCAGATGAGAGCGACATTGCAGAGATAAAAAGTGAAGGGATGATGAAACAGAGGAGCGCTCCATCCTCTCTGATGGCGTTACTGCAGGTGGAGGTTGATGGAGGAGGTTCTGATATCTGCTCCAGGCTAAGCTAACCCTGATGACAGAATCCTGTCCTGCTGATCAGTGTGTTCCAACAGATTTGAACGCTGATTTGATGAAAGTAAAGCTCAACAGATTAAAGAAGATACTTGAAGGCTGATCAGATCCAAGCCCGGACCACGGATCGGATCCTGTGCAATCCAGGATCTGATCCAAAATCAGGGGTCGGTACCACTAACAAATCAGAACTCTTTTCTAAGTTTAAAGAAACATCTAGATAAGTTGCAGACTACAATCCATCTCTTTACAGAGTGGGTGGAGCCTGTAGAGGGGAAGGCGGGGACAGGGTTTACCTGGATTGGGGGGTAGGGGTTGAACGAACAGGAGGGGAGGGGGCTGTCCTCTCCATGGGGGAAGAGAGTGGACGACGTAGGGGAGGGGAGCTCCGAGTGAAGGCGTCCTAACGAGGAACCATCAAAGACACAATCCAGAGACGCCACCTACAGGAGATGGGGTGGAGGTTCGCAGGGGTCAACAGCATGAAGGAGACGAAGGCAAATTAGGTTCTGGGTCTGATCTGGAGGAGAACTTCATATCTACTAAAGTGGTTCTGGATTCAGTTTCCTCCTCTATCGTTGGTCTGGAGGAACATCAGGAGATCAGGTCAAATTGTGGTTTCAGGTTCTCCTCAGAACCAGATCCATGTACGGACTCAAACCAGTGATGTTTGTGAAGGTTGACAATCCGCATCCTCCTTTCAATCAGATGTGTGGAAGAACACCTCAGACACCAGGAGGGCTGGCTCGGGGATCCAGAACCAGTCTGGGGGATTTAGAAAATTGTGCAGATTATCTGTTCCAACTGTGTTTCAGAGACCGCCTCCAGTCCTAGACCAGCAGGACTGAGTCAGTGGTTTGGGTCCGTACACAAGACCTGAAGAGAGGAACACACCCAGAACACCCCGCAAGGTTCATTAGTAGCCTGAACAAGAACTCTTGGTCTAACACGGAGGTCAGAGTATGACAGGAGAAGGTTTATGTTGAAGAACAGAAGACAGAGACAGAAGAAGTCAGACAGTAAGAGAAGAAGCAAGAGGACAAGGAGCAGCAGCAGGAGGACAGGACGCAGCCAGTGGGATTCAACAGAGACTAGCTGACGGGTCCAACAAAGACCTGACGAGGACAATGAAGAGAAAATCCCTGAGATCACAGCGACTGATGAACCTCACAAACAACAGAACCAAACCATGTTAGAACCGAGTCCAATCAGGTTCTTGGTTCTGTTTAAAATGAAGGACCCCCCACCCACCCACACACACACACACACACACACCAGGTGAAAACTGACGGTTTCCTATCAGCTGCAGTGTCAACGATCCACCACATGGCAGCAGCAAAGCCTGATGGAGCTTTCTGTCTGTCCTCAGAGATGATCTGATCTGAGGCTGTCCTCCCGGCTAATGTAATATCACATCAGTTGTCTGAGCGTTTCGCCACAGAAATCAGCTGAAAAGGCGTTATCTTTAGATGGCGGTGGTTATGGAACCAGTTTGATCTAAAACTCAACATCAGAACCAGTTCGAGCAGCTCAAGCCTGAAACTCACTTCCCATGATGCACCTGTACCTCTCAGACCTAAACAACAAAAAGCAGCAACATAAAAACAACCTGAGATTTGAGCCACAAACAGCTGACAGGAAGCAGGTGATACAAAATCGTTTCCACATCAGGTGTTATGAAAGCGGCGAAGGGCGGCGAGTTGAGTCGCTCCGAATCAAATCTGATCACACCAAACGTTTCATATTAAAACTAATTCATCAGGAAGTTCTTGAAACCTTCAGATGGAGTTTGAGCTCTCTGGTCTGACCTCCAGGAGCTCAGACTGAACAGGTTAAACCTCAGGGGCTCCTCACAAAGCTGCTAAACGTGGTTGGAAAACTGTGACTGGATGAAAAATGTGGCAACTGCAGGCGAACTTTGGACCTGGTAAAATATTTATTTTGGGACACATTTTCAGACACATTATAGACCCTCACACACACACATGCAAACACACACACACGCCTCATCCACACCACACCACACACATGCACGAACACCACACACACACACACACACACACACACACACACACACACACACACACACACACACACACACAAAACTAACAGCAGCACTGACCTGTCCTGTAAGAGTTCCGGAGAAGCAAAATTCCCAAAAGTTTCTGTTTTATCCTTGTTTTGTTTGAAAAAGTCATTTACCAACACCGGCACAGTTGAGAGAATCTGCTCCTGATTTTATAGATTGATAAATTTGCTAATCATCAGCAAAAAAAAAAAAATAATGAAAAGAGACATTATGTTTCAGGAAGAAAAACCCCAAGTGCAGAATGTACAGGGCGAACAGCAGAGGAACTAGGATAGAGCCCTGAGGCACGCCGTATTAAAAAGAGGCCCTTTCTGATCTGTAGGGGTCCATGTTTATATACAAACATCTGCCAAACAAACAGGAGCAAAACCACTGGAGAGCAGCACCCTTCGACCTACACAGCAGTTCAACCGTGACGTGTTGGCTGCCCAATTAACCAAATTTTAATCACAATTACAATTTGAGTTTGAACGATAACTCAGTCTTGCCAACTTAACGACTTTGTTTCTATTCTTAACAGCTTTTCAGAACCTGTTCTTAACTTTTTAAATCCTAAGGTACCTAGAGAACAACCTAGAAACACTTCTGGTAACCCTTAGATACTTTATGGATAACTGTCGGCGACATTTCCAACAGGTTAGCAAAACACTCAGCCTGCACTCCGGAGATTAGGAAAGGGAAATGTGTCGTCACTAAAGAAATGGCTCTCTGAAATCAATCAATAAAATCAGCATTAATTAAAGAATCGTCTTAAATAATTTTCAGTCAACATAATCGTGATCATCTTTTTTGCCATAATCGAGCAGCCCTAGACAAGAGGATGTCATGGTCAACCGTATCAAATGCTGCCTTCTGGTCTAACAGCAGGAGGGCGCCAGAGTCTAAAGATAAAAACTAATCATTGAAAACTAAGTAGGGCAGTTTCAGTGCTATGGCGGGACCTAAAACCTGAACAGAACTTCTCTGAAAAGTATCGCAATTATGATGTGAACAACCACCAAAGATCAGATGTGAGCATTAGATGGGCGGTCTATGTTTGCGTAACTATTTCCTGGATTGGTAGTTTTAGTAAGGATGAGTTTGACAAATGAGGCCCCAGGTGTTCAGCTGTCAGCGGTTGTGACATCATTAAAACACTGATCAAACATCACCTGGGTATCCAGGAGTGTCTTTGTGTTTCTAGGAACAGATCCCAGTCGGTTCTGAATGGATGGACCATTGAGAAAGCTTCAGAGCAGCTTCAAGAGCTACACAGATAGCACTAAAGGTCAGAGGTCACGCAGCTCCAATCAGCTGGTTTATTCACACACAAAATGTGCGATCTGAGCAAACGGGTCTGGTCGATGGACAGAAACACAAACATGTTTAATCCACATCTAAACCAGCCAGAACACACAGATGGAAGAGAAACAGAAGATTCAACTCCTGACCCAGTCCAGAACTCCTGACCCAGACCTAGACTAATTAGGTTCTGGATCAGGAGCTCTGAGTAGACCTGAAAACAGCAGTGTCAGAGACTCCGCCCCCTACCTTCATAGGTGAGATGTGAGCATGGGTGACGTATCCGTGCACGTTCTCGATCTGGGAGAGGTTCTTCTCTGCTACCTGGACCAGCTCCGGGCCCCCCGCCTCCTCCGTGAGCTGGGGGGAGCTGTGCTCCTGGGGGGAGGAGTCTTCATCGTGGTGCCGGTACTTCTGCGGAACAACAAGAACAAATGCTCAGCATCATCTCACAGGTAGAAAACCCCACCAGAAGGGGGCGCCGTTTCTACAGGTCACGTGATGAAAACATGCAGGAGGTCCGTTAGGTCGGGTCCAGCTTTACCAGAACTCATCCGGGCCCAAGAGATCAAAGTGAACAGCTGGGTCAAAGGTCACACCAAGATTCTCAAAAGAGGGTCTGGTGTGAGAAGCAAGCTGACCAAGAGGGTGGATCTCAGTCTTATCTTCATTCAGCTGTAGAAAGTTCCCAGCAATCCAACAGAACGCTAGTGTGGATCTTGCATCCCCTCAGTAAGTGTGTAACTCCTCAGTTTAAGCTCTACTGGCACTATGCTGTCACACAACAACACCAATGCAACACCAGAGTTACACAGCCGTAGGCTGCATAGTGTTGGAACCAAAGTTCTTCTTTTTTTATTTGTGTTTTTTAGTGGTTGAAGGTTACAATACTAGCTTACTCCTTTACAATGTTCTTTATGTCCTCGTTTTAAATATTAAGCGAGGTTCTTTTAGCTTCGGACATGAAGGCGTTTCGAGTTACCTTTTACATGTTTAGACCGTTGTCTGCGTGCGGTCCTCTCCAAAGACCAGCCAGCCAGAAGAACAGCTGATAAAGACGCGTCACACAAACACCCGTGACATTTCTGAAGAAGACCGCAGAAGACGGTCGAAATATGTAAAGGTAACTCGAAACACCTTCATGTCCGAAGCTAAAAGAACCTTGTTTAATATACTAGCTTACTGCTTATGTGTACATGTATGTACCTTTGTTATTATTCATCTTCAAATGATTCTCTCAAGTGTTGTTCAGCTACTTCGGGTAGTAAAGCTGGGCCTCTCAGTCAACCCGGTACGCTGATAGGGAACCCCCCAGTCTGCACCAATGGAGAGCAGCAACAGCTCACCAAGCTACTGCAGGTAAAAATCCCTGGCGCTGCCCATGGCCTTGGCTGATTTAACTGAAGTGGTCCGTACTGAAGTGTCTAATGCACCATCTTCATTTTTGCGTTTATCGTGGACATGTGAACAAGCCAAACATCAGACCCCTACATGAGCCTCACACGACACTACACAGCCAAAGACTGGAAGATACAAAACAAGTCCTCAAAGAATTCCTCAGCTCGTGGAATCTTCTGATTCCAGACGAGACCAGCCTAACCTGGGGTTTCATGCTGACGATGCCGAGACGTTCTCAGATTCTAAAACGTTCCTGTTCGACTCGACTCAGAGGAAAACTCAACCACAGAGCAGCAGATGGAGGGCCGGAGGAGCAGGAAGGGACAGGGCCGACCGTCTTGGTGAGGCTGAATATGACTTGGTTCTGATTAGGGATGTAAGAAAATATCGATATGGCAATATATCGTGATATTTTCCCCAGCAATATTATATCGATATTCAAAAGCCGTGTATCGGAAATATCGATATGGCAATATATCGTGATATTTTTTCCAGCAATATTATATCAATATTCAAAAGCCGTGTATCTAATTCTTGAAAGAATTTACATGCAAACATTTGTGTATTTTCTTTTTGTTTTGTGTAATTCACTCGTCACCCGCTAGTTGGCAGCAGTGTGCGACGGGTTTTGTTTCCACCATTGAAATGTAAATCCCTCCATCACGGTTCAGATACCTCATGTTAAACATGTTACGTATCAGATTTGACTGTTTATTGAACATTCTTACAATAAATTCAGTAAAAAAAATTGCTTGTAACGTCTGACTGAATGTATCGCAATATATTGTGATATATTGTATCGTCTCCCCTGTATCGTGATATGTATCGTATCACCAGAATTTCAAAAATACACATCCCTGGTTCTGGTGTTCACTATAAACACTCAGATGTGAGAATTGAAAGTGTCAGTGAAGGCATCACAAGCTGAAAACACTCAGAACAAATGTAGGAAGCAGAGAGGAGGTTCCTCTCAGAGTGTCTGAGCAGAGCCTCCTCCTCCTCCTCTCTCAGAGCTGTCAAGGAGAAGGAAGAGGCGGCACAACGCCGACTCCTGCCTGCCAAATGCTGCTATAAATAGGAGTGACACAGTGGAGGGGATGGAGCAGGATGCTAAGCAGGAGGAAGGTTTACTGATGAAGAGGAGAAGATGTAACAGAGAACTCCTCGATCAGGAGGAGGAAACGCTTAATGTTTGTGTCTGAGGGGAGTCTGATTCGCTCCCTCTGACAGGAGCAGAACAGATGCTTCAGCTGTAATCTTCTTTTGAGGTTAAAGTTTAAAACAGATTATTTTACAGGAAACCTAGAGTAGAATTTACTTCCTTAACTACCTGGAAACTATGTTTTACTACCAACACGACATCCAGCAGCAGCCTTTTTAGGGGAGGGTGGATGCACTTTGACCCATACATGATGACATCTCGTCCCTACCCAGGACAAACAGCATCCCACCTACATGAAGTCATATGTGTGACACCGTTGACTGAAACATCACACATCTTACATATTCCAAACCCATTTCCAAAAGACTTGGGACAAGAGCAGATTGGGTATTTTGGCCCACCTTCTCAGTGGTCTAGTGGTAGAGTGTCCACCCGGAGGCTGGTAGAATGGGGTTCAAATCCCAGTTGGGTCATACCAAAGGCTTTAACAATGGGACCCAAAGCCTCCCTCCTTCCCATCACATAGATATTAGGGGTTAAACAACCAAATAGTTCCTGAGCACAGCCACAGCTGCAGCTCACCGCTCCCCACGGGGATGGGCCACATGCAGAGATGTAATTTCACCAGTGTGTGATATATGGCCTGTATTTGATAAAACACCTTCTAGAGTCCTGGAACCCCCTCCTCCAAGGCCCTTTACAACACAATCAGTCCATCACCCATTCACACACATTCACACGCTGGGGATGAGCTACAATGTAGCCAAAGTTCCCCTGGGGCGCACTGACAGAGATGAGGCTGCCGAGCACGGGCGCCACCAGTCCCTCCGACCACCACCAGCATAATCATGACTATGGGACCAGTTTGGTCACTTGGATGTGTGTACCAACAGAATAACTCATTAAAACCACCTGCACAGGAACCAGTGAGAGTAAACATGTTATTACCACTACAAACATGTAAACTCCACCTCCATACCCCAGTGAGCAGGGTCACAGCAGATTTCATCCTAGTGTGTGTGTGTGTGTGTGTGTGTGTGTGTGTGTGTGTGTGTTTCAGAAGAGGTAGAACAGAAAAAGAGTTAAGTGAGGAATCGGATCCATCACTGTCAGAAGAGCGCAGTAACTTTTTGGAATTAATTTATTGCCTTGTATTTTTTTATTTTTACTAGAGTATGATTATTATCACTAATCTTATTTGAGCACCATTTGTAACGTCGAGCAATGGTCAGTTTTTAGGTACAGTTTGCCCATTCAAAATCTGGTCAAAAAGGAGACACGAGACTGCATGCGTTCCCTTTAAATTAGTCTGCCTTCATCCCATCAGCTGGAGCTCAGAGCCTCTCTGCAGCTCTGAACAGATAACAAATTGTCAACAATAATGTTCTCTCCTCAAGGTTCAAGCTTCCCTTATCGTCCTACAGGATTCTTCATGCCTCTGAATAAGTGAACACTCACAGCTCGGATCAGTTGCTAAATCAAAGAATGATTTCCTAAATTAAACATGAACTTCTAAATCTTATAAGCTAGATAATCATCAAATAAATGTTTGTTTACTGCTACTTATAATAATTATAATATAATGAAATGCTTTCATTAATCTGTGCTCAACGATTGAAGTTTGAAATGAATGTTATGTTAAGATTACAGCGATTGAAATATGTTTCAGCATGTTTATATGACAAAGTCATCACCATTTGCACTCATACAAGAACAAAGTAAAGTTAAACGCGTGACACATAAATAGCCCTTTACCCCAGAACAGAGCATCCGGTATCAAAGAAGGCATGTTTCTGAGTTGCCTTGGTAATATTCCTCAACTTGTCAACCTCTGGTTGGCTACACAAATCATAACATGAGAACATTAAAACTGGACCACTTGGTGATTCAGCAGTTCTTGAGAAAAGCTTCAGACTGGCCATCTGAAGCAAAAACCTCTTTAACCCATCAAAGCTTTTGACACCTCGTCAAAATATTTTTGCACCTGCAAAGCTGATACAGCAAACAGTTCCTGCAGAACAAGCTGATATTGTTTAGAGTCCTTAAGAGTCTGCCAGATGTGCGGTTCCATCCGTCTGTTGTGACCTGGAGACAACTCTAAGACAGGTCCAGTAGTGCCGCAGTTTCTTCTACGGACCTCGGTGCCTGGAAGTCCGAGGACTGACATTCCAGATCTATCACGAGGGTCTTCGAGTGGGTATGTAGACATGACAGATTGTGTCTGATGTGTTTTTGATAATAATCATCTTCATAGCTTAACGCAAACCAAATTCTTTCACATCCAGAACTCAGCTCTCCTAGATACGGAAGTTCTGATAACATCGCATTCACACATAGGTTTCATACATCATATCGGGTTCCATCCATCACAGTAAATGTTAGTTAACCTGTCATGTTTTAATTGTTGGTGGTAAAATAAAATCTTACTTTTATAAACCTGACTCTTTTCTGAATCAAGTGTGTACAATACCTTAATAAATAAAGAATCCTAGAATCTTCTGATAAACACACAAAGACCAGGCAGGGTTGATATTCTATATTTAGATAGAGTATCACAGCTTATTGGTCATAAGGAGAGGTAATATATATTGAGCTCTTAAAGCAATCAATTTCCTAAACCCTACATATTACTTGAATGAATGAAGATCCAGCCTGTTGTAACCAGAACTGCAGCAGCGCGCGCGCACACATAAACACACAAAATTTCTATATATTTATATAAAATATTAAAGTTAAGCTCTTTCTAGAGTACTGTCTTGGTCTCCTCTAGGGTTGTCACAGTAACTGGTGTAGCAGTAAACCCCGGTAAAAAAGTTGACAAAAATAATAACAGTCTTGTTTTTAAAAAAATAAATTATCTGGGTGGATTACCGTGGCTGCGATGTAGGCGCGGTGACCCTTACCAGCCACCGTATCATCTGCTGAAGTTGCCGGCGGTACATGCATGCGTTGTTTACAGCCAAAACTTTCTTTAAGCTAAAGCTGAAATGATGGCCAAAGAAGGAGACGACAGCACTCAGGACATTTATTATCCCTCAAAGAAGACAAAGTCGGAAGTACGGGCATCTTTTGGATATTTGAAGAATGCCGAGGGAGTTTATAGAAGACGGCTATCCTGTTAGCAGCACATGCAGAAAAAGTGTCTGTGAAAGGCAGCAACGCTTCAAATCTCATGACACATCTGCGTGACCATCACCCACAACTCTACAGTCAACGCAAGGCAAGCTAACGTTAGCGATTTTGCTAAAATGCGTGATCCGAGGATTTGGGTTGAGGGAGAATGCAACGAGTCGCTAAAGCAGCCTGCATAAAAACCGTGTCGCGGACACCGCCATGTTGAAATGACGCTATGCATTACGGGGCTCCCAGGGGCAGATAAGAGTTGGTCTCTCTCCGAGAATAATTATGAATTTAACAATGATTACTGCCTGATGACATTTTCCCACATCTGCAAAGCTCACTGGAAGGACACAAAACAAGGACAATATTTTCCTGATATAGGGTTTATTACTCAAGTAAGGGTAAAAAAAAGTATCTGATTAGAAGGCTACTTGAGTACTGAGTATCATCTGGTCTAATATTTTTAAAATGATGACATCAAACAGACAAAAAATAAGAAGTTATAGGCAAATATTGGTATTTTAAAGACTAAAGGGGAAAAATGTTAACAAATAAATAACATAATTACAAAATAACACATTTTAGGCAAAATTTATGCACAAACTGAGGACAATATTTTCCTGATATACAGGGTTTACGTAGTTGTCTGAAAATGTAACAGGTTTAAAAAAATACCGCGATAATCCCGAAAATCGTGATCATTTTGGTCACAATAACCGAGGTTAAATTTTCACACCGTTACAACCCTAGTCTCCTCTACCCTCTTCTGGTGCACATCTTCTACAGGACATCCCATAAATAACTCATCACCCTAAAAGCCAAGCACACAGAACTAAACGGCCTCAGGACAGGACGGTAACCTGCTGCTCTCCACTCTCATCTACTGTTATTCTGGTGCAGGTGGAACCGAGCAGACCTCCCCTAAAGCATCTCATCTCTACATGAAGAAGCAGGTGCACCAAACTGGACCTCAGCAGCCCAGTCAGAACCACCAAGATAGAGACAGAAACAGGACCAAGGCTCTGAGACAGCCAGCCACCACACAAACCCAGAGCACCTGCATCAAAAACTCAAGTCAAATCTCTAAAGGAGCCAAAATTTATTTTTATGAGGTTCTTTGTCTAAATTAGGATCTAAAACATCAAGTTTAGAAAGAAAAAAAAAAAACAGCCAAAAGTTTTTATGTTTGAAATGTGAACAAGACTAAAAATAGCCATGAGTTCGATCACAGCGAACCAGGACTAAAAATACCACCTTAAATCTGTCAAACAGCGCCAAATTAAGGCGAATAAGGAGGCACAACTGACCAAAGACTCAAGAAATCCATCCTACACGAATGAACGACAACGTCATAACTGCTGAAGCTTTTAGGATTCTGAAAACGTGAAGCTGGTTCTGGCTGCAGCCCACAACTTTCAGCATGATCTATTGAGGGCATCTATAGAAGCGCTAGAATCAGGCCGATCAATTGGACTTAATTAAGACCCGCCGGGATCAGAAGGTCATGGACCAGAACCAGACTCACTAACCCGACCAGAACCAGATCATTAACCAGACCAGAACATTGCACATTGACACATTAGTTAAAATCTACATAATATAACAGGAAGTACATAGTCAAGAAAATTTTTACGGTTACATTAGGTATTCGAGAAAGCCTGCCTGAATAAACGAGTTTTCAGTGGTGATTTAAACTGGTTGATAGAAGAGACCATATGGATGTCTGATGGGGTACTCCCATAACCACGGAGCCTGCGAGCCAAAAGACCTGAGGCCCATACAGGATAGACGGAATTGAGGTATAACAAGCAGATTACTGGAAGTTGAGCAAAGTGTTCATGGTGGTGTATACAGACAGAGTACATCACGTAAATAACCAGGGGGCATGTTATTAAGAGTTTTAAAAGTTAAAAGTAATATTTTGAATTCAATGCAGTAACTTACTGGGAGCCAATGAAGCTCCTCAAGAATGGAAGTGATATGTTGAGAGGATGGTGTCCAAGTAATGGTATGTGCTGTTGCATTCTCTACCAACTGAAGTTTGTGAAGAAGTTTCTGTGGTAGACCAGCGAGTAGTCCAGACGAGATGTAACCAGGGCATTTACAAGTCTTGGTGTCAATCATATCCAAGGATGAATGTAACTGATGAATGTTGCATAAATTAAAGTACGCAGACCTAACCAATCAATTTACATGCACATTAAATAAGAGTGCTATCTAAGATAACACCCAAACTTTTACCTGAACGGACAATGAAGTAGGAGTATCATCAATATTGAGTGATAAGTTGTGCGATCTGACAGTTTTAGATTTGGTTCTACTATGAGGAGTTCTGTTTTATTACCATTAGGCTTCAAGAGATTATGAGCAAACCAGGTCTGTATTTCACTTACGCAGTTTGTTGTAGTCATAGAAGGTAGTGACTCAACCGATGAAGAAGAGATATACAGTTGAGTATCATCTGCGTAACAATGAAAGTTTACAATATACTTAATAAAGATTTCTCCTAGCAGGAGAATGTAGATGATAAAAAAAAAAAAAAAAAAACGGACCCAAAACTGAGGGACCCCACATGACACAGGCGTGAGGTGAGATTTGTATGGTATTACTTGAACAAAATGCGAACAGTCAGAAAGGTACGATTTGAGCCATGAAAGTGCAGTCCCATGTATGCCAATGGAGGATAGGCGCTTTAGAAGAATCTGATGTGACATTGTGTCAAACGCTGCCATCAAGTCCAAGTGCAGTAATATGCTAACTAGACCGGAGTGTGATGCCATCAAAAGGTCATGGGTGATTTTAGTCAGAGTAGTTTCAGTACTAGGGCTGGGCAATAAATCGAAAATTTATCGTTAGACATTTTTGACTCAGAGATACATTTTCTCATGTCAATAAATTTGATAATAAAAAAATAAATAGATGTGTGTTGGTTGGCAACATTCATGTCCCTTTAAGAAGCTGTACCACCTTGACATTAGGGTTGTCACGATACTAAAATTTCAAACTCGATTCGATACTTGAGAAAAACTCGATACTCGATTTCGATACTATTTAAAAACACCAATTTATTGAACAAGTTTATTCAAAAAATAACATTCCTCAATTTATATTACAAAAATTAAATGTTAAGAATTAAGTGTATAAAGTGCTTAAACCTTTCAAGTATCAGCATTTTTTAAAACGTGTATACAAAAACTGGTGAAAGTTAACACTTTAAATCATGAATTGTCTCACTATATACACACTATTTGCAGTGATGTTTTGCTGCTTAAACTCTGTTTAAGTTGCATTTATGTCATAAGATGTAATGCCATATGTTTTGTTCTGTACTCTTGAAAAACTCTATTGGTCAATAAAGGGAGAAAATGAATTTCTCCACAGTAGGACAAAGGTACATCTACCGGTAATCTTAGTAAAAACAGATTGGCGCACGGCAGTGACGTCATTAAAAGCGCCGGTTAGATTAGCCGTGGCTAGTCTGTTCACGCCTAGAAATCCCAGACCCGCTCCAAACGAACAGGGGGAATCACGTTAATGATTCCTAACAAAACCTTTCGACATTGAGATGTTTTGGTGCAGATAATGTCTTATTTCGAGGCTGCACCATGGGTGCCCGTCCGCACCCGTTATATGGATATACACTGATGGCGATTCGCAGATGGATCTAAATACCCCGGGGAATCCAAGTAGCACCAATGTTGTCAGCGTGAGTAAACAAACGTACTGCATGCTAGAAATTAAGTCCGGGTTGCAATAAACGGGAGTTTTCCTTTAAGCACATAAGCATGAATATACAACTACGTGTCGGACTTGGTATGCCAATTAAGTTGGGCTGTGAAGCGCCTCCCAAATTCGCTGTTTATGTTTTTGTTTATTTATTTGGCAGACAAAACTTGGATTGGAGACAACTCGCGTGGGAAATTGTAATGTAGCCATGCGGCGTCTTCTTCTTCTGTTTGTCTGGGAGGCGGAGGCTGCTGTACGGCATCTGGATGTCGTGCGTGTCGGCGTACTTGAAGAAGGCTGTGTATAATAGTCCATAATATCAATACCACAGGGATGGAATATCTAATTTAGATACCACTTTTAGTATCGATTTACATCTAGGTATCGATTTTTTTGACAACACTACTTGACATAATAAATTTGACAGTCCCATCTAGTGGACAACTTTTGTTTCTGCGCATAACTGTAGTTGTCGTTCATTTATTGTTAGAGGTGAAATCCTCAACATATCGTGATATTGATTTTTGGCCATATCGCCCAGCCCTATTCAGTACTGTGATTTTTTCTGAACCCAGACTGTAACTGTTCATACAAATGGTTGTCACTAACGTGGTCTTGAAGTTGAGTAGCCACCACTTTCTCCAACACTTTTGAAATGAAAAGCAGATTTGAAATAAGTCTGTAATTATTTCGATCAGTTATAGACAAGCTTGGTTTTTGAGAGTTGGTAAAATTATCGTGATTTTGAATTTTAATGGAACCACGCCCAAGTTAAGTTATGATGTTAATGAGAGGCAGTAATGATGGTAGTGCCAATTTAACCAGCGTTGTGGGGAGAGGATCCAGACTGCATATTGAACACTTTGAATGCGAGACAATTTCAGAGATTTTGGCATATCTACGTAGACTGAAATCAGATCAGGAGAGAATTAATTACAGAACTGGCAATGAATGTTGTTAAGACTGAATAAGTTGTGAATGAATGTTACCAGTCTTAGAGTAGAGAAAATCCATACAAGGTATCTGCAGGTTTAAGGGAGCCAAATTTAAGACTTTTTAAGACCTTTTTTAAGGCCACTTTGACCAAATTTAAGCTATAATTTCCAGCTATTGCCTGGAAACGGTGCTAACCACGTCGCGAACGTGGGATTAGCCATCCCGTTACCATTAAACTTTCACTTCCCCATGGCGCAAGCTCCCACTAGCTTAACCAGCTAATGTCCTCATCTAAAAATATCCCCTTTCACAACCAACTGAATGTGTACGGTTTCGCTTACGCCAATATCACACACAAAAAAGGTGAACACTAACTAGACATTCATGAAAATTTTATAGAAATTAAAGAATCTTTTTTATTGGGTCTTTGTGGTAATTTAAGACCTTTGGAAACTGCATTTAAGGATTATTTGTCATTTTTAAGGATTTTTAAGACCTTAAATTTGGAAAAGCAAATTTAAGACTTTTTAAGGACCCGCGGATAGCCTGCCATATATTGGCTGCAATTGTCATTTGAATTAAAATGATAGTTAAGGATATTTTGAGGCTTAATCAGTCTATTTAAAGTATTAGTGTCCTTGAGTTACCATTTGCAGAGCCAATTTGAGTGGCGTAATAAGTAGCTTTAGCTTCAGCGATTTCTTCTATATACTTTAGCAAATGGAGACGGTATTCATCCTTATGGCTTTGCAGTGCTGTTTTCCTACACAGTCTCCCCAGATGACGGCCTTAACGTTTTAGTTTGCGTAAGTTAGCTGTATACCACGGAGCAGAATTAGAAACAACCATAAATCCTCTAATATTAGCCTGTATTTAATTAACTGCTGGGTATCATATTTTAGCCTGTGTCGGAGTCGGTGAATAATGGCCGGTTTTTTATTGTGGCCGGGTGGAATGTGGTAACGAGCAAGTACGGGGGGGGGGGGGGGGGGGGGAGATTGTGTCATTCGTCACACTTTTGATTTGCCAGTGATAGACCGCGAGGGTAACTTTAACCGTGCGGAGACAAAGAGGAGGCGAAAATTTGATATCAAGTTCAAAGAGAACGTGCTGATTATGCTGCAGAACACTCTGGGGAGCAGTAGCAGGGGTTGTATGAACTAGTCACTAGTTGACTTCACCGCTCTATAGTGACTTTTTATGCCTGTCATCGACTAGTCGCTGTCACGTGATAATGACCGGCAAGATGCAGTTCATGGAAAAGACAGCAGCCTGCTGTCAGCAGGTGACAAGCTCCTGCGCGTCGGGAGGCAACGCACTGTGCCAGAGCGTCGATACTGACACCCGCCGTAAAACGGACATTTAACCAAATTGTGACGTTTACCCTCTTGCAATTTAACCTTCCCCTCACCCCCATCCTAACCTTAACCAGCTTGCGCATTCAAAGCTCTGATTGTTGACACGCTCCAGACATCTGCGTCCTGAGCACGGCCACAGTAACATTATCAAATCAGATGTCGCCACCTCAAAAACTAATTTAACACGCGATTGTTCATGTCGGCTCATTTCCTTTTATGTTTTCTGTCTTTTATTCTTTTATTTGTGCCTGATGCGTTTCGCTGCTGTGGATCAGGGCGCATCACCTGTTTTGTCCTCGGTGATGCACCTAACTGATGTGGCCGGCAAGCACTCCGCTGTTTTTGCGGTCGGTAGATCTTTTAGAACTGCAGTTCAAAGGTAACTCATGAGGTGAATATATATGAACCCAGGTAGCAGTTTTTCTTTAGGATTGAGAGGAGATGCAGGAAGATAATAAACAGGCAGGACATAAAAATAGTCAAATAAAAACAAGTTAGTTTTTGTACCTGGTGGTTGCAACAAACAGACACCATTGAAGGTAATCAGAAGTGAGGAACAGAAAATGAAATAATTATTTTAATGTTTAGAGCAGCAGGAACTCCGAGAGGCTGCAGGCGCATCAGTGAGTTTGCGGCTGCTGCGCAGGGGGAGGGGGGAGAGGGCTTAACTTTGAAAATGTGGGCGCAATTTTAATTGTCAAAAACTCCAGCGAACCATTAGTTCATTTTGCTCAAATAGAAATTGAGGCCTGCCTCTAATTCTGGTCCTCCTTCCAATAAAGGCCTGGCGCTTGATGGGCTTGAGTCAAATACAGGCCCGGGCCTGTATTAGAGGATTTACGGTATTCGTGTTTTCAGAGGAGCCAGGTCGTCAAAGATATTCTGTAATTCATCATCATAATGGGAGTAGGTCATCAGGAGATGATGAGCAATCTCATATTCAGCATATTTAAATTTTTTATCTTCTGAGTATTTCTGTTACGTTTTCTTGTTGTTTATTTATAATTTTACTCTCCTTTTTGCTCCCGTAATGAATGTAATTGCTGATGTGACACCAAACTTTCCCCACTGAGGGACAACAGACATTTTCTATTATATCCATCCATCTGTACTCTTCCTAGCTCCTATTTTAAAGTAGGTTAGATCTTTTTTCACAGGCCAACAACAACAAAAAAAAAACAATAATTCTCTTAAATGAAAATATCTCATCTAATAGCTTTCATGCTTTAGAGCAGAAAAAGTGCATAAAACCAAAATTGTAGCTCAGTTCGCTCCACTCTGATTTACTGTGATGCTCACCTGTTCCAGCCAGACACCTGCACCTGTGGGGTTGGGTTCTAAGCTGAGGAAGGAGCTGTGTTGTTCTGTTCATCTTCATCACAAACAAAAAGTGCTCACACAGGTTTGTGCTGCTGAACATGGAAAGCATCTGAGCAGCTAGGCCACACAGTTGGGTTGGTGTCGGGCAGGAGAGATAAAAGCTGTAGCAGCTACAGAGTCATTCTGACTGGAGCGTGTCGCTAAACTGGAGTTAAATCAACTCCGTCTGGAGGTTGGTTGGTGAGCTGTCTATGTCGGACAGGAACAGATTACTGAGCGGTTGAAATCTCAATTTCTGGGCTTAAACTCGGCGCTGAGTAGGAGAGTGTTTACAACTCGTCCAAAATTGAGGACGGAGACACTGCAGACACAACTGCTTGTAGCATGGACACTAATGACTAAGGACATTCTGGTTTTTCTCTTTGAAGAAGAAGAAGAAGAAAATATCTATTCTATAGCGCCTCTCAAGATAAAAATCACGAGGCACTTCACAAAAACAAAAAATGTAAAAGTAAAAATATAACTTAGAAAATGGTTAAAAATATATTTAAAATTAGCAAAAAATAGACAATTGTGATTAAGATGAAGTGTGACAATTGTGATGAAGCATAAACATGTATTCACATTTCCATCTTTCTTGAAACACCATTCCTTCTGCACCAATCTTTTCCTTCCTGAACCTTTAGGGATAATTTGTGGATAGCTACTTTCACTTGTCGCACACGGATGTGGATACACTGTGACCTAGTGGCAGAATACTAGCGGTGTAACAGTTCATAGGGGTTATTCGAACAGTTTCGGTTCGGTCCACTTGCGTACTGTTTCGGTTTATTTGTTCCATTAAATTATGAATTTTTCACACATCTGCGTGATTTAAGTACAGCAGATAAAAGTTCCTCGGCGAGTTCCTGCACGGACGCTGTAGAGTGATGCATGATGGTTTCACGCTCCCAATCGCTGTCAAAAAAATGTGATCTGCAAATTCTGATCAACGTCTTTCAGAGCAGGTCAAACCAGTTGACTGTCGCTGGCTCTAACTGTGGAGTCTGTGTAGAGACAGCATCGTGTCGCCTCTCCCCCCCTTCTCTCACACTGAGCAGGCCTGCAGCGACAAACATGTCTGCTGAACTTTAGCGCTGTGACAACTGATGTAAAGTTTTCATCCTACAATAAAAATACGGCACGGAGGACGCTTATTATTTAATACGAGTTTTAAAGTAGAAACTCTGGGCTGTGTGAGGTGAGTTAAGAAATAAAAACATGTCAAACACAACACTCGTCTGTATGAGAGTGAGCTGCGCAAATCATAGACAAGAATATGTAGACGCCCCATTGGGGTGCTGGAGAGTGTAACAGCATTACCGCCATGTTGGATGGGTCTCCAAAATCAATGCAGATGAGCAACTATGCCCGTTCCTGTGCAGTCTACGGTTACAACAATCAGTGTACTATTGAAAACAGATCATGTGGGATTACAAGTGACTGTTCTGGCCTATCTGATATGATTTTATATTTATTTTGTTTAATTGTATTTATATTTTAATTATCATGCCGTACCTTGTGTTTGATTTGTAAAAAGCTTGATATAATGTTGATGACCCAATGAATTATAGACCAATATCTAACCTTCCATTTTTATCCAAAGTCCTGGAGAAAATAGTGGCCATCCAAGTATGTGAGCATTTAAACACTAATGATCTGTTCGAGGAATTTCAGTCTGGTTTTAGAGAGCATCACAGCACTGAAACTGCATTAGTGAAAGTTACAAATGATATTCTCATGGCCTCAGATAAGAATCTTTTGTCTGTTCTAGTCTTGTTAGACCTCAGTGCTGCCTTTGACACAGTTGATCACAATGTTCTTTAAGAAAGGCTTGAACATGTTGTAGGGATCAAAGGAACAGTGCTAGGCTGGTTTTAATCCTACTTGTCTGATAGATTTTATTTTGTAAATGTACATGACAAATCTTCATACTCCACGGTAGGGTTGTCACTGTAACCGGTGTAGCGATAAACCCCGGTAAAAAAAAAAGTTGACAAAAATAATAACAGTCTTGTTTTAAAAAAAAACTATATTATCTCGGTGGACAACCATGGCTGTGGTGTAGGCGTGGTGACCCTTACCAGCCACCGAATCATCTGCTGAAGTTGCCGGCGGCACATGCGCACTTTGTTTACAACCAAAACTTTCTTGAAGCTAAAGCTGAAATAATGGCCAAAGGAGGAGACGGCAGTACTCAGGAGGACATTTATTATCCCTCAAAGAAGACAAAGTCGGAAGTATGGGCATTTTTTGGATATTTGAATAATGCCGAGGGACAGATGAAAGAAGACGGCTATCCTGTTTGCAGCACGTGCAGAAAAAGTGTCTGTGAAAGGCAGCAACGCTTCGCTATATAAAGCAGCCGCAGCGCCGCTACCTGCATATAAACCGTGTCGCGGACACCCCCATACTGAAATGACGCTATGCATTACGGGGCTCCCAGGGGCAGATGAGAGTTGGTCTCTCTCAGAGAATAATTATGAATTTAACAATGATTACTGCCTGATGACATTTTCCCAAATCTGCAAAGCTCACTGGAAGGACACAAACCGAGGACAATATTTTCCTGATATAGGGTTTATTACTCAAAGGTAAAAAAAGTATCTGATTAGAAGGCTACTTGAGTATCATCTGGTCTAATATTTGTAAAATGATGACATCAAACAGACAAAAATTAAGAAGTTATGGGCAAATATTGCTATTTTAAAGACTAAAGGAGAAAAATGTAAACAAATAAACAACATTACAAAATAACAAATTTTTGGCAAAAATTTGACACAAACTGAGGACAATATTTTCCTGATATACAGGGTTTATGTAGTTGTCTGAAAATGTAACACGTTTAAAAAAATGCTGCGGTAATACCAAAAACCGTGATAATTTTGGTCACAATAACCGTGAGGTTAAATTTTCACACCGTGACAACCCTACTCCACAGTTACTTGTTGAGTACCAAAGGGTTCAGTGCTTGAACCAATTCTTTTTACTATATATGTGCTTCCAATTGGTAAAATCATTAGACAGCATGGGACAAACTTTCACTGTTATGCTGACAATACTCAGTTATATTTATCCATTAACCCTGATGAACCTAATCGGTTAGTTAGATTACATGCTTGTCTTGAAGACCTAAAAAATTGGATGACTCAAAACTTTTTGCTTTTAAATCAAGACAAGACGGAAGTTCTCATCATTGGACCAGAAATTCAGAAAAGGAAATTGCTTAGTCAAGACCTGAATGGCATTAAATTAGTCTCCAAGAACAAAGCAGGGAACCTTGGTGTTATCTTCGACCAGGACATGTCATTCAAATCCCACGGTAAACGGGTTTGTAGAATTTCCTTTTTCCACCTTCAGAATATTGCTAAGATTAGATGCATCCTTTCCAGGGGTGATGCTGAAAAACTAGTTCATGCATTTATTACATCAAGACTAGATTACTGTAATTCATTACTCTCAGGAAGTCCACAGAATGTAGTTAAAAGTCTTCAGCTTGTCCAAAATGCTGCAGCTAGAGTTCTGATGAGAATTAAAAAGAGATCACATCTCTCCTGTCTTAGCTCCCCTACATTGGATGTCTGTTAAATTCAGAATAGATTTTAAGATCCTCCTTCTCACAAATAAAGCTCTTAATAATCAAGCTCCATCGTACATCAGTGACCTGATTGTTCCATACGTTCCTAACCAAGCACTTCGCTCTCAGACTGCAGGTTTACTAGTGGTTCCCAGAATATCTAAAAATAGGATGGGAGGCAGATCTTTTAGCTATCAGGCTCTGCTCTTGAGCAACCAACTCCCAGCTTTAGTCCTTGAGGCAGACACCTTGTCTACTTTTAAGACTATGCTCAAAACATTTTTATTTGACAGGGTCTATGGTTAAAATCTGATGTTAGCCTATATCTGGACAAGTGGGGGAGTAGAGGGAGGTGGAGTGTACAGTCGGTAAAGACGGCTCTCCCTTGCCCTGCCTCCAACATGCCTCCATCTAAAAGACTAGGTTATCCAGTTATCTCTGTAGTTATGTTGCTATAGGCTTAAGCCTGGTTTATGCTTCTCCGTCAGCTCCGAAAGGGACAGACACGCACAGATTGACGGAAGCATTTTGCTTCCATACTTCTCTGTCTCCTGGAGAGTGTTGCAAAGCAATTCCTCGGCAGGACAACAGAGGGCGTAGCGCTGTTCTGTGGTATCCTGTCATGTATCGGTCCAAGATAGTGTGTTTATATTGTGTTTTTTGTGTATATAAGAGACTTTTAACAGGGACATATTTGTCTCTCATGTCTTCATGCGCTCCCCACCTCTAAACCCATGTTTCCTGTCATTTCCGTCCACAAATAAAACGCTTGCTGTGCATCTTTTCACTCCTCCAGTCACGGGGGAATTAAACGTTCATACTTTTAGAGTTTTTTCGCGAGGTATTCTTCAAACTTCTCCGTGTCTGCCGTTTGTTATCCTCGGCTCTTTGCAACGGCGGCGCTGTAAACAACAGCAGCGTCCTGACCAATCACAAGCTTGCATAATCAGTCTCGTTTGACGGATGTTTAAAAAAGTGGGCTCGACTCCGTACGTACTTGCGTGCCTGCCGGAGCCCTACGCAAGGACGGATAATGGCGTTGTGTGTCTCCGCACTGACTCAGACGGAGAAGCATAAATCAGGCTTTAGACTGCTGGAGGACATACTGACCACTTTCCACACTCTACTACTTTCGTCTACAATCTGCTCTTTAACTGTATTATTTCCTGCTATTTCAGCTGTTAACTTTCATTTTTTTCTAAGTGTTATTCTGTAAGTGTAAAGCATCTTGGAAGGTTCTAGGACTCTATAAGGCACCATATGACATATAGGCCAATGAACTTAGGTGTTTAAAACTCAGGTGAGATTAATGTTACTTCCTTTCCTCTGAGTGGTTCTGACAGCTCATCAGCTGCAGGTTCTGGTCTGTCGTTTCCCTGAACAGCACATGGACACCACTCATGCACATGTCATTTTCGTTGATTTCTCCAGTGAAATTTAACACAATTCACCCTGATGTACTTTGCCAGAAACTCCAGAAGACACAGGTGGGGGCCTCAACTATTGCCTGGATTAAAGACTACCTGACAAACAGACCACCGTTTGTGAGGCTGAAGAACTGCACATCAAACCAGGCGATCAGTAACATTGGAGCACCACAGGGGACTGTACTCTCACCATTCCCTTTCACCCTGTACACATCAGACTTCCAGTACAAATCAGAGACCTGTGTACAGAAGGTAGATCTACAGAAATACTCAGATGACTCTGCAGTTGTCGGGTGTATCAGAGATGGACAGCAAGCTGAGTACAGAGAGCCGGTGGAGCGCTTTGTGGCATGGTGTGGAAACAATCATCTGACCTTGAACATGAACAAAACAAAGGAGATGATTTTAGACTTCAGAAGAAACAGGGTGGAGTCAAACACTGTTTCCATCATGGGAGAAGAAGTGGAGGTGGTTGAGGAAAACAAATACCTTGGAGTTCACCTGGACAACAAACTGGACTGGAGAAAGAACAGCAAAGCCGTTTACAAGGGACACAGCAGACTGCACTTCTTGAGGATGCTTAGGTCCTTCAATGTCTGTAGCAAGATGCTGCAGATCTTCTACAAGTCTGTTGTTGAGAGTGTAATCTCTTCAGCCATCATCTGTTGGGGTAGTAGAATCTGAAGCAGGGACCTGAAAAGGCTCAACAGCCTAATAACAAAGGCTGGTTCTGTTCTGGGGGCGACTGTGGAACCACTGGAGGAGATAATGCAAAGAAGGATTCTCCAGAGAATCAAGAAAATTATGGACAACCCTGAGTATTTTCTTCACAAGACTGTACGACAGAGGCTTCTTCAGTTTCGCTGCAACACTGACCGCTACTGGAGATCCTTCCAGCCAACAGCCATTGTAATATACAACAACTCTTTGATGACTTGATTATTATTATTATTCTGAGCTACTACTGAGGGGCGACGGTGGCACAGGAGTTAAGTGCTCGCCCCGCAATCGGAAGGTTGCAGGTTCGAGCCCCGCTCAGTCTGTCGCTGTCATTGTGTCCTTGGGCAAGACACTTAACCCACGTTGCCTGCTGGTGGTGGTCGGAGGGACTGGTGGCGCCAGTGCTCGGCAGCCTCGCCTCTGTCAGTGCGCCCCAGGGCAGCTGTGGCTACATTGTAGCTCATCCCCACCAGTGTGTGAATGTGTGTGTGAATGGGTGAATGACTGATTGTGTTGTAAAGCGCCTTGAGGGGTTCCAGGACTCTAGAAGGCGCTTTATCAAATACAGGCCATTTACTACAGCAATCAATTTCCCTCTGGGATTAATAAAGTATTTTGAATTTGAATTTGAATTGAATTTGAATGTGCAACCGCCTTCCCCTGATTCTCCCTGACAGCCAATCAAGGCTCAAAGTTGGAGAAAACAAAGCCTCTGATTGGTCGATGCCATGAGCCAAAAACAAAAAACAGCCAATAGAATTGCTTTCTGTCATACAGTTAGAAGCTGAGTATGTTTAATCCATCAGCAATGTCTGAAAGGCAAGGAGCAGAAATTTGATGCCACATTATATTGAAGTTTGTTGGTTGTTATGGATTTTTAAGATTCTCTGAACATCAGTGTTTCTGACTACTGTCCTGTGACAGCAGCATGTCACGCACACACAAAGTTGATGTGGTCACAGTTTCTGCTCACAGCTTCAGTTGGACTTAAACCTTATATATACAAGTAGCCATCCACTGGAAGCAGAACGAGTTCACTGGTTTCAGCTGCATGAGTACATGGTGTTCCATGTTGCAGGGATGCTACTATGAAAAAACTGTCAGTGTGACATTAATCCTCTGAAGGATTTTGTATAAATACAAAACTCTGAGTGTGACAGCTGTAAAACTAAACATTTATCCTAGTTCTAGATTTACACTCATATGTCCAGTCTACAGTTACCGTTCCAGTCTATTGTTAACAGTGCGGGCTACAGTCGCAGGTCTACTCTACAGTTATTAGTCCAATCTCTAATCACAGGTCTACTCTGCAGTTATGAGTACAGTCTATACTTGCAGCTGCTGTCTACTGTCACAGATCTACAGATCCATTTTTGTTACAGGTCCGGTCTACGGTCTAAAGTCTAGACTACAGGTACAGGTCTGGTCTATAGTCTACAGTCTAAACTACAGGTATAGGTCCAGTCTATAGTCTACAGTCTAAACTACAGGTACAGGTCCAGTCTACAGTCTAGACTGCAGGTACAGGTCCAGTCTACAATCTAGACAACAGATACAGGTCCAGTCTATAGTCTACAGTCTAAACTACAGGTAGAAGAAGAAGAAAATATCATTTCTATAGCGCCTCTCAAGATAAAAATCACGAGGCGCTTCACAAAAACAAAAAATATAAAAATTGTAAAAATATAAAAAAGCATTTTGAAAATTTTTAAAAATATATTTTAAATGAGCAAGAATAAGCTATTGCGATTAAAAAAATGTTAAGAAAGAGAGAGTGAATAGGAAAGAGGGAAATCAGTGGATCCTGAGGAAGGTGGAATAGGTGGGGAGAGCAGAATAAAGAGAGAGTGGTGAAGAAGGTCATACAAAAGCCAGCTTGAACAAGTTAGTCTTCAGCTGCTTTTTAAAGGAGTCCACTGAGTCCACTGATCTCAGGCTCAGGGGGAGAGAGTTCCAGAGTCTGGGGGCCACAGCAGCAAATGATCGGTCACCTTTGGTCTTTAGCTTGGTGCGCTGCACAACCAGTAGGCTTTGATCACTGGACCTCAGGGACCTGCTGGGGGTGTAAGGACTAAGAAGATCACCAATGTAAGATGGTGCTTGTCCATGTAAGGCCCTATAGACCAGAACCAGGATCTTGAAATGAACCCTGAAGTTTATTGGCAGCCAGTGAAGCTGGAGGAGAAGCGGGGTGATGTGGGTGTGTATGGAGGACTTTGTCAGAAGCCGAGCACAGGCATTCTGAACCAACTGTAGACGGTTCAGGGAGGTTCTGCTCAGACACGTGAAAAGAGAGTTACAGTAGTCTAAGCGTGAGGAGATGAAGGTGTGGAGAACTGTCTCAAGTTCAGACCGAGACAGAATGGGACTCAGCTTAGCAATGTTCCTGAGATGGAAGAAGGAAGAGCGAACAAGGGAACTGACATGAGAATCCAGGGTGAGAGCTGGGTCAAAGGTCACGCCAAGATTCCTGACGGAAGGTTTGGTGTGGCAAGCAAGCTGACCAAGAGAGTCTCTGACTTTGGGAACCAGCTTGTCTGGGGCACAGATGAGGATCTCAGTCTTATCTTCATTCAGCTGAAGAAAGCTCCCAGCCATCCAGGCTTTGATAGAGTCTAAGCAGGTGTGTAACAGCTGCAGCTTAGACATCTCATGGGGCTTAAAGGAGATGTACAGATGGATGTCATCTGCATAAAGATGGTAGGAGATTCATTTGAAGGAGCTCAGGATGTGCTGAAGAGGAAGCAGATAGAGGAGGAAGAGTAGAGGCCCCAGCACAGAACCTTGTGGGACACCATGGGTAAGAGAGGTGGTGGAGGACCTAAACTTGGAGACGACCACAGAAAAGGAGCGCTCAGAGAGATAAGAGGAGAACCACTCCAGAGCAGATCCTGATAGGCCTACCCAGTCTCTCAGCCTCTCCAGTAGCAGGTGATGGTCAACAGTGTCAAAGGCTGCAGTCAGGTCCAGCAGGACCAGAACAGAACAGTCCCCTGCATCACTGAGTCAGAAGGTCATTAGAGACCCTAAGAAGAGCTGTTTCAGTAGAATGAGCTCTACGAAAACCTGACTGGAAGCTATCATAGATGTTATGTTCATCAAGAGCAGCTGTGAGTTGTTTAGCCACAACCTTTTCCAAGATCTTGGAGATGAACGGAAGTTTAGAGATGGGTCTGAAGCTGCTATGGAGAGAGGGGTTGAGACTCGGTTTTTTAAGAAGCGGGTGGATTACAGCGTTGGTACAGGTCCAGTCTACAGTCTAAACTAATGGTACAAGTTCAGTCTACAGTCTAGACTACAGGTACAGGTCCAGTATACAATCTAAAGTCTGGACTACAAGTACAGGTCCAGTCTACAATCTAAAGTCTAGACTACAGGTACAGGTCCAGTCTACAGTCTAGACTGCAGGTTCAGGTCCAGTCTACAGCCCAGACTACAGGTACAGGTCCAGTCTACAGTCTAGACTACAGGTACGGGTCCAGTCTATAGTCTACAGCCCAGACTACAGGTACAGGTCCAGTCTACAGTCTAGACTACAGGTACAGGTCCAGTCTACAGTCTAGACTACAGGTATGGGTCCAGTCTATAGTCTACAGCCCAGACTACAGGTACAGGTCCAGTCTACAGTCTAGACTACAGGGACGGGTACAGTCTATACTTTACAGTCTAAACTACAGGTACAAGTCCAGTCTACAGTCTAGACTACAGGTACAGGTCCAATCTATAGGTTACAGTCTAGACTACAGGTACAGGTCCAGTCAACAGTCTAGACTACAGGAACAGGTCCAGTCTATAGTCTACAGTCTAAACTACAGGTACAAGTTCAGTCTACAGTCTAGACTACAGGTACAGGTCCAGTCTACAATCTAAAGTCTAGACTACAGGTACAGGTCCAGTCTACAGTCTAGACTACAGGTTCAGGTCCAGTCTACAGTCTACAGCCCAGACTACAGGTACAGGTCCAGTCTACAGTCTAGACTACAGGTACAGGTCCAGTCTACAGTCTAGACTACAGAAAAAGGTCCAGTCTATAGTTTACAGTCTAGACTACAGGTACAAGTCCAGTCTACAGTCTAGACTACAGGGACAGGTACAGTCTATACTTTACAGTCTAAACTACAGGTACAAGTCCAGTCTACAGTCTAGACTACAGGTACAGGTCCAGTCTACAGTCTAGACTACAGGAACAGGTCCAGTCTATAGTCTACAGTCTAAACTACAGGTACAAGTTCAGTCTACAGTCTAGACTACAGGTACAGGTCCAGTCTACAGTCTAGACTACAGGTTCAGGTCCAGTCTACAGTCTAGACTACAGGTACGGGTCCAGTCTATAGTCTACAGCCCAGACTACAGGTACAGGTCCAGTCTACAGTCTAGACTACAGGTACCGGTCCAGTCTACAGTCTAGACTACAGGTACGGGTCCAGTCTACAATCTAAAGTCTAGACTACAAGTATAGGTCCAGTCTACAATCTAAAGTCTAGACTACAGGTACAGGTCCAGTCTACAGTCTAGACTACAGGTTCAGGTCCAGTCTACAGTCCAGACTACAGGTCCAGGTCCAGTCTACAGTCTAGACTACCGGTACGGGTCCAGTCTATAGTCTACAGCCCAGACTACAGGTACAGGTCCAGTCTACAGTATAGACTACAGGTACGGGTCCAGTCTATAGTCTACAGCCCAGACTACAGGTAAAGGTCCAGTCTACAGTATAGACTACAGGTACGGGTCCAGTCTATAGTCTACAGCCCAGACTACAGGTACAGGTCCAGTCTACAGTCTAGACTACAGGTACAGGTCCAGTCTACAGTCTAGACTACAGGTACAGGTACAGTCTATAGTTTACAGTCTAAACTACAGGTACAAGTCCAGTCTACAGTCTAGACTACAGGTCCAGGTCCAGTCTACAATCTAGACAACAGATACAGGTCCAGTCTATAGTCTACAGTCTAAACTACAGGTAGAAGAAGAAGAAAATATCATTTCTATAGCGCCTCTCAAGATAAAAATCACGAGGCGCTTCACAAAAACAAAAACAAAAAATATAAAAATTGTAAAAATATAAAAAAGCATTTTGAAAATTTTTAAAAATATATTTTAAATGAACAAGAATAAGCTATTGCGATTAAAAAAATGTTAAGAAAGAGAGAGTGAATAGGAAAGAGGGAAATCAGTGGATCCTGAGGAAGGTGGAATAGGTGGGGAGAGCAAAATAAAGAGAGTGGTGAAGAAGGTCATACAAAAGCCAGCTTGAACAAGTTATTCTTCAGCTGCTTTTTAAAGGAGTCCACCGAGTCCACTGATCTCAGGCTCAGGGGGAGAGAGTTCCAGAGTCTGGGGGCCACAGCAGCAAATGATCGGTCACCTTTGGTCTTTAGCTTGGTGCGCTGCACAACCAGTAGGCTTTGATCACTGGACCTCAGGGACCTGCTGGGGGTGTAAGGACTAAGAAGATCACCAATGTAAGATGGTGCTTGTCCATGTAAGGCCCTATAGACCAGAACCAGGATCTTGAAATGAACCCTGAAGTTTATTGGCAGCCAGTGAAGCTGGAGGAGAAGCAGGGTGATGTGGGTGTGTATGGAGGACTTTGTCAGAAGCCGAGCACAGGCATTCTGAACCAACTGTAGACGGTTCAGGGAGGTTCTGCTCAGACACGTGAAAAGAGAGTTACAGTAGTCTAAGCGTGAGGAGATGAAGGTGTGGAGAACTGTCTCAAGTTCAGACCGAGACAGAATGGGACTCAGCTTAGCAATGTTCCTGAGATGGAAGAAGGAAGAGCGAACGAGGGAACTGACATGAGAATCCAGGGTGAGAGCTGGGTCAAAGGTCACGCCAAGATTCCTGACGGAAGGTTTGGTGTGGCAAGCAAGCTGACCAAGAGAGTCTCTGACTTTGGGAACCAGCTTGTCTGGGGCACAGATGAGGATCTCAGTCTTATCTTCATTCAGCTGAAGAAAGCTCCCAGCCATCCAGGCTTTGATAGAGTCTAAGCAGGTGTGTAACAGCTGCAGCTTAGACATCTCATGGGGCTTAAAGGAGATGTACAGATGGATGTCATCTGCATAAAGATGGTAGGAGATTCATTTGAAGGAGCTCAGGATGTGCTGAAGAGGAAGCAGATAGAGGAGGAAGAGTAGAGGCCCCAGCACAGAACCTTGTGGGACACCATGGGTAAGAGAGGTGGTGGAGGACCTAAACTTGGAGACGACCACAGAAAAGGAGCGCTCAGAGAGATAAGAGGAGAACCACTCCAGAGCAGATCCTGATAGGCCTACCCAGTCTCTCAGCCTCTCCAGTAGCAGGTGATGGTCAACAGTGTCAAAGGCTGCAGTCAGGTCCAGCAGGACCAGAACAGAACAGTCCCCTGCATCACTGAGTCAGAAGGTCATTAGAGACCCTAAGAAGAGCTGTTTCAGTAGAATGAGCTCTACGAAAACCTGACTGGAAGCTATCATAGATGTTATGTTCATCAAGAGCAGCTGTGAGTTGTTTAGCCACAACCTTTTCCAAGATCTTGGAGATGAACGGAAGTTTAGAGATGGGTTTGAAGCTGCTATGGAGAGAGGGGTTGAGACTCGGTTTTTTAAGAAGCGGGTGGATTACAGCGTTGGTACAGGTCCAGTCTACAGTCTAGACTACAGGAACAGGCCCAGTCTATAGTCTACAGTCTAAACTACAGGTACAAGTTCAGTCTACAGTCTAGACTACAGGTACAGGTCCAGTATACAATCTAAAGTCTGGACTACAAGTACAGGTCCAGTCTACAATCTAAAGTCTAGACTACAGGTACAGGTCCAGTCTACAGTCTAGACTGCAGGTTCAGGTCCAGTCTACAGCCCAGACTACAGGTACAGGTCCAGTCTACAGTCTAGACTACAGGTACGGGTCCAGTCTATAGTCTACAGCCCAGACTACAGGTACAGGTCCAGTCTACAGTCTAGACTACAGGTACAGGTCCAGTCTACAGTCTAGACTACAGGTACGGGTCCAGTCTATAGTCTACAGCCCAGACTACAGGTACAGGTCCAGTCTACAGTCTAGACTACAGGTACAGGTCCAGTCTATAGTTTACAGTCTAGACTACAGGTACAAGTCCAGTCTACAGTCTAGACTACAGGTACAGGTACAGTCTATAGTTTATAGTCTAAACTACAGGTACAAGTCCAGTCTACAGTCTAGACTACAGGTCCAGGTCCAATCTATAGGTTACAGTCTAGACTAAAGGTACAGGTCCAATCTACAGTCTAGACTACAGGTATAAGTTCAGTCTACAGTCTAGACTACAGGTACAGGTCCAGTCTACAATCTAAAGTCTAGACTACAAGTACAGGTCCAGTCTACAGTCTAGAACACAGGTTCAGATCCAGTCTACAGCCCAGACTACAGGTACAGGTCCAGTCTACAATCTAGACTACAGGTATGGGTCCAGTCTATAGTCTACAGCCCAGACTACAGGTACAGGTCCAGTCTACAGTCTAGACTACAGGTACGGGTCCAGTCTATAGTCTACAGCCCAGACTACAGGTACAGGTCCAGTCTACAGTCTAGAGTACAGGTACAGGTCCAGTCTACAGTCTAGACTACAGAAACAGGTCCAGTCTACAGTCTAGACTACAGAAACACGTCCAGTCTATAGTTTACAGTCTAGACTACAGGTACAAGTCCAGTCTACAGTCTAGACTACAGGGACAGGTACAGTCTATACTTTACAGTCTAAACTACAGGTACAAGTCCAGTCTACAGTCTAGACTACAGGTACAGGTCCAATCTATAGGTTACAGTCTAGACTACAGGTACAGGTCCAGTCTACAGTCTAGACTACAGGAACAGGTCCAGTCTATAGTCTACAGTCTAAACTACAGGTACAAGTTCAGTCTACAGTCTAGACTACAGGTACAGGTCCAGTCTACAATCTAAAGTCTAGACTACAGGTACAGATCCAGTCTACAGTCTAGACTACAGGTTCAGGTCCAGTCTACAGTCTACAGCCCAGACTACAGGTACAGGTCCAGTCTACAGTCTAGACTACAGGTACAGGTCCAGTCTACAGTCTAGACTACAGAAACAGGTCCAGTCTATAGTTTACAGTCTAGACTACAGGTACAAGTCCAGTCTACAGTCTAGACTACAGGGACAGGTACAGTCTATACTTTACAGTCTAAACTACAGGTACAAGTCCAGTCTACAGTCTATACTCAGGGGTGGACATTAACTTCAAAACCAACCGGCCAGCCGGGCCGGTAACTCTGAATATTTACCGGCCCTGCCAAGAATCTACCGGCCCCACTGGTCAGCTGCCAAAACGAGTCAAAATAACAACTGAACCGTTTTAAATGATAATGATGAGATTCAACTGGCAGAAACATTTGGTTCACACCATAGGCTCTCTCTCTCTCTCTCTCTCTCTCTCTCTCTCTCTCTCTCTCTCTCTCTCTCTCTCTCTCTCTCTCTCTCTCTCTCTCACTCACTCACTCACTCACTCACTCACTCACTCACTCACTCACTCACTCACTCACACACACACACACACACGAGAGAGAGAGAGGAAAAGAGCTGAGGAAATGGAGGAAAAACTACAGCTGAGCCGAGGCGCGCCTCGACTGGGGGGCGCGCCTGATCCGAACTGAGCAGCGGCCGAATTTCGTGAGCGATTCGCTTCTCAGCGCTTCCGCGGCCGGTGTGTCCCCGGCGTAAACGCCGGCTTTCAGCCACTCCCCCTGCTGCTTCCGTCTGCTCTCGTCTGTTTTCCAGGCGAGCTGCTGCTCAACTCGAACACGGTCATTCTCTGCGCCTCCCGTCTTCTTTAAACCGCCAAGAATCATTCCTCCTACGCACACGCTTCTCTGCTTCATACCGTTTCGAACTGTCTCGCTTCTCCTCACCAGTTTTAAAGCGTTTTGCCGGAGATTTCATCAAGAAATCCCATTCCTGTGCCGGCGGCATCTCCCTGCGTGCTCGTGTGTTTCTAGCGTGGTTCCACTTCGTCTTTAACAGTGAACTTGTAGTTCACGTGACTATAACTAGAATCGTGCAGTACGTGCACGAATTGTACAAGTGCAGTACGTGGCTAGAGGCGCGCAGGTTTACGCGCGCGAAACGAAAACGGCAGCTTCCTACAGGGCGGGGCCATGATGCAGGTGAAAGCCGGTGTGTAAATGACAAATAAAGCTTGGGCGCCACCGGGGCGGTAAGTCGTCAAGTATTTACCGCCCGACGAGAAAATTTAGCGCCATTGGCGCTCGGGCGCTTTAACGGTCCACCCCTGATACTACATGTACAGGTCCAATCTATAGGTTACAGTCTAGACTACAGGTACAGGTCCAGTCTACAGTCTAGACTACAGGAACAGGTCCAGTCTATAGTCTACAGTCTAAACTACAGGTACAAGTTCAGTCTACAGTCTAGACTACAGGTACAGGTCCAGTCTACAGTCTAGACTACAGGTTCAGGTCCAGTCTACAGTCCAGACTACAGGTCCCGGTCCAGTCTACAGTCTAGACTACCGGTACGGGTCCAGTCTATAGTCTACAGCCCAGACTACAGGCACAGGTCCAGTCTACAGTATAGACTACAGGTACGGGTCCAGTCTATAGTCTACAGCCCAGACTACAGGTAAAGGTCCAGTCTACAGTATAGACTACAGGTACGGGTCCAGTCTATAGTCTACAGCCCAGACTACAGGTACAGGTCCAGTCTACAGTCTAGACTACAGGTACAGGTACAGTCTATAGTTTACAGTCTAAACTACAGGTAAAAGTCCAGTCTACAGTCTAGACTAGAGGTACAGGTCGAATCTATAGGTTACAGTCTAGACTACAGGTGCAGGTCCAGTCTATAGTTTACAGTCTAGACTACAGGTGCAGGTCCGGTCTACAGTCTAGACTACAGGTACAGGTCCAGTCTATAGTCTACAGTCTAGACTACAGGTGCAGGTCCAGTCTATAGTTTACAGTCTAGACTACAGGTGCAGGTCCAGTATATAGTTTACAGTCTAGACTACAGGTGCAGGTCCAGTCTATAGTCTAGACTACAGGTACAGGTCCAGTCTATAGTTTACAGTCTAGACTACAGGTACAGGTCCACGTCCAGTCTACAGTCTAGACGACAGGTACAGGTCCAGTCTATAGTTTACAGTCTAGACTACAGGTGCAGGTCCAGTCTATAGTTTACAGTCTAGACTACTGGTGCAGGTCCAGTCTATAGTTTACAGTCTAGACTACAGGTGCAGGTCCAGTCTACAGTCTAGACTACAGGTACAGGTCCAGTCTATAGTTTACAGTCTAGACTACAGGTACAGGTCCACGTCCAGTCTACAGTCTAGACGACAGGTACAGGTCCACGTCCAGTCTACAGTCTAGACGACAGGTACAGGTCCAGTCTATAGTCTACAGTCTAGACTACAGGTAGTCTACAGTCTAGACTACAGGTACAGGTCCAGTCTATAGTCTACAGTCTAGACTACAGGTACAAGTCCAGTCTACAGTCATGGGTCCAGTCTACAGTTACAGGTCTACCTTAATGGGTTCTTCTAATAAAATGAAAATGGACAGGAGGCTTTTGGGGAAATGCAGTATGTACTATTAATGGTCTTTTTTGCTGGCAGCTGTTAAAATGTAAACAAGGTAGTTTGAGCTGGTCAAAGTGAAGATGGCGTGAACTCGGAGTAAACAAGTCTAAACTCAGATTATAATGGTGACCTGTATCAAGAAAAGAGGCTTTTAGAGGAAAATATTTTAAACATCAAACTTTATAAAATAATCTTTAAATGACAACCTGTGTTATGCCCGCCTTCTCACAGACCCCCACGTGCCTCTTCTCCCCTTTATCCCCACACCACCCACCTTGCAGCCGAACATGAGGGAGATGGTGCTGTTGGTGCAAGCCACCTTGCAGTGGCACAGCATGGGTGAGAAACACTCCCCCTTGTTGGAGCTGGGGGACATCTTGTTGCTGCTGGGGCAATTGGCCGACAGCCGTCTCCTCCGGGAGCGCTGCCGCCCGCCACCCCCTGCGCCTCCCTCTCCTCCTTCGCCTGCACCTCCTGCCTCTCCACCTCCTCCTCCACTGCTGCTGCTGCTGCTCCCTGCTCTCACCATCCGCCCTCATTCCTCGCGTCGCTCCATCGCGGCGGGGAGGAAACGACTCCCAAAGCTCTTCCTTCATTCAGGGAGACCCTCTCCCCCTCCAACCTCCTCCTCCTTCTCCTCAGGCAGAATATATTCTCTCCTCTTAGGCTGTGACTCCTCTCCCTCAATCTCCTGCTTGGTGTCCTCCTCTCAGCCTCTCCTCCTCCCTGCTCTGACTGGTGATGTAGAGTGCTGCTGTGTGTTTGTGTGTGCGCGTGCTGCTCTTCTCTGTGGGGGTGTGATTGGTCGCTTGGGAGGGAGGAGGCGGCGGGGGCGACAGAAGTTGGTCACATGACTCATCGGAAACGAGGAGGGCTGAACGCGAAAGAGAGTGGGGGTGTATCCTCAGGGAAGGTAGAGTGATGTAGGACAGAGGAAGAGGAGGGAACACAGTCAGAAGAAAAGGAGGGATGAGGAGTATAACACAGGAAGAACCAGACCAGGAGATAAGATGGAGAGACAGAAGAGAAGAGGAGGCAGAAAAAGGAGGAGCCTGATGAGTGATGAAACTTCTAAACTACAACTCAAAACAACAAAATTACTGAATTATTTGGTTCCTCCAACACATCAGATTTAAATGATCTTCATTTTTCAGCTCAGCTTAGAACAGAGATTAAATGTGGTTTGTTTCTGTGGATGAGGGCAAATGTTTGGGGTCACGAAGGAAGAGAAACGTCAGTCTCAGTCCAGACGCATCCTACAAACTAAAACAGAAAGGAAAGTGGTCTTCTTCCAGGGTTTTTCCTGGCTCTATTTGAGGCAGAGGTGGTAGTACCATCGTTTTACCATCCTGACCATACGGCAGCACATGCATACTCTGTGCATTCAACTGTCACACTTTTTTAAAGGCCAAATATTTTTTCGTTAAGTGTTCTAATCTAAGCTTCTGTTGATAAAATAGAATATTCCATTTGACAATGTTTCAAGTGAAACATAACTGGTTTGCTGCTAAAAAATATGAAATAAAACAAAAAAATTATCAGGCTGAAATAACAGACTCTTATTATAAAAGGCTCAATAATATGCATTAGATTGGTGTTTAGTTCCCTTTTTCCCATCTGATATTTATAGTAAAAATATTTTTAATTATTTGACCTACATTTCAGTAACATTTTAGGTTTGTATTAATAACACTCATCTTAGTCAAAATAACACATAAATATATCCAGTAAAATATAATGCATTTCATTAACATGCATTTATGGAAATGGTAATAACATTTAATTTCTGCTGCTAACAATGTAATGGTGAAATGACTAATATGTACGGGTTGGCAATAATCCCAGGGTATCTGCAGGTTTAAGGGAGCCAAATTTAAGACTTTTTAAGACCTTTTTTAAGGCCACTTTGTCCAAATTTAAGCTATTTTTAAAATTACATTTAAGCTATAATTTCCAGCTATTGCCTGGATCCGGTGCTAACCACGTCGTGAACGTGGGATTAACCATCCAGTTACCATTAAACTTGCACTTCCCATGGCGCAAGCTCCCACTAGCTTAACCAGCTAATGTGCTCATATAAAAACAGCCCCCTTTTACAACCAACTGCATGTGTACGGTTCCGCTTACGCCAACATCGTACACAAAAAATGCTGAACACTAACTAAAAATTCACGAAAATTTTTATAGAAATAAAATAATCTTGTTTATTGGGTCTTTGGTAATTTAAGACCTTTGGAAACTGGATTTAAGGATTATTTGTCATTTTTAAGGATTTTCAAGGCCTTAAATTTGGAAAAGTAAGTTTAAGACTTTTTAAGACTTTTTAAGGACCCGCGGATACCCTGAATCCAGTTCAAATTATGTTCAAAGATAGAAGCGTTTGTGAATTATATACTACAATTGCTTGCCATAATTCCTGCTCCTGCGTGTGGAGCAGACTTGTAGCAGTAATGTAATGCGTCTCTGCAGCGGTTCTGATCCATAGCGCTGCAGGATGCAGAATAAATAGGATGGTGGCGACTTTTCATCCGCTTGTAGAGTTTAGTCTTTCATAGTTTTACGATCATCATATATTTTTCTGTGCGCCAGTTGATGGTGAGACTGCTACCCGTTAGCTTTAGCATTAGCCAATCTGTGTGTAGCTACACTTTGATCCCAAACTTTGGACTGGTTCTGCCTTTGTGCCTTTGCTGGTTTCTTCATTTTCCTCCACTGCATCCAGATGACCACAGTGTGCGCTACTATTGTTTCTGAATGCTTTTTAATTCCGACCAGACACGGAGACAGAGGTGAAAGAGAAAGGAAGTGCTACTGCAGTTAAAATAACATCAATATAGCTGGGGGCAGAGTGAAATCAGGCTGGGGCGGCACAAAATTAGCTGGAGGCGGCCGCCACGCAAATTTGAATGCAGGAAAAGCCCTGTCTTCTCATGGAGCCCCTAGACCAGTGTTCTCCAACCATGATTCTCCTGGGTAACCACCCTGGCTGTTCCAGAGGTTTATCTGCTCCCATATACTAGCCCCAGCAGGTGATTAACGGGCTTCTGCAGAGCTTGATGACACGCAAAACTGGGGATGTTGCCTTTAAATCGGGTATGGTGGAGAAGAGAAACAATCAAAACATGCTGGATAGTGGCCCTGCAGGTCAAGGGTTAGAAAGCCCTGCCGTAGAAGTTTGACCTCTCATCACCAGGCTTCTTCAGGTTTGATCGTAGGATTAGAACCTGGACTCATGATCGTTGCAGAACAATAAACACAAACTAGGGGCGAAAAGGTGAGTCACTAATGCACCCTTGTACCAGGCGAGTCCTTTGGGTGTTTGTCATTTCCTAGCTTGTTTCGAACTCAGAAATCAGGATTTATAAATATCTTTTGGTCACTAAATGATCTGACGACCAGATTCATTCATTCATCCATCCATCCATCCATCCATTCTCTTCCGCTTATCCGGAGTAGAGTCGCTGGGGCAGCAGCCCAAGTCGAGGGGTCCAGACTTCCATCTCCCTAGCCACTTGGGCCAGCTCTTCCAGGGGAATCCCAAGGCATTCCCATTCCAGGTGAGGGACATAGTCTTTACCATTACGAATATTCTTGGCAGATCCTCTAACATCAGGTTCTGCAGATTGTGATATCAGTGTTTGATCTGGACAACCAGGTTGTTTCACAGACTGGACTGTGACATCACTCTGGTCAGAGATGGCAAACGCTGACTCAGCTACAAATGAGAGTTCTGACAGGAAAAAAAAGTTAATTTACTGAAATGTCTCAACATTTTCGTGACAATCTCATGTAGGATTGTAAAAACAAACATTTAGAAGCAAATTTTCTCTATCAATTAGTCACAGAATTCTTGCACGTCTCAAACCCACGTAGAACCCATCTAGAACCCACGTAGAACCCATCTAGAACCAGTCGATAACTCTGGTTTTGAATCAGAAAGTGAGACAACCTTGGGAGGAGTTAAAAGACCAACAGTGAATAAAAGGATAAATCCTGAAAAAATGGAACATAATTAAACAACACTGAGATTAAACAGCAATAAGAAAAAATTCCAGGTTATCATGATTTGTTTAATATTGCATCATCTGCCTCGTGTGCTCTGACTAGAAAGAAAACCTGTTGGGTTACGTGTTGTACAAACCGAATCACTCTCAGAATATGCTGATTTTCTACTTTACTATTAACCGAGTCACCAACAGTCATCAACTATGTTTATGTATTCAGCAATGCTTTTGTCAAAAGCGACTGGTCACCAACAGTCACCAACAGGTCACCAACCAGTTACCAGCAGTCATCAACTATGTTTATGTATTGAGCAGACGCTTTTGTCCAAAGCGACTAGTCACCAACGGTCACCAACTAGTCACCAACAGTCACCAAATAGTTACAGACTAGTCACCAACAGTCGTCATCAACTATGTTTATGTAGTCAGCAGACGATTTTGTCCAAAGCGACTAGTCACCAACAGTCACCAAATAGTCACCGACTAGTCACCAACAGTTATAGACTAGTCACCAACAGTCATCATCAACTATGTTTATGTATTTAGCAGACGCTAGGGCTGGGGGTAAACGATTATTTTTAATAAACGATTATTCTGACAATTATTTTATCGAATAGTCGACTATTCTAATGACTATTTAGACAATTAATCCAATGATTATTTTTCTATTGCACAGTTAATAAAAACCAAAAAATCTCTAATAAATTCCTCAAAAAAATTGATAAATTGTTACAGTAAGAGAATAAACACTGCAGGCCTTCCGTTTTGTATAACACTGCTTTTATTGTGTTGTGGCTGGTTATGTTCTGGTGACGTGTAGAACTTGGGAGTGCAGGCTGCTGCCTGAGAGGTGGTTGGAGACGGAGTGTCTCCATGCTGCTTTGTTTTGGTCACTTATGTGCGTGAGACGAGTGGTGTTACGACCCTTCCTGGGGAGTTTGGCTCGTGTGCAAAAAGGAAGGGACAATAACAGGATTTAAAAGTTAAAATGATGATCAAGATTATTTACAACAACAACAAAACATAAATCTTTCCATCCACAGGTTGGGAATAATTCTGCCAGTGGGGAATTAAAACAAAAGTACAAATAACTAGGGATGTCCCGCTGGGCAAAGATTACAGGGTTCTGGACCAAAATAAGGATCTCCAAAGGTCCAAACTCTAAACTGGGCGGTTAAACCAAACTCAAGGTAATATTTTAAACTAAACCGAAAACCCACAACACTCTAAATGTAATAAAAGGGAGATCTGCACCACAAAAAAGATTAACTCTAAACCAAAACGTAACAGCTTATCCAAACGCAAGAAGCTGTTAGCAAAAATGCTAACAGTAGCTTTACCAACGTTAAGCTCAAGTTACCAAGTTTAAATAAACCAAAAACACCCAGCAGCAAACAGACCGGCACGGAGGAGAGACTGCTACCACCAAAACAGCTCTCCTATTGTCTGAAAGAAGCTCCTTTATGAAGGGAGAAACGCTCCCAGTGATTTTCTACATCTGCGATAGAGACGGAGCAGCGCATCTGACCCCGGAAGTTGTTGTCCGTTGCCGGGAGACGAAGGTGGGCAAAACAGGAAAGGAATCTAGCAGCGGACGGACATTGTTCCGGTTCTTCGGTATTTGGCGGAGATGTTAGTGAAGGCGGAGAAGAGGGCGAACTAGAGGAAAAACAGGCAGATTCCTCCTCTATTTACAAACTCCTGGGGATGCAACAAGTGGGTGCGGTGCGTCGACTACCGGATCTGACGTCGACAAATTTTTAGAATCGAGCCGTCGACGTCATTGAGGCTTCGCTACAGCCCTAGCAGACGCTTTTGTCCAAAGCCAACAGTCACCAACCATTGTAAAAGGTAAATGGCCTGTATTTGTATAGAGTCTTCTAAGGGTTCTACAACCCCCCAAGGCGCTTCACATCACAATCAGTCACTCACCCATTCACACACTGGTGGTGATGAACTACGATGTAGCCACAGCTGCCCTGGGACACACTGACACAGACCAGTTAACCAACCAACTAGTCCCTGACCAGTCACCAACGGTCCCAGCCCGAGGAGATGTGGTGTGGAGATCACGGAGGTGCTCAAATGTTAAGTTTTCTTGTTATTTTAATGATTGTTGGAACTAGGCTCTTATGAAAATGAGAATTTGTTTCTCAGTGAGATTTTGCCGGTGTAGAAAAAAGGGTCAAATACGTAAAGTCAGTGTAGCACCCATCCAGCTGGATGATGTTTTAGTTTAGTCTCAGAGGGACGTCAGTTGGGTTCCAAGATCAGAACTGAGACCTGCTGGTTCTGAAGCTAAATTAGGTCAAAGCTACAATCATCCCAACAAGGACAGCTGAAGATCAGTCTAACTGCAGAACCGGGCCGGCAGAAGTGACTCTGATCTTTTGAGGGGTGAAGACTCTGCAGTTAGTCTTTTCCTGAAGCCTGGCACTGAGGCGATTTGGGTTGTGTTGGCTCGTGTCTCTGCACATCCACCCACCGTCTGTCGCTGAGCTCCAAGACCAGCTTGAGTCACTCAAGGTGAGCAGCAGATGGGTTGGATGTGAGAAGTGAGGAAAATGCAGCAGCCGTTTAATCACATGAGTCATTTTTAACAAAAACCTCCAAATAATCAACATTAAATTGACTTTTCTTGGTTAGGGATCAATGATCTGATCAGAGAATAAGTGATTAGATCTGATGAGAATGTTTAATTCAGAAGATCTCAGATATAATAGTTAACTCAGATTGTCTTAGAAAAAGAAGCTGGATTATAAAACCCCATCATGAGTCACAGCTGGAACATATGAACCGATCCCAGGTCAGCATCATGGTTATCGTGTTTTTTCTCTACCGGTTGTGCAGCACCAGGCTAAAGGTCAAAGGTGACAGATCATCTGCTGCTGTGGCCCCCAGACTCTGGCCCTCTCTCCCCCTGGGCCTGAGATCAGTGGACTCCTTTAAACTCACCTGTTCAGGCTTTGGTGGGACCTTCATCACCGCCCTCTCCTGGTTCTCCTCTACCTATTCCGCCCTTCCACTGCTTACCTCTTTCTTATTTGTTTACTTCCCTTTCCCACATTTTTATTCTAAAATTTTATGATATTGTAAATAATTTTTTTATCTTTTTGTGTTCTAGTGAAGCTCCTCGTGATTTTTATTGCTATAGAAAATATTGTTTCTTATTCTTCTGCAGCACAGTGGGAGGAAACCATACAGCTGATTCAGCATGGTAGGGGAGAGCTGGTTTGGGCTGGTTCTGACCCAACAGGACCAGGAACTCCTCTAGATACCAAAGTGTCCTTGATCTGAACTGGGTCATGGAACAGAACCATGATCTGAACACAGCAGCCTTTCCTCCATTTAAAACCTGATGAGTACAATAATTATCTGTTGTGATGCATCAAACTGACGCAATATTAATTATGTAACAGCTCCATGTGAGACATGTACTCTACTTACTGTTAGAAGGAAACAATCAGCTGACAAGGTGGCTCCCCCTGCTGGGCATTCCTCAGAAGAACAAAACAAACACCATCGAGCTCCAGAATCAACAACAACAACAACAGATACCTGACTGAAGATGAAACTACATCACATGGATGATTTCCTGAAGCCAGAAGGGCTGACGAGAAAAACGGGAAACCGTGATATTATTTTTACAGCTGAGCATCAAACATGTCTGAGAACAGCTGACAAAACACTTCCACACACCAGCAGCAGGGGGCAGCACTCCTCCAGTAGACTGTTCTACTGAGCTGCTCTCAAGCACTCATGATGACTACAAACACGTTCATGTTCCTAAAAGGTCCATCATCATCTTCAATAGCAGCAGTCTCAGGGAACATATAGTCTCCAACTTCTTCTTCTCCAATTCCATGCTGTAGTTCTTTTTTAAAACACAGACCATACCAAACCAACAAAACCATACAAAACAGTTAGAAACAGACTAGTACACCCAAAAGACAAGATATCAGCTGGACTTAAATGTGGAGTCGTTTACAAAATCCCATGCAAACTCTGCAATAAAACATACATAGGAGAAACCGGACGCCAACTCAACACACGAACAATAGAACATAGAAAGGAGTGCAAGAAAGAAACAAGTCGAAAACACACAAGAGCAGCAAAAGAAGAAGCAGAAAGCACAATAAAGAAGTCAGCCATAACAGATCACTGCACAAGAGAAAACCATGTAATGGACTGGGACAACACAAGGATCATAAACACCGAACAACAGAAATACAAAAGATGGATAAAGGAAGCTATAGAGATAAGGAGACGTGGATGTGGGACCATGAACAGGGACGACAGAGTTTACACGTTGGACCGCGCATGGGACTGCATCGTCAGAGGGGAGAGCGGGCAGCAGAGGGCGACAACGTCCTCTGCTGCCCGCCGATAAACGGAGAAGGAAGTGACGCCACCATCAGCGTCAGCCTGAGGAAGTTTGCAGCCGCAAACGAAACGTAGCGGGAAAACAGGTAAACAGAACTGCTCTGTGTTTTTAAAAAGAACTACAGCATGGAATTAGAGAAACGACACAGCAAGAACACACCTAAGATGTTCTTCTCCGTTTTACTGTTAAACACGTCTGAAGGCTTGACTAAACCATCAAACTTCCTTCTGCATCGCTAATAAAAACAGCTGATCTGAGATCATCCAAAAAGATCAGGCAGAATAATCCCAGATGAGGGTGGGGGTGTGGTTGTAATCCCGTAACTGACAGGCCACGCCCACATAAAAGCAACCAGTTAAGTGTGTGTGTGAGTGTGTGTGTCACTCTGAGGAATCAGGTTAAACTGCATCTTCTCAGCAGCTTTGACCCACAATCCACACAAACACACAACAGCTTCACTTCTTTTATAAATAATGAAGTATTAAAGGAACTGGCCAAACTCTGCATGAAAGTTGTAGAAATTCAGTGTAACTACGCTTTACCATTCATATAAAGATGAACTGGGTTCAGATTGTTAAGGAATTATGTCAAATTATAGAAAATTCTCTCTCCATCCTTACTTTTACAAGAGAAGGAAGAGAAAAAAAGAGCTTGGATCCTGAGTTAGTAAGGAGTAGTATCCCTGTTGTTTATTGTTTTTGTTTGTTTTTCTTGGTTTAACTCACTTTCTGCCTGATGACAACAAACTGACCTGAGATAAGCTGCAGCTCCACAGATTCAGATGGAAAATCTCTTAGAGCCCAGAGAAAGAGGATCGCTATGATCTGCTCTCCATAAAGAAGTCATGAAGTCAATCAAACCGCTGAGCACTTCCGACGCACCCCCCATAGTCAGCTGGAAGCCAACATCACTGTGATGTCACTTCCTGTTCATTCAGACTAAAACAGACTCCAGACCCAGCAGAAGGGTTGGAGAACAAACTTTCAGCGGGGACGTGCTCTCCTGAGGCTGGATGTCCTCTTGTGGGTGCGATGTGTCTCCAAGGGTGGGACGTGTCCACCTGAGGCATAGCCGTGTCCCCCTTAAGCTGGAGTGTGCCCCCTATGGCTGGCTGGGACGTGTCTTCCTGAGGCTGGCTGGGACGTGTCTTCCTGAGGCTGGCTGGGACGTGTCCTCCTGAGGCAGAGACATGTCTCTGTGAGGCTGGATTGTGTTCAAAAAGTCCAGTGCAAGACCAAAAAAATGTCACCAGCAATGAGACGGGGGATCCAACTGGCTGCCCCCAAAGACAGCGGACGGCCCTCGACCCAACCTAAGTGGTTCCGACCGCAGATCCATAACCATCAGACGACACCTGAGATATCCTCAAAGGCCTCTTCTCCTTGGACACCAAAGAACTGACCGAGAGCCCCAAACATGGGGCATCACAAAGTGGAGAAAACTTTTATTCTCTGATGAGAAGAAACTTAACCTTGATGCTTTCCAACATCGGTGGCATGAAGAGCGGATCCCAGCTGAGAGGTTTTCCATGCACCACAGTGTGTGTGTGTGTGTGTGTGTGTGGGGGGGGGGGGGGGGGCGTACTGGGCTGGGTGCTTTTTCCTTTAGTGGAACAATGGAGCTTCAGGAGGTGTCAAACGGCTGCTAAATGTCCAAATGTTGCAGAGGACGTCCCTCAGGACATAGGGCTCTATGTGTGGTCACCACTGGGCTTTCCAACAGGACAAGAAGGAACTTCTTCCAGGAAAATAAAATCACTTTATTGGACTATCCAGCGTGTTCTTCTGATCCAAATTTGATTGAGAAGGACGGCAAGGTGTCCAGGTTCCAGACTGTAGATGTCCTCTGTATGGTCCAAGTGGTGAAAAGGACCAATGTTCCTACTCACCTCATGGAAACGCTTGCATCAAGCGCCGCAACAATCTTTTGAAGTGATGAATATAACGGTAGAGGCACTCGTTAGTGAGTTCACGTTGTGAAAATCGATGTCTGTTTCGGGGGTTTATAGGATTTTTGGGAGGTGTGGTCTTAAACTTTTGATCGAGACTGTATAATGCCTTACTTTATCACTCGGCCCTACTCCCACCCTCTCTCTCCCTGTCGGTGAAACACAGCGAGGATCAGAGAGCAGATCAATTATTCAGTGTGGCATGAAGTGAGCAGTCTGCTGCAGCTGCTGAAGATGCAGGAAAACGTGCAGAGCTCCACCATGAATACGGGGGTGGGGGGGGGAGGCTTCTTTGCTGAAAATACACCAGCAAACTAAAGATATCAGCACCTGACTAGTGACCAAACAGTGTACGAATCAGGTCCCTGAACGCATCATGGCTGAGTGGATTTGCAGGCTCTTGCCAGGCAGGAGAAAACCATAAATACTGGTCCTCATCTAGTCGGGACAAAGACCTCTGGGAAAATCATTCCTGGGACACAAATACCTAGAGCAAACACATCTGGGACACACACACATACCTAGGGAAAACACACCTGGGACACACACACATACCTAGGGCAAACACACCTGGGACACACATACCTAGGACTAACACACCTGTGACACACATACCTTGGGCAAACACACCTGTGACACACATACCTAGGATTAACACACCTGGGACACATACCGAGGGCAAACACACCTGGGACACACATACCTAGGATTAACACACCTGGGACACACATACCTAGGGCAAACACACCTGTGACACACATACCTAGTGTGTCCCAGGTGTGTTTGCAGAGAACGTCTGCAGGTTCCTCCCAGGAACCTGCAGCAGTCAGATCCGTTTCTCTCTTCTCCCCGTCTCACTCGCCCACTCAAGCATAGCTGCAGGTCAAAGGTCGCAGCATCCAGCAATGCAGCGACCACAAAGTTAATTCTCCTCCTCCCTCTGAACTCTCAGCCCACGCCTTCCCAGCATGCTCCCTGTTCCTCCTCCCGTCGGTTTCCTTTAACTCCCAGCAGTCTGCTGGCAGCTGCTGTTAAGCTGGGCGGACACTGTGCGACTTTTTCACTCGTAGCACTCAGCTTCAGCTCAAACTGTATGACTTCCTCGCCGGGCAGATCTCAAGAGTCATGTGCTCACACTGTACGACCCAGTTCTCGCATGCGACCTGACAGCTCACACTGTACGTCTGGTAGCAACACGTCGAACCTAAAATATATGCTAAAAATAGCAGTTTTTACACAACACGTCAGACTTTTTGGTCTTGTTTTACCTGTTGTCCTTCGGGAGTGCTGCAGGAGGACACACAGGGATTTATGGGGGTTGGATGAGGAAAACGAAATAAAGTAAATTTGTGTTTTGTGATCAGTTTAATTTGACATGAACACGACAAACACGCTTTCTTGATAATCCTTGTCACTGTGTGTAAAAACACGTGTAGAAATAAAAACGAACAACGTGTGTTATTAGGGAAATAGCGGGTGAGCGGTGTTGATGCATGATTGCGCATGCGCCATGAGCGGTTCTGGTACTTTTTGGGTCGCAGCCGCTCGCAGCGCCGCTTCAACCCTCACGAGGAACGAGCAAAATATCAAACACTCCGGAAGTCCATGCGAGCTCACGATTGCTGATTGGTAGCTGGTCACGGGGTGTTAATCGCCTCTCGTAACCCCCTGTACACTACACGACGCTTAGCGCAAAACTCGCCCCGATCTTGTGGATTCTCACACGAGTGGAAAATCGGCTCAAAAAAGTGAAAACTTCGCACAGTGTCCGCCTGGCTTTAGACATGCATGAGCACCTCCACCAGAACCATAAAGCTCCCAGTCCAGAACTCAGACCCAAAGAGGTTCGCCGTTTAAACCAGGTGACATCTGAACTCAGGTAACAAGGATGTTTATTCTACCTGATGGAGCATTAACAGAACTCTGGACCTACCCCCTGATGATGGCATCAAAACCAATCTGACGCTGACCTGCAGCTTCAGCATCACATGGTTCTGAATAGGTCCGGGTCGAATAAGAACCTTCAGAATTAATTAATCAGGTTTAAAAACAAGCCGTGTTCAAACTCAAGATCTAAACTTGTTCTTCTTTCCTGCAGATGTTTTTCTAAAATAAAAGTTCCTATTTTTTTAAGCCTTAATAAAGAATCTGAGTTATAAATAATTCCAAGGATTTATAGATCCTGATCCGTTCACGAGGCTGGGGATGAAAACACGCGTGGTTTTAAGCAGAGGAAACCCAAAACCACCTGCTGAAACAACAGGTCATGTGACCTGGGTCAGCTGTTAGAGCAGGAAGACCTGGGGTCAAAGGTCTGTGGGACAAACTTAAACTAAAACAACCAACGAATTATTTAAATAAGCTACAACATTTTTCTAAACACAAACTCACATCAAGTATTTTATATATTTAACAAACACAAAGCTAAAGTTTAAAGCATAAAATAGAAGTTTTACATCAACATGAAATAACTAAATATTAATAAAATAACACAAATCCTTTAAAGGTGTTGGCCAGACTCAGCATTAAAATTGTAGAAATGCAGAATAACTACACTTTACCATCTACATAAATATAACTGGGTTTAGTTGTTATTTTAAGGACTATTGTCAAAAATCATTACAGAAATCAAAATCCTCTCCACCAGACAGTGAAGAGCTGTGCTCCTCATATGTCACTCCAACAAGTAAAGCACGCTAACCCTAACACACACACACGCACGCACTCACACACACGCGCACACACGCACACGCACACACGCGCACACACGCACACACACCCACACACCAAGTCGACCTGGAAGATTTATTCTGGTAAGCAATTGGTTAAATATTTTCTGGAGTTATATGAACATACACACGCAGCGGTAAAACTGGCAGCACATTATTTATTTATCCGTAGATTATTGAATTATATTGGGACAGATGATGTGCGTGTGTGTTCCGGAGAATGAGTGTTGTGAAGGGGTTCTTATTCTCAGACTAGGGTTGTCACGATACTGAAATTTCAAACTCGATTCGATACTGGGGAAAAAAACTCGATACTCGATTTCAATACTATTTTAAAACACCAATTTATTGAACAAGTTTATTCAAAAAATAACATTTCTCAATTTATATTGCAAAAATTAAATGTTAAGAATTAAGTGTGTAAAGTGCTTAAACCTTTCAAGTATCAGCATTCTTTAAAACGTGCATACAAAAACTGGCGAAAGTTAACACTTTAAAGAGCAAGTAACGTCTAAATTAACTTTTTTTTGCTGATGAACTGTATAAATGAGTGTCTAATAGTGTTTTAAATGTGTGTATTCATTATTTTAGCATTTTGGTGCATTTTCTTTAAAAATTAATTTTTCAGCCTAAAAACCACAGTAATGCGCCACCTTCAGCTTAAAACACAGAATTTGACACATTTTGAATAAATTTTAGCCAATGGCTAAAGAGTAAGATACTACGTAAACCAGTAGAGTACTACGTAGCAGCTCTTGTGCCAAAGTTATAAAGCAACGAGAGTCTCGGCCACGCCCTGTGGCGAGTTGGGAGTTGGATTTGCAAGCGAGTGTAGGACGGTTAGCGGTAGTTCAGCATTAGCATATATCATTAGCATATTCTAGTCTTTAGCATAGCTTTTAGTGTTATACATACTTATTTAGTGTTAGCTTGGCTGTTAGATATTGTAGTTTAGTTAGTGTTTAGCTGTTAGTTTTATTAGGAAAGTAATTCAGGTTTAGTGTTCCATATCGTGTTAGTATGGTTAAAAGGTGTAGTGTAGTTGGTTGTGGTGGCTCTGTGGGGTTGCACTCCTTTCCACTGGACTTAGAAATTAGGCGCCAGTGGTTGCGCGCAATCGGTGTACTGGAAAACAGTCAGCTCCCGCCTGGTGCTGTAGTCTGCAACCAGCATTTTACCCGCGATTCCTTCGCCAACATGATGGAGTTTGAACTGGGTTATTCTGCACGTCTCCTTTTGAAGAGGGAGGCCGTGCCCACCGTGGCTCTTCCACGAATTAGATGCAGCCCACCGACTCTGCTCCCCCACCATGGCGGGCTCCAGTCTGAGGTGAGTAAGCTAAATAAAAGTTAACATCTTCTAAAGACAATTTCCTACCTAAATGCAAAGTTTGAGAGACGTGGTTCACTCCATTTAGCTAATATCAGCCTGCACTGCCTTCGGGCTAATTTGTCAAGTTCACAAAATGTGGAACGGGATGTAAGGTTAGAATCAGCGGCGAATCGGAACATTTCTCAAAGCCCTGGCCGACAAAAAAGGTCCACTTGACTATTTCTGTCAGGCTCGGAGAAAATTCGGGTTGTTTTTGTGTCAGTCGGTAATTCAGCAACAGTGGCTCTAACGCAGCACTAGTTGACAGACATCATTACAGCGTGAAATCCAGCTTTACACCAAAGCCTAACCCGGTTCTGTGAGGAATTCTGTTCAGGAGGTCGCATTTCAGGTTCTTCACATCATATGTGACTGACTTTGACGTTATAATAACGATCACACACTAGGAATGTTATAAAGCGCCTATATATATATATATATATATATATATATATATATATTGGACAGTTTCTTTTGTATATTATATGACTTTATAAACTCCAACAACAATGTGCTTCTATTTTTTGTTTCAGGCTAAATCTACCCAAGACGTTGGCTGTCAGACTGATTTAGTAATCTGCAAAAATGCACTTGTCCAGGCTCATGTAAAGCCTTATCGACGTAGCAAAGGTGAATTATTTTTAATAATCTTCTATGTAAACATTTTATTATTACCTTCTAGTTTTAATTTGTTTTACAGATTATTGTTACACGTGATTTTATGCTATTTTAAACATTTATAAATGTGCTGCTTCTTTGTATTTTACATAGCCACACAGTTTAGAGCTCCCAGCCGCAGTGTGTCTTGTGACACAGGTACCGTGACGGAAATTCATCTTCCACAAAGTCCCAGAGCTGCGTCCACACCCCTGAAAAGACCACGATATGAGGTGTCTGTTGTTGATCCCAGCTTCCACCTCAATGACAGTGCAAGCTCAGTGAACTGTTCAAGGTAAAAAAAAATTATAACATTTTAGAATTTTTTAGTTATGACCATATATATAAATGTATGTGTTCTATACAGCTCTTTCACTGAGGTCCATCCACAAAAGGACAAGAAGTACATTGTTCATGAGAAACAGTTGCTGGGGCTGTTCAGAAGGTGTCCCGTTTGTACCGGTCGTTGTGTTGTGAACACGACAACAGTCGGCACACTGCTCCGTGTGACACAACGGTGTTCATGCTGTGAGCACTACAATGAATGGTCCAGTCAGCCCATGGTGAACAGCATCCCAGCAGGAAACCTCCAGCTCTGTGCTGCTGTCCTTTTCACAGGCTCATCATTTAGCCAGATTTCTAAGGTATAGGCCAAAACTGTTTAGGTTAGTTTTGATAAGGTCTGTGCGTCTCTCATTTCATGTCGTAACTTTTCATATTTTAGTTCCTGGGTGCCTTCAATGTGCAGGGACTGTCCAAGCAGTCATTCTGTCGGCATCAGGCAAAGCTCTTAATTCCAACAGTGAGCTGGCAGTGGCAGCTAGAGCAAGCTGATATCATCCAGGAGGCTACTGAATCTGGACCTGTGACTCTTGGTGGTGACATGCGAGCTGATTCACCTGGTGAATACGTTTAAATTTATTTATTTTATTCCTTTGCTATCAAATGTAAATTAAGTAATAACTTGCATTTCTTGAAGGACACTCAGCCAAATATGGCAGCTACACCATGATGGATCTCAAAAGAAACAAAGTTATTGATATCCAACTTGTACAGGTACAACATTACCTGATGATTCCAAAACATTTAATGGTTAATTATTCACAGATCAATGGAGAATTATGTTTATTTTCAGAGCAATGAAGTTGGGAATAGTGTGCGAATGGAGAAGGAGGGATTTGTGAGAAGTCTGAGCACACTTTTGGAGAGGGGGGTCGATGTGCAGCAAGTCGTGACTGACCGCCACACAGGAGTGCAGAAGTATTTGAGGGAGGAAAAAAAGGAAATCAGTCACTACTTTGACCCCTGGCACATGGGAAAAGGTAATCTTTGGGGATGTATATAGTGAATATTACAGGATTTTTTTTTCTATTTTAAATGTGGGTCTATTTGGCTCTCCAGGAATTGGTAAGAAAATCGAAGAGCTGGGGAAGAGAAAGATGACCCAGGATGTGAGACTGTGGAAGCAAAGTGTGGTGAACCACCTCTACTGGTCAGCATCCAGTTCCTCCTCAGGACAGGAGGCAGTTGCAAAGTGGACTTCAGTTGCCAACCACATCCAAAATGTGCACAGCCATGACAACGCCCTGTTCCCTAGCTGTCTGCATGCACCTCTGGATGGAGAACAGGCAAGACAGTGGCTCAAACCAAGTAAGTGTAGCATGTACTCATTACAGCTGAGCCTTTACTGTTTGGTTTATTTACATTTAAAACACGTCACCCCACAACAGAATATTTGTCTTCACCTCCTTCAACATGGAGAAATATTTTTTGAGCATGTGAGTAACAGACATCACATGTGGCTGCTAAGGTCACACACCACCATTTGGCCAACAGCAATTAATTACTAAGAATAAAATGCTGTGCAGAAATTTAAACACACGAGTGCGCCACACAACTCATGGTTTTAGGCAGAACAGCCATAATTGACATAATATGTACTAAAATGCCGTAAGTAATGACCACACCTGTCTACAGCACTATTAGTCACTCTTTCATACATTTGTCATCTAAAAATGTCAGCTATGGGTAACTTTTTCTCAATGGAAATAATAGCAACATTCTAAAGTTGATCAAATTGTAATTTTGGTAATTAAAATTTTCTACGTAGGCACAGCATCATGTGAGAAGCTCACTGCCATTCTGTTAGCTCCACGGTTTGTGAAGGACGTAGAGAAGATAAGCCCTCAGTACCACACATCCACCTTGGAGGCTTTCCACAGTCTCATCATCAGATTTACTCCAAAAAGTCAAGTCTTCTCCTTCAAAGGAATGCTGTCTAGGTAATGAATACAACAAATGTTCAAATTAATGCCTCTAATTGTTCAAATTTTAGCATGAAATGTAGAATTTTGCCTCAAATCTACATGGTTTGTTTATTTGATTATTTCAGATTACAAATTGCTGCAATGCACTATAATGAAAATGCAGCACGCTCACATGCAGCAACAGGTGAGCTGAGATATGCTGTAGTGTACCCAAAGTACAAACGTGGAGACTACACAGTGAGAGCCCTGAAGACCAATCCAACCTCATGTATGTCATATATTGTATGATAAAACCAAAATGATGGTCATGGAGAGCTATTGTAATACTGAAAACCCTTTTCCAGTATATGTGCACAAGCTTATGGACCTGCTGTTCGACTCTGTGGTGGTGGATCCTCTCCCATATCAGGAGTACTCGGACAAAATTCCGGTTCCAGAACCGCTCTGTGCCCAGTTCCAAAGACCAGATAAACGGGATGCTGTGAGCAGGCACAGGTCCAGGTTTTAAAGTGCACGTCAGGTGAGCTACACAGGAGATTGTAATTATTAGTTAGTACTCTACTCTGTGTGGTTTCTCCTTTTCTCCTCCTCAGCCAGGCTGCACACCACTGTACGACAGAGGAGTTACCTGACGTCATTATGGATCTTTATGCTCATCCACTCGTGACTCATGCTGTCCACCTCCCAGATGTCTATTGATCTCTACAACCTTTCTGCTCTGTGGCTCCCATACAACTTGAAAATCTTGGCCGTATGTAACATAGCAAAACTCACCAGTCTTGCTTTTGCAAGTCATACTAGTCATACTAATATTACTTTTTCCTTAGAGCCTCCTGATCTTGTAACAGAAAAACCTGTGCTCCCGGGATCCATCTCCACGTTTGTCATCAGTGAAAGCTACCTCCAGTCTAAGGAACCTATGAAACATCACTGTTGGCCCAACCTCTCCTCACATGGCTCCAGAATCTCTGCTTGTGGTTTAGAGTTTTGTCAAAAATCTTGAAAGTTATGATCAGATTGTTATCTAACATTGTCTTAGTAGTAGCTATAATAAATGTTATCTTTAAAGCGCAATTGTGTCTTTTTAAATACAATTATATTGATATTTTGATGTGTATAAATACATATATCACATTTATTATCATTCATTTTTACCTAATTGAACCTGCTCTAGAATAGACTTCATTAATCACACAGGGTGTAAACTCACTTGTTACAGCAGCATTAATTAACCCCGAATTAGAACCTTACTGTTGTAAGAGCTCATTTGAAAGTATGTGGCTATATGTGTGTATATATAAATAATGTCAAAGTGTAAAGAAGTGCATTTACCGTTTTGTGATTTATGCAGCTTTTTATGGACAGGAATCAATACAGGAAATATATAATATAACATTTATTTAATCAAAAAAAAATATATTAGTTCAGAGGAGGGAGGAATCCTTTGTATGCACCGTCTTCTGGGAACTCCTGCCTTATTCTGGAGACAGCGCATGACGGGATCACAACACGAACGTGCTGTCCCAGGTAACCCCAACACCACCTGACCACATTCCGGTACGCCAGATGTCTGTAACAGCTGAGAAAGAGGTGGTATGAGTTATAAAGTATTCATAAAAAAAGTAATTTGACAGTTGTCTTACCTGTTGAGCGTAGTCTCCTGCATCTCCCCATAGAGTTGCAGAAAGGTGCCATAAACTGCCTGCAACACGTAGGGATTCAGAGCAACAGCCTCAAAACCAGGATGCTCTGTTATGCAGGAGGTTACACCCACCTGCTGACACCTGAGCATTACCTATGACAAAGAACAACTGATATCAGGTCTATAAGAGTTCAATATTAGTATGATGTTAGTGATTGTGTAACAAATGTGTACATTACAGAATGCTTTTCTCATGGTGGGGTACTTTTATTTTTATACCTTGGGCGTTTCTCTGCAGCACACATTTTCTCTGGCAGACAATGATGTGCAGTGGCCGCAGGTGCACCTGTCGAGGCAGTCATACAATATTACTTTTAGCTAAGCTAAATATAGCTAGCTGTGGATAAAAGCTACTTACCACTCAGAGACTGGACCCATTCGATGCCTTGATACTCCTGCTGGCTCGACTCCAGGGGCCTCTGACAACTCACGAGCTAGTGGCTCAAAAAGATACGGTTCAGGACCGCTTGCTTCCCCCAATAAGCCCTCCTCCCTATCCTCTGGGGAAGAAGGTGGGGAAAAGTCCTCCACCTCGAATGACTGCTCTGAGCTAGTGTCGCTCTCCGTCGCCATCTGTATTCAAATTTCAGTATGTCAATCACGGTCGTAGCTCCGCCTTCTCGGTCTTACAGGAAACGCCTCTTTGGGCCGCATTTTTCAAATATGAAATGTGGGTGGAGTAAGACTCTGAGGAGGCTGTTACCACTACTTTAAATCATGAATTGTCTCACTATATATACACTATTTGCAGAGTGATGTTTTGCTGCTTAAACTCTGTTTAAGGTGCATTTTTGTCATAAGCTGTAATGCCATATGTTTTGTTCTGTACTTTTGAACAATTCTGTTGGTAAATAAAGGGAGAAAACTAATTTCTCCACAGTAGGACAAAGGTACATCTACCGGTAATCTTAATAAAAACAGATTGGCGCACGGCAGTGACGTCATTAAAAGCGCCGGTTAATTAGCCGCGGCTAGTCTGTTTACGCCTAGAAATCCCAGACTTGCTCCAAACGAACAGGGGAATCATGTTAATGATTCCTAACAAAACCTTTCGACATTGAGATGTTTTGGTGCAGATAATGTCTTATTTCGAGGCTGCACCATGGGTGCCCGTCCGCACCCGTTATATGGATATACACTGACGGCGATTCGCCGATGGATCTAAATACCCCGGGCAATCTAAGTAGCACCAAAGTTGTCAGCGTGAGTAAACAAACGTACTGCATGCTAGAAATTAAGTCCGGGTTGCAATAAACGGGAGTGTCCTTTAAGCACATAAGCATGAATATACAACTACGTGTCGGACTTGGTATGCTAATTAAGTTGGGCTGTGAAGCGCCTCCCAAATTCGCTGTTTATGTTTTTGTTTATTTATTTGGCAGACAAAACTTGGATCGGAGACAACTCGCATGGGAAATTGCAATGTAGCCATGCGGCGTCTTCTTCTGTTTGTCTGGGAGGCGGAGCCTGCTTTATGGCATCTGGCTGTCGTGCGTGTCGGTGTACTTGAAGAAGGCTGTGTAAAATAGTCCATAATATCGATACCACAGGGATGGAATATCTAATTTAGATACCACTTTTAGTATCGATTTATATCTAGGTATCGATTTTTTTGACAACACTATCTCAGACTGTTTTTAAATTCTGGGGATGGGAGGGAATGTGGGTGTGCGGGCCTTTTTAATTTGTTAAGCACTTTGAGTTACATGCAATGTATGATTAAGTGCTATATAACTAAAGTTTGATTTGATTTGACTGATGATGTGTTGTTGTGCTGTAATGCTAATGCAGAAACACCAGAGAAGGGTTGTCACTACAGCTGTTTCAGCTCCTTGTGGAACGTCACCAGCTGTCAAGGGCTCAGACCGGAAGATAGTTTCCGTTTTCCCGCGCCGGTCACAAACATCAGATTTTCTTTAAATTCCAGGCATGAAAATCCAAAAACCTTTTTTATCTGAGGTTTTAATACTTCTTTACTTGTGCTGTTCAGAGGAGTTTATCCTCTGGCCGCCATCTTTAAAAGCAGAGTTCCAACAAAGGAATTAAATAAACTTAATAAGTAAAACAAAAGTTACGGAAAGTTTACAGTCTAATTCACACAAATTACTACATTAACTTGTAAAAAAAAAACTAAAAACAAACCATAAATAATCCTAAATAAATAAATGCAATGAAGTCAAAAATATCTAGAAAAATGTAAATAATACTCGTTCTAAAGGAGAAATAAAGATTTTGGACAAAACTGAAGAAAATAAATAAATAAAACTAGGGATTAAAGCTGCTGTTTGTGTGAAGTACAGGCTTTATCCGGTGGTTGTTCTGCTGTTTGTTTGTTTGTTTGTTTGTTAACGACAAACGGCGACATCTGAAACAGGAACAGATTCTCTCCCTGTGACACTGATGAATCATCTTCACACGTTTTCCTGATTCTGTCTCTGAGCAGAGCTGAAAATAGTCTCAATGCCGAGGCGCTGCCCTACAAACGCCAACAGAACTGGGCTGCACCGCGGGCCCGGACACCTGGACTCCAGCAGAACCCAGACGGGTGTTCTACGGTTTGTAACCTGGAGAGAACAAAGTCACGCTGAACAACGACATTTATCGCTGTTGCACCAACAGTAGTGATGGTGACTTACCTTCAGCACACGTATGTCACGCATTAGCTCTAACTTTATAAATGCTAATGATTTATTGTACGCCGCTACGTTACAGTGAAATGCTCCTCTTCCATGGACAAATTTGTTACCAAGGCAACATGCACACCTCAACAATCAAAGACGAACATGGAGGCCCCTGTCGTTTCATAAGCTAACGTTTTTAGATGGCGCATAACAGATCACACTTCAAACTAGAAGCTAATGATGAGTTTATAAGAGCAGCTGCATCCTGGTGCCCTACTTTATAGATTATTTATTTAAAGGATAAATTATACTAATCTGACTTTTTACGTCCTCTTGTGCGGCCATGTGGGTCTCCACTGGCACTAGGGTTGTCACGGTAACCGGTGTAGCAATAAACCCCGGTAAAAAAGTTGACAATAATTAGGGCTGCACGATATTAGGAAAACCTGCGATATTCGATAACAGTGCTTAATATTGCGATGTCGATATTACTCACGATAAATGAACAAATACTAAAGTAAGCAGTGTTGATGTCGTCTGCTCTGGGTTCAAAGCAAACAAAAACTAATGCATGAATTCAAATACAACATAACATTTTTATTGCAAAAATATGCAGCTGCACCTGCTACTGTATTAGCAGCAAAACAACAAACTGCATGCATGCAGTTTCTTAGTGACTTTAAAACATCACCTCCACCATAAAACTTTTTCTGATGCTCCAAATACAGAAAAACATCCCTTACCAGGTTTTTTGAATAAATAAATAAAAAATCAGAAAATAAGTTTAAATGTTAAATAATAGTTAACATCACTTAAATGCAACAGCAAATTCTCTCATTGCTACTGAACATTTTCTCCACTTATGTGGTTATGATATAAGGCTGTTGCTGTAATTGGGAAGTGAACTGTGCTGGGCCAAACTAGGAGAATATTAAGATTTTCTGAGGGAAAGAGAAAAACAATTGTCTACCTTTCAGAAGAGGAACTGGCAAAAAAACTACATGGAAAATATGTGAAAACGTTTGTTTTTAACCCCAAATTGAACAAGTTTACCTAGATCTTAAAAAGCAGCTCAGATGATGAAACTGCAACTATGATTCTGATAACAAGCTAACAAATTGAACTAGCTCCTCTAAGAACACCGGCTAGCAGAGCTTCTGACTGCCAGTTTATGTGCAGCAGCAAATCAACTATCCTGATTAACAAGGTTATAAAAGCTCATAAATGAAAAATCACTTTGATGTGTGGGGGAACTTTTCCAGGCCCTCTTTAGCAGGGGGGGACTGGGAGGAGAGTGCTGTAGCCTTTTAGCTGGAAGCTAACCGGAGCCTGGGGCTAACATCACCACCCGGTGGAACACTAGTGACATGAAGGTAGGTGGGTTGGTTCACCGGCACATGTCGGAGTCAGCCCGGTTATTATCAGCTGCTTAACGACACCGAGCGGACTCACGTTTGAAAGCAGCGCTGATTCCAGAAACCTCAGCACAAAGTGCGTTCGTTAATCTGAGCCAGCATGACGAACAAGGGAACGGCACCGCTAACTCATTTTGGGTGTTGTGTTCCACCCATCTGGGTCTACCTAGGGGGCGGGCGTATTACGTGAACGGAACCATCTGATTGGCCGCATATCAGAAGGGCTACATTTGATTGGTCAAATAATACTTCCGTGTAAAAAACAGAGCTGGTTTACAAGAAGTTGATGTATGACACGGATGGAAATGTCTGAACCAAACATTTATCGCTATTTTTGACGTGCTTTGCGATGGGCCTATCGCACGTCCTGTTATCGCGATGATGATAATTTTTCGATATATTGTGCAGCCTTAACAATACTGTCCAGAACTCGACCTCACCAGTCAGAAGCAGGCACCATGTCCGTGACAAGTCTGGTCCTGTTACTAGGGGCTTCGTCCGGTTTAATTACGGAAAAGGTTATCCGGATGTTTGTATTCAGACACAAAGGTCTTAAGGACAGAGTCCCGAACATTTCCGTTTTCATGGCCTGTCTGACGGGGGCTTAAGTCACTTCCGCATTACGGGTCCTTGGAAGAACGAAAAAATTAATGCAAGTCAACGAGGCTAAAAACGCTATTTTCTAACCCGCTTTGCCTTACGCCCAGGGTCACACACACATGTTGTACTGGAGTTTAAATGAAAACTAGTGATGGGTGTTTCGATCATGCCAGTCACGTACTTTGAGATTTATCAACTTGTAAAAGTTCGTAATTAGCATGACTGTAACTGCCTGATTTATTTTCTCCTTTATATTAAAATCGTTTTTACTATTTAGTTTAACATGTTATTTCACTTTCGTGAAGCGCATTTGTAGTCCTGGACTTATTTTCACACAAATCCTAAAATAATGTTCCCCCAGTTAGAAAATAAACTTCATGGTATCAAAATGTGTCTTTAAGATTCACGGGCATCATATGTGAAATCCATGGAACAAAACAAGCGAAGTTAGAAAATAGTGTTTTTAGCCCCATTGACTTGTATTCATTTTTCGTTTTTCCGGGGACTCGTGGTGCGGAAGGGGATGGGCGTGGCTCAGGCTCCCTACACCATAGATATCATATATATTATATTAACTAGATCCCCTGACTAGGAGTCGACAGTGTCCTAACACAGCGGCCATCTTACTTTGGACAGCTAACCGTTCTCTAGCTGAGGGTGAGTGCACGGCTCAAATAAAAAATATTTATACTCTATGAAATATTAACAGATTTACAAAAGTTTGCCTCATTACAAACCGTATGATACATAGACTTGACGCGGGATACTTACACATGTTGAAATTACCGCTATTACTTTTGAAACACGACATAATTGTGAACAATATGTCCCGGCTAAGCAATTTTGCGTTTTAGGTTGAGAGAGAGACCACAGTCAATATTTTTATAGGGTTCGTATAGTTGAACGAAACTAAGAAGTGTACGTAAACCTAATGTTTACCAAAATGGCTGTCTTGGTGGATGTTTTAGTGTTTATCAACTGTCTACCTTGGCTTAGAGAAGACAAGGCTGCCGTGGCTGCGCCGCCTAGCTACAATGTTTTACCTCAGTGGAAGCTGAGGGTAAAATTGCCCTTGCTTTCCAGGCGGCTTACTTTGTTAAAAAAAATGTAAAAAACTTAGATTGAAGTATATTAAAATAGTGGAAATTGCTGGCTTTGTTTTTACAGAAATACACATGAACCACAACAATGCTCTAATAGACGATGTCTTCAATCATGACAACGTGGGATCAACTTTCATTCGTAAGATTTAACAATAACAAACATTCAGTTGTGTTAGGCTGATAAGTCTCTGTCATCTGCTTTGCTTTTGAACAATTATTAGAAAACTGCTTTTTAGAAATAACAGTGATGGCAAAGTTTAAGATCTATCAGCGAACTTTGATTTTAAAAAGTTTAGTTGCTTGAATTCAAGATTTCTTGGTTAATCAATCATTGCATGTTTCTGTCTCGACACCTTTTGTTTAACTATTGTTTGTCTTCTTTTCATGTTAAAGGAAAAGGCTGTAAACTATTTACTAGGGATGCTCCGATCCGATCACGTGATCGGAAATCGAGCCCGATCACGTGACTTTTAAAAGATCGGAATCGGGTGTTAAAGATTGGATTTAACCTTATAAAACAACAAGCATGACATTTTTAATCAATCTTGAGTTTCAAATTGAATAACACTGGCTTAATTTTGTACCAAGTTTCACTTCCTCAATAACGACATGACAACACCATACGGCAGCCGTAACGTCACATGTTTTAAAGTGGACCGTGGAATTCAGGTAGCAGTTAGCTAGCAGGTTAATGCTCGTCTCGCTCCAGGAGAGCAAAAAATGTCAGCGGTTTGGAATCATTTTAAACTGCACTTCATTTGGGAGCCTTAAAGTAAAAGTTGAGCTTCATGTAGATCACATGGAAGAGGTGATTTACCAGTTCTTTGCAATTTGATGTTGATGTTTTATACTTGAATGGTGAAGTTCGTACACCACTTTGATTAGGCATATCTTTTGTTCGTTTTAATAAACTAGTCAGTCAAAGGCCTAAGATGTATTTTATTTTGTTACCTGACTGAATTATGCAACTACCTCTTAGAGGTGGAGGTAAGCACTTTAATTTAACTTCTATTATTGTGTTGAGTTATTTTACAAACCTTTTCTACTTTTCTATAAAAACAAATTTGTTTACAAATTGTTGCACCACTGATAAGCTACAAAGATATAATTTTGTTTACTTGGTTTGAAGTGCTGCTGCACTAACAAAATGTTTCTACTTTCTTATGGTATCATGCTGGATGCAGTCATATAAATAATAATAATAATAATAAACCTAACAGGTCAATTTGGGTGCAGTCTCCCTTTTTTCTTGTTATTTTATTGTATTGCTGAAGTATCCGATCGGGACTCGGTATCGGCAGATACTCAAAATCAAATGACTCGGAATCGGATCGGGAGCAAAAAAATGTGATCGGAGCATCCCTAGTATTTACAATGATTTATAAAGCTGCCTACATTTTGTCACTTGTTTAAGATTTCCCAAAGACGGAGAAAGAAGGAGGCAGTGGGAAGTTGCCCTAAGAAGTGTCTGCGACCTTCCTCAAAGCTGATGCTCGATCAAAACTGTCAGCAAGGTAAAAAACCTTCCCTGTGTTTCAAAAAGAACCTAAAAATGCAGTCAGAAGAAAAACACAGAAAGAATACACAAAATATGTTTGTAGTATTTTGAAAAACTGCTGGCTTATCAAATCCCCCTGATAAATAAATACAATGAATAAATTCCACACAGGGTTTCCCCCAGAAAATGAGTTAAGCCTGGGGGCGGCCTTCGGGGGTGAGGATCGCGCGCTCCGTCCCGCAGTGCTCCTCTGTGAGAGCAGGGGTGGGGGAGGGGTGGTCGCACGTGTTCTGCTGCTGTTTCTCACCAGTATCAGCTGATGGAGGGCTCTAGTTTCGCTGCGCCGTTCGTGTCAGCGGACACGGTAGGGTCGGGGAGGGGGCGGGGCTAGGGCTGTCGCGGTAACCGCAAAAATGAAATATCGCGATATGAAGAAGCCCACCGCGCTGCATCATGCGCCACCGCGATTACTGAACTTGGTTCAACTCAATGATGCATGTTGAGAAGGATGGCTGCACTGGTATCAAAACGAAACGTTACTTCGCTCCTGTGGGAGCACTTTGGTTTTCAGTACGTCAGCTGCTGCGCAGCCAGAGTCCTTGGCCGAGACAGAGCTGCCACCAGTGGCAAAAATAAATAAATAAATGCTCGGAGACCTGCTGAAGTCCCGGACAAGCACTGCTTCTGCAGCCGTCCCAAAGAGAGTTTGAGCCGAGCTGGAGCTCACTCGCTACCTGCAGGAGGAATGCATCCACCCTGAAGAAAACCCCCTGACATGGTGGAGCAACAACCGGGAGAGATTCCCTTTGCTCGCCAGAGTCGCACGCAAGTACGTGTGCGTTAGTGCAACGAGCGCACCATCCGAGAGGGTTTTCAGTGTTGCTGCAAATGTTGCCACCCCTCTCAGATCCTCTCTCAAACCGTAGTTAACATGCTGGTTTTCCTTGTAGGTAACAAGGACGTGACCGAGCTATAAATCACCGTCATTCGTGTGTGTGAAAGTGAAATGATAGTGCGCCCGCCCCCCGGCGCGTACATGTAATTTTTTATGCTTGATTTTAAACAACTAAACAAAATGGGGACTTGTTTCTTATTTGTTAGATGCTGCAGCCAAATTTGCATTTAAAAGTTTAACCTTCTCCTGAATTTTGTTGTTTTTAAGTTCAGTCGGACTCCGACTGTCGGAGAAACAAGCGTTACTGCGATCTGTGTTGTTACTGCCCTTTGATCTGCATTCAGTAAAGTGTTATTAAAGAAGGCACGGCAATTTTTAACCTTTTTTAAATGTGTAAACATTATGTTTAGATAGTACTGCAATAAAAAAGGGCTGCAATAATATTGCACACCGCAATATTAAGCCACCCTGAATCACCGCAGGGGGAATTCCTCAACCGCGACAGCCCTAGGCGGGGCATGACGCTTAGCCTGGCGGGCCGCCAGGCTTATAAAGCACTGGGGGAAACCCTGCCACACGTACTAATCATGATTACTTGTTTGCCTTTAAGTAGTCAAACTATAGTTCTTGTCTGATTTCTCACCTGACATCATGTTGTTCTATAGGCCTATGTAAAGTATAAAGGCAACCACACTGTCCAGTTACATTGGTAATTGTAATTTCAGGATTTGTTGTGCGGCGAGCCATGACCAAGCTGTCCTGTGATGTCTGCTGTGCCAGCCTGGTGATGGATGCTGCATCTGCCTGTGATGACCAGAGCTACCATTTACTGACTCTGAAGAACAACGGAGGTCTTGTGGTCCCATCTGAAGGTACAGTGAGGGTTATCAGAGCAGCAGAGTGGGCAATTCGCCAGGCATCAGTGGGCAGACAATCACAGCCCATCAAACCACTGGAGATCATCTACATTGTGCGCAAGAGGATCGGGTCAGAGGATGTCTTTTTGCTTGGGGAGCACATCAGTGAGACACAGTATGGAACTGTCTCACTCCCATACACTGTTGACATCTATTGTCTCCCTGTTCTTTAAGCTGAGGATGCGCCACATTGAAACTCAGCTTTCAGTCTGACAGCGTGAGACAGAAGCTCACAAAAGCTGTCCTTTTCAAAGGTCAGTAGGAAATCACTATGTGCTTTAGCATCTGTCTGTAGATCTGTTATTTTTATAATCAAAAACATGTATAATCTGTAATAAACAAGTTTTTCATAACTGTCAGTCTGTCATTCATTTACTCTTTAATTTTTCAAGTGTTAATTTAGCCCTTTACTTTAACTCACAATTATCCCTGTTTTCTCTTCTCAAACTTTCATTTTAAATGGGTTGCAGGCTGAAAGTGGAAATATAAATTATAATAACTTGCCAAAGCAAGTATATATTAGGTTCATATTACTTGCAAATATTAAAGTCAAAGTAAATAAAATATATTCTGTATATCTTCATTTGTCATTTTCTCAGGCATTGAGGTTCTAGAGTTTTGTTTTTTTGGACTGGGTATTTTTGCTTAAAATTTTATTTGCTGCTTCTGTGTATTTATTTATTTATTTATTTGTTTTACTATTTTCTGTAAATTAAATCAGGTATTTTTTTATTTATAAGTTGATATGGTAAGTTATAAGGTATCTTCAAACTTATATTTACAAGTTGACCTTAGTTTACAAACTACAGCTAGTTCATCAGAAGCAGATCTTGTTGACATTAAAATGGCAAGTCTATGGGAAATTGACAGGATAGGGGAAAATGGCTGGAAAGTGGAGTGAAATAAGAGGAGTTTCCTGCCAAAACTGATAAATTTCATAGCCACGTCTCTAATGTTTCTAAAAAAATCAAACCGTATGAAAATTGAAAAAGTTAGAGTTGCATGCACCTCTGAACACCAGTGTTAGAGGAGGGCAGCTGTCCGAAGTAAGATGGTCACCGCGCACAGACGTCAGGGTCCATTGACAATCAGCGCGGACGAGGGATCTAGATAATATATAGGATATCTACGCCCTACACTACACGACGCTCAGCGCAAAGCCCATCCCGATCTTGTAAATTCTCGCACGAAGGGAACATCAGCTCAAAAAAGTGAAACAGTTGTCCATTGTATGCTCGGCTTTGAGTCTGGGGCCCACAGCAGCAAGTGACCTTTGGTCTTAGTACAGGTGTGCTGCACAAGCAGCCAAACTGTTGAGCTCACTTCGTGTGGGACCAGAGAACTAATAGACTTGTTTTCAAATATCACATCCCTGATATGAAGTTAAACTCTAAGATAAACATCAGACAGAAATCACTTGGTTTGTTTCTGGTTAAACCTGCTCCTTTCTACCAGTCAGACTTCCTCCCACCTGACTAACTCCCAGGTGGATCAGAATGAACAGGTAACTGATCTGAGAGCTGACAGATGCAGCATCATCTGCTCCACCTTCAGTCAGGTTGGAGTAGTAACCAGCAGCTGAACACGTAGCCTCGATTACTAAAGGATAATAAATGTGTTTCTCACTTAACCAAACTCCCGCTAAGAACAACCACAACAGGACAAACACATGTTTAGAAAACGAAAACGCATTTTTAAATTATAACAACAAACTTAACACACATTGTCACGGCCTTCCCCTCAATTCGGCATCATTTACTTAGTAAATTTTTTGTATATTCGGGAGAAAAGTTGCCATTTTACACCGAAGGTCTCGTTTACTTAGCCGTTGGGGGAGCGGACCGTTACAAAAAGTACGTTTTGTACCGAAACTCCTGCCGCCCGAGCGGTCCCACCGAAGCCGAGCTCGCGCGGAGGTGAACTCGTCACCTGGGTGTTTGTGAGGAGGCGGTTACCAGCTTTATACCTTCGTTGTAACGATGCAGTCCATCGTTCCGCGGCGGGAGGACAGCCTGCGAGCTTCAGCAACTCATCTCGCGCTGTCCGTTCCTCACAAACCCCGGTAACATCCACACACCACCGCCGTTTCTACCGGCATCACCGGACACAAGCTTTCCTCCGGTGCCCAGCGGGAGCAGAACCTCCGAGCCCCGCTCCTCAGGAGCGATGCTGCGTTCACGCACCATGTGAAAGCTCATTTTTCCTCTGCACCCAGCGATCATCTTTAGGCAAATGGGAGAAACTGGACAACGGAACGGTTTAAACGTTTTAGTTCCTCAGACGTCACAGAAATACCATTATTAAGAAGTCAGACCATTTTTTACCCGTTTCCGATAAATAACAGATGCTACTCAACAGCGTTTAATGTAAGTTACAATGTTCACACGGTCAGCGAACGCAACACGTAAAAGCTGGAAGTTGCAGAAGAAAACTTTATTTCTGTTTGTGTCAGTGAGACGATCTAAATGCTTTATGGATAACGGATCAACAGGAGGTGAGTATGAAGGTCAAACTGGTTTTAGTCAGGATGGGTCCAGTTAAACTATGACTTATCAGTGAGAGGCGGGTGGCCAGACCAAAACCCTCTGACAGCTTACAGGACTGAATTTATTCACCTGAACAAAGTCAAACTAAAAACCAGTGAAACGCTTATGATGATGCTACTGGTGTTTTCATCCCGACTGGTTTGCTCTTCTGAGTTCCTGATTGTTGGGAGCAGAAGGGCCTGAATGTTTCCGTCTCGCCTCACACTGCTTTGTTCTGGATTCACGCTGCATGTCTCGAACACGCCAAGTGCCTGTGAAAACATGCATGACTCAATGCCACATGGCTGAGAGGGAGTAGGAGGGCACAGATGAAGCAGCGTGGGCGGGAATCACTATTAGCAATCGTTCACAGTTCCATGAATCTCTCAAATGGCTTCATCCGTCAGCATGATGTCATCACGACAATGATGTCATCACGACCAACACCATCATTAGGGTGCTAACTGGCTTGTTTAAATGGTGGAGCCTCACCTGGGTTGGAAAATGCTCTTCCTTCAATCATTCACAATAAAAGTCTCAAACACGCATACCTCTGAACAGCTGAGAGGTTTTTTACAGGCTCCAGGGGCATTGTGGGTAATGTAGGCCTTGGTTGTGAATCTTTACTTCATCATTGTTTGTACAACTCAACATTTCAACTTTAATTTGAAAACTGGATAACTTCTTCTAATCCTGCATCAGCTGGTAGCAGAACTCTGACCCGGTGAGGGTTCAGCCCAGGTTCTGCAGATCTTTGGGTCAGAAAGAACATCAGTCCTGATTTCTCCAGTACAAGAATGGCTTTATTACCACTGAGATCAGCTGATCTGATGGAAACTTGGTGTTATTATTGATTCAGACCTGAGCTTCTCTGGACATATTAAGGCACAACTAAATCAGCGTTTTATCACCTTCATCAAACATCAAGAGTCAGAGGTCTCATGTCCAGACCAGGCTTAGAGAAACTTATTCATGCTTTTATTTCTAGTCGGCTGGACTACTGCAATGGTCTCCTAACTGGTCTTCCCAAAAAAGCTGTGAAGCAACTGCTGCTTGTTCAGAATGCTGCTGCTAGAGTCTTAACAAGAACTATGAGAATGGAGCACATCACTCCTGTTCTTAGATCCCTACACTGGTTACCAGTAAACTACAGAATAGACTTCAAAGTGCTCCTACTAGTTTATAAATCACTCAATGGCATGGGACCAGAATACATGTCTGATCTCATTCCTGTATAAACACCCAATAGGGCACTGAGATCGCTTGGAAACAATCAGCTGGTAGAACCTCAGGTCAGAACCAAACATGGTGGAGATGCATTTAGTTACTATGCTGCTCACATATGGAATCAGCATCCCCATGACCTCAGATCTGCCCCAACCCTAGTGTTGTTTAAAACAAAACTAAAACCCTCATGTACTCATTTACATGAATGGTTTTACGCTGTGTCATCTCCACTGTAATCTGTGTCTTCTGTCTTTTCCTTTTAGCTCCAAACTGTAATTTTATCTGTGTGTATTTTTTATTAGGCCCGAGCAGCGAAAGCGCTGCGAAGGCCTCTTGTTTTTGCTCCGTTTATTTTTTTTTTTTTTATTTATTATTCCGGTGCCGCTTTGAATGGCTTTTTGGGGATCTTAACATACCCCAAAACTCACAATATTTTGCACACTTGTCAGGCCTGGTGAAAAATTAGATATTTTAAAGGTCCCAAAAAAATCGCAAAGAAAATGGCTGAACAGCGCCCCCTAGAAAATGAAAAAAAACCCTCTCCATAAAGCTTAGTTTATCGTACCGTTATGAAATTTGGTACACTTATAGTACTCAATAGTCCGCACAGAAAAGTCTCTTGCAAGCATGGTCAATATCAAACAGGAAGTCGGCCATTTTGGGTTGAAATGGCGATTTTTTGCAGTTTTGGCCGTTTTTAGGGTCTGTTTCTGATTGGATTGCTCGATCATTTTTTGCACGATCATCTCAAAAATTGTGTAAAATTGCTCAGAAGAGATGGGCGAACAAAATGAGACAATAAAATTGACTTTTCGTAAATACTGAAGGGGCGGGGCCAGGCCTCGAAGTTTGACTACTCGCCAAAATTTTTTAAATTGCTATAACTTCATAACTGAATGGAATAGAGTTACCAAACTTTCTGTGGTCATTCGTCATCACCTCACAAAGTAAATTGAATGGTCGCATGATGACATCACACAAGCCCCGCCCCCTCAGGACCAAAAAGGTTAAGTTTTACTGTGAAAGGTCCCAAATTGCCCCATTTCACTAAATCACCACAAATTTGTAGCTGGTAACTCAAGACAAGTGGGGGTTGCTTGGCGTCACATTATGTGAGTTTTCGGCAGAGGGCGGGGCTGTGGCGGCGCGGCGAAGTCAGGCGTACCGCCGTGGCCTTACGTTTGCCTCCCATTTCGTCATTTCTAAAGATATCATCACGAAACTTCTTGTGAGTGATCCTAGTCTGGCCCCCCAAAAGATCTGATGTGAACATCCGGTGGGCGTGGCCTATTTTCTGAAATAGCGCCCCCTAGGACCATTAAAACTGTCAGCCCCAAGCCATGCTTTGACTGAGGATTACGAAATTTGGCACACTAATGTGGTGTCTCAGGACCTACACAAAAGTCTCTTGGACCCAAGTGCAAAGTCGCACAGGAAGTCGGCCATTTTGGTCCAAGTACGCGATTTACTGGTTTTCGCACACCTTGTTTGGAGAGTGATGCTCCGTCGCCCTTTTCACCAATCTCCTTGAAACGTCTGCTATATACTCTTAAGACAAAGAGGAAAAAATTCAACCGTCGGATTTTTCAAAAGTTTAACGGTGTGGGCGTGGCTAAGCCTCAAACTTTGACCTGTCGCCACGCCACTCATTTTTTCACAGCTCCCTACTGGACTCCTTTTACCCAATCAGCAGGAATCTCTGGCAAACAGCAGTAGACAACTTGAGGTCACTTGGTATCCAGTACTGGCAGGTTTCAAAAAAAGGCAGGGCTTCAGGAGCATGGCGAAAATCGCCATCACGCCATGGAAGTATGTTTGCCTCTCATTTCTTCAGTTATTGTGATATCGCTACGAAACTTCTGGTGCGTGATCCTAGTCTGACCCCCAAGCGACATAGACATCTGAAATTTGTGGGCGTGGCCTATTTTCTTAAATAGCGCCCCCTAGGACCATTTAAACTAATAGCCCCAAGCTACGCTTTGACTGAGGATTACGAAATTTGGTACACTAATGTGGTGTCTCAGGACCTACAAAAAAGTCTCTTGGAGCCAAGCGCAAAGTCGCACAGGAAGTCGGCCATTTTGGTCCAAGTACGCAATTTAGTGGTTTTCGCACACGTTGTTTGGAGAGTGATGCTCCGTTGCTCTTTTCACCAATCACTTTCACACTTCTGCTATATACTCTTAAGACGAAGGGGAAAAAATTCAACCGTCGGATTTTTCAAAAGTTGAAAGGTGTGGGCGTGGCTAAGCCTCAAACTTTGACCTTTCGCCACGCCACTCTTTTTTTCACATCTCCCTATTGGACTCCTTTTACCCAATCAATAGGAATCTCTGGCAAATAGCAGTAGACAAGTTGAGGTCACTTGGTATCCAGTACAGTTAGGTTTCGAAAAAAGGCGGGGCTTTGGGAGCATGGCGAAAATCGCCATCACGCCAAGGAAATACATTTGCCTCTCATTTCTTCAGTTTTCGTGATATCGCTACGAAACTTCTGGTGAGTGATCCTAGTCTGAGCCCCAAGAGAAATAGACAGCTGAAGTTTGTGGGCGTGGCCTATTTTCTTAAATAGCGCCCCCTAGAGCCATTAAAACTGTCAGCCCCAAGCCATGCTTTGACTGAGGATTACGAAATTTGGTACACTAATGTGGTGTCTCAGGACCTACAAAAAAGTCTCTTGGAGCCAAGAACAAAGTCGCACAGGAAGTCGGCCATTTTGGTCCAAGTACTCGAATTAGTGGTTTTCGCACACGTTGTTTGGAGAGTGATGCTCCGTCGCCCTTTTCACCAATCGCCTTCAAACTTCTGCCATGTACTCTTAAGACGTAGGGGAAAAAATTCAACCGTCGGATTTTTCAAAAGTTGAAAGGTGTGGGCGTGGCTAAGCCTCAAACTTTGACCTTTCGCCACGCCACTCTTTTTTTCCACAGCTTCCTATTGGACTCCTTTTACCCAATCACCCATAATCTCTGGCAAATAGCAGTAGACAACTTGAGGTCACTTGGTATCCAGTACTGGCAGGTTTCGAGTAAAGGCGGGGCTTTGGCAGCATGGTGAAAATCGCCATCACGCCATGGAAATACGTTTGCCTCTCATTTCTTCAGTTATTGTGATAGCGCTACGAAACTTCTTGTAAGTGATCCTAGCCTGAGCCCCAAGAGATATCCATAGCTGAAGTTTGTGGGCGTGGCCTATTTTCTTAAATAGCGCCCCCTAGAGCCATTAAAACTGTCAGCCCCAAGCCATGCTTTGACTGAGGATTACGAAATTTGGTACACTAATGTGGTGTCTCAGGACCTACAAAAAAGTCTCTTGGAGCCAAGAACAAAGTCGCACAGGAAGTCGGCCATTTTGGTCCAAGTACTCGAATTAGTGGTTTTCGCACACGTTGTTTGGAGAGTGATGCTCCGTCGCCCTTTTCACCAATCGCCTTCAAACTTCTGCCATGTACTCTTAAGACGTAGGGGAAAAAATTCAACCGTCGGATTTTTCAAAAGTTGAAAGGTGTGGGCGTGGCTAAGCCTCAAACTTTGACCTTTCGCCACGCCACTCTTTTTTTCCACAGCTTCCTATTGGACTCCTTTTACCCAATCACCCATAATCTCTGGCAAATAGCAGTAGACAACTTGAGGTCACTTGGTATCCAGTACTGGCAGGTTTCGAGTAAAGGCGGGGCTTTGGCAGCATGGTGAAAATCGCCATCACGCCATGGAAATACGTTTGCCTCTCATTTCTTCAGTTATTGTGATAGCGCTACGAAACTTCTTGTAAGTGATCCTAGCCTGAGCCCCAAGAGATATCCATAGCTGAAGTTTGTGGGCGTGGCCTATTGTCTTAAATAGCGCCTCTAGGACCATTTAAACTATCAGCCCCAAGCCATGCTTTGACTGAGGATTACGAAATTTGGTACACTAATGTGGTGTCTCAGGACCTACAAAAAAGTCTCTTGGAGCCAAGCACAACATTGCACAGGAAGTCGGCCATTTTGGTCCAAGTACGCGATTTAGTGGTTTTCGCACACGTTGTTTGGAGAGTGATGCTCCGTCGCCCTTTTCACCAATCGCCTTCAAACTTCTGCTATATACTCTTAAGACATAGGGGAAAAAATTCAACCGTCGGATTTTTCAAAAGTTGAAAGATGTGGGCGTGGCTAAGCCTCAAACTTTGACCTTTTGCCATTACTTTACTTGACTTAATAACTCCCATGTGCATGATCAGATCTTTTTCGAACTTTGTCTGTGTGATCATTGACCATATCTGTAAACAATGACAATGTGGACAGCTGACATCACCTAAGCCCCGCCCCCTGACTACAGGAAGCCTATTGTTTTATGGTGAACTGCCCATATTTGTCCCCTCTAATTTAGTCAACATGAAACAAAGGTCATGCACTGTCTTCATGATGCTGTATTGACCATTCAGATCTGATAGCTTTCCAGAAAGGGAGGGGCTTTGATGCCATGGCGAATTCTGGCGTAACGCCGTAATCTTAATATTCAATTTAATGGTGAGCTCAGAGGGGATGCTGAGTCAGGGTGAGGTGCGGACTAGGAGGCCATTCGCGGTTTCTGGTGTCGGGGTGGTTGACGTTTCTGTTCTGTCAGACGTGCACTGGTGCCCCGGGCTGCCGTCCAGACCGGAGCGGCGCGGAGCTGCGAGGGCCGAACGACGCTGCTTGCAGCTTTAATTAGGCCCGAGCAGCGAAAGCGCTGCGAAGGCCTCTTGTTTTTGCTCCGTTTATTATTAGGCCCGAGCAGTGAAGCTGCGAAGGCCTATTGTATCTGCTCCGTTTATTATTATTATTAGGCCCGAGCAGTGAAGCTGCGAAGGCCTATTGTATCTGCTCCGTTTATTATTATTATTTATTATTATTATTATTATTTTTTTTCTTCCGCGTCTTTGGGTGGCCTTTAGGGGGTCTTAGCATATCCAAAAACTCACCAAATTCTGGCCCAATATAGAAAGTGCGTGAAATTTACGTATTTCACTGGCGATGTGAAAGTTCATAAAAAAGTGGCTGAACAGCGCCCTCTAGAAAGTGAAAAATACCCCTCTCCATAAAGCTTAGTTTATCGTACAGTTATGAAATTTGGTTTACTTGTAGTACTCAACAGTCCGCACAGAAAAGTCTCTTGCAACCATGGTCAATATCAAACAGGAAGTCGGCCATTTTGGGTTGAAATGGAGATTTTTAGCCGTTTTGGCCATTTCTAGGGTCTACATTTGGTTGAACAGTTTGGTCATTTTTCGCACGATTGTCTCAAAAATAGTGTACTATCGAACAGAAGCGATGGACGGTTCAAATGAGAAAATAAAATTGACTTTTCGTAAATACTGAAGGGGCGGGGCTAGACCTCAAAGTTCGAGCACTCCCCAAAAAAATTCAAATTGCTATAATTTCATAAATGAAAGAATTAGAGTTAAAGTAACTTTCTACGGATAATTGTCATCGCCCCCCGAAGACAAATGAATGGTCGATTGATGATGTCACACAAGCCCCGCCCCCTCAGGACTTAAAAGGTCAAGTTTTACTGGGAAATTTTCCAAAATTCGCCCTTTCGAATAATCAGCCCAAATTTGTAGCAGTTAACTGAAGAGAAGGTGGCGTTGCTTGGCGTCACTTTATGGGTGTTTTCTGCAGAAGGCGGGGCAGTGGCGGCGCTGCGAAGTCAGGCGTACCGCTTAGGCCTTACGTTTGCCTCCCATTTCGTCATTTCTAGAGATATCGCCACGACACTTCTTGGGAGACATCCTAGTCCGGCCCCCAAAAGAATCTGATGTGAACATCTGGTGGGCGTGGCCTATTTTCTGAAATAGCGCCCCCTAGGACCATTAAAACTGTCAGCCCCAAGCCATGCTTTGACTGAGGAGTATGAGATTTGGTACACTAATGTGGTGTCTCAGGACCTACAAAAATGTCTCTTGGAGCCAAGTGCAAAGTCGCACAGGAAGTCGGCCATTTTGGTCCAAGTACTCGATTTAGTGGTTTTTGCACACGTTGTTTGGAGAGTGATGCTCCATCACCCTTTTCACCAATCACCTTCAAACATCTGCTATACACTCTTAAGACATAGAAGAAAAAATTCAACCGTCGGATTTTAAATAAGTATAAAGGTGTGGGCGTGGCTAAGCCTCAAACTTTGACTTGTCGCCACGCCACTCTTTTTTTCACAGCTCCCTATTGGACTCCTTTTACCCAATCACCTGGAATCTCTGGTAAATAGCAGCTGACAAGTTGAGGTCACTTGGTCTACAGTACTGGCAGGTTTTGAAAAAAGGTGGGGCTTTGGGAGCATGGCGAAATTCGCCATCACGCCATGGAAATACGTTTGTCTCTCATTTCTTCAATCATTGTGACATCGCCACACAATTTCTGATGAGTGATCCTACTCTGACCCCTAATAGAAAAGGACAGCTGAAGTTTGTGGGCGTGGCCTATTTTCTGAAATAGCGCCCCCTATGACCATTAAAACTGTCAGCCCCAAGCCATGCTTTGACTGAGGAACACGAAATTTGGCACACTAATGTGGTGTCTCAGGACCTACAAAAAAGTCTCTTGGAGCTAAGTGCAAAGTCGCACAGGAAGTCGGCCATTTTGGTCCAAGTACTCAATTTATTGGTTTTCGCACACATTGTTTGGAGAGTGTTGCACCATCGCCCTTTTCACCAATCGCCTTCAAACTTCTGCTACATACTCTTAAGACAAAGGGGGAAAAATTCAACCATCGGATTTCAAATAAGTATAAAGGTGTGGGCGTGGCTAAGCCTCAAACTTTGACCTATCGCCATTACATTCCTTGACTTAACAACTCCCATGTGCATGATCAGATCTATATCCAACTGTGTCTGTGTGATCATTGACCACAACTCAAGACAATGACAATGTGGACAGCTGACATCACCTAAGCCCCGCCCCCTGACTACAGGAAGTCGATTTTTTCATGGTGAAATGCCCATATTTGTCCCCTCTAATTTAGTGAACATGACACTAAGGTCATGCACTGTCTTTATGATGTTGTAATGACCATTCAGATCTGCTAGCTTTTCAGAAAGGGAGGGGATTTGATGCCATGGCGAATTCTGGCGTGACGCTGTGACCTTACGTTTGACTGTAACTTCCACAAACAGCCTCCGATTTGCCCGAGACTGAACATCACATCACCAGTGTGGTAAAGATAGAGTATCTCCTAGTGGTGAGACGTGTAATGGTGGGCTCAGAGGGGATGCTGAGTCAGGGTGAGGTGTGGACGAGGAGGCCGTTCACGGTTTCTGGTGTCGGGTTGGTTGACTTTCTGTTCTGCCAGACGTGCCCTGGTGCCCCCGGCTGCCGGACAGGATGGAGAAGCGCGGAGCTGGGTTTGGAGAGGGTCGGGGATGGAGGGTAGGGGGTGCGGAAGGAGGGCGAGCAGCTTCGCTGCGAGGGCCGAACGACGCTGCTTGCAGCTTTAATTTATTATTATTATTATTATTTTTTTTCTTCCGCGTCTTTGGGTGGCCTTTAGGGGGTCTTAGCATATCCAAAAAGTCACCAAATTCTGGCCCAATATAGAAAGTGCGTGAAATTTACGTATTTCACTGGCGATGTAAAAGTTCATAAAAAAGTGGCTGAACAGCGCCCTCTAGAAAGTGAAAAATACCCCTCTCCATAAAGCTTAGTTTATCGTACAGTTATGAAATTTGGTTTACTTGTAGTACTCAACAGTCCGCACAGAAAAGTCTCTTGCAACCATGGTCAATATCAAACAGGAAGTCGGCCATTTTGGGTTGAAATGGAGATTTTTAGCCGTTTTGGCCATTTCTAGGGTCTACATTTGGTTGAACAGTTTGGTCAATTTTCGCACGATTGTCTCAAAAATAGTGTACTATCGAACAGAAGCGATGGACGATTCAAATGAGAAAATAAAATGGACTTTTCGTAAATACTGAAGGGGCGGGGCCAGACCTCAAAGTTCGAGCACTCGCCAAAAAAATTCAAATTGCTATAATTTCATAAATGAAAGAATTACAGTTAAAACAATTTCTAAGGACAATCGTCATCGCCCCCCGAAGACAAATGAATGGTCGATTGGTGATGTCACATAAGCCCCGCCCCCTCAGGACTTAAAAGGTCAAGTTTTACTGGGAAATTTTCCAAAATTCGCCCTTTCAAATAATCATCTCAGATTTGTAGCAGGTAACTGAAGACAAGTTGGGGTTGCTTGGCGTCACTTTATGAGAGTTTTCTGCAGAAGGCGGGGCTGTGGCGGTGCGGCGAAGTCAGGCGTACCGACGTGGACATATGTTTGCCTCCCATTTCGTCATTTCTAGAGATATCGCCACGACACCTCTTGGGAGTGATCCTAGTCCGGCCCCCAAAAGAATCAGATGTCAACATCTGGTGGGCGTGGCCTATTTTCTGAAATAGCGCCCCCTAGGACCATTAAAACTGTCAGCCCCAAGCCATGCTTTGACTGAGGAGTACGAAATTTGGTACACTAATGTGCTGTCTCAGGACCTACAAAAAAGTCTCTTGGAGCCAAGTGCAAAGTCGCACAGGAAGTCGGCCATTTTGGTCCAAGTACTCGATTTAGTGGTTTTCGCACACGTTGTTTGGAGAGTGTTGCACCAACACCCTTTTCACCAATCACCTCCAAACATCTTTTATACACTCTTAAGACATAGATGAAAAAATTCAACCGTCGGATTTTAAATAAGTATAAAGGTGTGGGCGTGGCTAAGCCTCAAACTTTGATCTGTCGCCACGCCACTCTTTTTTTCACAGCTCCCTATTGGACTCCTTTTAACCAATCACCAGCAATCACTGGCAAATAGCAGCAGACAAGTTGAGGTCACTTGGTCTATAGCACTGGCAGGTTTCGAATAAAGGCGGGGCTTTGGGAGCATGGCGAATTTCACCATCAAGCCATGGAAATACGTTTGTCTCTTATTTCTTCAATCATTGTGACATCGCCACACAATTTCTGATGAGTGATCCTAATCTGACCCCTAATAGAATTGGACAGCTGAAGTTTGTGGGCGTGGCCTATTTTCTGAAATAGCGCCCCCTAGGACCATTAAAACTGTCAGCCCCAAGCCATGCTTGGACTGAGGATCACGAAATTTGGCACACTAATGTAGTGTCTCAGGACCTACAAAAAAGTCTCTTGGAGCCAAGCGCAATGTCGCACAGGAGGTCAGCCATTTTGGTCCAAGTACTCGATTTAGTGGTTTTCGCACACGTTATTAGGAGAATGACGTCTCGTCGTCCTTTCCACCGATCACCTTCAAACTCCTGCTATATACTCTTAAGACATAGAGGAAAAAATTCAACCGTCGGATTTTAAATAAGTATAAAGGTGTGGGCGTGGCTAAGCCTCAAACATTGACCAGTCGCCATTACGTTACTTGACTTAATCACTTCCATGTGCATGATCAGATCAAATTCAAACTTTGTCTGTGTGATCACTGACTACATCTGAAGACAGCGACAATGTGGACAGCTGACTTCACCTAAGCCCCGCCCCCTGACTACAGGAAGTCTACTGTTTTATGGTGAACTGCCCATATTTGTCCCCTCTAATTTAGTCAACATGACACTAAGGTCATGCACTGTCTTCATGATGTTGTAATGACCATTCAGATCTGCTAGCTGTTCAGAAAGGGAGGGTCTTTGATGCCATGGCAAATTCTGGCGTGACGCTGTGACCTTACGTTTGACTGTAACTTCCACAAACAGCTTCCGATTTGCCCGAGACTGAACATCACATCACCAGTGTGGTAAAGATAGAGTATCTCCTAGTGGTGAGACGTGTAATGCTGGGCTCAAAGGGGATGCTGAGTCAGGGTGAGGTGTGGACGAGGAGGCCGTTCACGGTTTCTGGTGTCGGGGTGGTTGATGTTTCTGTTGTGCCAGACGTGCCCTGGTGCCCCCGGCTGCCGGCCAGAACGGAGCGGCGCGGAGCTGGGTTTGGAGAGCGTCGGGGATGGAGCGGAGGGGGTGCGGACAGAGGGCGAGCAGCTTCACTGCGAGGGCCGAACGACGCTGCTTGCAGCTTTAATTATTTTTTTTATTTATTATTCCGGTGCCGCTTTGAATGGCTTTTTGGGGATCTTAACATACCCCAAAACTCACAATATTTTGCACACTTGTCAGGCCTGGTGAAAAATTTGATATTTTAAAGGTCCCAAAAAAATCGCAAAGAAAATGGCTGAACAGCGCCCCCTAGAAAATGAAAAAAAACCCTCTCCATAAAGCTTAGTTTATCGTACCGTTATGAAATTTGGTACACTTATAGTACTCAATAGTCCGCACAGAAAAGTCTCTTGCAAGCATGGTCAATATCAAACAGGAAGTCGGCCATTTTGGGTTGAAATGGCAATTTTTTGCAGTTTTGGCCGTTTTTAGGGTCCGTTTCTGATTAGATTGCTCGATCATTTTTTGCACGATCATCTCAAAAATTGTGTAAAATTGCTCAGAAGAGATGGGCGAACAAAATGAGACAATAAAATTGACTTTTCGTAAATACTGAAGGGGCGGGGCCAGGCCTCGAAGTTTGACTACTCGCCAAAAATTTTTAAATTGCTATAACTTCATAACTGAATGGAATAGAGTTACCAAACTTTCTGTGGTCATTGGTCATCACCTCACAAAGTAAATTGAATGGTCGCATGATGACATCACACAAGCCCCGCCCCCTCAGGACCAAAAAGGTTAAGTTTTACTGTGAAAGGTCCCAAATTGCCCCATTTCACTAAATCACCACAAATTTGTAGCTGGTAACTCAAGACAAGTGGGGGTTGCTTGGCGTCACATTATGTGAGTTTTCGGCAGAGGGCGGGGCTGTGGCGGCGCGGCGAAGTCAGGCGTACCGCCGTGGCCTTACGTTTGCCTCCCATTTCGTCATTTCTAAAGATATCATCACGAAACTTCTTGTGAGTGATCCTAGTCTGGCCCCCCAAAAGATCTGATGTGAACATCCGGTGGGCGTGGCCTATTTTCTGAAATAGCGCCCCCTAGGACCATTAAAACTGTCAGCCCCAAGCCATGCTTTGACTGAGGATTACGAAATTTGGTACACTAATGTGGTGTCTCAGGACCTACACAAAAGTCTCTTGGACCCAAGTGCAAAGTCGCACAGGAAGTCGGCCATTTTGGTCCAAGTACGCGATTTACTGGTTTTCGCAAACCTTGTTTGGAGAGTGATGCTCCGTCGCCCTTTTCACCAATCTCCTTGAAACGTCTGCTATATACTCTTAAGACAAAGAGGAAAAAATTCAACCGTCGGATTTTTCAAAAGTTTAACGGTGTGGGCGTGGCTAAGCCTCAAACTTTGACCTGTCGCCACGCCACTCATTTTTCACAGCTCCCTACTGGATTCCTTTTACCCAATCAGCAGGAATCTCTGGCAAACAGCAGTAGACAACTTGAGGTCACTTGGTATCCAGTACTGGCAGGTTTCAAAAAAAGGCGGGGCTTCAGGAGCATGGCGAAAATCGCCATCACGCCATGGAAGTATGTTTGCCTCTCATTTCTTCAGTTATCGTGATATCGCTACGAAACTTCTGGTGCGTGATCCTAGTCTGACCCCCAAGCGACATAGACATCTGAAATTTGTGGGCGTGGCCTATTTTCTTAAATAGCGCCCCCTAGGACCATTTAAACTAATAGCCCCAAGCTATGCTTTGACTGAGGATTACGAAATTTGGTACACTAATGTGGTGTCTCAGGACCTACAAAAAAGTCTCTTGGAGCCAAGCGCAAAGTCGCACAGGAAGTCGGCCATTTTGGTCCAAGTACGCAATTTAGTGGTTTTCGCACACGTTGTTTGGAGAGTGATGCTCCGTTGCTCTTTTCACCAATCACTTTCACACTTCTGCTATATACTCTTAAGACGAAGGGGAAAAAATTCAACCGTCGGATTTTTCAAAAGTTGAAAGGTGTGGGCGTGGCTAAGCCTCAAACTTTGACCTTTCGCCACGCCACTCTTTTTTTCACATCTCCCTATTGGACTCCTTTTACCCAATCAATAGGAATCTCTGGCAAATAGCAGTAGACAAGTTGAGGTCACTTGGTATCCAGTACAGTTAGGTTTCGAAAAAAGGCGGGGCTTTGGGAGCATGGCGAAAATCGCCATCACGCCAAGGAAATACGTTTGCCTCTCATTTCTTCAGTTTTCGTGATATCGCTACGAAACTTCTGGTGAGTGATCCTAGTCTGAGCCCCAAGAGAAATAGACAGCTGAAGTTTGTGGGCGTGGCCTATTTTCTTAAATAGCGCCCCCTAGAGCCATTAAAACTGTCAGCCCCAAGCCATGCTTTGACTGAGGATTACGAAATTTGGTACACTAATGTGGTGTCTCAGGACCTACAAAAAAGTCTCTTGGACCCAAGAACAAAGTCGCACAGGAAGTCGGCCATTTTGGTCCAAGTACTCGAATTAGTGGTTTTCGCACACGTTGTTTGGAGAGTGATGCTCCGTCGCCCTTTTCACCAATCGCCTTCAAACTTCTGCCATGTACTCTTAAGACGTAGGGGAAAAAATTCAACCGTCGGATTTTTCAAAAGTTGAAAGGTGTGGGCGTGGCTAAGCCTCAAACTTTGACCTTTCGCCACGCCACTCTTTTTTTCCACAGCTTCCTATTGGACTCCTTTTACCCAATCACCCATAATCTCTGGCAAATAGCAGTAGACAACTTGAGGTCACTTGGTATCCAGTACTGGCAGGTTTCGAGTAAAGGCGGGGCTTTGGCAGCATGGCGAAAATCGCCATCACGCCATGGAAATACGTTTGCCTCTCATTTCTTCAGTTATTGTGATAGCGCTACGAAACTTCTTGTAAGTGATCCTAGCCTGAGCCCCAAGAGATATCCATAGCTGAAGTTTGTGGGCGTGGCCTATTGTCTTAAATAGCGCCTCTAGGACCATTTAAACTATCAGCCCCAAGCCATGCTTTGACTGAGGATTACGAAATTTGGTACACTAATGTGGTGTCTCAGGACCTACAAAAAAGTCTCTTGGAGCCAAGCACAACATTGCACAGGAAGTCGGCCATTTTGGTCCAAGTACGCGATTTAGTGGTTTTCGCACACGTTGTTTGGAGAGTGATGCTCCGTCGCCCTTTTCACCAATCGCCTTCAAACTTCTGCTATATACTCTTAAGACATAGGGGAAAAAATTCAACCGTCGGATTTTTCAAAAGTTGAAAGATGTGGGCGTGGCTAAGCCTCAAACTTTGACCTTTTGCCATTACTTTACTTGACTTAATAACTCCCATGTGCATGATCAGATCTTTTTCGAACTTTGTCTGTGTGATCATTGACCATATCTGTAAACAATGACAATGTGGACAGCTGACATCACCTAAGCCCCGCCCCCTGACTACAGGAAGCCTATTGTTTTATGGTGAACTGCCCATATTTGTCCCCTCTAATTTAGTCAACATGAAACAAAGGTCATGCACTGTCTTCATGATGCTGTATTGACCATTCAGATCTGATAGCTTTCCAGAAAGGGAGGGGCTTTGATGCCATGGCGAATTCTGGCGTAACGCCGTAATCTTAATATTCAATTTAATGGTGAGCTCAGAGGGGATGCTGAGTCAGGGTGAGGTGCGGACTAGGAGGCCATTCGCGGTTTCTGGTGTCTGGGTGGTTGACGTTTCTGTTCTGTCAGACGTGCACTGGTGCCCCGGGCTGCCGTCCAGACCGGAGCGGCGCGGAGCTGCGAGGGCCGAACGACGCTGCTTGCAGCTTTAATTTGTGTTCTCGTGTTTGTTGTCGTGCTATTTAATGCTAATTGTAAAGCACAATTGCCCTGTGTTTGAAATGGGCTCTATAAATAAAGCTGCCTTGCCTGATCCCAGTAAAGCCAGTTTCTACTGGTGATGTTTGTGTAAAACCACACAGGTGATTTGCATTAGCAGGTCAGAGTGCTGCTCTAACAAACACCTGAGAGGATGGATGATGCCAGAGAAACACGGGAACCTTCGAGAACCTGCTCAGACGGCCAACACCTTAATCCAACAGTTGAAGCGTCTCCTCAGCCTTCCTTAAGTCTCTACAGGAGTGATGAATCACTCAATTGAACACATCAGCTATGTTCATGATCTAAGTTTTAGATGTTTCATGTAACAAGCGGTGACTGCAGGGTGCCGCAGTGGTTAGCGCTGTTGGATGGATGAAGCAAGCAGAGCTGATGTCTCCTCAGAGTTACCCATCCCATCTAAACATGTAGACCCAATCATAAATGAGTCCACTACTTTTAAATATAGTTTCAGAATAATCACACAAAAATCGTGATATTTCAGTGCATGGATATTGTCTTACATCCCTAATACTTTCTAAAAAAAAAAAAAAAGAGAGAGCTTCGCCATGGTGACCACAGCTGCATGCATGGATTGCCGTAACTCACAGAAAGGATTTATTCACTCATGAGTTTATAACGTCCTCTGGTCAAGCTGGAAAAGGTTTCGTCTCCCAGCGGGAGGAAAAACTGGACCTGATGTTTGTGGTTCTGGTTCTGCTGGAAAAACAGGTGGTGTACTATTCAGACCTGGCAACATAAACCAAGATGAATGAAGCACAATGACCTACAACCCCTGAAAGCCTCACATGTAGCACAATAACCCATGACACCTGAACACCTCACATGAAGCACTAGGGCTGAAACAAATCATTGAATGATTCGATTCATTTTTTACTGATTCGAAGCTTCGTTAAATGTGCGCTCCACACGCATGTTACTGGAGCATGATGTGGTGATCTAGGTGCTGTGGAGGAAAATAGAGAAACCAGCAAAGACAGAAACCATTGTAAAAGGCAGACACGGTCCAAAGTTTGGGATGAAGAGTTAAACTACGAGCATAATTGCTAATGCTAAGCTAGCGGATAACATTCCCACGAGCAAGTGAGGTTCAGAAAAAACTTGAAGGTTGTGAACGTCTAAACTCGTTGCCTGCTGGTGGTGGTCGGAGGGACCGGCGGCGCCTGTGCTCGGCAGCCTAGCCTCTGTCAGTGCGACCCAGGGCAGCTGTGGCTACATCGTAGCTTATCACCACCAGTGTGTGAATGTGTGTGTGAATGGATGAATGGTACACTGTAGTGTAAAGCGCTTTGGAGTCCTTAATCTGAGAGGCGCTATACAAATGCAGGTCATTTATCATTCATCATTTATAACTCCACAAGCGGAAGAAAAATCCCCATCATCCCTTTTATGTGTGGATCTGCAGCGGTGTGGGGCAGAGCCTCTGCAGCTACCGTCAGGTTGTTGCTACGAGTCTGCTCCGTCCGCCGCAGAAGCCTAAGTCAAGCTGTTGTAGCATATAATTCACCAACACTTTTATATTTCAACACAATTTAGACTAGATTATGTTGCCAACCCGTACATAATAAAATAAATATATCACAAGTTAATTGTTACAAGTAGAAATTAAATATTAGCATTTCTAGCTTACTACTAAACATGTTAATGAAAAGAATTTAAATTCTGCTTAATGCGAGTATTTTTAGATATGTTATTTTGACTAGGATGAGGTCAATACAAACCTAAAATGTGGATGAAATGCGAGTCAAATGTTCCATAAAATATTTATGAACTATAAATATCAGCTGGGAAAGAGGGAACTAGACAACACCAATTTAATATATATTATTGAGCCTTTTATCATTTTTATTTTCATATTTTTAGCAGCAGACCATATTCTTGTTTCACTTCAAACATTGTCAAGTAGAATACTCAATTAATAGATGGAAGATTCAAAAGAATACTCGAATACTAAAATATTCGATAGCTGCAGCCATATATGGCACAATAACCCACGACACCTGAATGCCTCATGAAGCACAACTACCCATGACCCCTGAACGCCTCACGAAGCACAATTACCCATGACCCCTGAACGCCTTACATGTAGGACAATAACCCATGACACCTGAACACCTCACATATAGTACAATGACCCATGACCCTTGAATGCCTCACACAAAGTACAATGACCCATGACACCTGAATGCCTCATGAAGCACAATGACCCATGACCCTTGAATGCCTCACACAAAGTACAATGACCCATGACACCTGAATGCCTCACGAAGCACGAAGCACAATGACCCATGACCCCTGAACACCTCAGACGTAGCACAATAATCCATGACCCTTGAACGCCTCACAAGAAGCACAATTACCCCCAAACGCCCCACAAACCATCTCAATGTGTCTCTGCTCGTTTCACGTTGAAGAACCCAGAAAGTTCTGGAGAACCAGAAAGAGGTTCTGCGGAGCAACAGAAAAAAATCCAAGTCCGCCTCTCTGGTTCTGAGGAAACCACAGCAACACCCTGAGACTGTTTGGATGACCCGACCCAGAACCCAGAACCCCTTCTGATGGACCCGTAGCACAAGAGGACTGGATGGGACATGCGGCGAAGTTGGATGACACCCCCCCCTCCAAGAGCAGAGGTCCGGTACTTACATGTCCGTCATGGTGGGGGGGGCATTTGGCCTGGGCCAACGTGTTCAGGATTTCATTTAGAAGGGGGGAGTCCTAGAGGGGGGCAATCGTTTACGGTCAGAGAGAAGAGAGAGACAGCAGTCAGTACAAACCGGGTCAGAACATTAGATCAAGAGGGTCACAGGAGTCCTCATCCAGACCAGAACCCCTGATCCAGTCCAGACTTTACTGTAATCCTTTAAACTGGTTCTGGATCCGAACTCACCCAGACGCTGCAGGTTTTCCTTGGACTTTAGATTCGGTCCTGGTACCAGAACCTTTCAGATATTAACTCAGAACCTTTCAGTCATTAAGGTATTAAAGGCTCCTAACTCAAGAGATGAGCCGGACTTGTGTTGACAGAAAAACCAGTTTAAACTGGATCTTTAGACTGTTTTTACCTGCAGCTCCCATTTATTTACGTATATCACTCTGGACTGGACCAGGAGATCTGGACAGTGAAAAGTATTCCAAGGTTACCCAGGACAGTTGCTGGTGAATTCCCAGAATTCCTCCATTCAAACATTCTGCTGCTGATTAAAACTTCCAACATTAACAGAAGTTTCCCGTTTGTTGGTTCAGACCTGAATCCTGCAGGATCCAGACCGCCGGACCTACTGCAGCCTGGTACGAAACAGGATGAGTCCGGCTGGTTCTGGGAACCTGATCAAGTAAATGGATAATAAATCTAACAGGAAAGGCTGCAGACCGGATCAGATGAAATCAAATGAACAGATTAAAGCTTGGAGGTGTGGTTCTGGTGGACGTTCTGGTGGCGGTTCTGGATTCTCCACAATAAAAAACACAATTTAAAAACGCATTTGACCTGAAACCAGAACCAACTGACAGACATCAGAGGAGGAAACAGAAACTTCCATAATCCTCTCATCCCAGATGTGCAGTGTGTACGAGCACCAGGGGGGTCCAGATGCGACCTCGGCTTACCTCTGGGTTAAACTCCTTCAACGTCTGATTATAATCACATAATAATCTCAAACTAGGAATATTAATGTTTTCCAGATTAGATTCCAACTCCCAGATAATCCCGTAACTTCATGGCCATATGAGAAAGAATCCAGCTTGTGGTTCTGCTTGGATCCTAACAGACGGGTTCTTCGTGATTCTGACTGAAGCAAACAGAACCAACCAAAACGAGTCGAAGCAGAACCAAACCATTGGAAGTAAAGAAATGTTCTGACCTACAGACGAGTGAGTCAGACATAACCCGAGAAAAGATTTATTATTAATTTATCACCATCAGTGTGCGGTCTGCAGCCCGTAAACCGGACCTGTGACCTTCCCTGTTGTTCCCATGGAGACGACCCCGTTAAGCCCAGTCTGGTCTCTGGAGGATCGAGACCAAAACTAAGGTATAACCAGTAAAACCAGTAGCAGACCACATCTCCTCACCATCCAGGGTTTGCCAGACGTCTCCATCTTTCAGAGCGACAACAGAACCAAGAGCCAGAGAAGAACCAACCCAATCGGGTCAAGAAGAACCGACACAGGAACATCAGGAACAGCTGCTGGGAAAACACCAGGAAACCCCAAAGAACCCAACCGGACCAGGCGCTGTTTCTGTCTGAACCACCGGTACCGACCCATTTCTCCTGTCCGATCAGATCCTGAGGACCTCACAGGAGAACTTGGGAGTCGGTTCTGTTAGAGCAGCTTCAGTTCTGCTTTATCTAAAATTCTAGTTTTATCCATTTCTACTTTAACTCTTTGTGCATCTACTGGACCTTCAGAACCGGGACATGAGAGAAACACGCCTGAGTCCAGAATGTTCCGACCAGTTCCAGCAGGACCGATCTGTTCTTACGCCTTTAAGCGCCTCGTGACTTTTATCTTGAGAGGCGCTATAGAAAAGCTCTTTCTTCTTCTTCGTCATCTTACCTCGATGCTGGTGCTAAGGCTGGGCAGAGTCTCCGAGGTCACCGTTGTGCTCTGAAGACTCGGGAAGTCCCACAGGTGGACAGGCGCCATGGGGTCCGCCCCCTTGGAAGACTCCGCCCATCTCTGACTGTCCAATAAGGTCACTTCGTAAAATTCCTGGATATCTGGGAGGACAGAGCATGGGACAGGGACAGGGACATGCTTTAATCAGACCATAAACTAAAAGTTTGAAAGCTGCAGAAACTCGTCTGGAATCCATAAACCTGATGATTAGGGAAGTCCCGTTCTGATATCGATATCGGCCCAAAAACAATCAGATTATATCGGGCGGCATCAAAACCTCCCATATAAATACAGTTATTGCAACAAAGGTAAAGAAAAAAGTGTCACTTTTTTCATACTTACTGTAATCGGCTCTTGTTCTCCGAATGAGTAAAATCACTGTGGCATTCCTGCTGGTATCGGTCAGTACTGAAGGTTGCCATATCGGTGTTGTGTCGGAAGTGAAAAGTTGTATTGGGACATCACTACTGATAACTAATCTGATCAGAACTGGACCGGTACCGATTCACATACTGCACATACAAGACCTCAGAACTGGGTCAGCACCAGAACCACAGGAGTCTTCTTCAGCTCCTGATCAACATTTCATAAAGATTAAAAAAGAAAAAGCAGCATCTCTTTTCTCTGCTGACCCGACCCGTACCGACCCAGATGATGGGAACCAGAGGATTACATTATCAGAACGGGAATTATTTAGGAATAAAAGCAGCTGCTGGGAACTCAAACACATTAATCGGGATTGGGATGAGGGAATCTGAACATATTCATCTGAAACTTCAGATTTAGACTCTACAGCAACGGTTTCTACTTCCTGTAGTGCTTTAAGAATAAAATTGTTTCTATTCACTTAAATTTAACCATTCAAAGTTGATTCATTTGCTTGGAAGTAGGGTTGTCACGGTAACCGGTGTAGCGGTAAACCCCAATAAAAAAATTGACAATAATAATAACCGTCTTGTTTTAAAAAAAAAATATTATCTCGGTGGATTACCGTGGCTGTGGTGTAGGCGCGGTGACCCTTACCAGCCACTGTATCATCTGCTGAAGTTGCAGGCGGCACATGCGCACTTTGTTGTTTAAAATCCAAACTTTCTTGAAGCTAAAGCTGAAATAATGGCCAAAGGAGGAGACGGCAGCGCTCAGGACATTTATTATCCCTCAAAGAAGACAAAGTGTGAAGTGTGGGCATTTTTTTGGGATATTTGAAGAATGCCGAGGGACATTTGATAGAAGACGGCTATCCTGTTTGCAGCACGTGCAGAAAAAGTTTCTGTGAAAGGCAGCAACGCCTCATATCTCATGACACATCTGCGTGACCATCACCCACAACTCTACAGTCAACGCAAGGCAAGCTAACGTTAGCGTTTTAGCTAAAATGTGTGATCCGAGGATTTGGGTGGAGGGAGAATGCAACGAGTCGCTAAAGCAGCCTGCATAAAAACCGTGTTGCGGACACCCCCATGTTGAAATGACGCTATGCATTACGGGGCTCCCAGGGGCAGATAAGAGTTGGTCTCTCTCCGAGAATAATTATGAATTTAACAATGATTACTGCCTGATGACATTTTCCCACATCTGCAAAGCTCACTGGAAGGACACAAACCGAAGACAATATTTTCCTGATATAGGGTTTATTACTCAAGTAAGGGTAAAAAAGTATCTGATTAGAAGGCTACTTGAGTACTGAGTATCATTTGGTCTAATATTTTTAAAATGATGACATCAAGCAGACAAAAAATAAGAAGTTATGGGCAAATATTGGTGTTTTAAAGACTAAAGGGAAAAAATGTAAACAAATAAACAACATAATTACAAAATAACACGTTTTAGGCAAAATTTTGACACAAACTGAGGACAATATTTTCCTGATATACAGGGTTTATTTAATTGTCTGAAAATGTAGCACGTTTAAAAAAATACGGAAAACCGTGATATTTTGGTCACAATAACCGTGAGGTTAAATTTTCACACCGTGACAACCCTAATTGGAAGTGAAATCGTTATGAGCCAATTATCTTTAAACCAGAAGTTCCTGTTTGTGGGATTTTGGAGGTAAATTCAGGGAGAATTTGAATCCCATGATTCCCGTAATTCCCTTCCCTTCTGTGGGAGATAATTAGTCTTTCCAGGGGGATATTTTAGCACCGATGCCTTCTTTATTTTTGGACTCTGTTCAGAGCTTCCAGAGAAGGAACGTCTAAAATAACCATGGAAGCAGGAGCTGACCGCCAGCAGGCACAGATGTTTCCTCTCAGACCGCTGGCCTTTAAAGCTGCTCCAGGCTCGGTTTTCCAGCCAGGCTCCAAGCAGAACCCGCTCCTTCACCCTCAAACATTTAGGCTACGGAATCTTCTCCAGCCTTCTGGTTCCTCCATCCCAGAATTCCAGACATGAAAAACGCTCCGAACGGTTTTATTCCTCCAGCCTGATCGGATCGACGGGATTCAAATCTGGTGGTCGCAAGATTAAGGTCATAGGTCACAGGGATTTATTCTGGGAATCATAAAAAGTCTAAAAACTTTTCAAGGAAACAGAAGCAGCAACGAGCAGATGAAGGGAACGTCGGAACACGCGAGGACCATCAGCTATGGGTCAGAACCAGAACTCGGGTTTCATGTCGCTTATAGTTCCTGAGGAAGAGGATTTTCATCGGAAGAGGTTGGAGGAGTCGAGGAACGCTGAGATGTTTCTGCAGAAGCAACACGAGCTCCAAGCCCGGAACCGTCCCTACGGGTTCTACGGTTCTAATGGATCATTTTATTAGAAAAGAGTCAGACTCATTCCTGTTGATCTTCAGACAAGATCTGAACCAGAACCTTCAATAATCACAGACCCGACCCAGTTCTAGCAGAGCAGACCCATCTGAGGAGCAGAACCAGGTGTGATGATTTTAATTCCAAATAAAGGTCCAAAGCCCGAGATTTGTCCTAACCCGGCAGCACCAGAGACACGGATCCACGTGGAAAACACTCCGCCTACAAGTCAACGGGCTTCAGACAGGCGGTTCAACTCCCACCAGATCAGAACCGACTCCAGAACCCAGAAAACATCAGAATCTCTCACTAACGGTTCGCTTTTAGTCTGAATGAAAAACCGTTAAAACGACACAAAGGACTGGCTGCTGGGTTAAGGTGTGTGTGTGTGTGTGTGTGTGTGTGTGTGTGTGTGTGTGTGTGTGTGTGTGTGAGCTCAGAATAATCATCAAGGACGTTTTAAACCTTTCATCTCCAGTCGCTGCTGTTTGATGTGAGACGTTAGATCCTGAAGCTGCTGAGGATTTAGGAGGAACTGGTTTACCGAACAAGACGAGACTCGTGAGGGATGGAACGCAGGACCCAACACACACCTAACAGTTCCTAATTTTAACTCTGGATAGGGAAGCAAAAGCCCGGCTGTGACAGACCAGTGGGTCCAGCTCCTGATCGTTACAGAGGGATCTGCCAGCTGGTCCTGGAGCAGCTGGGAATCTCCTAGGAGGAAGTTACAGGAAAATCTGGGTGTGTGTGTCGAACCAGGCCGATCACACACACCCAGCTGATTGATTTAAAGATGTTGTTTACATATAAACGGGTTTATTATCACACCTGATCCTGCGGCTGGACCAGATTTGTCAGAACCAGATTATAATCTGAGAGCAGAAATCTGAAAGTTGATTCACTAAAGCAAAACTGGACAGACGCCATCTGTCTGAGGCTGTGTGTAAACCGGGCGGGTGGAGATTACTGAGGGAAATCATCATGTCCACATAGGGATTACACCCTGCTCGGCCCACGGGGCCTCTGACAGAAATGTATTTTTTTGTCAGCATCTGCCAAGACAACAAAACAAACGCACGCAGAATCAGGACGGGTTTAAGAAGAACACGCACAGGCACGCGCGCGCACACACACACACACGGATTCATCTATTCCTTCAGCAGGAGGAGAGCAGACAGGAATCCCTGAGCCAGCAGACAGAACATCAGAGGGTTCTGACCCAACAGGGCCCAAACCGAAGACTTCGCCTCTATGATCAGAAGGTTCTCAGGAGGACTTCAGTCTGACCAGATGTCCTACAGCTCTCACAGAAATACAGAAGCCATTGGTGCATCTCCAGGGCCTGGTTCTGGTTCTCCTGCGTTGATGTTTGTGAACTTTTAGAAACTGAACAGTTCCACCTACAGCTGTTCTGGTCTGGATCACAGGTAGGAGGTGAGGTTTAGAACAGGGCCTCTGGTTCTGGAGCACAGAACCATCAAAACCTTCTTCTAAAGGTTCTAGTGGTTTGATTCTAGTTTCAGAACAAATATGAACATGACAGAGATCCACATTCAAAATGTGTGAATTTTGCTGATTTTACTGCTGGTTCTGTTGGGTCCAGGCAGAGTGGCTGGGGTCAAAGTTCAGCCTTACCTATGAGAGCCTGAAACAGGTTGCTCTGGAAGATGTCGATGACCCTCTGAATGGAGTGTCGAAGCTGGCGGTCCTCTGTCTGGTTCAGCTTGTTACGGTACTCCTCCAGGAGCAGCAGAGCCCGCTGTGCATCTGGGGAGTAGGAGGAGGAGGAGCAGGAGTCAAAACAGATCTCAGACCAGCTAGCTACAGAGAAACATCTGATCCTCTGCAGCTTCAACCTCCTGCAGGAGCAGCACCTCCAAACACACACCCCTCAGTTGTTCCAGCTGCATCAGGAGCATCTGATGATGATCAGAGCTGGGCTTCAGTCGGGATTTACACCTGACACAGACCTGATGCCCAGACTTCCCAAACAGGATGGTCTATGGATAACCCACGTCTTATTCAAAGGTCATCAGGAGGTTTAATAAATGAATTAAAGAACAAAAAGCAAGTTTTAGGAATATTCTGTTTATGAAAAACTAAACACCATGAAGCAGGTTGCGGTGAAGCCTGCTGTTAAAACCAGATCACCAGTTTAACTGGTTTAAACACAAATAAACTCACTAAGATTCACAAACACAATTTAACACGTATTTAATAAAAGCTCACAAGGACAAAAGTTGAACTTTGTTTTTATGTGGGTCGGCACCAGCTGAATGGGAGGTTCTGGTAAACCCAGAGACGGGTCAGGAACTAAGTGCCTGTAAGCCCAGTAACCACCGACCCGGTCCCTTCTGGTTACCTCCGGTTTACCGGGCCTACGTTACTGGTTTTAGTGTCACGTGCTACCTGAAGCGGCTTTGTGAAGATTTTATTTAAGTTCGGAGTTTATTTTTAGGTCCAGTTTAGAACTTAGTTAGCATCACAAGCTAACTGGCTAGCTCTACTTTAACTCACTTCAGCTGGCCCGGTTCGGCTCAGGAGGGCTGAAGCGAGCTGTGTGGGTCGTGTGTAAGCCGAGCCAGAACCGGGTTAGTGTGTTTGTGTTTCTGAACCGCAATGCGAGTTTGTCCCAGCAGGTTAGCACAGTTAGCTTGATCTTTAGGAATGAAGTGAAAGCGGCTTACCTCTCTTTCTCACTGGCATGTTCGGGTTCGGTTCGGACCTAGGGACGTGATAACCACACACACCCCGCACACAGGACGGGTCTGTGGGGATAATTCCTCCAAGAGAAGCCCGCCGTCACTGCTCCAAAAAAAACACCCCACCAAGTAGTTCCTACTACCAGAACCGGTCCTCCGGGTCAAACACACAGGACTCCCGGTAAAATGTGATTATTCCAGGAAGAATCAAGCAGAAACTCCTTTGAAGGGAACGACTCTCTGAGCTGAGAGGCTCCCTGCGCCGGTGTGCAGCTCCCGGGCGGACCGCTGAGGGAACCGGGAGCGGAGCGGACCTAGCCTCCAGCAGCTGGGACCTGCTGGGCGCCAAAGTCCGGGTAAAATCCTCCGGCTGTGTCCGAGCAGGCTGCGAACCAGGCTGAGCATGCAGGAGCCGACGACCACTGCAGCTGCTGCTCCTGCTGCGGAGGAGACCGAACCAGAATCTGATCCAGAAAAGCCCCAAACTTCAAAGTCCAGCCTGGTGGCCCACCTAAAGTTGCCCCGCCCCGGTCCGCACGCTTCCGCAGGAGCCTCCGAGCAGCCTGGAAGCTGCATTCGTGTCAAACTTCCACCTCTTTTCTCCTCCTCCTCCTCTTCTCCTTCTCCCTGCACCTCCCCAGGTCTCACGAAGTCCAAACTTTCCTCCAAAATGGCGTCTCAGGAAGCTGGAAACGTAAACCATGTGATTCCTGACACTCCCCCCCCCCCCCCCAACCTGGGCGCCCAGTGATGCAGCTCACCTACGTGTGTGTGTGTGTGTGTGTGTGTGTGTGTGTGTGTGTGTGTGTGTGTGTGTGTGTGATAAATAAAGTTTCTGATCATCAAACTCACTCAAAACAAAGCATATTTATTCCAAAGATGTACTTTTTGAAAAACTGTTTATTATATCATTTTATTTAAAAAAATTTTGACAAAAATCTGTATTTGAGATGCTCTCTGTAATTCATGGATGTAGTTTTGGGGGAGCAGGTGGGGCATGTCCCCCCCCCCCCCCCCCCCCCAAACTTTCCCAAATAAATTCTTGTCCCCTGCACTTTTTGCTGTTTAAAAACAATATTACATTATATTGAAGTGAGAGTCCAGGCATATGGGTGGAGACGTATTTCATCCACACATCCTGTTGGGAAAACGCTTCTGAAAGAGGCCTGACGGACCAAGAGAGCGGCACTGAGGCAGTGATAGACCGCACCGCACCCGCCTCATCTGGGTTGAGGCGGGTGCCTCATCTTAGATGTGTGTCCCCACTTCTAAAGTCAGAACTATGTCCATGCTATAATTAATGCTTTTCTGGTTTCTGGTCAGGTCCTTGCTCAGGTCAGGCTTCTGACCAAATCACACAACCCGCTTCTCCTTTTCATCGCCTGCCGGTTAACTTCAGAGTTAATTTCATTTAAACAGAATAGAATAAACTTTATTGATCCCACAGTGGGGAAATTCACATGCTGCAGCATCTATTCTGGATCTGTCCCAGAACTCCTGATCCAGTCACTCTTTCTAGTCTCCCTTGCTGTGACCTGGTGGTTCTGGTTCAGGTCTCCAGATCTTCTGAAGGTTTTTAACTTGTCTTCTTTCGCTGATTTTTAACTGTTTCAATCCCTCTGACCTAGTCACTGATTATTTTCTTAGAGCGCTTTAACCTTTAACATTTGATCACAACACTAAACATCTAACCTCTAAAAGACCAGAACCTTTGAAATTAAAGACATTTCCACTTTAGACCAGAAAAAAATTGCTCATGAATCTAAAGTAAGTCAGACCTCCTCATCAGATTTTGAAAAAGAACTGTTCCAGAAGGTCAAAGTTCACCAGGTCACCTGTTCTGTAGGTGTTTTTGCTGCTGATCAAACTTTAAAAGTCTTTGATGTTGTATCGATGAGACGTTGAACAGCCGCGCAGGATGAAGTCAACAAGACTAGAGAATAAAATTCAATTCAATTCAAAAACACTTTATTGATCCCAGAGGGAAATTGATTGCTGTAGTAGCTCAGAATAATAATAATAATCAAGTCATCAAAGAGTTGTTGTATATTACAATGGCTGTTGGCAGGAAGGATCTCCAGTAGCGGTCAGTGTTGCAGCGAAACTGAAGAAGCCTCTGACTGAAGACACTCTTCCGTTGTCGGACAGTCTTGTGAAGAGAATACTCAGGGTTGTCCATAATTTTCTTGATTCTCTGGAGAATCCTTCTTTGCATTATCTCCTCCAGTGGTTCCACAGTCGTCCCCAGAACAGAACCAGCCTTTGTTATTAGGCTGTAGAGCCTTTTCAGGTCCCTGCTTCTGATGATACTACCCCAACAGACGATGGCTGAAGATATTACACTCTCAACAACAGACTTGTAGAAGATGTGCAGCATCTTGCTACAGACATTGAAGGACCTAAGCGTCCTCAAGAAGTGCAGTCTGCTGTGTCCCTGCTTGTAAACAGCTTCACTGTTCTTTCTCCAGTCCAGTCTGTTGTCCAGGTGAACTCCAAGGTATTTGTATTCCTCAACCACCTCCACTTCTTCTCCCATGATGGAAACAGTGTTTGACTCCACCCTGTTTCTTCTGAAGTCTAAAATCATCTCCTTTGTTTTGTTCACGTTCAAGGTCAGATGATTGTTTCCACACCATGCCACAAAGCGCTCCACCAGCTCTCTGTACTCAGCTTTCTCTCCATCTCTGATACACCCGACAACTGCAGAGTCATCTGAGTATTTCTGTAGATGACAGGTCTCTGATTTGTACTGGAAGTCTGAGGTGTACAGGGTGAAAATGAATGGTGAGAGTACAGTGCCCTGTGGTGCTCCAGTGTTACTGATTGCCTGGTTTGATGTGCAGTTCTTCAGCCTCACAAACTGTGGTCTGTTTGTCAGGTAGTCTTTAATCCAGGCGATAGTTGAGGCCCCCACCTGTGTCTTCTGGAGTTTCTGGCAAAGTACATCAGGCTGGATTGTGTTAAATGCACTGGAGAAATCAAAGAACATGACCCTCACAGTGCTGCCTGCTTTGTCCAGATGACAGTGGGTTGGTTGAAGCAGCTAGATGATGGCATCTTCAACTCCGACTCCATGGCGATAAGCAAACTGCAGCAGGCCCTGATATGTCCTAGTTTGCTTATTCAGGTGGACCAACAGGAGTCTCTCCAGGACCTTCATGATGTGGGATGTCAGGGCGACCGGTCTGTAGTTGTCATTGACTGATGGGCGAGTTTTCTTTGGAACTGGAACAAGGCAGGATGTCTTCCACAGGACTGGAACCTTCTCCTGGGCCAGGCTGAGGTTGGAGAGGTGCTGCAGAATCCCACAGAGCTGCTCTGCACAGGCCTTCAGTACCCTGGGGCTGACACCATCTGGGCCTGCAGCCTTGTTCCTGTTCAGTCTCTCCAGCTGCCTCTTCACCTGACTTCTAGAGACAGATAGGTGGGAGGGGGAGGTAAATGGGGCAGCAGCATCTCCTGACTTGGTTGAAGACAGATTAATAGAACCAGATGAGTCCATGACTGTGTTAGAAGACAAAAGAGCTGGCGTGTGACAGGAAAATGTTGGATCAGATCTTAGGTGTGTTCTTGCTGTGTCTTTGTAAATCCATGCTTTTCGTTCTTTTTTAAACACAGAAACAGTTTTGTTTACCTGTTTGTAGCTACGGTTTCGCCGACAGCTGCCGGCTTCTTCAGGCTGACGCTGATGGTGGCGCGTCACTTCCTTCTCCGTTTATCTGCGGGCAGCAGAGGACGTTGTCGCCCTCTACTGCCCGCTCTCCCCTCTCCGACGATGCAGTCCCATGCGTGGTCCAGCGTGTAAACTCCGTCGTCCCTGTTCATGGTCCCACATCCACGTCTCCTTATCTCTATTGCTTCCTTGATCCATCTTTTGTATTTTTGTTGTTCGGTGGTTATGATCCGTGTGCTGTCCCAGTCCATTATATGGTTTTCTCTTAAGCAATGATCTGTTACGGCTGACTTTTTTATTGTGCTTTCTGCTTCTTCTTTTGCTGCTCTTGTGTGTTTACGATTTGCCTCTTTCTCGCACTCCTTTCTGTGTTCTATTGTCCGTGTATTGAGTTGGCGTCCGGTTTCTCCTATGTATGTTTTATTGCATATTTTGCATGGGATTTCGTAGATGACTCCACATTTTTGTCCAGCTGATATTTTGTCTTTTGGGTGTACTAATCTGTTTCTAACTGTTGTGTATGGCTTTGTTGGTGTGTTTATGTTGTGTTTTTTCATTGTTGCTCTTATTTTTTCCGTTATGCCTCTGATGTATGGTAGGGTTATCACTGGTTTTGGTTCTTGTCTTTCTGGGTTTCTGGTTCTTTTTTTGGGTTGTTCTTTGCTTTCTGTTTTTGTTTGTTGTTTTCCTTTGTTTATTGCCCATGTCGGGTATCTGCAGGTCTTTAAAGCGTGTTGTATGTGTTTGTCCTCTTGTTTACGGTCTCTCTCTTCTGTTATTATGTTTGCTCGGTGATATAATGTTCTGATTACTGACATTTTGTGTATGGTGGGGTGTTCTGATGTCCATAATAGATATTGGTCTGTGTGTGTTGGTTTCCTGTATGTGTTTATGTTTAGGGTCCCGTCGGTCTGCCTGGTGATTTTCATGTCCATAAATGCTATGCTGCCTTCTGTTTCTAACTCATAAGTGAATTTTATGTTGCCCGTGTCGTCAATATTGTTTAAGTGTTGTGTTAGTGTTTCTGTTTGACCTTTTGGTATGATTTCCAGTATGTCGTCTACGTAGCGTTTCCATAGTTTTATTTTGCAGTTTGGGGGGGCGGTGGCTATGGCTTTTTGTTCCAGGTCTTCCATGAAAAACTCGCACAGGGTGGCTGATAACGGGTTACCCATGGCGAAGCCTTCCAGTTGTTTGTATATTGTGTTGTCGTATGTGAAGTAAGTGGAGTTAGCTACCAGTCCTATCAGTTGTGCTATGTCATCTGCTGTGAGGTTTGTCCTTTTATGTAAAGTTTTGTCTTGTCTGATTCTGTTAACTACTATGTCTATGGTTTTTTGGGTTGGTGTTTTTGTGAACAGAGATGTGACGTCATGTGAGATGAGTATGTCGTTGTCTTCTATTGTAATTTCCTTTAGTTCTTTTGCCAATTCTATACTATTTTTGCAGTGTTGGTCTGTATTTCCTAATAACGGGCTGATGATTCTGCTGATATCTTTTGCCATGTTGTATGTTGGTGTACCTATGCTGTCAACTATTGGTCTAAGTGGGGTGTTTCGTTTGTGTATTTTTGGTGTTCCATATATTCTTGGTGTTATGTTTGCTGTGGGAATCCAGTGTTTGTACATTTTTTCTGTTATTTTGCCTTTTTCGTGCAGTGGCTTCAGTAATTTTTTCATGTTTTTCTTAATGTTTTCTGTTGGATCTTTTTTAAGTATTTCATATGTATTTTTGTCTTCTAGCATCTGTTTCATCTGTTGTTTATATTTTTCTCTGTCCATAACTACTGTGGTTCTTCCTTTATCTGCCGGTAGAATAATTATCTGTTCATTTTTGGATAAAGCTGTCATGGCTGATTGTTCTTCTTTTGTAATATTGCTGTGTTGAATTTGGCTGTTTTTTAATATCCCAACTACGTTATTTCTGAGTTCTGCTTTCTTTCCCTCATCTGTGATCTGTTGGCATGCTAGTTCTGTTGCTACAATAAATTCATCATATGGTATTTCTTTTGGTGTGACTGCAAAGTTTAAACCTTTCTTTAATATGCTCTCTTCTGCTTCTGTTAGTTTGTATTGTGAAATGTTACATACCCATGAGTTTGGTGTGGAGTTGCCTTGTATTTCTCCCCTCTTTTTCTTGTTTATGAGTCTGTTTAACTTCTTTATGTGTCTTTCTTTCACTTTTATGAACTCTTGTTCCTGTTTTTCCATCATGTGTCCTTTAATTAGTTCCTCCATCTGGGACAGCACACGGATCATAACCACCGAACAACAAAAATACAAAAGATGGATCAAGGAAGCAATAGAGATAAGGAGACGTGGATGTGGGACCATGAACAGGGACGACGGAGTTTACACGCTGGACCACGCATGGGACTGCATCGTCGGAGAGGGGAGAGCGGGCAGTAGAGGGCGACAACGTCCTCTGCTGCCCGCAGATAAACGGAGAAGGAAGTGACGCGCCACCATCAGCGTCAGCCTGAAGAAGCCGGCAGCTGTCGGCGAAACCGTAGCTACAAACAGGTAAACAAAACTGTTTCTGTGTTTAAAAAAGAACGAAAAGCGTTGGATCAGATGTCTGATTGGCTGGGGACAGGCGAGGAGGATGCCGGGTTGGTTCCTGAACTGAACCTATTGAAGAACTTGTTCAGTTCATTGGCTGTGTCCAGGCTGCCATCTGTGCAATCCTTCCTCTGCTTGAAGCCTGTGCTCTTCTTCATCCCTGACCAGACATCTCTGATATTGTTCCTCTGTAGGTTGTTCTCCAGCTTCTTCCTGTATGCCTCCTTGCTGTCTCTGATCTTGATCTTCAGTTGCTTCTGTATACTCCTCAATAATTCCCTGTCTCCCTCCTTGAAGGCTCTTTGTTCATGCAAATACAATTCATCAAGTTTTATTAAATTCCCGAGTTATAGGTCTTCAGCTCCCACCCGCAGAGGTCAAAGGTCACGCTGTGGTCCATCTGAAGTACAACCTCCTTCCGGTTTGGCCCAGATTAAAGACAGCGGCTTCACTCAGAGAGCAGCTTTTATTTTTAGACTCATGTTTAATGGATGGACCCAAGCAGTTCTGCTGGAGAGAAGCCTCGGCCCGGTTCTGATGGGTCTGGGTTCCACCAGCCCGGTTCTGATAAATCTGGGTTCTACCAGCCCAGTTCTGATAGGTCTGGGTTCCACCAGCCTGGTTCTGATGGGTCTGGGTTCCACCAGCCCGGTTCTGATAGGTCTGGGTTTTATCAGCCCGGTTCTAGGTTCCACCAGCCCGATTCTGATAAATCTGGGTTCTGATAGGTCTGGGTTCCACCAGCCCGGTTCTGATGAATCTGGGTTCTACCAGCCCGGTTCTGATGGGTCTGGGTTCCACCAGCCCGGTTCTGATGGGTCTGGGTTCCACCAGCCCGGTTCTGATGAATCTGGGTTCTACCAGCTCGGTTCTGGTTTTCACCAGCCCGGTTCTGATAAATCTGGGTTCCACCAGACCGGTTCTGATAGGTCTGGGTTTTAACAGCCCGGTTCTGGGTTCCACCAGCCCAATTCTGATTAATCTGGGTTCTGATAGGTCTGGGTTCTACCAGCCCGGTTCTGATGAATCTGGGTTCCACCAGCCCGGTTCTGATAGGTCTGGGTTCTATCAGCCCAGTTCTGGGTTCCACTAGCCCGGTTCGGATGAATCTGGGTTCCACCAGCCCGGTTCTGATGTATCTGGGTTCTACCAGCCCGGTTCTGATGAATCTGGGTTCCACCAGCCCGGTTCTGGTTTCTACCAGCCCGGTTCTGATATGTCTTGGCTCCACCGGCCCGGTTATGATGGGTCTGCGTTCCACCAGCCTGGTTCTGATGGGTCTGGGTTCCACCAGCTCGGTTCTGATAGGTCTGGGTTTTATCAACCCGGTTCTGGGTTCCACCAGCCAGATTCTGATAAATCTGGGTTCTGATAGGTATGGGTTCCTCCAGCCCGGTTCTGATGTATCTGGGTTCTACCAGCCCGGTTCTGATGAATCTGGGTTCTATCAGCCCGGTTCTGGGTTCCACCAGCCCGGTTCTGATGGGTCTGGGTTCCACCAGCCCAGTTCTGATAGGTCTGGGTTTTATCAGCCCGGTTCTGGGTTCCACCAGCCTGGTTCTGATGGGTCTGGGTTCCACCAGCCCGATTCTGATAAATCTGGGTTCTGATAGGTCTGAGTTCCACCAGCCCGGTTCTGATAAATCTGAGTTCCACCAGCCCGGTTCTGATGGGTCTGGGTTCCACCAGCCCAGTTCTGATAGGTCTGGGTTTTATCAGCCCGGTTCTGGGTTCCACCAGCCCGGTTCTGATAAATCTGGGGTTTACCAGCCTGGTTCTGATGAGTCTGGGTTCTACCAGCCCAGTTCGGGTTCTATCAGGCCAGTTCTAATGAATCTGGGTTCTACCAGCGCGGTTCTGATGGGTCTGGGTTCTGTATTTGTTCTTTATTATAAAATGTTAGTTATCAGTAAAGTGATGCTGTCCCATGAATAATGTCCACAGGGACATTGGGCCTGGACATGACGTCTCCTAAAGGACCATCTCCAATAGTAGTTCAAGTCCCATAGTCATCATCACACATGAGTGAAATTGATGCTCGCATCTTAACCCATCCCTGGGGGAGCAGTGAGCTGCAGCGGTGGGTGCGATTTGGTGGTTTAACCCCCAGTCCAACCCCTTAAAGCTGGGTGTGAAGCCGGGACGTATCGGGCTTTGGTATGACCCGACCGGGAATCGAACCCTGATCTCCCAGTCCCAGGGCGAACACACTACCACTAGGCCACTGAGCTAGAAGAACCTCTCCAGATAAAAATCATGGGGCGCTTAAAAAAAACGAAAAAGAATAAAAAATTGAATTAAAAATATCATAAAAGTGAGAAAAGTAAAAAATGGTGATTAAAAAATTTGAGGAAAAGGAAGTTTAAAAGGAATTAGAAAGGTAATCAGTGGATCCCGGGAAAGGTGGAGCTGGTAGAAAGAGCTGACTGAGGAGAGGGTGGTGATCCTGTGATCATGTTGAAGGGACATACTCTGACCGTATTTAACCAGATTTATCGTGTCTCTATTCTCACGCATCTCAGCTGTTTAATTCTGGACATTTTCAGGACCTTCCAGAAAGAGTCGTTTCAGGGTTCTGTCACTTTAAGGAGCAAGTCCCCCAGTCAAGCTGATAAAATGTATAAACGAGTGTGTACTGTTGCTGTAGACATCATTGTTTTTGCATTTTAGCACATTTTATTTAAAATATATCTTCAGGTTAAAAGTCTGCGCGATATGTGAACGTGAATCAGCCGTGGCTAGGCTAAGCTGCTATTTTCTACGTTAGCCAGTATTTCTGACATGGCTTCTCTGCAGCCGAGTCTCAGCCACGCCTCCGCCTGTCTTGGCCACTCACGACCTGTGTGTGTGTGAGTGTGTTTGCTCTGAAATAATGTCCCCTTATTGTGACATCACAAACAGAGACATTGGAAACAGCTTGTTTTAGCCTAATAATTCCTGAAACCAAACACAGAAGGATTTGTTTTTCATGAGTGGCTCTAGAGGCACCACAGACCCTTTAACAGCACATCCATCCTCTCACTCTGTAGTCTGACTGTTTCCTAAAATGTAAATTATTTAAATTCCTAACAGATCTGTGTGTTTGTGTAGAAACTTGCAGAACCAGGACTGAGACTTGCAGTGGGTCGGAACCAGCTGGTTGGTGGATTTATCATCCATATGCATCTGAGTCAGAACCTGAACCTGAGAACTGCTGTCTGACGCCGTAATGTGATTACTGCACATGTCCGTCATTCCTCATCCGATCAGGACAGCATGCTCATAATTAATCTCTGCAGAAATCTGGGATTGGCAGCAGGAGCCATTCTCACACACACACACACACACACACACACACACACACACACACACACACACACACACACACACACACACACACACACACACACACACACACACACACACACACACACACACACACACACACACACACACACACACCAGGACAATCGTGGCTCTGGGAAACAGGACTGGACCATCTCTGATGAACGTGTGACTGCAGCTGTGTTCTGGGTCAGTGTTGCTTTACAATGGACTATCTGATCAGAACCACAGTGGTACCAGCGTGTGTGCTGGTTCTGGTTGAGTAACAGAGGATCTGCTTCAGCAACACAGCGTCTGTTAACATTTGCAGTTTGGGGACATGTGGCTGCTACACACACACACACACACACACACACACACACACACACACACACACACACACACACACACACACACATACACTGTGGAGCAGAGTGCAGTTTTAGTTTGGGTTAGGAATAGTGGAGTCACTAAAATGAATGAAAGTTAATAGAGGGCCACACAAACATACAAATAGAAGCGTGTGTGTGTGTGTGTGTGTGTGTGTGTGTGTGTGTGTGTGTGTGTGTGTGTGTGTCCACTAGTCCTTTACGTCTCTACAGATGATGGGACAGCTCATCCAGGCTGTTCCCAGGATGAAAGGCCCATCCAGCCTCTACCTGAGGTCTGGTTCAGGTGTTTCTACCATCGGTCCAGGACAGGAATCTGCAACACCGTTTTACAGGATTTGGGCCACTGGAAATAAATTACTTCTGAGAATTTAGATGAAAAAAAGTTTAATTATGACTTTTATTGGATTGGTTGACATCTCTGGAAAAACAACACTTTGTTTATTTCATGAAGTTTTAAAATTAATGAAAAAAAACATAAAAAATGTATAAATATTACTTTCTCAACAGGACGATGATTATGGGAAATGTTGAAAACAAAATCACTGAAAAGCCTCTTAAACCTGCATTTATTATTATGTCTGCATTTGAAACATGATCATTGTCCTGCATCACGAGGTGTGTGTGTGTCCGTGCATGTGTACGCGCACGGGTGTTTTGTTGCTGCAGAAACAGTGTTGATGAAGTAAAGAGCCCCCTCTACTGGACACCAGGGGTAACTGCAGCAGCCTCAATCAAGCCTGGTGAACCAGACCAGAGTCGGGCTGGAACATTTCTGCTGCCCAACCGTTATTAGGATGAAGCGTCTTCGTTTGAACCACAGCAGCTGATTTTGTTGTTGACAGAAGAAGAAACGCCGACAGGTCTGAGCATGTTAAAGGTTTGAATCAGATTATTATTATTATTATTATTATTATGTTATCATTTATATGCCTGGTTAACGGGTTACTGAAGCAGAGAAACAGCCATTCATCTCAGTTTAACGACTATAACTCATCGCTGCAGGTGTTGGTTTCTCGACCTCATCAGCTGATTTGTGTCATTATTTCTAACAGATGGTTAAAAACCAGGAAACTGATGATCCAACAGTCGTATCGGGTCAGAACCGTCAGGAGTTACAGGAGTAAATCCATCATTTAAGCTTCACAGATGAAAAGAGAAACACAGCTTTAGGCTCAGTACTACGTGTGATTTAAGAAACATTCGGAGGTTTGTTTTACTTTTGCAGCTTATTAAATGTTTCTGTAAATAACGTTTTAGCCTCTGACCGGCTTGTTGTCTTTGTGTTTTTATCTACGACACAGATCTGCATCTTTCTGACTCTTCAGTTGTGGAGGTCATGTCCCCCGTGTCCCCCCAAAACCACGTCCATGGGTGCACTCTGGTTTCATGCTTTTTTCACCAGAGTTCAACATCCTGCACCCACGGATGTTCTTGTGTTCTTCTTTCAGTGACAGTAGGTGAACTGAAGGAGATCCAGATGTGACCTTTCCAATGACCCACATGAGACGTTCCACTAGTTGAGTAAAACTTGCGTTGAGGTTAACAACTGAAGCTTTCTTTGCTTCTTCCTGCTCCTCCACAGTCACATGTGATCCTGGCTGCATATCTGACCTCTGACTGAAGACCTAAAATGTTCACCTTCTCACTACTGGAGGTCTTTAACTTCGGGATCATTGACGGTGTTTGTGTACTCCACAACATTTGAACATCCTGTCCGAGTTCTGCAGGTTCCTCCCAACCAGCTGATACCTCAGATGTGTTTGGTTCAACCTGAGGTTTTCCTGGAAGGCTGCAGAGCAATGTTCTAATGGAATCACTGACTTCATGGGCTGATCCAACACCTGCTGAGGTCACTGCTCTGCTCTGCATCTGAACACACACTGTGTTTGAATCAGTTCGCTCACTGTGATTTCTTCAGCCTTCAGTTCTTTTTGTTTCCATCCATCTTCTTCGTTGATGCAGATCTCTACAGAGTAGAAGGTGAGGTCTTCTACTTCAAATGTGGGAGGAGAGATTTTCAAGATCACAATGTTGTGGTTTAGTCTACAACTGTCACAGCCTCGGGTCTTGAAGGAGCTTCTTGAACTATCCCTACACTGTTCTGACGGACCAGTTTATCAGCAGAAGGGTCACATCCAGACCTGCGTCGGTACGGCATTCTCCCCGTTGGTTCCTGGTAACTTCGGCAGACTTTGATAAACTTTTACAGCTTGCTGGAAGTTTGTAGGTGTCTCAAGGCAGAAGTCTCCAAAGAATCTGCAGGAGAAGCTGGTATTGTTTTCTTTTACCTTATCGTCCATCTTCAGGGAACCGTTTCCTTTTATGGATCATTACCTTCATGTGTTGGGGTTATAGGTCAATGAATAATTTGTAAGCTTTTACTTACTTTTTGGATTCTTCAATAAATTCGTAAATATGGAAATATTTACCAATTTATTAATTAATTAGGATATCCAGAGATATCTACGGGGCACCATCACCTCCTAACAGGGGAAAAATTTAATCCAAAACTTATCAGTCTCGACTAAACGTTCCATGAATCCTAACGAGCTGCTGTTGAATTTTATATCACAAACAAATCCACCTGAAGACAAAACTTAATTGAATAACATTTATTAACTGAATTAATCTTTTCACTTCAGCTCCTTCTGAAGTGTTCAGCTAACAATATTCACCAACGTATTTCATCAAACAAAACAACAATGAAATGATACCGTAAAACAAGGAGACCCCAATGGATGGGTGTGTTTTAGTCGTGTGTCCTCCTAAACACTGAAAACAAACGTGTGTGTGTGTGTGTGTGTGTGTGTGTGTGTGTGTGTGTCTCCGTGTGGTTCACGCTGATTTGAGGGAATCATGGGAAATGGAGTCTGCTGGTGCTGATTTTTATATATGCCTTATTTGTACGCTTCAGGGTTTTTTCTTTGGCACAGTCTTTTGGAGAAAATTACTGCACAGTAAGTTCCTCACGAGGGCAGACCCTCAACACATGTTTCCCTGAATGTCCACCTGATGCTTTTCGTGTTCAGACACAGAGAAGGCCTTGGCTCCATGGAGGATACCCATGACCATATGTGTGGTTAAACCTGCAACTAAAACATCTGGATGCTTCTTAGATGATTCACGGACAGCTGCTGGAACGTTCTAGTTGCCCTGTGCTTCAGTGTTGCCCTGGCCTGGTTTTGGTATTTAGCAGATCCATCAGCATTCATCAGTCCACACATGAAACTAGCCTTCAGGGATGCTTCAACAGTTGGAGCTGAAGATTTGGCCTCCATCATTTCATAACCACTGTAGCTCTGTGGTCTCTCTCCAATCCTTCTCCAGCTCCCGGTTGTCCCTCAGAGTTATTCCTGTTAAAGGGGACATATTATAGTATTTAGCCGCTAGAGTCATGAACATAAACACATTACGGCTGATAATCACCGTTATTTAAATGATCTTTAATTAACATTTATTTATTTATTTATTCAGTCATAAAATCGCACAGGGTCGCACAACCAGAGGAAAAGAATATAAATGATAAAATGACAGAAACAAGATAATCTCACACACACACACACACACACACACACACACACACACACACACACACACACACACACTGGAGCCAGGGCATAGGATGAAGCCTAACTTGGACCTACCCAACACAAACCTCATTTTGACCAAGATGGCGGCGCATGAACAACGTGAGGCTCAGTGTCTCTCCAGAATCTGCTATTTAGCGGTTTTTTATCTACTTTTAACCGGATTATTCATCCAGAATTGCTGTGCGTTGCTGACCTACAGCAGACAAGAGATTCTGGACATCTGGACTTATAACTCCAACAGTTTTATCGCCGATCTCCGACTCATCCCAGAGATCTCCAGAACACCGGAGGCTGCCCCCCCCCCCCCCCCCCCCCCCCCCCCGGCCGGGCGGAAGTGCATGCAGACGGTGGCGAGAATGTAAACAAAGGCGAGGTAGGCGCGGAGGGCTACGGGCCAAGCTATGGCTAACACCACATCGGCTGCCTTTACCCAGTATCTTCCTCGCCAATGTCCGTTCTCTGGCAAACAAAATGGATGAGATACGGCTCTCCATGACTAACAACAGATGGATTATGGACTCCAATGCCATGTTTTTTACCGAACCATGGTTGAACAACAGCTGCCCGGACAATGCTATCGAGTGAGCAGGACGCAACACACACCGAGCTGACAGGCTAGCAGATGACTCAGGTAAGACCAGAGGTGGAGGTTTGTGCATTTATATTAACAATGCTTGGTGCATGAACTACACTACTACTGAGAGTCACTGCTCACCCAATGCTGAGTTTTTAATGGTCAAATGCAGACCTTATTATCTCCCCAGAGAGCTCACCTCGATCATACTTACTGCAGTGTATATCCACCCCGATGCTAATGCTAGGTTGGCCATGAAAGAACTTTCTGCAGCCATTAACAAACACCAGAATAAACACCCCGAGGCTGCTTTTATTGTTGCTGGCGACTTCTACCACACCAACATTAAGACAGTCCTCCCCAGATTCCACCAACATGTCTCCTGCCACACTAGAGGAGACAAGACTTTAGACCATGTTTATTCCAACTTGGCTGGAGCCTACAAAGCAACACCCCTCCCCCACATTGGACAGTCAGACCATCTCTCCATGTTCCTCACACCTCGGTATTCACCACTCATCCAATGTTTGAAACCTGCTGTGAGGACAATTAAAGTGTGGTCAGAGGGGACAGATGTGGTGCTCCAGGACAGATTTAAAAACACAGACTGGAATTTGTTCACAACACAGACCTGGACCAGTACGCCTCATCTGTACTGGATTACATCTCCGTAACCACAGACAGTGTCACCACCCAGAAAAGGATCACCATGTACCCCAATCAGAAGCCTTGGATGAACTGGGATGTTCGTCTCCTACTGAAGGCCCGCAACACCACTTTTAGGACAGGAGATGCACACGCCTACAGTACAGCCAGGGCTAATCTAAAGAAGGGCATCAAAAAAGCCAAACACCATTACAAAAAGAAGATAGAAGAACACTTCTCCAACTCCAACCCAGGACGCATGTGGCAAGGACTCCAGACCATCACAGACTACAGGATCACCAAACCCTCCCCCGCATCCTCTGATGTTTCCTTCCTCAACGACCTCAATAACTTTTATGCTCGTTTTGAGCGAGGGAACCTCACAACCACAACCATAACAGACATGACGCCAGACCACCAACCTCTGACTCTCTCCCCCACCGATGTACGAGCGGTGCTGAGCAGGATCAATGTCCACAAGGCTGCAGGCCCTGATGGAATCCCTGGGCGTGTTCTCAGAGCGTGCTCTGGGGAGCTCGCAGGAGTGCTCACAGACATATTCAATCTGTCCTTGGCCCATGCTGTGGTACCGGCCTGCTTCAAATCCACCTCCATCGTCCCGATACCCAAAAACTCCAACCCATCTAGCCTCAATGACTACTGCCCAGTAGCACTCACCCCCATCATCACTAAGTGCTTAGAGCAGCTGGTCTTAGCACACTTCAAATCCAGTCTCCCCCCCACCTGGACCCCCACCAATTTGCATACCGCTAGAACAGGAGCACAGAGAATGCAGTGCACTGCACTCTGTCCTCTCACACCTGGACAACACCAACACCTATGCCAGAATGCTGTTTATAGACTTCAGTTCAGTATTCAATACAATCCACCCCTCACAACTCATCAGGAAACTGACAGACCTGGGGATCAGTTCCCTCACCTGCAAATGGTTACTGGACTTCCTGACCAACCGCCCTCAACATGTCCGACTGGATAACCGCTGCTCATCAACAATCACAATGAACACTGGTGTACCACAAGGCTGTGTGATGAGCCCTTTCCTCTACTCCCTTTTCACCCATGACTGCAGACCTGCTGATGGTTCCAACACCATCATTAAGTTTGCAGATGACGCCACGGTGATTGGCCTCATCAGTGACAACAATGAGACCGCCTACAGGGAGGAGGTGGACTGTCTGACTGAGTGGTGCGACACAAACAACCTGCTGCTCAACACTGAGAAGACTAAGGAGCTCATTGTGGACTACAGGAGGAATGCTGACCCACATCCACCCATCCACATTAATGGGACGGCAGTGGAGCGTGTGAGTAGCTTCAAGTTCCTGGGAGTCCACATCTCCGAGGATCTCACCTGGACTACCAACTGCTCCAAGCTGGTCAAGAAGGCTCACCAGCGCCTCTTCTTCTTGAGGACTCTGAGGAAGAACAACCTGTCCTCAGACATCCTGGTGAACTTCTATCGCTGCACCATCGAGAGCATCCTGACCAACTGTATAACAGTCTGGTATGGGAACTGCTCCGCCTCGGACCGGAAGGCATTGCAGAGGGTCGGGAAAACTGCCCAGCGCATCGCCGGAACACCACTTCCTGCCATAAAGGACATCTACAGGAAGCGGTGTCTGAAAAGGGCAGGGAAAATCATCAGAGACCACAGTCACCCATCACATGCACTGATCACCCTGCTGCCCTCTGGGAGGTGCTACAGGAGCCTCCGGACTAAGACCACCAGGTACCTGAACAGTTTCTTCCTAACAGCTGTCAGACTCCTGAACTCTGCCTCCTGACATATGATCCACGTGAAACTCATGGACTGCTTGTATTAACTACAGCCTGTACATACTTATAGTCATAGAATATTCATAACATACTTCATGCCGTGTACATTATAACATACGTAATAGATCAATTTCTGTAATATAATTACACATCTATATTATTGCTAATTTATATTGTAATACATCTATATCACGGCTAAAGCACTTCTGGATGGATGCAAACTGCATTTCGTTGCCCTGTACCTGTACATGTGCAATGACAATAAAGTTGAATTCTATTCTATTCTATTCTATTCTATTCTATTCTATTCTATGTGATATTAAAACAGCAACAAGTCTGATGTTGTGGAGGAAGGTAGCAACGACACAAGCTCGGTCTGAGTGAAACAGCCCATCACATCCCACAGAAACCATAACTCACACCTCTTCGAACACACGTCACATCCTGTCTTCTGGGCCTGAGTGGAGCCTCCTGGAGCCATTCTGGATGAAGAGACTCTGGTTCCGTTGAAGATGTAGATTCACTACTTCACTCACCCAGCAGCACCTGCTCAGCCACCTTGGAGAAAACTGTCTGATCCCAGGCTGAATGATGTGACCCGTGGCCTCAGATTGAGCAGAGTGTAGGAGCAAAGATGGAAAAAGGTGGGCTGGCCATCTCCAAACAGCTGTCCACTGATTCGCTGTCTCAATACCAGAAAGCGGTTTGGTATGCTTGAAATAAATACTTTGCTAACGTCATCGTGCAGCACAATGGGGATCAGGCTAAACTAGAATACCTTAATTCAACACTGGTGCTAGCTGCTTCAGACGGATTGTCTTCTTTGGTGTGTGTGTGCTCTGAGCTCCAGAGATATTTTATCCAAAAGATTGACATCATCAAGTCTAGCCATCTGCCTCTGGGGCAAATCCCTATGATGCAACCATAAACTCAGCCTCTGTCAGGTTGAGATGTTGGAGGACCCAAAATGCAGAAACCCAGGATGGCACGAGGCAGAAGTTGACTAAATAAAATAAATACTTTATTTTTGGGATGATCAACAACAAAAATTAATCCAAATAAGGCTGGGAGCCAAAGTCCAAAAATCCAGATGAAGATCTGGGTATCCAAATATTCAAAGGCACGGGAAGAGTAAATCCTAACACGAGGGGCACTAGAAGACATGACAGAATTACAAACAACGGACCGACAAGACACTGAGACAAGACAGGTCTTAAATACACAGGGAGGATGAGAGGGAGATGAGCTGCAGGTGTGTGGGGTGTGGGAGGAGGACCAGGTGAAGGCAATGACTAATCAGGGGAGAAACTAACTTGACCTAAGAATAAAACCTAATACAAAAGAGCAGGAAACATAACTACAATTCAAAGGGAGGTGGGAGAAAAATAATAAACACTGATGGAAAAAACATACTAAATAATGAAAGGCTGTAACTAAAGGAAATGACCTGAGAAACCTAGAAGGCTGGAGATCTAAGGGCAAATGGGGAAAACCAGAAGACACATGAGGAAGATGCAGACATGACACATGAGGGCTCTAGGACACAAAAGGAGCACCTAGAGAGGATGGAGAAACACCAGGAGGCACATGAAGGAAGGGGCAGACGCAGATCATGACAGTACCCCCCCCCCCCACCCCCCCCCCCAAGGGGAGGGTACAAGTCGCCCAAACAAGATCAAACAACAACAAGCACAAGACAAGACACAGGACATGAAAAAACCTGAGGGAGGCAGAGGAGGGAACCAACAAAACACAACCCAAAAAGGGCGGGCGAGGGGAGAACAGGAGACCCCGGGACGCCGGCGACAGGGAACCAGGAGGCGGGACCAGAGAAGACTTGGGGGCCGGCAACGGGGAACCAGGAGGCGGGACCAAAGAAACCTTGGGGACCGGTGACGGGGAACCAGGAGGCGGGACCAGGAAAGCCTTGGGGGCCGGCGACGGGGAACCAGGAGGCGGGACCAAGGAAGCCTAGGAGGCCGGCGACGGGGAACCAGGAGGCGGGACCAGGAAACCCTGGGGACAGGGGGTTTTGGAGGAGGAGGACAAGGAAGGGTCTCTGGAGACGGGGACTGAGACTGGAACACTTGCGACTGGGAGACCGGAATGCTCGTGACTGGGAGACTTGAGACTTGGGAGACTGGAAGACTTGAGACTTGGGAGACTGGAACACTTGTGACTGGGAGACTTGCGACAGGAGACGGGGAGACGTCTACCTCAGAGCTGGAGCTGGAGGCGTCGACTTCGAGACAGGAGGCGTTGACCCTTGGACTGGAGGCGTCGGACTAGGCTGAGCCTCTTGGACAGGCTGGGCCGGGAGCAGAGCCTCATGGTCGGGCTGGACCGGAGCCTCGTTGACGGGCTGGACCGGAGCCTCGTGGACGGGCTGGACCGGAGCCTGTGCGTCCTTCACCGCCGAGGCGGGATGCATTGCGTCTTCTTGGACCACCGCGGAAGCAGGATGCGATACGTCCTCTTGGACCACCGCCGAGGCAGGATACGATGCGTCCTCTTGGACCACCGCCGAGGCAGGGTACGATGCGTCCTCCAGGACCACCGCCGAGGCAGAATACGATGCATCCTTCGGGACCACCGTTGAGGCAAGATGCGATGCGTCCACCGGGACCACCGCTGAGGCAGGATGCGATGCGTCTACCGGGACCACCGCTGAGGCAGGATGCGATGTGTCCACCGGGACCACCGCTGAGGCAGGAGACGATGCGTCCTCCGGGACTACCGCTGAGGCAGGTTACGATGCGTCCTCCGGGACTACCGCTGAGGCAAGATGCGATGCATCCTCTTGGACCACCGCCGAAGCAGGATGCAATGTGTCCTCTGGGACCACCGCTGAGGAAGGATGCGGTGCGACTTACGGGACCACCGCCGAAGCAGGGTGCCCAGCTCTGGCCTCAGATGACTGCTTGTGTCGGTTGCGGCGTCGTTGTCGTCGGGTGGGAGACCTCTGATCCACCAGGGGAGTGGAGGCTGCTTCCTGCATGACTCCAGGTCCTGAGCGCAGACCATGAAGCGAATCGACAGATCCCTCAGAGACCTGACCCACCAGGAGACTGGAGGTGGCGTCAGGAGGAACTGTATTTCGCCAGCAACGCTGACCTGGAGAAGCTGCCAGAAAACTCTTCCCACAACCAGGACCCTCGGGTTGGTTCGTTGGTGAACCTGGTGGTTTCGCTGGGTTCTTATGTGGTGGACAGTCCCTTAGAGGAGCTGAAACAGAGCCAACTGGTTCAGGGGAGAAGGAGATGATTCCGGTTCTGACGGTCTGAGACGGGGAGGTGGAGCTGTCAGGACCAGGCGGAGATGTGGGGGTTAGGACCCTCGGAGGCACTGAGCGGGCGTTTAATATAACACTGGTAGGTGTCAGATAGTGATCAACCGGGAAAAAGTCGGTAGTGTAATCTGGGCCAGATGGAGGTGAGGAGGTGAGTGGGTGTGGGTGGCAGAAGGCGTCTTGTAGATCCTTGGCGAAAACCCAAAAGTCTAATTCCTCTAAAATATGTTGCTGGAGGTAGCGGTTGGCCCATTGCAGGGCTCTTCCCTCAAAGAAGTACACCATAAGAATAACCATATCCAGGTCCGAATGGTCCATGTCCACAGAGTGCATAAGGTCCCAAAAATCCCAAATAAAACCCCTACAGGTGTCCGGGTCACCATAGAAATTGTACATCCTATGGCTAAAGTCCCATTTACCTGGGGTTGCTGCTGGGTCCTGGGTTGGTCGGTCCATTCTGTCAGGTTGAGATGTTGGAGGACCCAAAATGCAGAAACCCAGGATGACAGGAGGCAGAAGTTGACTAAATAAAATAAATCCTTTATTTTTGGGATGATCAACAACAAAAATTAATCCAAAGAAGGCTGGGAGCCAAAGTCCAAAAATCCAGATGAAGATCTGGGTATCCAAATATTCAAAGACACGAGAAGACTAAATCCAAACACGAGGGGCACTAGAAGACATGACAGAATTACAAACAATGGACCGACAAGACACTGAGACAAGACAGGTCTTAAATACACAGGGAGGATGAGAGGGAGATGAGCTGCAGGTGTGTGGGGTGTGGGAGGAGGACCAGATGAAGGCAATGACTAATCAGGGGAGAAACTAACTTGACCTAAGAATAAAACCTAATACAAAAGAGCAGGAAACATAACTACAATTCAAAGGGAGGTGGGAGAAAAATAATAAACACTGATGGAAAAAACATGCTAAATAATGAAAGGAAATGACCTGAGAAACCTAGAGGGCTGGAGATCTAAGGGCAAATGGGGAAAACCAGAAGACACATGAGGAAGACGCAGACATGACACATGAGGGCTCTAGGACACAAAAGGAGCACCTAGAGAGGATGGAGAAACACCAGGAGGCACATGAAGGAAGGGGCAGACGCAGACCATGACAGCCTCTTCTAAAAGCATTCTACCCTGGTCTCCATGACCTGGAAAAATGATAAAAACTGTGATTCCACCAGGCTCTCCTGAAGATTCCCTGCCACCAAAATTGGTGCGTGCATGGACGTAATTTTCACTTTAGAAGTGGGGGGGACACGGGGGTGGAGGTGGGAGGGGTATCTTTACAGTATGTTCTAATAGGAAACAGGCTTCAACACAAAAGGTTGTTTTCTGCTTGGTCCTAGAGCTCAACCAGTGTCAATTTAATATAAAGTAATATTGTTTTTGGATGGTAAAAAGTGCAGGGGTCAAAACTTGACTTTGGAAAAAGTGGGGGGGACATGTCCCCCCGTCCCCCCCCAAAATTACGTCCATGGGTGCGTGACCCTGTTTTTGTCCTTGGTCCAGCCATCTTGAACATTGTGGGCACCAGCCTTGCTACTGGAGTGTTTCTTATGGTTGTCCACCGGATTTAGAAGGACCCTGGTCTGGCTCATTCAGACTGGCAACGTGGACCCAGCTTCTAAGGTACCATTGCTGTCCATGTCTTGGAGAAGATTGTACGTTCACAGATTGTGACTCACATGGAGATGCACTCGCTGTTTGATGCTTTCAGAGCGCACCACAGCACTGAATCAGCTCTGACTTATGTGTTTGTAGCGTTATGAAGCTTATAATGGTCTGCCCTTAACAGCTGCCCCTTCACACAGTAACATCACCAAGGTCGGACGCTTGGTTCAGTATGTTTACATTCCAGAAGAAGAGAAGAAGAACGCTTTTCCTTTAATTAAAGTACTTTATTTGTGATAAGCTAATCAAAGCATATGTTGATCATTAATAATCAGGTGAATGATCTGTGAAATAAAGATGCCATGAGTTATGTGTTTAATGAATAAACAGGACTGCACCAGACAGACTGATATACATTACCATGGAAACGCATGACACATTATTCTCAACCAATCAGAACTTTCGTCTGTCGTAGAGAGAATCTGGGATGTTTACTTATTGTGTCCAATCCGGTTTACTAAGATTGGTAAACAGTTAGGAGATATAAAAGAAGGCAATGCCATTTTATGTTCAGTTCCACGTTAACATCAGCTCTGTTCGATCCGAGCTCCAAAGGAGTTACATCATACTCTCAACATTGTTTTCAACCAGCTCTCAATCCATCACCGCAAAAGAGGAGTATAGGCTGGCCAGCTGTACTTCCTGTTTTAAGCTGAGAACTGTCAAGCTGGAGATTTCCGTCGTTTGTACCAACGAGACGACGTTCCTTCAAAATAAGAGTGAACTTGCTGACGCCTGCCGACTACTACCGGAGTTATCCTCAGACGGGCTTTGTAGTGCTGCGACCGCTGTTTCACCAGCTCCAGTACAACCGAGGTCTCAGGACCTGGCATTTCCTGATCTACACGGGAGACTCCATATGCGGTACGTGGTCACGGCAATATGGCGGCTCATGTCATCAGCTTCTGAAGCCTCGTGGTAGCCTAGTCACAACAACCAGATTCGCTACGTCAGCCTAGAGATTCTGAACAAAACACACACACACACACACACAACACGAAACATCTAAATCCATATGCATTCATCATTGAGTTAGTCCTGGTAGATTGTAAGAATTTATAATTATAGAAATGAAAGATTCTTAAACGATCCCAACTCTCTCTCTTTTCTTGTCTCTCAGTCAATACAGAGTGTTTAAGTAACTCCCTGATGATAAAAACAACCACTTCTGATTGATTACTTAGATCTAATTACAGTGTATAAATATACAAAATCAGATAATTAAATTATCTAATTACAGTGTATAAATATACAACTTCAAATCATTACATGTTTAATCATATTTTGGTTGCATCTGATTCAGGGTCACACGTACTTGACACGGGTGACCACACAATTTTGCTGGATCATTTAGAGCAACGGTCCTCACTGTCTATTCCCTGCACCTGTTCCCAGTTTTCTGAGTATTGACCCTAACAATGTGTCACTAGCCTTAATTGGGGTGAAATTGGACGCAGGGTTTTGACTGGACCCTCGGATAAATGCATCGAGGTCCTCCGTAACCCCAGAACGGAGGCCCAGCACAACCCACGGTAGGCGATCAACCCAACTGCAGACCACAAATGTTCATTATACCAAATTGGTGTCATCAAACCAGACATGGAGAAGAGGAGAATAAATCAAATGAGTTTAGTGAGCTCCACATCGTGACCGTCTCCGATTTGGCCATTACTTCTGCGTGGGTCAGTCCACTTTGTCGCGGCTGAACTCTGGTGCCAGGTTTATTGGTGGCATCAAAAAATGGGATCACAAAAGCCCGATGTTGGCATCTTTGAAAAAGCTCTCCATCGATGCAGGATCTACATAAAACCGGGAGAAGAGATTCTGCTGTGACCTCATATATGTGACATCTGATCTATTGTCTTCTTAATGACCACATTTTACAAGCTAACAAATCTCAAATGTAATGACAGACACACCATTATCGCAGCCGAGTGTGAAGCAGCTGGGATGAGAATCAGCTCCTCTAAATCTGAGACCATGGTCGTGAGTCGGAAAAGGGTAGAATGCCTTCTCCGGTGTCAGGGATGAGGTCCTGCTTCAAGTGGAGGAGTTTAAGTATCTCGGGGTCTTGTTCACGAGTGAGGGAAAACTGGAGCGAGAGATCGATAGGTGGATTGGTGCTGCGTCTGCAGTGATGCGGGCGTTGTACCGGTCTGTCGTGGTGAAGAGAGAGCTGAGCCAGAAGGTGAAGCTCTTGATTTACCGGTCGATCTATGTTCCTACCCTCATCTACAAAAAATAACTTTATTAGTCCTGTTCAGGCGACTGGAAGGGGAGGAGACTGATCCCATGGCGGTGTTTTTGTGAGAGAAAAAACATCCAGGCATCCTTGTGCGAGGAAAACCCTTTAGCTCTCATTTTAGAGTACTAGCTTTAATGTTTCGATGACATGATGTCATTTGTTAGGACAGCAGCAGCTCAGGAGGTAGAGCGGGTTGTTCAGTAGTCGGAGGGTTGTAGGATCCATCCTGACTCCTGGAGGAGGTGTTGCTCATACAGGTAATGAGAGGAGGACAGAGGAGCCACCTACAGAAGATGTCACAGGTCTGTAAGAGACAGAAATATTGATTGTTTGTTCAAATACTTTTATCCCTCCATAAATTGTAAATAAATGAATAAAAAAATCAAACAAAGGGATTTTCTGGATTTTTGTCATTTTGTCTCTCATAACTGAAGAAAATGACAGGCCTCTTATCTTTTTAAGGACAACCTGCATGATAGTAAGTACATTTTATTTATACACCACTCATCACAGACATGGATTCACAAAGTGGTTCACATAGATCAAAACAAATAAAACTAAGTCTAAAATCATAATGATCTCAAAACAGAAATGGATCAATATCAGAAAAAATAAAGTCATATAATCATGAAATTTCATAAACCGATGAAAGATTAAAAATTTGAGTTAAAAATAAGAAAATAAAATATTTATGTAAAAGCAGCATTAAATAAAAGGGTCTTCAGCTGTTTTTTAAAAGTGTCCAGACTGTCAGTGCTGCATAAGGATAAAGGAAGATCTTCCAAAGTCTGGAAGGAGCATCACCTCCACTTTTATATCTGGTCTGTGGAACTTCTAGAAGGTTCTGGTGGGTGGACCTGAGGGCTGGGTTGGAGCTTAGGGTTTTAACAGTTCAGTAATATAGGGAGGAGCTTGACCATGTAGAGCCCTGTAAATGATGGGTGGCTGAATAAATACTTTTTCGCCCCGCTGTATAAATAAATATTTTGTTTCCTTTCAGCTTTTGAGGAAATGAACATCAATGTGATGAGACTGAGGTAATCTTCCCCAGCATCCTCCTTTCACATGTCTCCTTCCAGTGGGCGACTCAGAACCGAGCTAGCTTTGTGATAGCTTGTTCAGTCTCTTCCTGTCTCGGTCAGAGCTGCCTGCACCCCAGCAGACCATCAGAGTGGATAACAGCCAACCACAGAAACATGAAAGGATCTGAGCAGCTGGGAATTAACTCTGAAGGACCTCGGCCTCCTCAGGAGCTGGAGCCGGCTTTGGCCCTTCTCATGCAGAACATCTGTGTTGTTGGACCAGTTCAGGTTACACCCAGGTATTTAAAGGTGTCCACCACCTCAATGTCTCAATGCTGCTCTGGTGTCCTTGGGCAAGACATTTAACCCACATTTATTTGTGTGTACTCGGCATGCAAATACCTTTCAGATCATCACATTTAATCATTTTCCTCCCAGCCACGGACACTTTCTCCTTTTAGATATAAACTGTTTAACTGTTACCAGCAGCTTGTTCAAACATCAGCCGACTTCAAACTCTGATTGGTTCTCTTCTCGTCTAATCCTGTCTTATTTTTGTTACTGTCAATTTTGTCTGTCGTCTTTTATTTATCAATAAAAATGTCGATCGGCATTCGTCATCATTTAGTCTTTGTTGATGTGTATTTTCTAGTTTTCTAGTTTAGACTAAAGGTTAGTCCGCAAAAATGAATCCATTACAAAAAAAAAAAAGAAAAAAATCATGAATGAAACGAACACTGGTGACACATAGAAGAAAGACTCTCTAGCTCTGATGGGAGCCACACATGTCAGTCAAAAAGCTGAAATAAAAACAGTCTTAGTGAAATCTGCTCTCAGAACAAACAAGCAAGACTTCTGGCCCTCTTCTGACCTCCACCTGTTACCACCAGGCACCTGTTTAAACCTGTTTGTATAGAAGACACCTATCCATACCTACAGACTCCACCTTCGACCATGGCCAAGACCAGAGAGCACCAGAGACTGGGACGAGCCAATCCCAGTCAAGTAGCTCGGTGAGAATGAATACAATCTGGTGTCCCTCCACCTGGGGCTCCACACAAGATCTCACCTTGTCTTGAGAACGGTGAGGAAACAGCCCAGAACAACATAGAGGAACTGGTCAATGACCTAACGAGAGCTGGGACCACAGTAACACAGGTTACCATGGTAACACGCTACGTTAATCCTGCAGAGCTCCAAAGGGGGAAGATGCATCCCAATGACAAATACACTTGTGTAGCACATTTCTGAGTCAGACGACTCCAAAGCTCGTTACCCTACATCTTTCATCCATTTACACACACATTCACACGTGGATGGTGACCAACTGTCCTGGTGCACACTGACAGAGGTGAGGCAGCCATACAAGAACGCCTTCCAGGAGCTAAGACCGCTCTACCTCCTGGGGCTACTGCTGCCACAGGACCACCATGGCCACTGTGCAGCATGGGGGTGGAAACATCATGCTTTGGAAAACTGGATGGAAAGCTGCAACCAATCAGATCCGCTCCTTGGTTCTGTGGTTTATGATTTAAAGACCAACCCAAAAGTTTCTTCAGGTGCAAAAAGAGCTGATCACAAAGTAACTTCATTGTGTGTTTCTTTCATTTCCTGGATGCTTTATGTTAGAATAAACATATAAATCAGACTAACCAGTGAAAGTGAATCTGAAACCAGAGGGAGGAATCACCTGTCAGCGTCTTTCATCGTTTTTTCCTCCCGATGATCAAATCAGCTGCAGAGAAAACAGACTGCAGGTCCTTGTCTAGACACCAGGTGGCGGTAAAGCCCAGAGGGGGAAGCTGAGTCCAGCCTGCAGAAGGAGGAAGTTTTAGTTAGTTTTTTTTTTGCACAAATTATAATGTACAACAATTATGGCAATCTCTACAAAGAATCAGTTTTACCAACATGAGATAGTATCAGAACAAGCTGAATTCCAACATATAGAAGAAGGATAATGAACAGGAAGTACAAACAACAACAAATAAAATAAAAACAAACCCCAAACAGAACAAATAAGCAAACAAATGAACAAAAAGACAGATAATTAAAAAAACATTAAAAAGTTATACCTTAGGGATCTTCTAACAGATCTAGTTCAACAATCATATGATTCAAATCCAGAGCTTGTTTTTGTCCATAAATTTAACAGATGAGAAAAGGAGGCAGAGTTCTTTGTGAAAAGTTAAAAAAAGACAGCTTTGTTTTCAGAAAACGAAATTTGTGAATGAAGAATTTGCCCATAATAATTATTACATTTAAAACATTTTCAAGCTTCTTTTCTTTTCTTAGAGAACCAAACATGATATAATTTTTAGAAAATTCAAGTAAGTTCGGGATCTTAGGGAAGAGCCAGTAGTGCACATCGTTCCACAGGGATTTACAGAATATACAGTCATAAAATAAATGTTCTGTTGATTCAATATCCCCATTACAAAAAGAGCAACAATTATCATCAATAGCGAAGCGACGTCTGAGAAATTCTTTGGAAGGGCAAACACCAGAGAGGATTTTGTAGTGGACCTCCTTAGCTTTGGGAGGAATGGAAAATTTTAGGTGATTTTCTTTTTCTTTTGATCACCGGAGAACAAATGTGAGATGGAATTTGGATTGGATATATAAGGGGAAAAAAACATCAGTAAATAATTCCCTAATTTGGGAGTTTTTTAGACTGTTAGCTGTTATGTTATGCCCATTTACCAACAGTTCAGGGAGATCAGGGGATCTATAGTCAGGGTTTTGAAAAAGATTATATGCTGTACATAGAATGTTTGAGGGATAGCCTTAGTAATTTTTTGAAATTCTTTGTTATTTATTTGCAGATCATAATTGGCGGTAAAATCTTCCAATAAAATTTGACCTCTATCATTTAACAAGTGCATCACTGACCAGATGCCCTTATCGTACCATTTTTCCATAAAGATTGATTTGTTTCCAACTGTTATGTAACGACAGTTCCATAGGGGAGTGTTGTGTGGGCTATAGTTATGTTTGTATATTAATTTCCAGTATAATAAAACTTGCTGGTGAAAGGAAGAGAGCTTTATGGGGAGATTTTTTTTATGTCAAAGTCACATCTAAGTAAGAGATTAAATCCGGCTAGATCTGAGAATATTTTGCTTGGAATATGAAACCAAAGGCTATTTTGACTTCTTGAAAATGACCTAAGCCAATTTATTTTTAGGGTGCCGTTTAAGCTGTCAAATTCTATAGCTTGCAAACCTCCATCTTCAAAACGTTTGACTAAATTACCTTGCCTAATATAGTGGGTTTTGCGTTTCCATATAAAATCAAAGTTTAGCTGGTCGATAGCTTGCTGATTTAGGCACTCCTATCGCATATGCAGGGTATACTAGCCTGGAGATACTTTCCATTTTGGTAAGAAAAATTCTACCTAGAATCGATAAGTCTCTCTGAGCCCTGTTATTTAAATGAGTTCTACAGGTTTGAATTTTCTCCCAAATATTAAGGTTATCTAAATCATTCTTACTCTTGGTTATATACACACCCAGATATTTGACATAGGATTTAACAGGAATATTAAAAGTGTTAGAAATAGTTCAATCATTTAAGGGTAAGATCTCACATTTGTTTAAATTCAGCTTTAACCCTGAAGCTTTCGAGAAAGTTTCAATAATCTGCAGGATTTTGGGGATTTCATTCAGGTTATTTAGGAAAATAGTTGTATCATCGGCTAACTGGCTGATAGAGAGCTCTTTACCCAGGATAGATATCTTACCAAACTCAGCATTTTTAATCAGTATGGAAAGCATTTGTGTTGCTGTGATAAACAACAATGGCAAGATTGGACATCCTTGTTTTATTCCTCTGCTCTGTTTTAGTTAGTTTATTTCACCACTTTAGGGTTCCTCTGAGAAAACCGACCAAGAACTGACTTTTATTTTAAATGTTAAACATCTCAGCATCAGAGGGATGTTTCTACTGATCCAGTCCAGAACTCCTGCTTCCGGACCTGTAGGCCTCCAGACTCTGACATTTCTTTCTGGACTTTTCCTGATTTCTATTTTGGTTTGGGTTCAGACCTTTCTGAGGAACGGTTCTGGCCCATGACCCTAGAGTCCTGGAACCAGAACCAAACAATGTGAAAGTGGCTGACGCAGCTCCCTGATTGGCTATGTTTCAAAATCTCTCTCTCCCTCCTCTGAATGGATGGTTCCTGCTAAGGCTGAAGTGAGAAAAAAGCAGCTGTGTATCATGTGGGTTCTACCTGCAGCAGGTGAGGTTTGGAGTTTTCAGCCCAAAGCAGTGATGTCACTTCAAGTCAGAACTCATCCGTTTGTTTTCTTGCGTTCCTGAAAGCCTCAGCTGGAAGCTAAAAACTCCAGATCGGAGTTAAGAAACGCTCCTTAAAGACATGAAAGAGAAGAACATAAATCAGACACATCTCAGGACTCTACCCCAGTTCTGGTTCAGGTCTCAGTGAGTCCACACACCCACAGAACCGTCTACTGTGTGGGCTGGTGAAGGTTCTCAGTCATCCAGGTCATGGTACTTCAAAGGTTTGGACCCTAACACTAACCCGTAGCTGTCTGTTGCCCAATGTGGCCCAGTTGGGGTATGCAGTTAGAAAAACGAAGAGAAACACACCAAGAAAGCTCTCCAGAACTGCAGATAGCCTAACTGGGTATTTGTGAAATCTACAAAGAAGTCTGGAAAAGCATCCAAAGCAGCAACCAGCAAAGGCCAACACGCCCAAAGAGCAGTACCAGAACCCACCACTAGAGGACAGAGACGGAGATGTTCAGCCCTGGTGTGTTAGGCCTGGTGGAGGGACTGGAGCAGAAGGTGTTTTCATTCATGACGTCGTCGTTGTCTTCCTCCGCTTATCCGGGTCCGGGTCGCGGGGGCAGCATCACAACTAGGGAGCTCCAGACCGTCCTCTCCCCGGCCACCTCCACCAGCTCCACCGGCAGGACCCCAAGGCGTTCCCAGACCAGATTAGAGATGCAACCTCTCCAACGTGTCCTGGGTCGACTCGGGGGCCTCCTGCCGGCAGGACATGCCCGAAACACCTCCCCAGGGAGCCGTCCAGGAGGCATCCTGACCAGATACCCAAACCACCTCAACTGACTCCTTTCGATTTGGAGGAGCAGCAGTTCTACTCCGAGTCCCTCCCGAATGTCTGAGCTCCTCACCCTATCTCTGAGGCTGAACCCAGATACCCCACGGAGGAAACTCATTTCGGCCGCTTGTATCCGCAATCTCGTTCTTTCGGTCATTACCCAAAGCTCACGACCATAGGTGAGGATTGGGACGTAGATCGACCGGTAAATCGAGAGCCTGGCTTTCTGGCTCAGCTCCCTCTTCACCACGACAGATCGGCTCAGCGTCCGTATCACTGCAGACGCCGAACCAATCCGCCTGTCGATCTCCCGATCCCTCCTACCCTCATTCGTCAACAAGACCCCGAGATACTTAAACTCCTCCACTTGAGGTAGGACCTCTCTCCCGACCCGGAGTTGGCAAGCCACCCTTTTCCGGTCGAGAACCATGGTCTCAGATTTAGAGGTGCTGATCCTCATCCTAGCTGCTTCACACTCAGCCGCGAACCTACCCAGCAAGAGCTGCAGGTCAGAGCTGGATGAAGCTAGGAGGACCACATCATCCGCAAAAAGCAGAGACGAGATTCTCCTGCCACCAAACTCAACACACTCCACACCACGACTGCGCCTAGAAATTCTGTCCATAAAGGTAATGAACAGAACTGGTGACAAAGGGCAGCCCTGGTGGAGTCCAACCCTCACTGGGAACAGGTCCGACCTACTACCGGCTATACGGACCAAACTCACGCTCCTCTGGTAAAGGGACTGAATGGCCCTTAACAGAAAGCCACCCACCCCATACTCCTGGAGCGTCCCCCACAGGGTGCCCCTGGGGACATGGTCATAAGCCTTCTCCAAATCCACAAAACACATGTGGATTGGTTGGGCAAACTCCCATGCCCCCTCCATCACCCTTGCAAGGGCATAGAGCTGGTCCACAGTTCCACGGCCAGGACGAAAACCACATTGCTCCTCCTCAATCTGAGATTCAACTATCGATCGGACCCTCCTCTCCAGTACCTTGGAGTAGACCTTTCCAGGGAGGCTGAGGAGTGTGATCTCCCTATAGTTGGGACACACCCTCAGGTCACCCCTCTTAAGGATGCGGACCATCACCCCGGTCTGCCACTCCACAGGAACTGCCCCCGATGACCACGCAATGTTGCAGAGATGTGTCAACCACGACAGCCCTACAACATCCATAGCCTTGAGATACCAAGGACGAATCTCATCCGCCCCCGGGGCTCCGCCGCCGTGTAGTTGTTTGACTACCTCAGCAACTTCTGCCCCCGTGATTGGACAGTCCATCCCCAGGTTTCCCGGCTCTGGTCCCTCCTCGGAATGGGCGTAGATGGGATTGAGGAGCTCCTCAAAGTATTCCTTCCACCATCCGACTATAGCCCCAGTTGACGTCAGCAGCTCCCCATCCCCACTGTAAACAGTGTGAGCGAGTTGCTGCCTCCCTCTCCTGAGGCGCCGGACAGTTTGCCAGAACCTCTTTGGAGCCGATCGAAAGTCTTTCTCCATGGCCTCACCAAATTCCTCCCACACCCGAGATTTTGCCTCAGCAACTGTCACTGCTGCACCCCGCTTGGCTATCCAGTACCTGTCTGCTTCCTCTGGAGACCCACAGACCAGCCACGCCCTGTAGGCCTCCTTCTTCAGCCTGATGGCTCCCCGAACCTCTGGTGTCCACCAGCGGGTACAGAATTACCACCACATCTGGCACCGGCCACCTTGCGAACACAGCTAGCAACAGCCGCCTTAACAATCGCAGAGTGGAACAAGGCCCACTCAGAGTCAATGTCCCCCACTGCTCTCGGGACGCGTTCAAAGCTCTGCCGGAAGTGGGAGTTGAAGACCGTCTTGACAGGTTCTTCTGCCAGGCGTTCCCAGCAGACCCTCACTATGCGTTTGGGTCTGCCAGGTCTACGCGGCATCTTCCCCTGCCATCTGATCCAACTCACCACCAGGTGGCGGTCAGTTGACAGCTCCGCTCCTCTCTTCACTTGGGTGTCCAAAACATACGGCCGCAGGTCAGATGATACGACTACAAAGTCTATCATCGACCTGCGACCTAGGCTGCCCTGGTATCAAGTGTACTGATGGGCATCCTTATGTTCGAACATGGTGTTAGTTATGGCCAAACTGCGGCTTGCACAGAAGTCCAATAACGAAACACCACTCGAGTTCAGATCAGGCGGGCCATTCCTCCAAATCACACTCCTCCAGGTCATGCTGTCATTGCCCACGTGAGCATTGAAGTCCCTCAGCAGGACAATGGGGCCCTCTGCCCCGGGAGCGGTGGTCGACTGTAGCTTCCTGGGCGCTCTATAGGTGGGGGTCTATGCTCCCCCTCCACTGAGCGCCCTGACTTAGTGTGGAAGACCTGATGCTGCCGGGACAGACGCTCCTCTGATGGCGTTTCCTTGCGTTACCATACTTGGCTCATATGGACTCAGCCTAATATAATTTTTACTCGTGTGTGTGTGTGAGTCTGTGTGTGTGTGCGTGTGATTGCATATGTTTGTTAATGTTTTTAACCTGTTATGGGAATCTGGGGTCATTTTGTAAAGCACTTTGAATAACACTTTGTTTGAAAAGCGCTTTAGAAATAAAATTTGATTGATTGATTGATTGAATGGAGTCCCCTGATGGAGCACTATCTAGCACTCGTCCCAGGGACTCCAAACAGGGTGAGTACTCTGAACTGATATTTAGCCCATGAGCACAAACAACAGTCAGGACCCGTTCCCCAACCCGAAGGCGCAGGGAAGCTACCCTCTCGTCCCCCGGGGTAAACCCCAACACACAGGCAGAAAGTCTCGGGACTAACAAAAAGCCAACCCCAGCCCTCCGCCTCTCACCCGGAGCAACTCCAGCAAAGGAGATTGTCCAACCCCTCACAAGGACTTGGGTTCCAGAGCCAATGCTATGTGTCTAGGTGAGTCCGACTATATCTAGCCGGTACCGCTCAACCTCTGCCACAAGTTCCTGCTCCTTCCCCGCCAGCGAGGTGACGTTCCATGTCCCAAAAACCAGTTTCCTTGTCCGGGGATCAGACCGCCAAGGCTCCCGCCTCTGTCTGCCACCCGATCCACACTGCACCAGACCCTTCATGTTCCTCCTGTGGGTGGTGGGTCCACAGTTGGATGAGCCCATGTATCCGGTTTGGGCGGGGCCCGGCCGGGCCCCATGGGCGAAAGCCCGGCCACCAGGCTCACAGGTCCCAACCCCAGGCCTGGCTCCAGGGTGGGACCCCGGTAACCCTCTGGGCCGGGTACTCCGACAATTTGATTGTACATCCATGAATGATTTTCTGAGCCGTTCTTTGTCTCACCCTTCACCTAAGACCAATTTGTCAAGGGAGACCCTACCAGGGGCACAAAGTGCCCCAGACAACATAGCTCCTAAGATCATGAGGGCACTCAAACTCCTCCACCATGATAAGGTGACGGTTTAATGATGGTAACACACCAACAGTCCTTTATGGATAAAGATGACTAAGGTTCTACCATAATAAGAAAAGAAAACCGCACGGCGACGACGGGGATAACAAAACATCTGAGACGAAAGGCCTCAGGGAGGAAAGGAAAAACACTGTTGAGTCAATAAAATACAGTACCCAGAGATGAACTATAACCCCAACCCAACGGCTTACTATATATAACTGTTATATAATATATATAACTGTTATACACTATATATAACTGTAACAAGACTAGAAACTAAAACAAAGATGGCTACAAAAGCAGGCGATCACAAGGAGCAGAGAAAAACAAACAACTAAGGAACATAAAAAATGGTTACTAAACAAAAAGATTTCACCAGAAGAAAAATACCGAAAATCAAAGTCTTGAATCATTCTCTAGTCGTTTGTCAGCAACATCCAAGGAGGAGAGAGGAACAGGGTGTGAAGTTGTGGTTCTCTCCCAGAGAACTGATGACTTGCAGCTGAGGCACTGAGAGCAGAGAGGAGGCCCCACCTGCCTGGGGTCATGCAGGGAGAGGACAAAGGTCAACATCCGTAACAGTGATGCTGTTAGAGGAGAGTGGCGCTGCTCCCTTCTCTGATATGAATGAACACACACACATGCACACACACTCACGCAAACACACACACACACACACATGCATGCACGCACATGCATACACACAATCACACACTCACACACATACATACACACTCAGACACGCAAACACACACACGCACATGCTTGCTCACACACTCACACACACACATACACATCAACGCACGCACGCACGCACACACACACACACACACATACACACTCAGACACGCACACACACACACACACACACATACACACTCAGACACGCAAACACACACACATGCATGCACACACACTCACACACACACTCACACACGCAAACACACACTCATGCACACGTGCACACACACACACACACACACACGCAAACACACACACACAGACACGCACACACACGCATACACACACACACACACACACTCAGAGACGCAAACACACACACACATGCATGCACACACACTCACACACACACACACATGCACACACGCACACGCACACACACACACACTCACACATGCAAACACACACACACACACACATGCACGCACGCACGCACGCACACACACACACACACATGCACGCACGCACACACACTCACACACGCATACACACACACACTCACACACACAAACACACACACACACACACACACACACACACGCAGACACACACACACGCAAAGACACACACACACGCTCTCACACACGCACGCACACTTACGCACACACACACGCATCCACACACACTCTCACACATGCACGCACACGCACACACGCAAACACACACTCTCACACACGCACGCACACACACACACACACAAACACACACACACCCACACACACACACAATCAAATGTCTCACTGTTGTTGTCCACGAGAGCGTTAAAGTCCCCCAGCAGAACGAGGGAGTCACCAGAAGGAGTGCTCTCCAGCACCTCCTCTAGGGTCTCCAAAAAGGGTGGGTAGCCTGAACTGTAGTTTGGTGCATAAGCACAGACCACAGTCAGGACGCCCCCCCAGATGTAGGCGGAGCGAGGCTACCCTCTCATTCACTGGGGTAAACCTCACTGGGGTAAACCCCAACATACAGGCACCAAGATGGGGGGCAATAAGTTTGCCCACCCCTGCTCGATGCCTCTCAGTGGGAGCAACTCCAACGTGGTAGAAAGTCCAACCCCTCTCAAGGAAACTGGTGCCAGAACCAGAGCCATGTGTTGAGGTGAGTCAAAACTCACAACCTCAACCACCAACTCAGGCTCCTTCCCCACCATTTATATATTTATAAATCATTTCTGCCCACCCTCTAACGTCGTTCACTTTGTGTTTCTGTTAACTGAGTTCATCAGAGTAAATGCAGCATCTAAAATAGTAATATCTGCATCCCTAGATTTCATTTGGTTAGCTTAAATCGTGGAGAAACAGCCCTGGTAAATTGGCTGCCTCAGCTTGTTCTTTCAAACAGAATTCCTGTAAATGCGGCGCCTCGGGCCATGACCTCGTAAAGCTGCAGACGCCTCCAAAGATCCGGTTCTGGAAATATCCAGACACTCCATCCAGTCTGAGACCCAGGATCAGGACTCAGATGGGTCTCTGAGACCCGGGAACTGCTGGGAGACTGGATCCAAACAGAAATTCTTATTGGGTCAAAATGTGAGTTCTTGCAGAACCACTAAACACCAACAACATAAACCTGGTGCTGACCCAGTCCAGAGGTGGTGCTGACCGATCAGAACCACAAGAAAGCCCTCTGAGACGTGTCCCTTTTGAGATGTGTCCCCTCTGAGACATGTCCTCTCTTAAATGTGTCCCCTCTGAGACATGTCCCCTCTGAGATGTGTCCCTTCTGAGACATGTCCCCTCTGAGATGTGTCCCTTGTGAGACATGTCCCCTCTGAGGCATGTCCCCTCTGAAACATGTGCCCGCTGAGACGTGTCCCCTTTAAGACTTGTCGCTGGGTTTTACATGACGTTGCTCCTACATCACTAAATGCTCCATATTGCTCCAAGTACAGGGCGAGGAGGAGGAGTAGCGGCCATTTTTCATTCAGACCTATTAATCAATCCCTTACCAATTAATAGTTACAGTTCTTTTGAACATCTTATTCTTAGTTCTCCTGATCCAGATTGCAAAACTGTAAAACCACTCTTGTTTGTAGTTTTATATCGTCCACCAGGCCCTTACTCTGAGTTTTTGGATCAGATCTCTGATTTTTTATCTGATTTGGTGCTAAATACTGATAAGGTCATTGTAGTGGGGGATTTTAACATTCATGTGGACATTGAAAATGATAGCCTCAATGTAGCCTTTAGTAATATCTTAGACTCAATTGGTTTTACTCAAAGAATACATAGCTCCACCCACTCCTGCCATCATAGATTGGACGTTGTGCTGACTTATGGCATAGAGTGTGAGGAAATAACGATCTTTTCACATAATCCAGTCCTCTCGGACCACTTTTTGATAACCTTTGAGTTTTTTATAACTGAGTTCTCGAGACATGAAAGTAAATTTCACTATAGTCTCTATCTATCTGACAACGCTGTTGCATCTTTTAAATCAACTGTTCCATCTTTACTGTCCTCAGCATCTCAGAGGCATGTAGCAGAGGGCAATATTTTCAGTTCTAGCCCCTCACAAATTGATGCTTTAGTTCATAATGTTACTTCTTCTTTACGTGTGGCATTAGATGATGTTGCCCCTTTAAAAAAGAAGGTAATTAGGCACTGGAAGTTGGCCCCCTGGTTTAATTCTCATTTACAAACATTAAAACAAAACTCTAGAAAATTGGAGAGAACATGGCATCCTACACACAAGGAGGAGTCCTACTTTTCCTGGAAAAATAGTCTTGTGCTTTATAAAAATAAACTTCGACAAGCTAGAACTGCTTATTTTTCATCGCTAATTGAGGAGAATAAGAATAATACAAAATTTATTTTCAGTACAGTTGCCAAACTTACAGAGAATCATAGCTATGAACCATCTATTCCCTTAGCCCTCAGCAGCAACGACTTTACGGGATTTTTCACGAGTAAAATTAATTCTATTCTAGTTTATTTCAGTCAATCAATCAATCAATCAATCAATCAAAGCTTTATTCATAAAGCGCCTTCCGCGATCCTGTCGGGAAGCCCAAGGCGCTGAACACGGTACATGAAAAAAGTTAAATATGAATAAATCAAAAATAAAAGCAATTTAAATATTACAAAAAAGGTAACATTCTAGTAGAAGACAAATGGGTAAAACAAGGGAAAGAGAGACCAATGAAAACAGGGTAAAATATCAACATAAAAGAGGGCCAAATTCAAACACGTTCAAAGAACGCCAAGCGGAGGAGGTGGGTTTTTAGGCGACTCTTAAAGACCGGCAGAGATGGGGACAGCCCAACTGAGGGTGGCAACTGGTTCCAGAGTGACGGTGCTGGGACTTAGAAAGCCCGGTCCCCGCGAGTACGACACTTAGAACGAGGGACAACGAGCAGGCCTTGGTCGGAGGAGCGCAGAGCGCGTGATGGGGAATGTCTGTTCAGGAGTGTGGCTAGATGGGGGGAGCACCACCCTGGAAGAAATTGTAAACAAAGACGAGGAGTTTAAAGTGTGAACGATAACAGACCGGAAGCCAGTGCAGGGAGGTCAGAACCGGACTGATGTGGTCCCGTTTCCTGGTCCCAGTCAGGAACATGGCTGCCCTGTTCTGCACAACCTGTAGGCGACGCAGTGATGACTGACACAACCCTGCATATAATATAGAGAGTTGCAGAAATCAAGCCTAGAAATTACAAAAGCATGGAGTACTCGCTACAGGTGGGCTCTTGACAGCATAGGTTTGATTTTTGCAAGGCGTCTCAGGTGAAAGAAACTGGACCGGATCACAGAGTTCATGTGAGCATCAAATTTAAGTCCAGCGTCAGTTTTCACCCCCAGACTGGTGACAACTGGTTTTGAGTAGGGAGAAAGAGGGCCAAGATCAACACAACGACCCACATCCCTGCTTGGGTGTCAATCAGGACGCTCTCAAGATTCACACAAGCTCAGAATCAGAAATGAGGTCATGACCTTCGACTTCTCCACCCTTCATTATCTCCTCATCAGCATCATGTTCAGCTGATCGATGGAGTCGTGTGATTGGCTGCTGGGGCCTAACAGACAAGCTAGGGAGGTTTTGTGTTTGAGGGTCAGCTGCATTCTCCTTCAGCACCTCCTGCTGGATGGGTCGGATCTTGGTCTGCAGAACATCAATCATCCTGTAGTGGTTCAAACGCTCGCTTTATTCTGAAAATATTAGTTTCAGGCTAATTTAATTCAGAAGACTTTTCTGGTGTTTCCATCTGAAAATTAAAATAGTTTTTTTACCCTAAACTATCAAAGATAACTTCTGACTTGACTCTGACCTGCTGGAGTTCTGTGACTCGTCCAGATGTGCAGGAGCTGAAACCCTCTGCTCTGTATAGATAGAACATCAGGTTCCAGGAGCTGGAGGTTCTGATGGGCTCCGGCTCTTTTTTTTTACTCTGATAATCTGGATGGGCGGCGGCAGAACCCCCTGGTAACCAGCTGTTTTATTTGGGTTCAAGCCTTTCACACAGACAAGGTTCAAGTCTGCTTTATGTTAGGTAAAGTTGAGGGTCACCATCAGACCTTCAAAATAAAAGCCTTGTTCTCCACTCAGATGGAGGAGTTAGGCCAACCATCTGCATGGGTCTAGTCTGACCTCATAAAAAATAAACACAAGAAACTATTAAGGTGTAGATTTAATTTTTATTATTCTTTAAGATGTCTTTGATATAAGAATAAAACATTTAATTCAGCAAAAACAGTTTTTATTCATCAGGTTAATTTTGAGCTGAATTAATCCTGTTTGTTTCAGATGAACTGGTGTTTTCTTTTGAACGGTTTTCACTGCAGGAAATTAACCAAAAATGAAAGTAAAAGCTGTTTTCGAACCAGACTGATAAACCAGACAGTCCAGCAGGTTTGGATCCACCTCCTGAGCTCCAGCCGTGGAGATAATCAGGTCACCAACAACCAACTGTTTCACCCAAAATACAAACTATTTTAACTGGAATCAGGAGAAGCTTTTGGACCACTGAACACAGGCCTGAAGGTTCATCCACCCTCAGCAAACTCAACACATCCTACAGGAAGTTCTGAGATTATTTAACAGGATTACCAGAGAAATCCACCTGTCACCACTAAATATGAGCTGGAGGACTACCTGCTGGCACCTTTTGTGTTGGTGGGACAGCTGGAGTCCTCACAAACAGCAGGTTTGATGTCATCAGTCTCGGAGGTGATGCTGGGACTCAGGAGAGCTCCTGTTCTCTCAGATCAGGCTAGGCAGCCATGTTTAATACCACAGAAACTAAGAATCTTCTTGAGAGTGAAGCACAACGATGAGAGTTTTGAGAGAATCAGCAACAAAAAACGCCACTGGGTGATATTATCAGCTGAAACTGAAAGTGGAGACAGAAATATCAGATTTCTGTTGGGTTCATGTGAGGAATAAACTTCATCTAACCCTAACCGACACAGCTGAAGTTTCAATCTCTAACATCAAAACCTCAGTCAGGACAGAAATGACCGTTCTTTCTGATCTTCAATCAACTCGTCTGCTTTTATTTAGCTTTTTTCTGTCTTATCAAACAGAATTTTTATTCCAGTTAAGACTTTCAGACTCAGATTGACCCCCCACCTCTGAAGGTGAACCAGCTGATGTTTGAAACTATTTTGTTTCCACGGTAAAACGCGGTCAGAGGGACGCAGCTTCGGTTATGCTGAAGGATCACTTTACTCCATCTGTTCTGACACCAGATTAATATTTCATGACACCAGCTGCATCCTGGAGCACAAAGAGCTCCGCTTTTCTGACCGCCAGACACAAAAACGCGACTGTCGGTGTTTATTAGAGAAACGCGACCGAGAATCTTCGGCTCAGCTGAGAACAGAAGAGGTAACTGATCGGTAACGCGGTCAGACTGAAGTGAGACTCCACAATGCGCTCCAGATCCGTGATCCAGTTCCGTTTTTTACACTCGGCCGATCGATCCCACTTTGAACTGACGGATGTCCACTGGAGCCAATCAGCGGCTGCCATTTTCCAAAGCCTTGTTTATTCTCCGTGACTGACCAATCAGAAGCGTCCTAACCAGCACCGTGCGTCATCAGAGCAGAATGTGAATGTGGGCTGCTGTTACCGGAGCCCACTCTGCTCCCATCCCCCACGACCCAGCAATGGCGGCTGCTTTTTGCCGCTTTGTCCTTCTCATGTCCCGCTGGTAAAAGCTATGTGTTCAAACGTGGGTAAGAAAACAACGTGTTGTTCATGAGAATGCGCGTCAGTCACGAGCACATGGTTCTGTTTTCACGCACTTGTGTCTTCGCATGCCTGTTGTGTCGCACTGCTTTTGTCCCGTCCCTCCTCCACGGCGGGACTTTTCTCTCTGGGCACCAACAAAGGAGGAAATGAGGCCAGAAACCTCCAGCGACCCGAAGTCCGACAACCGAAGTCAGACTTCGTTTTCTTCGGTTCCTTCGACGGATTCTGGATGTTTACGCGAGTCTCGACGTTCGCGCACGAATTAATGGGATGTAGGAGTAAAAACATCCTTTGGAGTGTGAAGTGCGCACATAAAAAGATTAGAGGGAGTTTCAAAAATGGCTGTTTGGAAGGGGGAGGGGCGAGCGGCAATGGCGACGCTGCTCCACATCCGCTACTAACACCTTTTCTCTGACTGATAGCGTCCATTTGGCAGCCGGTGAACCTGTAAAAACACTTTAATCCACTAAAACAGCTGGAGCCGCGGAGCTTTAGCTCGTCTCCTCTCAAGATTTGGCGGCGTTCTCTTGTCGCCGCGGTGGGCGGGAAAATCTGTCCAGTCGCCTCCTGATTCCTCCAGACGAACATCAATCAAACTGACACTACGTCAAACCAAACGTTGTCTTTTCGATAAATGTAGTGCGCATTTCGGTGCAGACTCGGTTTTCTGGAGTGGACAGTGTCGGTCGGGCACCATGGCTCCGGTTCCTGCCCGTTTCTGGGCTTTAATCGGTTTGGATTATTGTTTTAGCGCAGAAAGCACGCTAGCACAGGGAGAACAGAAGGGGGCGTGACCTCGGGGTATAGAATTTCCATCCATTGTTCCACTCCACCACGCGTGGAGAACACCTCTATGTGGCCTTCAGCCAATCAGCGTGCATCGACCTCCTCCAGGCTCCGCCCACTAGCCTATATTAGCGGCTCGGCCGTCAGCACCGTCGGCCACTGGCACAACATAATTGTCATTGATCCTGAAGCTGAGCGGAGGGATTTACTTTATTCAGCTTTCTTTATTTTATTCTGCTGAAATAATGGCGGACACACAGCTGGAGTCTGGCTCGGACATCTCTGCCAAGGTGAGCCGCCGCGCACCTTCCTCCTCCTCTTCCTCACGGTCCCCTCACTTACGCGTTTCCAAGTCCTAGATTCTCTACTAAACCTTCCCGTCCTGGCTTCGCGCTCTTTCGGACTCACGCTGGTTCCGGTTACCGGAGTGAACCCCCCGGTGCTGAGATGGGCATGTTCGGTTAGAATGAAGCGCGGCTCCGCATCACGGAAGTCTGCGTCCGTGTTTCATTGTCCGGAGAGTAACAGTCTGCGCGCGTTCTTTGTTTATACAGGCAGCTCGGTTCTGCGCGCTCTGACGCGCTCATCCCGTCCGGACCGGTGCATCCATAAACGGCACCGATCGGATCTTCAGCTGGTTAACGGCGCCGCTGATCGAGACGGGTTTGTTATGCACATCCGCAGGGTTCCGATCGGATAGACCAGGAGATGAGTCCGGTTCGGAGTTCCAGCTGCTGAGGCGGAGTACCGAGGTTTTGTGCGGCTCCAGTTCGGTTCGTGGTGAGAAGTTGGTGCGTTTGAATGAACGCGCAGCGGAACTCAGGCTGTCAACTTTCCTCCTCCATCCTTGATTTCTGCTCCGGTTCTGGTTCTGTGTTCCAGAGGAAAACACTCATGCGGGTCCGACCCAGTTTGTTTACCGAGTAGCGGAGGTTTGACCGCTGCGGGTCCGTTCTCCGGGAAGCCCCTTCAGCAGCACCCGCTCCGCTTCTGCTTCTGTCTCCGCGGTTCGAGCGGGACGTTTCCATTTGATCTCAGGGGAAAGTTTCTTTCATATTTTGTAACGCACTCCTGCGCGTATGTGTGTGTTTGTGTGTGCGCGCGGCAGTGCTGTGGAGGTGTGAGGTGACGGAGCTGGTTTCCCCCTGATGGTTCCTAGATCGTGATGGTTCTGTTCTGCCGTTAAAAGCCCTTATTTGGGTTTTGTTCGGACTTGTTTGGTGAAACTTTGCCGGACTGCGAGCGCGGAGCCTCACGGTTCCGCAGCAGAAGGGTCGAGGAGCACCGAGCCGCGGAACCGAGCAGCTCTGGGAGATTATGACAAACGGGCATATGGAGGAGGTGGAGGGGGGGAAAGTTGGGGTTTCGGCATTAGCGCGTTAATCCGGGGGTGCCTGTTAGGTTCTATTTTTAGTTCAGGTCCGTTTTACGCACAGGCGCGCTTTTACGCGCGAGCCCGGCGCCGTTCGTCTGCTCTCAGGCAGCCGCCGGTGCTCCTAACCAGCCTAATGGATTCTAACCAATCAGAAGAGATTGTTAAACAATTAATCAATAAAACGTATGTGTTTGAGGTGGGCGCGCGCAGCTGTTTCCTGGTACCAGCTGGACCCGGAGCTGTTCTAACGGTCCCGCTCGGCCTTATTTTTACGGCTGCCATGTGTCGTCTTCCATTGTCCTTTCTGCCTTGTTAGAACCAGCGGCCAGCAGCAGCGTGCGTCTCACCTCCTCCCCTTCACCACCATCAGCCCCCTCCTCCCCTGCTCCTGCGCCCTCCTGTCATTTTAAATGGAGCGGTGTATCATGGGTAGTGCAGTTTTTTTCCCGGGCGTGTCTTGTGACATGGTGGCTATGGCGGCAAAGCTGGAGACTACAATACCCAGAGTCCCCCGGGGCCACATCAAAGTATCAGATTACAGCACATTATGGGGGAGGGGGAGGATCAGCAGACATGGTGTTTAAATAGGAAGCTGGATTCTGACAGGCTGAACAATGAGCAGCTGTAAGTAGGCCAGTGGGTAGAAGGGCAGGTAGCAGCTGGGAGTTATTTTTAAATTCTCTGTTTTGTTTTCAACAGGACCTGAAGGAGAAGAAGCTGGCAGAGGAGAAGGAGAACGGCAAAGATGCTGCCACCAACGGAAAGGTGAGACCCCCCGCTTCCGGTACAAAGCTTTTATCTCCTGCTCAGCGCCTCACAGCTTCCTGTCGGTTTCCAGGAGAACGAGGAGAACGGTGAGCCGGATGTAGATGAGGAGGAGGAGGAAGTGGACGAGGAAGACGAGGAGGACGATGGAGAAGGTGGGGGACAAGTTTCACCTGAGATCAGAAATTTTGCCTTGAAACTTTCTAAAACTGGATTCTGGTCTCTGATCCTGCAGGTGATGAGGAAGACGAGGAGGAAGATGAGGACGACATTGAAGGTGGCACAAAACGGGCAGCTGAGGACGACGATGAGGACGACGAGGTGAGACACGTCGTGTTAGACCTCTGCTTGGACCGGCGCCGATTCACTGACTAACTCTTCCTCTCCTCGCAGGACGACCTCGAAGTGAAGAAGCAGAAAACTGACGACGACGATTGATGCGTCCCCGTCCCCCCCACCGCGCGCCATCCTGCTGAACCACTTCCTGGTTCTTCACCTCTGACCTCTTTTCTACGTCACAGGTGGAGGGGCTGGAGGACTGACCTAAAAGAAAAATGATAATTAAAAATCCAACATGGTCATTAGCAAGTAGAGTTCAACAAGCATCCGCCGCAACCCCCCCCCCCCCCCCCCCAATAAAAAGCTGCAAAACAAATTTTCTAGAGGAACCCGCCACCGCATCCGACGCAGAAATCCGGCTTCTTTCCAACAACCCCAGAGGAGAATTTGTTTGTATTTTTATTTACATTTTATATTTTTGTACATATTGTTAGGAGGGGGCAGCGAAGCGATCGCCAGACCAAATCGGTGCTTCTTCAACAAAAAGATTTTACTTGGTTGACCATGTCAGGATATTTCAACAGATGCTAGAAAAACGTGTAAAAACAAAAAAGCTAAAAACAGAACCTGTTAAGCCGTTGAACTCAGAGCATTCCAGTAAATTTAATGTATGTACTTTAGCTGTACCATAACTAGTTTGTTTGTATGGGAGGGAAAGGCCAAAGAAAAGAGCCTCTTTTCTTTTTCCTTTTATTTTGTTTTTGTCGGCGACTTTTTGTTTTATGACGGCCTGTTTTGATGTATGTGAGAGTTTGTTGTTTGACAATAAACCGGACTTTTATTTTGTGAGTTGTACTTAACATCTCCGGCTGTTTTATTTCCTGTTCCTGTTGAAGACGGGGGTGAGTTTCAGGGCCATAAAGGTCAAAACATCAGAGCACCTTAGTGGATAAAGTCAGGAAGTAAGTTTTAAACGTTGAAAATTTTTATTTTATCCACATGAAACTGGTCTGCCTGTGGGTGCAGGCACCAGCAGGGGCGGGCCTGAGTAGAAACATTACATCACTTATTGGAGACTTTGGCTCAGAAACATTAAATCAGGAGTTTCTGACCCAGATCGGCGGTTTGGGTTTCAGTGTGAAATTAAACAACATTAACAGAACGTGTTACTAGATCACAGAACCGGGTAATCATGAATCTGGTCTGCTTGACACGTCTGATCCAAGAACTGACCTAATCCAGATAATAAAAATTCATGCAAGTTTATTTCTGACCAGCTGACAAAGTTCTGGTTCCAGATCCTGGACTCTGAACATGACCGCAGCTGAGTTTGTTGATCCAGAGCAGAGTTCAGCCAGAGGAATCAGAGCAGAATATATCAGACAGAACCTCGCCTCGTCTGAACCCCACAAGAACCTGCATGGTGGAGGTCAGAACCTGGTCCCTACGGATCAGGGTGGAACCAGCTGGGATCAACAGAACGATGGAGAACCGATCTGTGTTCAATCATGTTAGCTTTGGACCTAGAAACCACAGACAGGGCAGCTGTGACATCACCATGAGTGTGTGAATGGTTGAATGACAGATTGTGTTGTAAAGCTCCTTGGGGGGCTCCAGGACTCCAGACCATTTACCATCAATGATAAACAAACATGTGTCCCCCCCCCCCCCCCCTAAAAGTGTTTGTTTCACTTCCTGTTGCAGCGCCCCTCTGGAGACCCATTCACTGATATTAAACATTTTATTAGTTCCTGTATGAGGAGAATTAGGTTCTGTTCTTGTTGCAGAACTAGTGAGAGGAACCGGTCCAGCTGGTGGAACCAGTTAAAACTGGGTTTATGCTGTGTTTATAAAATCTGAGATAAAACTCGGATTAAAACATTTATCAGATTCAGGTTTGTGAGGAAGACGAACGTCCTACATTTCCCATCAGCCTTCAGGTGAAACGCCTAACTCACATCAGCCCAAAGGTCCAGGTACGGTGGCTGAAAAGGGACAAAACAGCAGGGTCATTGATGGTTCTGTTGGGCCCACTACAACCTGACCCAGAACTGGGTTTGAGTCGAGACGTTTCAGTGTTGGGATCTGTTTTCCTCCCAGGAACAACAAGCCTTTCTCCTGTGTGAAAGGCCCAGTTACTGAGTGGGAATAATGGGAAAGAATAAAGCTCCATTCTCACAAACTGAAGCTCTGTTGTGGAGCCGGCTGCAGCGAAGGCCGTCGGTGCGTTGGGGTCACGTGAGAAGAAGCCGAACCACAGGGGAACTTCCTGTTTGACTAACTGTAACTCAGAGCGGATACCTGCAGGAGTTTTCCAGGTCTTCCCATCTCCATCCAGTCAGATGGGAGAGGCGGCTTCATCCCATTCACAGGAAAAATAAAATCTTTTCTTATGTTTTACTCATTTTACTGGAATCTGATGAGTCACCCTTTCATGATCAAACACCTCAACCAACCATCAGGTGAAGTGAGAAGAACGCAGGTGAGACAGGTGTGACCCAGTGGGGGGTTCTGGTGTCGGAAGGTCCAGGATTCAGAACGATTCACCTGAAACATGATTCCTGTGTGACCACACACACACACACACACACACGCACACGCACACGCACACACACACACACACACACACACACACACACACACACACACACACACACAAACCTGAGCCATATGTTCTGCCTGACTGATCCTTCAAATTAAAAGCCTGGCAGGTGTGAAACAGGAAGTGGATGAGTAGAACTTCCATTTGGTTTAAACAGGCTCAGATGAATTCTGTTTCTGTCCAGACTGACCTGAACTCCTGAACTAAAACCGGGTTCTGCTCCTGTTCTAACGCTGACACCTGAGAACCAGCTGATCCAGGTTCTAAGTGAGGTAAAAACTAAACAAAAACCAGAACGAGCTGCAAGTTTCACAACAAAACAAACTTCCTGTTCCTCCAGGAAGCTGTCGTTGAGTTTAGTTTGAAGTTTTATCAGTTTGTGATTTTCAGCTACTTTATTTTCTCTAATGCAAACATCCAATCAGAACCTGGGAGTCAAATGAAAACAAACCAAACTCTCCCTGGTGGTGGGTTGCAGCACCATCTTTAAGTCCCGCCCCCTCCATGTAAACCAGTGTGAGGGATGTGAATTTAAAAATCCAGCTGTACTTCTGTCTTTGCTGAATTATCAGATGTCTATGTGAAATTATTTCTACCAGATGTGTAAAAACATCTGATCGGTAAGGCAGTGTGGCTTTCATGGCTTCACCTTTCAGCTCCAGAAGGAGGCGGAGCCAGAAGGTTGAGATTAGGGTTCTGGACCTGATTCTTAACCCTTACTCGGTCCAACAGCTGATTGGGTTCTTTATTAATCTCCACAGATTAAACAGATGTTCTGGTACACACACACACACACACACACACACACACACACACACACACACACACACACACACACACACACACACACACACACACACACACACACACACACACACCCTCTGCTGCAGCTCCATTAGGTGTGTTTAATTATTGATCTCCTCAGAGTCCTGATGCACACACTGGTGTGATGTCATCATTGTGTGTGTGTGTGTGTGTGTGTGTGTGTGCTGTGCTGTGCTGTGCGTGCATTTGTGTGTGTGTGTGTGTTAGATTGACTGATTTTGAACCTTGGTTATAAAAACAAGTTTAAACATTTTGTATGAAGTTCATACGTGCTTCACATGAAGGAATGAACACATGAATGTACCTGGCTGAGACCCAGATCCAAACAATGGTTCTAATGAGTAAAACCCACAACTTAAACATTAAAGTCTCCAGAACTCACCTGGACTAGAACTGTGGAATGTCTCACCTGTCCACAGGTCTTCTTGTCCTCTCCAGAGGGACAAAATTCTCCAGATGTCTCAGGTCGGAAGGATTCCTGCTCCAGATGTTGACCAGGATCCAGGTCCAACCTTCATAGGAGTTCTGGTTGGATTATCCGTCTCCAGGGAGGTCTCCTGGACCATGGATGTCTGGGTCATGTGTCCACCTGTAGGGGCATCAACTGGGTTTGCTGTTTCTGCACGACTGAAACACAAATTAAATACATTTATTTTATATTAAACTGTTTCTTTTGATCACAGAACCATTTTTACTCATTTCTTAAATGTTTAACAACAACCTCACTAATAAATGTATTTAGTGTTTATGAGTTCTGAACTCCTCCTATAACAAAAATGAGGATTATAAGCCAGATTAATTCAGCAGTTTGAATTTAAAATATTTAAATGTCGTTGGTATGAATTTAACCAGGTTTAACACACCATCATTGCTGGTGAGAAGTTCAACACCACAGTTATCCTACAACACGCTGGAGGTCTCTTCTGGTCTGTGGCGCCCCCCGCTGGCCATTGCAGTATGTTTTAGGTCTGTCAGTATTCCCAGAATTCCTGATCCAGTCCTGGACTCTTCCTTCCCAGCAGCCCTTTTAAGTGGTTCTGATGGAACAGGACAGTAGAACATAAGATAGAAAATCCCTTTCCCGTCACCCAGAGGGAACTCCGGTGTGACCAGATTCCCAACAGGAGCCAGAAGGAGAATAAAGAATAAACAACAGAGAAATGACCTTTGACCCTTGACACCATACTAACTTTATTGATACAGCTCAGCCACAGGACCAAAGCGCTGAACAAATGAAACAGAATGAGCTGAGAAATCGGCCCAAATACAAACGGTTTCATCACGCTCGTATCGTAAGCCTCCTGTTTTGGTAACGGTGAGAATCAGAAGTGTACTTATGTCTGCGTGGACCTCTGCCTCTCCGTGACTTTGTGGTTAGATGGGTAAGGGTTAGAAACCTGGAAAAGTGGGAATTGTAAAGTTCTGTTTAGTTTCTTCCTACAAATATAAAACTAGAAAAACTCACACACACAAAATCCTAGTTTATACAGCAGCAAAAGTGTTGACCATGTTATGTGTGTGTGCGTGTGTGTGTGTGTGGTTGAACCCTAACCCTAACCCTGACAGGGACACGTGTTGCTAATTAGCTGTGGCTACAAACACTGTGATACAGGCATCAGGTTATTATTGACAATGGTCTGTTTTCCTTCTTTTTGCATCTGTCCCTCAAATAAACAATAAACAAACAAACGCCTCACCCAAGGGAAGAGGCGGGATTCAGCCAAGTCTGATGAAGCTCATTCTACAGAGCTGTGGTCTCCTCTAAGGCCACGTTTGGTCTGTGGGACAACCAAGAGCAGCGGGGATGGAGATGTCCACCAGCTCCCTCACCAACAAGGCCCAGCTGAGGATGTTCTTCCTGCAGCAGCAGAGGAAACCATGGTGACGGTCCAGTTCTACACGACCCTCCCCGAGTCCATCCTCACCGCCTCCAAGTGGATCGCTGGGGCCGCTGCAGGGACGAGCCCCGACAAGCGCGTGTACAGCTGACCCCTCTCATCCTGGTCGTGGACCGCTCCCCTCAGGCAGGACGTGCAGGTCCATTTGGACCAGAACCTCACGCCACAGAAACAGCTTCTTCCCTCTGAACACCAGGTAACCACCAGTCACTTTGTTTCTGAGGCTCTCCATTCCTTATCTTTCTTTGATGCATCCCACTTTGTATGTTTGCAGCGTTCCACTGAAGCAAATCTCCAGGAATGTGGCGAGAAACGTGGTTCTGGTTCTAATCATCAACAGCATGAGTGGATGAATGGCGACTTTGGAGAGCTCTGACTCAACACGGTGTGAGCCATTCATCCTTTACTGAAACAGGAAGCTGCTTGTTTTGGTTTTCTAACTCTAGGCCAGCACGGCATGCACTTTGACCCCGAGGTCAGTAACAGTTGGCTTAGTGCAGAGCCAAGGACAAAACTCAAGGGATGAGCCATCCGACACAAACCAGCCAGCAGAACCATGTCAAAAGAACATCCCTAACCCTCGTTAGCATTATTCATTCATTCACCAGATGGTTTCACAAGTTTTCACTTATACAATTATTTGATTTTAGGTTATATTCTTTCTGATCTGCCAGAGGTTAAAGGTCAGGGGTCAGAAGACCTCAGAGTTGTAGTTCAGTAAAACTCTGTCTTGCTGCCCTCTGGTGGACACCAGCGGAACTTCAGCCTAGATCAACATGCAGCAGAATTATTAGAAAGCAAAAATGAGATGTTTGTGTTTCCCAGGATTTAAGTAAACAATAATTTTTACAAAAGTTTGTTAAAAAGATTTTTTCTTCTATTCTTGTCTTATTTCTGCATAATCCCCAAATCTGCTGATTTAATCCAAACAGTCATGATTCCTCAGAAAATGATCCTTTAACCCTAAAACTGATTCAGATCAAATAAAAAAGATGAGATGAAATATCAGGGACAGGTTTCTGACTCCTAAAGGAGGAAGTCTGATTCCTGATCCGGCCTACTGCTCCAGACACCAGATATGAAATCCTCCTGAGAGGAACGTTCATGGTTTCATGATTCAGACTCTAAATGTGACAACAATCAAGTCTCAACCTGAACCAAAGTTGCACCAATTCTCACTCTGCCTTAAAACGCTCCCTACTCCAATTATCAGTCTGATTTAAGGTGGAAATTATGCATTAAATAGAACCTGGACCTCTGAGATCCAAACCAACCTGTAAGCCATCCATCCATCCACCCATCCATTGTCTGAACCCACTTGTCCATGTAGAGTTGCGGGGGGACTGGTGCCTATCTCCAGCGGTCAATGGGCAAGCAGGCGGGGTACACCCTGGACAGAGTGCCAGTCCATTGCAGCCAACCTGTAACCATCAGATCTATTTATGACAGGATGAATTATTCATGTTGCAAAGACTCCACATGCTAAGGAGGCTAAGAGCCCTCAAGTGAACAAGGACATCCTAACAATTGTATATAAATCACTGATTGAATCCATTCTAACTTTCAATATTACAGCTTGGTATAACTTTCTTACAGTCAAAAACAAAACACAACTGTCTCGTATTGTTAAATTAGGCAGCAAAATTACAGGTTCTCCTCAGATCCCACTTTCTGTTCTTCACGAGCGAGCAGTGCACAGGAAGGCTACCCTGATCAGTGCAGACTCAACCCATCCACTGAACCCACATTTTCATTTACTTCCATCAGGAAGGAGGTTCAGGGTACCATTGGTCAAGAAAGGTGTCTATAAGAAATCATTTGTTCCCACCGCAATTACAATTTTGAATTCTTAATTTTTTTTTTACGATAACATTCTAATACCTTTTAATTGTCTTTTTATGTATTTGCGTGAATGTGATGCCAATTGTATTGTAAGGCGAGCCATGTCTAAGGCAAATTTCTGCCTCAATTCGAGGTGGATATCTATCTGCGTGTTGTGACGCTATGAACCGCAGATCAGCCAGATAAAAATACAAATAACACAATAAAAAAAACTTGTTAGAAATGTTTATCAGATTTTGGCGCGGTGCCTTTTCTTCTCATCTATTCTTGTGCTTCGCCTTCTTTGTGTTTGAGCTAATTCCTGTCTGCTGCTGTCTGAGTCTTATGCACAGCACTGGTTAGCTGCCATGCTTTCCTTAAACTGTGCTGGTAAGAACATTAGTATCTTCACACATCTCTTGTAAGTGCAGCTGTGTTTGATCCAACAGCATTATGGCTCTATTAAACACGGACAAGCGGAGAAGGCGGGATGCCGCCGACAGCAGCAAACTCTGCAGAAGGTCGCGGTGGCGGTCGAACCGTCGGCACAAACACGGTTAAATGACACTTTGCTGTGTTAGAAAACAACTGTAATGCAGTTGGTGTGGTTTACGAGCTAAGGGTGGGTGCTAATGTTTTTGCCTGTGAGTAAATATTTAATATGAACAAAAACTGAAGCATCAGCTGGATCCTTGAACGCTCAGAAAGTTAGAAGAATGATCATTTTACATGTTTTAGAGACAAACTTTATTATTATTGCTGACTTTGACTATAAACATTCAACGTTTTGCCCTTAAACATGAGGTTTGTTTAAACCCGTGTGTGTGTGTGTGTGTGTGTGTTATAGAACCCAGTTTCTACCTTAAAGGTAAACTACCTGAGATAATAAACCACCACCCTAAAACCCAGCTAAAGATGAAATGATGCTTCTACCTTCAGACCAACACAAACAGCTGGTTTAGTTTGGTGTCTGAAGCAGACAAACCCCTCCTCCCTCTCATTAGTTATTTTGACATCATCACTGGGCTCACGGGCCAGAACCAAAGCTTAAATTCCCCGAGAACCTAAGATCAGGGTTTGGTTCTGATTCAGGAACTGAACCATTGCACCTTTGACTCAAAACAGCTGATCATGTAGAGGTACCAGAATACTGGACCAGTACCCGGTACCAGGTACCTGCTAACCACTAAACTTTAATAAACAGTTTTCTACATGTGGGAGCGCCGTGGTGGCTGCACGACTCATCCTGGTTACTAGGTTGTACGTGCGTATGTTCGCTCTTGGAGAGGTTGTTCTGAAATGATGTTTAGCAGTTTCAATGACAGATTCTGAAAAGGTACCAGAAAGGTTCTACTTTGTCTTTCTGTGAGGACGTTTTGGGTCACGGGGGCAGCAGCTAACCAGAGAGGCCCAGACTTCCCTCTCCCCAGTCACCTGGGCCAGATCCTCCGGGGAAATCCCAAGGCGTTCCCTGGCCAGCCGAGAGACAAAGTCCCTCCAGCGTGTCCTGGGTCTTCCTTTAGGTCTCCTCCTCACGCTCATCTCGATGGTGGACTCATGTCGCTTCCTGGGCACCACCATCACCATCATAAAGGCTCAGCAGACGATGAACTTCCTGAGGCAGCTGAAGAAATATCAGCAGTCGATGAGGCGGTTCTACACCGCAGTCGAGTCCATCCTCACCTCCTCCATCACAGTGTGGTACGCTGGAGCTACCACCAGGGACAGGAAGAAGCTGCAGTGTGTTGTACGCTCTGCTGCTAACTCCCCTCCATACAGGACCTGTACACCTCCAGGTCATTGAGGCGTGCAGGTTGGATCACAGCTGACCCGTCTCACCCTGGACACGATCTCTTTGACTCGCTCCCATCTGGCAGGAGGCTCAGATCCATTGGGACCAGAACCTCTCACCACAACAACAGTCTCTTCCCCTCTGCTGTTGGACTCATGACCCAGGGCTGCCCACTCCAGCTGCTTGGTTCCAGTCACATGACCGGTGTTGTGTTTGGGCTCTGATCAGCAGTTAGTCGTTCCTCTAGTTACTGCTCCTTTATGTTATTATTTGATTGTGTTTATTTCTTATTTTTGCACAAAGTACTGCAGCAATGTCTTAACGTGGTGACCCTGACAAATTAAAATAAAGCCTTCTGATTCCAGTTGGACGTGCCCAGGGAGGTATCCTGACTAGATGCCCGAGCCACCTCAATTGGCTCCTCTCAATGTAGAGGAGCAGCAGGTTTACTCCAAGCCCCTCCCAGATGACTGAGCTTCTCACTCTATCTCTAAGGAGGGCCCAGCCACCCGATGGAGATAACTAATTTCATCTGCTTGTGTCCGTGATCTCGTTCTTTCGGTCACTACCCAAAGCTCGTGACCATAGGTGAGGGTGGGAACGTAGATCGACCGGTAAATCAAGAGCTTTGCTCTCTGGCTAAGCTCTTTCTTCACCACGACAGACCGGTACAACACCCGCATCACTGCAGCACTAACCCACCTGTCGATCTCACGCTCCATCTTTCCCTCGCTCGTGAACAAGACCCAGAGATACTTAAACAATGTGGTGCTCACACCTCACTCCTGCCACGTGAACCTCAAGGGATTAACCATCAATCCTGCTCAGTCAACTTTCCAGAGTCCAGAAGGAGGTGTTCATGAAGAACTCTGATCAGAACCACCTCATGTTATTCCTTTTCATCAGGAGGAGCAGCAGCTCCACTCCTAACTCCTCCCTGGATAATAGAGCTCCTCACCTGTAATAGGTCTGAACCTATTTGAACCTCCACTTCTTCCGGGCCAGAATCGGATCAGAACCAGGACGTCAGACTAGGAGAAACTGAAGATCCTTTAATCTCACAATCAAAAATCAAATCTCAGATTAGAGACGTTAATGATAAACCCAGAATCATGTTTTCAGTCTGAGTGCAGGTTCTGTATCAGGTCTGTCCTGCAGGTGGCGTCAGCAGCTCTGATTGACGCTGCTTAGAGAGATGCAAAACACACACACACACACCAACCTCAAACGCTCCTTTGATTTTTTTGGGGGGTGGATGGGTGGGTGTATTTCCCTCCAACTGGTTTCTGGTGTCAAATCACAGGAAGCAGGAAATAAAATCTGGATTATCTCAGAAACATTAAAGCAACGAGAGGCTTGATCTGAGAATAAAAACATCAAATCTAATTTAGCCTAAACAGCTGATGTCATCAGTAGCGGATGTTTGTCCTCACCTTAAGGTCAAACTATAAAAACCACTTCATTTTCACAATAAAAGCCTCCAACTCCCTCTCCTCTGGAGCCAGATTTCAGATTTTCAGGCCCTAAAACTGATGTGTTGTTTCTGCTTCGGCCAACCTTGGTGCCAACAGGTCTTAATCAGAGCCCGGTTCTGGTCCTGGTTCTGCTGCTCAGGTGTAAACGTGTTTGCACGTGTTGTGTGTGGACGTGAGTCTGCAGACAAAGACAGAGCAGCTTTTGTTCTGCCATGACAGAATCAGCAGAAGGCCTCTGCAGGTCCTGAAATGGCGCCTGATGGTGGAGCTGAGCGGGAGGAAGGAAAACTCGGAGCAGAGCTCACACATAAACCGGATCGGGACTGAGAGACAGATCCTGTGAGAGGCAGCTTCAGCCATCTGAAACAGAGTCAGACAGAGGAGTCAGAACCAGAACCGGCGCCGGATCAGGGCAGGAAAACATCTAAAGTAGCATTCCCAACATGAAGGCCCAGTTCACACCGGAATAAAGTTCAGCTGCTTTACCCTAACCCAGCTTCAGCTGGAGGAGGAAAACTCTCGGATTTTGTTTTTGTCTCAAAACCTAAAAAGTAATCTGATTATTGAGGAGAAAACGTGTGTTTTACTTCAGAATCAGGAAGTCCTGTAGGTGTAGAAACAGCAGAGGATGGAGATCCACATCTTCTGTTGTTTCCACAGTAAACTGTTTAGTTTAAAACGAATCAAAGTTCTGATCCAAACCCGGGAAAACGACGTTGGTGATGAATGGACTTTAGAGCTGGTTCACTAGAACAGCAGATCAGAACTTCAGATGTTCTTTAGTTCCCTGACTGGAACTTCCTGTTCAGTCTCAGGTTTACTTCCTGAACATCAGAGAAGTTTGTTATCCGGCTGGTCCGTTTCAGGATCAGCTGATGGTTCTGTTTAAAGACCCAACAGGAGCTCCAGGTCTGAATCAGGTGTTTGGTTCCTTTCACACCTGAGGGACTCGTCAGCTAAACCTCTGACGTGTTTGGTTGGAGACAAACCTCCTTATTGCTCCCTCAGGGGAGAACTTTCATCTCCACCAGTGGGAATTCCCGCAGAGAGCAGGAGAAAGTTCCTCGGATATTATTTATGAAACGTGAGCAGAAGCAGAAGCTTCAGTGCTTCTGTTTCAGCTGATTCAGAAAACATCTGAGGGCCGACATGAAGAGACATGATGATAAATGCATCACTGTCAGATCTCCTCCCAGAGAGCACACACACACACACACACACACACACACACACACACCCTCTTCATAAGAGCCAGTCGGTTTGCTTTTCTAAAAATACAGGAGTCGCCCTCCGAGACTCCAGGAAGTAGTCACTCCCTACTGGAGGCTTTTTGGTGGCTGGAGGTTTGAAAAGTTTCCCCTCAGACCATAAATGGAGTCCTGACGGGAGCAGGAGGAGCAGCAGGAGGGGATGAGAGTTAGTCCTGACAAACAGGAAAACACAAAATAATTCCGTTAAAAAACACAGGACTCCTCAGAGAGGATTGATTGATAAAATATTCTTCATTAATTTGGTTTTTGTGTGACTTCTATCTGATTAAAGACAAACATGACACACACAAACACACACACACACACACACACAAAAAACAAATAATTAAAGGGACATTTCAGCCAATCTGAAGTTTTTGGTCCTATCTACTGTTAGTCTTGAACAGCCTCGGTTTAGAGAAATAAAGTTTACATCCATCTTAACTGATGAGTTAACAGTTAATCATAGCTAGATTTACAACACAAGCAGCCACTCACACACACACGAGTGGCGATTAGCTTCCACGTAGCCTCAGCTGCCCTGGGACACACTGGCAGATGGGGACAATAGTTCAGGGGGTGGGGGTGTAATGGCCTGGAGCACAATGGTTGTTGATTGCCAGTCCGCCTCTACTAACAAAGGTGAGGCTGCCATACACGGGTCCACCAGTCCCTCCAATCACCTCCAGCTGGCATGGAGAGTGAAGTGCCTTGCCAAATTACACTACAACTGCAACAGATGGGGCTCAAACCTGCAACCTTCTGGTTACGGGGTGGGTCTTTGACTCCTCTACCACCGCAGCCAGTCTGAGGTATAGTTAATCCAAGCTAACAGCTAGTCTGAGGTATGATTAATCTGCGCTAACAGCCAGTCTGGGGTATGGTTAATCTGAGCTAACAGCCAGTCTGGGGTATGGTTAATCCAAGATAACAGCTAGTCTGAGGTATGATTAATCTGCGCTAACAGCCAGTCTGGGGTATGGTTAATCTGAGCTAACAGCCAGTCTGGGGTATGGTTAATCTGAGCTAACAGCTAGTCTGAGGTATGGTTAATCTTAACTAACAGCTAGTCTGAGGTATGATTAATCCAAGCTAACAGCTAGTCTGAGGTATGATTAATCCGAGCTAACAGCTAGTCTGCGGTATGGTTAATCTGAGCTAACAGCTAGTCTGAGGTATGGTTAATCTGAGCTAATGGCTAGTCTGAGGTATGATTAATCCAAGCTAACAGCTAGTCTGAGGTATGATTAATCTGAGCCAACAGCTAGCCTGAGGTATGGTTAATCTGAACTAACAGCTAGTCTGAGGTATGGTTAATCTGAACTAACGGCTAGTCTGACGTATGATTAATCTGAGCTAACAGCTAGTCTGACGTATGATTAATCTGAGCCAACAGCTAGTCTGAGGTATGATTAATCTGAGCCAACAGCTAGTCTGAGGTATGATTAATCTGCGCTAACAGCCAGTCTGGGGTATGGTTAATCTGAGCTAACAGCCAGTCTGGGGTATGGTTAATCTGAGCTAACAGCTAGTCTGAGGTATGGTTAATCCGAACTAACAGCTAGTCTGATGTATGATTAATCCAAGCTAACAGCTAGTCTGAGGTATGATTAATCCGAGCTAACAGCTAGTCTGAGGTATGGTTAATCTGAGCTAACAGCTAGTCTGAGGTATGGTTAATCTGAGCTAACGGCTAGTCTGAGGTATGATTAATCCAAGCTAACAGCTAGTCTGAGGTATGATTAATCTGAGCCAACAGCTAGCCTGAGGTATGGTTAATCTGAACTAACAGCTAGTCTGAGGTATGGTTAATCTGAACTAACGGCTAGTCTGATGTATGATTAATCTGAGCTAACAGCTAGTCTGACGTATGATTAATCTGAGCCAACAGCTGGTCTGAGGTATGATTAATCTGAGCTAACAGCTAGTCTGAGGTATGGTTAATCTGAACCAACAGCTAGTCTGAGGTATGATTAATCTGAACCAACAGCTAGTCTGACGTATGATTAACATGAACTAACAGCTAGTCTGACATATGATTAATCTGAGCTAACAGCTAGTCTGAGGTATGGTTAATCCGAGCTAGTCTCAATTAACTTGAAAACAATCCTGATTCCTGCTGTGTCCTAAAATATAAAAACAACCTTAAAGGTAAACAGAAATATTTAGAAAGGTTTTCTGTTCATTTATCCATCCATCCATTTTCTTCTGCTTAGCCGGAGTCGGGTCACGGAGGCAGCAGCCTGAGTGGAGAGGCCCAGACTTCCCTCCTGTGAGTGAAAGTGTGTTTAAGTGAGTGTGTAAGTGAGCGTGCATCTATCAGTAATTGTGTGTGTGTGAGGGTGTATCTGTGAGTGTGTGAGTGTAAGTGAGCGTGTATCTATGAGTGTGTATTTGTGTGTGTGTGTGAGGAGGTGTCATCAGGAATGAGGAAGTGAGCTGCAGGAGGCGGCCCGTGGGCTCTGAAATGAGTCGGATCACTTCCTGTTTTTCTCTGCAGCTTCAGGCTCAGACAGAAAAAACCACAACCCGGTCCAAGCCCAGACCTGATCCTGACCCAGAACCATCACCCAGCCAGAGGCGGGGTTCTAGTGAGGGTTTGTTTTCAGCTCCTGAGACACAATCAGTCTAATAAAGTATTGAATGACTAAAAGTTTAGTTCTGAGAACTGGAGTTTCCTACAGACCACAAGTCCTCAAACACATCTTGGGAATCAGTAAACCAGATGAGGATGGTTCTGACATTTGTTCGTTTGGACCAGAGCAGCCCCTGCAGGGAAAAGATAAGAGATGTTAGTGATGAAGTAAAAATCAAAACAACAATCTTAAATATTGGAATATTTTAAACAACCTATGAAAACAAACAGAAACCATTACAGATTTTTCAGTGTGGTCTTACCCGTACTGCACACTGGAAGCATCTGCGGCGAAAAGGTTTACTCGCTAGTCGCTGCCCTCCAGTGGACACTGGGAGAGTCTTGAGTCGCGAAGCAGCTTCTCCGCTGTGCTCCTCGCTCCACTCACCAGATCTCAAAATCCCTCCAGTTATCTACATAGATTTGAAATCACTGCAACAGACTTTTATTTTGAAAATTACCAGGGGTTTTACACTGAAACCGTGTGATTTCCTGTCTAGCCCTATATTAACTGCAGAAATGGTGTTCCAAAAGCAGCTCCTAACTGGGAGTCTGAGGTAGGGCTGAGCGTGTAAAAGCTTACATACATGTTTCACGTGTCCAGTTAGAAGCTCGGTTTCACCGACACGCTTTAGATCGGGGTCAGTCGTCGAGTGAATAATCCTCATGAGACACAAAAATGTATCGTTTTTACAAAAATGATAAAACCAAAAACAGGAATGTGGGTAAAAATTTGAGCGTAAAAAAGTCAGAATATGTTGATCCTTAAGTTCAAGTGGGGCCACAAATGGCCCCTGAGCCACACTTCGGACACGCCCGCTTTAGGGGTAATGGTTTGTTCATCAGGTAAAGGCCACCTGCTCTTAGCTCAGATCCTTGATAAACCACGTCTCAGCTGTGGCGGCCATCTTTACTCGGGTTAATCAGCTGACGAACCTGGATGAAGTCACTATTATCCCATCCTAAACGGGTCAGAACCGGTAAACAAACCCGAAGAATCTGAGTTTAAACTAATTTAATCCCATCAGATTAAACAAACGTCAGTAATAATCAGCAGCAGTTTTCATCAAAGGCCCGCAGACTGCACCCAGCTGGTTCCCAGTAACCCGCTTTTGGTTCCTGACACTGCAGAGCTGCGCGCACACACACACACACACATTCCCTAGCAACTTAACTGCACCGGCAGCAGCAGCCTGTCGCCATGGTAACCGGCCCAAATCCCCGGTCACCACAATGTGAGGTCAGTGTTTCCATGGCAACAGAGCAGATGAACGGTAATCCGTCCTTGTTTGTGCACCGGGACATGGGAGGGGAGGGGAAAGGGAGTGGAGGAGTCGTCGTGGCGATCACATGATCACCCCAGCTGCTGCAACCCCCCTCCCCAGCAAATTTCTGCAGACGCAGAGCACTGATGATGCTGATGAGGAGGGAGATGAGGTCACAGAAAACACGCAGCGGCTGAGGCTGAAGGAGTGTCAGCTGTTGCCTGGATTTGGGTTGTGTGAATATTTATTTACATCAGAGAAACAAACATTAAGAATTTTGTTCTAAATATTTTTTCTGTTTCTTCAGAAAATAAGAAGCTGCAGTTCCTCAAGTGGGTCTGGTTTAACCATAAACTGGGTCAGCGTGTGTGGGCGGGTAGGTGGGGGTGGGGCGGCGGTTACAGCCACCGGAAGCCCTGCAGCAGAGAACCTGCGAGTTCCCCGTTAGAACCACTAAACGCAGACATGTTCGGCGGCGCTTTGATCTCCTCTGACTCCGCCTTTTCCCCTTCTTTCTCTGGCATCTTTCAAACCGTTTGGCAGTTTCTGATTGGCTGGCTGAACGGGCTTGGTGTGAGGGGGCGGGGTGTGAGAACCAATCAGATCCCACCCTCATCTCCCGGCCCCTCCATCAATAATCATCCCTCCCCCACATGAAAACTTCCCTCTGAGTTGTATCTGCCCCGCCCACCTCGGAGCAGCCAGGGAAGGGGTGGGTTCGCTCGACACACACACACGCACGCACGCACGCACGCGCACGCACACACACACATACACACACACACACTCACTCACTCCAGTTACAGCTTCTACAACTCGGCAGCCATTTTCTCTCCTCAGTTCTTCAGAGGAGTCCTGGTAGTGTGTGTTTGTGTGTGTGGATTAGACCCGGAGAACATACACCTGGGATGGTCCGAGCCACAGACAGAACCAAACACTTTCAGTGTAAGGTCATTAGGTCATGTGACCCACAGAGGTTCATGTTTCTACCTAAAAAATCTCACAGATTACTCCAACAGTTCACAGATGAATTAGTTTATTCATTCAAAGGTCAAAGTCTTTCTGATTTTACCTGCTCGTTTCTCAAGCCTAAGGTGTGTTTGGGTCAAAGCCTTCCTCCAGGTGTTTCCAGGTGTTCCTGGTTTTATCGAACCAACACAGAAATCAGCTGAAACAACGAGCCTCCAGCTACCAGTGGTGTTATTAGTTAGTGCTTCTACGACAGAACTTCCTGGTTCTGGCCCAGACCAACAGAAGCTGCTTCAGACTCAAACTGTTTCCTGGTTCTGACACCAGAACTCACTTGTTCTGATTTTTAGGTTAAGCTGGAATTTCTGATCTGACTTTTACACCGAATTCCTTTGTTTTCCCCGGTAATGAGCCAGATCGGCTGCAGCACTTCCCGTTTGCTTTAATTAACCAATCAGAACATCTGGAACAATGACGGAAATGTGATTAAAGTCTTTCTACTTTGTTCCTCTTCCTGGTTTGAAGAGGAAGTTCCTCCCAGAAGCAGAGAGGAACTTGGTCTTCGAGCAGGAGGCGACCATGTTTACTCAATTAACTGGACTCTCTGTGGGCAGCAGAACCGGTCCTGCTGGGCCAAACGGGACCGATGGAGAGGCGGCGTGAGAAGAAATGAAAGGAATGATGGGAGGAAACGACTTTACTTCTTAGACAACAGCAAACTGAAAGAGAGAAGAGGAAAAAAAAAAGACACATGAATGAACCTTTACTCAGGATAACGAGCGGCATGTACTCCTTATACGGAAAGCCAAACTATCATTTATCCTGATGAGGAGGTCTGGACTGGTCTGTAAGTACATGAAATGTTTCAGACACACGTTCTGCTTCTCTGGTGGTTGTAGAAAAAATTCAGGTGTGATTAGAGGCTTTAATCTCCTGAAAAAATAAAACTATCGAGTTAAAATAATCCAGTCAGATTATCCTAATCTACGGTGATTTTCAGTCATTTCTGTTTTATTACAGATTCATAGACTTCCTGGTTCTATTCGGATGACTAACAGGTAGAAGCCGATGTCCCCCCCTTGAAGACTCACTTGAAGTTGTCCTTGTCCTGCAGGTTGAGCACCAGGCTGTCGGCGTTCAGGTACACTTTGTTCTGGGACTGTGACATCTGCAGGTGAGAGAGCACAGGTGTGGCGTTAGCGAGGCCAGGACTGGTGGAAGAACACAGAACATTGTTCCCGTCCAACGGCGGACCGATCAGCATCAGAACAGGAAGTGCTGGAGTCAGGATGAGAATCTGTAGTTTAAACTATTCTGTTTCTGAATCCTGCCAGAAGGTGAAAGGTCAGAGTTGTTGGTTCCTGCTCCAATGTCGCCCCCTGCTGGACAGTTCAATCATCTGCAGCTGAGCAGGTAGAACCTTCAGGCGAGTTGGAACCAGAACCAGATCAGTTTCTGGAGGTTAAATAAAGCCAACACAGCAGAGACTAGGGTTTAATCTGGATAATCTCTGAGGGTGTGAAGGTTTTTAATAAAGAAAACTGTTTTAACTCCTTCCTGCTTCATTGTTGTCGTCATCAGAAATACTGAGAAGATAATACAAAGTTAAAAAGATTTTAATCCCAAATCCCACATAATCCGCTACTTTCATTTCTGTTAAACACGAAATCAGGCAGGAAGTCTGCTTTTACTTTGAAAGGAAACAGAACCATCCTGAGACCCGGTTTTAATGGTAAATAGCCTGTATTTGTATACGTCTTCTACAACCCCCCAAGGTGCTTCACAGCACATTCAGTCATTCACAGGCTGGTGGTGATGAGCTATGATGTAGCCACAGCTGCCCTGAGGAACACTGCCAGAGGTGAGTCTAGCCCCTCTGACCACCACCAGCAGGCGAGGTGGTTTAAGTGTCTTGCCCAAGGACACAACAGCAGCATTCTCTGGTCGGAGCCGGGATTAAACCGGCAACCTTCCGATTACCGGACAACCCACTCCACCTCCTGAGCTGCTGCAACCCTGTAGTCGAGGAGTGATGTCTCTTGTACCTGAGACAGTATTCAGGTGTTTCTCTGCTACAGAAAATACCGGTTCTGTCTGGGTAACGTTTCAGTGGACAAGTCCAAACAGAACCAGCAACCGTCTGGGTCCTGGTCCAGATTACCGCCACAGGAGACAAACTTTACACATGGAGGGTTCCTCACCGTCTTGGCGATGTTCTGCGCTGCCCGGATCTTTCTGAGTTTCAGGTAACCTGGGTTCTTCGTCACCGCCTCACCCAGCTGTAAAACACACACACACACACACACACACACACACACACACACACACACACACACACACACACACACACACACACACACACACACACACACACACACACACAGTTACAGTAACAGAACAACAGGAGGAGAGACCTGTTGGCCCGGGGCCGACAGGAAGCCGGCCGAGCCGGTCTGTTCAGAGGAACAGAACCATCAGCCTGAGCATCAAAGCTGCAGGCGTGTCGCCGCTCGTTTGTCACGCATGAACAGCAACGATGGCGTGTCTAATTAGTTACAATCATCCAGATTAATATTTAACAGTAAGATGATGCAGACCAAGGGAGGGACTCAGGAAGGAGGGTGGGGTCTCTTAAACAAGTCATGATTTAAGATCTCCATCCCATTAGTCAGCCTCTGCAGGTTAAACCTACAGACTCCTGAAACAGATCAGATTAAATCCTAATCTGAGGGAGATTACGTAAGAATCTGGTGCAAAGTTCACTAGTCTGCATGAGATATGGCCTTAAGGTTCATGCATTTGCTTCTAACATGCTTCTTTTCAGCTCAACAGAAGAATGAGGAACGGACTCTTTCCTTTTAATTAATCAAAGAACTCTATTTTAATGAAGCTAATCACACAAAGTGTTAAGTCACAAAATAAGATGTGACCAATCTGTGAAATCAAAATATTAGTTACTTTATTATAATCCTATAGAATATAAAGGTACTATGACTTTAAACGTTCCAATAGGACTGATCTCACGTAACGTTAAAAGACATCACACATTGCTTTCACTGATCCAATCAGAATCTGCCAGATCTGACGGAGGTGTGGTTTTGATGGTGTTTGGTAAGTCAACTTTTCATTTGACCATAAACCAAAACACCTGAAGTATAACCCCCAAATTCCACTACCTCCGCTCCGCTCCGGCACGAACTCTGGAAATAAATCGTTCCCGTTGTAGTCAATCAGAGCAATTCCACTACTGCGGCCATGCTCCGGCAGTGCGGCGCAGTGCGCCGCCCTCTGTTCCGGCGTCCTGCAAAAATAGAATCGATCCTATTTTTGCCGGACGCCGGTGCACCTCCGCAGTCAATGGACAGGAATCACAACTGCCCAACAGGAAAAGGAGCAAATACAACTTCCGTTTTTCACAATAAATCGATAAACAAAAAGCGTTTTTTGTTTCATATGCACAGGTTTAACAACCTTTAACAACTATCAATGGTGGCTGAACTTTAAATGCACAAAAATAAGCCATAAATACAGTTTCCACTATCAAAGTAGTCACACTTTGTTGATCCAAACACTGCTGATCTCTCAACACAAATGATGGGCAGATTAAACTGTTCATTTCGATGCTTCTACCACACAACGGGTGTTTGGATCTAACTTCCGCGTTTATTGTTCGGACTGTATCGCAAGATCTCGAAAATCCTGCGCATGCTTGTTTGCCCACCTCAGGTCTCCGCACCGGAGCGGAGCCGTTGTAGAGAGGGTACCAGTAAAATTGAGTTCGGAAGCGAGCTGCTGCGGAAGGCGGGGGCGGACCGGAGGTAGTGGAATTTGGGGGTAAAACTATGCCCACATCATCTCAAACGCCAGTTCAAAGCGTTCTAGAGAAGTGTTGGAGTGGCCAATCCGTAACTTTCCTCTACAACCGACAGAACCAACGACAAGCTGGATAAAACTGTTCCAACTGCTGCAACGATTCCCTTCAGAATAAAAGCTGAACCATCAAGACCCAGGTCTGGGTCTCGCTAAACGCCAACAAAATTGTCGTGACCCGGAAGCATCTCACAGACTGGTCTGGTCGGCAACCGCTGCTTTTCTTACTGGCTTCGGTTCCAGAAAAGGTCAAGCTGGACCTCGACATTCCTGATCTAACGGGGTCTTCCACTAAGGGTATGTAGGCTGACAAATGGCGTCAAATGTGTTTATGAATCTCCTAATCAAAGCTTAGCACGAAGACATCATCTTCAGTTCCCATCAGAACTAATCGCTTCTTCGAATTTGCTGGTTTGGAGCAACATTACACCTTACCCCATTCATCGTCTCATCCACCTTAGTTACACCATACATTTAGTGTTTAAAGTTAGTCTAGTTTAATTTGTTTAGTAATAAATTTTTAAACTTTGAAACTTGACTCTCTCTCTCTTCTGTTGTCTCTGAGTGAATACGTAGCGGTTATCTAATCCCTGCATTAAAAAGTTCCAATCTTCTGGTTTAAAATAACCTCACAGATCCATAAGGTTGATTTCATATTTACTATGGAATCTTACGCCTTATGGCTTATTAAATACCATGTAATTTAAATCATTACAGTGGTTGGCGTTTATGGATGGGATGATATTTTAGAAACCTTTTAGTTCAGTTTAAGGGCCCTACACAGTACTGATTGTGGCAAACCTGTGCTGCTAATTCTGCTTGATCTCACTGCTGCCTTTGACACACTACATCATGAAGTGTTGCTTCATCGTCTTCAACACTACAGGTCCTTCTCAAAAAATTAGCATATTGTGATTAAGTTCATTATTTTGTGTAATGTACTGATAAACATTAGACCTTCATATATATTAGATTCATTACACACAACTGAAGTAGTTCAAGCCTTTTATTGTTTCTAATATTGATGATTTTGGCATACAGCTCATGAAAACCCAAAATTCCTATCTAAAAAAATTAGCATATTTCATCCGACCAATAAAAGTGTTTTTAATACAAAAAAAAGTCAACATTCAAATAATAACGTTCAGTTATGCACTCAATACTTGGTCGGGAAACCGGAAATGACTGCTGAGGTGTTATGGAGGCCCAGGATGCTTCGATAGCGGCCTTAAGCTCATCCAGAGTGTTGGGTCTTGCGTCTCAACTTTCTCTTCACAATATCCCACAGATTCTCTATGGGGTTCAGGTCAGGAGAGTCGGCAGGCCAATTGAGCACAATAATACCATGGTCAGTAAACCATTTAACAGTGGTTTTGGCACTGTGAGCAGGTGCCAGGTCGCGCTGAAGAATGAAATCTTCATCTCCATAAAGCTTTTCAGCAGATGGAAGCATGAAGTGCTCCAAAATCTCCTGATAGCTAGCTGCAATGACCCTGCTCTTGATAAAACACAGTGGACCAACACCAGCGGCTGACATGGCACCCCAGACCATCACTGACTGTGGGTACTTGACACTGGACTTCAGACATTTTGATATTTCCCTCTGCCCAGTCTTCCTCCAGACTCTGGCAACTTGGTTTCCGAATGACGTGCAAAATTTGCTTTCATCCGAAAAAAGTACTTTGGACCACTGAGCAACAGTCCAGTGCTGCTTCTCTGTAACCCAGATCAGGCGCTTCTGCCGCTGTTTCTGGTTCAAAAGTGGCTTGACCTGGGGAATGCGGCACCTGTAGCCCATTTCCTGCACACGCCTGTACACAGTGGCTCTGGACGTTTCTACACCAGGCTCAGTCCACTGCTTCCGCAGGTCCCCCAAGGTCTGGAATCGGTTCTTCTCCGCAATCTTCCTCAGGATCTGGTTACCTCTTCTCGTTGTGCAGCGTTTTCTGCCACACTTTTTCCTTCCCACAGACTTCCCATTGAGGTACCTTGATACAGCACTCTGGGAACAGCCTATTTGTTCGAAAATTTCTTTCTTTGTCTTACACTCTTGCTTGAGGGTGTCAATGATGGCCTTCTGTACAGCAGTCAGGTCGGCAGTCTTACCCATGATTAGGGTTGGGCATTGATTGGAACCATTCCAACTGTTAATTTTCCCCGGAATCGTTCAAAGTTTTTTATTTCGATTCCTAGAATGCCAACCGGAAGAGGAATCAGTGGCCGAGCTCCGTGAAAAATAAATGTGAACTGCAAACCGTGATCAACGCTTTTCAGAGCTGATCACACCAGCTGTGTACAGCACCGAGTCCCCCCCTCCCCCTACCCAGCGGCCAAATATAAACAAACGCATCAAACTCCTGCAGCATAGCGGAAACTTGTTAAAATACGTCTACACGGTGGATTTAATGGAAGCTTTAAAGAACAAACTCTGGACAGTGTGAGGTGAGTTTGTCTCACTGCAGAAATAAAAACACACACGGAGCGTCAGCAGTCAGATGCAGCGGATCACCAACACTCGTGTTTGTGTGAGCGTCAGAAGGCTGTAGAAGAATTAGTCATCATGCTAGAGCAGCTTTTCTGTGGTGGACCACACCAGCTTCTGCCACAATAAATAATTATAATATTAATAGACATGTTTTATTTCCTTTCTGAACTATTTCTGTTGAGAGTTTTAATGTTTAAAATCTGTTAGATTGTTACTGACAGCAGCTACATTTAAGTTTCACTTTCTGTTCTGACTGAATGCTGCTGCAGCATGGAGGTGTAGTTCTCAGTCATCCTGGACATGATCATCCTAAGAGTTTTAGCTGAAAACAGCTGGACGTTTCTGGATATGTTGGAGATATTTAGCCTCTCATCCCAGAGGCTTCTTCCAGACTTTGGTTGTGGTCAGAAACAAACACACTGGTTGTGCTGCAAGTCTTTTTCTTTGTTTCTCCTAAACATGTTTCTGTCTAAATGAAGGTGATGTTATTGTTCATAGAATTAAAATTCATGTTGAAAATAGGATTATTTCATCAAGTAGGACCTGTGGTTAGCTGGATCATGTTAAACATGTAATGTCTTGAAAGAATTGGGAATCGGAATCAAAACAAGGAATTGGAATCGGAATCGTTCAAAGTCAAACGATGCCCAACCCTACCCATGATTGCAGTTTTGAGTAATGAACCAGGCTCGGAGTTTTTAAAAGCCTCAGGAATCTTTTGCAGGTGTTTAGTGATTCAGATGATTAGGTTAATAGCTTGTTTAAAAAACCTTTTCATGATATGCTAATTTTTTGAGATAGGAATTTTGGGTTTTCATGAGCTGTGTGCCAAAATCATCAATATTAGAAACAATAAAAGGCCTGAACTACTTCAGTTGTGTGTAATGAATCTTATATGAAAGTCTAATGTTTATCAGTACATTACAGAAAAAAATGAAGGATCACAATATGCAAATTTTTTGAGAAGGACCAGTATGTTGAGATTTCAGGGCTAGCCTTGGTGTGGTTCAGATCCCATCTGGCCAATAGGATGATATGGGTAAGTCATTTACCATAAGGGGTACCATAGGGCTCGATATTAGGGCCTCTACTGTTCTCTATTTACATCCTGTCTCTAGGTGATATTGAAGTGAGTTTTCACCTTTATGCTGATGATTGCCAGCTGTATTTGCCTCTGGACAAATCAGGGGATCTCCCCATAAACAACCTTGTGGAGATGAAGACATGGATGACGGGAAACTTCCTGGGTTTACACGAATGGAAGACATAAGCAGTACTGTTTGCACCAAGTGGTCATATGGATACCGCTGGGATGTTCAATGGTCAGCTGAGTACATAAGCACCAATCTTGGTGTGAAACTAGATAATGCCTTTTGTTTTAACACCCACATTAATGGAGTGGCCTCCTCCTCCTTTATCACCTTTTTCACCTGTCCAAGGTAAAACCATTCCTGTCATGAAATGACCTTGCAACGGTTGTTCATGCTTTTATCACGGCACGCTTGGATTACTCAAACTCAATTTTATTAAGTGTGAGCCAAGGTTTGCTAGCAAGGTTGCAACTGGTACAGAACGCTGCAGCCAGATCTTTAGAAGGCAAGTGTAAATATGACTATATTACTCCTGTCCTGGCAGCCCTGGACTGTTCGCCCGTTGATGCAAGGATTCGTTTTAAGATCTTTTGTTTTTTAAAACATTGAATAGTTTGTCGCCACCTTGCCTTGCGTCATTGCTTCAGCCATATGCCCTAGCTCGGACACTCCGGTCGGAGAACCTCTTGCTACTCTCGGTCCCAACGTTACGTCTGAAGACGCGGGAAGATAGGGCTTTCACAGTAGTAGGCCCAAGGCTCTGGAACGAGCTTCCACTTAGCATAAGGGCTTCTACGTCTGTGGAGGTCTAACGCTAGGTTGAAAATCCACTTTTATGACCTGGCTTTTGCAGCGCCATGAAATGACTGTTTTCTGACCTAAAGGTCATGCCTGCTCTGCTCAAGCTGGGGAGACACAGTCTCCCTCAACAACTTAAATCTCTCAAGGTCTCATGCACTCTGCTCATTCTAAACTGTTTCACTTCCTTTCCACAGGGACTGAAATTCACTTCTAAAAATGGGGGAATTCCCCCCTCACATACAGTACAGGGGGAATTTATATATGGGAGGAGGAAGGGGGGATTACCGAATTTGCAAGCCTTATGTTGTACTAATAATACCTTACATCACGTTTATAAGCAGCTTTCATTGGACTCCTGCAGCATTCTCACCTTCATTGCTCTTGCCCCTTTCTTTGATTCATCTCTGCCTGATTTCTTTCCTCACACAGAAGTTAAAAGAAGAAATATAAACTTTCCAGGAACTACTTGTGGGATTAACAATAGGCCTCAACATTGTTGTATTCTTACTTCAGATTGATGCATTTATTAACCTTTTTTAATATTCCTTAGTTGTCCTCATATCTGCATCTGCGGCCATCTTTTCTTTTGTCTGAATGGTGTCTTTTTCTTGGCCTCTAACACTGCATCTTTCTCCATTGTAATAACTTTGAAGTATAAAAATCAAATAAAAATGCTCCTTTTTGCTGCACTGGTATTAGAAATTATCTGAACAATTTACATTTCTGAAGTTTGTTGTCCAACTCTCTGGGCTGCATCTTTGCTCGTTTGTGCTTCTTTATCTGTTGTCTCCATCTTCTTACTCTGATTTCTGTCTCTGAATTCCTCTATCTCAAACTGATGCATTTTCATTAACCCAACTTTTAACACAAACAGTTTAGTTGATGTGGCATCAAACACGAATGCAACTATGTACACTATTGTATCTGTTAGCTCACACAGTACTAATTAGTTTTTGAGCGCGGTTCTCCCACGCTCCGCTTGGTCCTCTGCCCTCTGCTTCATCTCTTTCCATTTGATAAAAGCTCTGTTGAAATCAAACTGCTCTTGCGGAGGGCCAAGCTCTGAAATCAGCATCAGATTGGTGAGATTTGTGTTATTCAGGGAATTTCTGAATCTTGTTTTTATCCTGCTTTGCGTGCTGAATCCACGTTCACATGACACACTGGCAACTGGGATGACTGAAGTGATCTTAATGAGCTTCTCCATTTCAGTGAACACACCCCGATGGTCTCTCAAAACAGCCTCTGCAAACTGCTGGAAGGTCAATGAGGCGTACGAGTCACTGAAAACCATAGTTTGCTTCAGCAAGGCAAACAGAGCGTCCATCCACTGCACTTACATAGTGTAATGTGATGAAGGAACCATTTCTCCCCTCTAACAGCTGTCCTTGTCACACAGTGCCAGTGTGCATGAACATCCAAGGTCACATCCATTCACTTCTAATGTTTACATTCCAGCAAGAAGACAGAAGAAAAGAAGAACGCTTTCCTTTTAATTATTTAAAGAACTCTATTTTAATAAAGCTAATCAAAACAACTGTTAGTCGGCTAGCAGTGCCTACACCACGCTCAGGACAAAACAGACTTTTCTCAAGCATCGTTCCACAATTGTGGAATGACCTTCCAAGCACTACCAGAACTGCAGCTTCCTTTTCAATTTTCAAGAAACTCCTGAAGACCCTGCTCTTCAGAGAGCATCTTCTTAACTAGCACCTTGCCTGCACTCATCCCCCCTCTCTACTCTCCACTCCTTGTTCCCTCCTCTCCATGACTGATGTCAATGTTGTTGTTGTTGTTACTGTTGTTGTTAGCCTCAAGGGCAAAATGCCGATTATCACTTGTAAGTCGCTTTGGACAAAAGCGTCTGCTAAATACATAAACATAGTCAATAATAACCATGTGACCGATCTGTGAAATCACAATGTTATGATTAATATGTTTAATGAGTAATATGACTTTGGTCTAACTGCACTAGACATCCTGATCCACGTAATGGCAACACATGACATTGTTTACTCATCCAATCAGAACCTGCATTCTGAAGCGTGGCAGAGTTTCTGTGGTGTTTAGTTAATCTGTCCACTGCGATTCGTCCAGAATCGTAAACAACCAAGATTAATAAAACAGAACAATGCCATTTTGAGTTCAGTATTCAGCCAGCTCTCAAGACCATCTGATGTCCATCATTGCTAAGTGAAGTACGGACTGGCCATCTGTACATTTTACTATTAATCTGAGAACTGTCAAGCTGGAAAATCCTGTCATTGTTACCAACAAAACAACGGTTCCTTCAGAATAAAAGCTGAACTCGCTGACCCAAAGTGGGGTCCCTTTGACGCTGTAAACACCTTCCGTTTTTACCTGGAGACTATCCATAGACTGGTTGGTTGTGCTGTCGACGCTGTTTCATCGGTTCCAGTACCAAAAGGAGGGTCCGAGGACCTGGCAGCTTTATCTAACATGGGAGTCCCTGATGGGTAATGTAGAACGGCACAGATAGCGTCTTATGTCTTTCCTGACTAAAGTTCAAACATCGATCAGTTAGGAGCAAAACAACATCTCCCACTCAGACTCGCTTCTCCAGACGGAGGTTCTGAGCCGACATCGCACCAACACACACTCCACCTCATTACATTACATTTGCATCCATCACTAGAGAGTTAGTCCTGTTAATTGTTTAAAATAATTTAGATAATAAATTTTTCTTAAACGTTCCGAGGTCTCTCTCTCTTCTCTTGTCTCTCAGTTCATACAAAGTGTTTAATTTAAATTTCCCTGTAATAAAAAGAACACTCTTCTGATTTAAGAAAGCCCAGTGTCCAGAGATGGGACCCATGCCCCAGGTATGGATCATTAATATCTCTGGTCATTAATTAAATTGTAATACCCTTCCTTTCCATTACAATAGTTTGAGAAGTGTGCAAGAAGGTTGTCGAGTTTTTCAAGGCCATAATGAGAAAAGTTCTGACTTTTTTGCCATAATGGCTTTTTTGGCTCCAAAATTGTAAACCATGACAGAACATCCAGTGTCTCACAGGGGAATCTTCTCTCAATCTCTGTTATTAAAGATCCCACGTACCTACTCTTCATGTCATAAAAGGCTGGTTTTTGGGTGTGGCAGTCAAAAAATTTGTCTCCTTTAAACTTGTTTCCATCAAGAGAGCTGAAGACTTCCATTTCTGCAGGGCCAGGTTGGACGATTAGTTCCTTCGGGGCTTCTTTGGTACGTTCAACCATTGGCTGTGCTGTGGAGAAGTCCAGATCTTCTCTTTGAAAATGTTTTGAGAGAAGGACTACATGCATCAGTACGTCCTTCATCATGTGACAAAGGGCCACACAGTTAAACTGTCTCACAGCTAGTAGCAGACCTTTAGCTTTGTCAGCATCTTGTGCATTAGAGGAAGCCATGTGCTCCAGGACATCTCTCAGGGATTTCAGTGATCTACACACTACTGACACTGCATTGTGAATTGACAGTCACCTTACTGCATGCAGCTGGGTGAACTTCAGTTGGGGTTCATCCAGCTGTTTCTGCAATTCATGCAGCTTGTTGCTTCTGACAGCAGAATTACTGAAAAAATTAAAAAATGATTTCAAATCCTGTTGAAACCGTTTCACCTGTGGGTCAGAGTTGGCTGCATCACTGGCAGCAAGTGTGAGACGATGAGCCGTACAGTGGATTCCTACCAGGTCTGGGTTGTATAGCTCTCTGAGTTTTTTAATAACTCCTTGTCTGCATCCTGTCATTACAGCAGCTCCATCAGTGCAAACTGCAGCAAGTTTTTTCCATCCAGTTTTTTTTCTGTCAATAGCTGTTTTACATCTTCAACAATAGTGTCTGCTCTTCCATCAGCAATTTCAGAATTCCTTATCAGTTTTGTTTTGACCTTGTTGTCATCTATGAACCTGACACAGATAATCAGTCGTTTGGTGTTACTAATGTCAGTAGATTCATCCAATATTAATGAAAACAAGGGACTTCTTTCAACAGCTTTGTCAACATCTTCCACAAGTGTGCTTGCAATAGCTTGCTGCATTTCTGAAAGTCCTTTTTCATTGACGTAGCTACCAAAGCTTGATGTTTCTGTAAGATTTTTGAAAGCAGGACACTCCATTTCTTTCAGGAATTGAACCACATGGCAAATTTTAGCTTTTGCCATTTCATTTTTTGCAATAAAATATGCAGTTTTCAGGAGCCCCTTCATTTCTGCAGCAGTCTGTAAATGTGCATCTTCGACAGCTTTGGCCATTACATTTTTAGCTGAATCCGCCTCACATTTTCTTTTTATTGCTGCAGTGTGAGACACACCATCAGCGTGACGGTGTAAAGTTGATGTTTTGTAGCATCGACTTGCAAAAGGCACAGCGCCGTACATTTTACAAATGGAGCAGTTCATTTTGTTAATAATGCTTTTATGTTAAAGAAATGTCCTGTTGGCATATATGCTTTTATTCTGAAAGTGTGTGGTTGCTTCCGGAGGAATGGCCTTTTTGTGCGGGAGTTTGATGGTGTCATGGCGGAATAAAGGAGAAGTTCTTAACCGAGTATCAGTCTAGTTTATTGAGTAACATTGGTAGCAGAGGATAGCTAACAACTACAGAGTCCCACCAGCCTTTGATGAAAAGAAGTCCTATGAAAGCTGGAAAAATGAAGTCGCCATTTGGATTCGGGTTACGGACTTGGAGAAAAAAAAAACAAGCGCTCGCGGTAGCTTTGGCGCTATCTGGAAGAGCAAGAGAAGTTGCAATGGAAATATCGGTGGATGATTTGAATGAAGATGACGGAATGCAGACGTTACTTCGAAAACTTGATGACTTATTTCTTAAAGAAGAAAAGGACCGTGTTTATGAAGCATATACTAACTTCGACCGAATCATGAGACGGCAACGTGTCCATGGAGGACTATACCATTGACTTTGAACAGAGATACTTGTAGATGCGGAAATACAAGATGGAGCTTCCAGATGCAGTGTTAGCTCTCAATCTGTTGGATACTGCCTGTTTGGATGCAAAAGATTGACAGCTGGCCTTAACTGCATGCACAGTCTTAATGTTTGCTTCGATGAAATCAGCGTTAAAAAGGATCTTGGGAGGGAAGTTGGCTGATGCTGTGGGAATTAATCAAGAAACTGCCTACGTAACAGAACAGAAAAGCAAACCGCGCTACTCTTGGAATCAGCGCGATAAACAAAAGGCGTCACTCCCTGGAACTAGTCCACTAGACAGGTATGGACGCAGATCAAGATGTGCAGTCTGTCAGAGCACATTTCACTGGCCAAAAGACTGTCCAAACAAAAGTGAGCAAGCTAACTTTACCTTCTGGTGAGTCAGAGAAGGTGGAGGAGTGCAACATTGCTCTATATACAAATGAGGCACCCTCAGATGCGGAAATATTTATGACTGAGTGCCTTGGTTCGGCAATAATAGACACAGCATGCACCAAAACAGTATGTGGACAAGAATGGCTTGACAGCTATATTATTAAGCTAACTCCAGTTGAAGTAAAAATACTAAGTATGTCAGACGTACACAGCAGTAGACCCTTCAGGTTTGGAGATGGAAAAATAGTAAAATCCATCAAAAGGGTAAAGATACCAGCAAATATTGGACAGACTAAGTGTTTGATCGAAACAGAAGTTGTCCCCCAAAAAATGCCTCTGCTTATAGAAGTAAAGACGACAGCAGAATACAGCCCATGGAGCAATGGGCTACTTGAAAGACATAATCAGACGCTCACGGAGATCTTAATGAAAGTGAAAACAGACACAAGCTGTGACTGGGATACTGTATTGGACTGGGCGATAATGGTTAAAAACACTATGCAGAGCGTGCATGGTTATAGTCCTTATCAGCTGGTGTTCGGACAGAATTCCAACCTGCCATCTGTGCTGACTGACAAACCACCTGCATTGGAAGGCACAACAAAAAGCGAATGGGTGGCAAATCACATCTCGGCTTTGCATGCATCATTTGCATTTGTTGTTTATTGGTTTTGTTTTCTTTTTCTGTAGATTCATGTGAACAATTGTTTTGTAACTGTCTTTTTATGTAGCAACTAGCAAGGTGAAGATAGAACGACCTGCATAAAGAAAAGTTTTTTCTTTCAAATTTGTTAATGTGAGCAAATGTGATTTATTAACTGAATTGGGGCTGGACTAGATAAGCTTTTGCTTCTTCCAGTTCCCTCTCAAATGGTTTTATGTTATTGTATGTTTTGTATTGTTTCATTCAACAGCATATGTTTATCGTATTCCTCATTAAAAAAAAATAAAATAAAATTTTTTTGTATGCACCAGGAATATGGGGGAGTGCATATGCAATTTCATGTTTTCGATGGTTTGAGATAAATAAATAAATAAAATAAAAAATAAAAAAGCATTTACAGAAGCAGAATGTTCAGAAAGAATAAGACGAGCTCTGAGTAAACAGATTCGACATGGAGATGACAAGTATGAAGTTGGTGACAAAGTCTATTATAAGAGTGGACTTCCCAGAGTGGAAAGGACCAGGAGTTGTCATTAGACAGGATGGTGCAGTGGTGTTTGTCAGACATGGTGGAATGTGTATCAGAATCCATCAAGTCAGACTGAAAAAGGTGGACAATGAGAAAGATGATTTACAACGGGAAAACTACGCAAAAAAAAATGCTGTGCTAGGTCAGGAGAGGACAAGAGACTTTGTTGATGACATGGAGGCTGCAGAGCACACAAACACACTGGGACAACCAGAAGTAACAGCTAGTGAGGATGCTGGAGAAACTACTGCAGTTGTAATGATGCAATGATGTTTTTGTAGAGGTTAGAGATGAAGGGCAAAAGACAGTCTCCACAAGATGGGTCTGCACTGTGAAGGAGACGTCTGATGGATTAAAACCTAAAGCAGTGGTTCCCAAACTTATTTAGCCGCGCACCCCCTTCTATGTCCCGACCATGTCGACGCCCCCCCCCCCCCCCCCCCCCATCACGGCATGGCTATATATACACACAAATATATATATATATATACATACACAAATATATATATATATCAGACGTCAAGCTAAACAGACAGGGTTAAAAAATATGATCGACCTTTTTCCCCATCACTTTCATTTTTTAAATAGTAATTAATAAACATTCAATACCATTACAATTTCCTTTGATTTAATTTTAAATAAATATTTAGAGTGCCCAGGTAGCACATAAACAATGCAATTTAAAGGTTTTCTTAAAGTAGGAACGTTTAACCTGTGTGTGCAGAGCGCTCTCCTTCCTTCTGCTCTGCGTAAACCTGAGCTGATCACCTACTTGTGCGTAATCAAATGTCTATAGGGGAAAAGGAAAAAGCTTTAGCCATGAGGTTCACTTTTGCCTCAGACCGACTTATTGCTGTTTTATGGTGTGGCTGAATCTGCGATCCGCTGCCACGCGGACTGGAATAACAAATGCTGCAGTAACATGAGTTGTCAGGTTCATGAGGAGTCACTGGCTGGAGCGGACCCGACTTTAATACGTCGTCCCAAAATAGAAGCTAATATCTTAATTTGACCTGGAATGAAAAATGTTGTTATAAAACCTCTTAAAAGTTTTTATCACAGAGGAGGCAGAGCTCATTTCTGCCTTCAGTCTGACGGCGCGCTGCAGTTTGCGCAGCGTGCACTCATTGAATCTGTGTATGTGCGCGTGCGCGGCACAGCTCCACGAAGCTTGGTTTATGCTTGACGCATTCACTTTCCGCTTGGTGATGCGGCTCGCGGATGGAACGCGCTTCACAACTTGCAGCGTTTAAGTCACCGCGGCGCTATTTAAACCAATGTTGTAAAATTACTTCTGCCCAGCCCAGATGTGCTCACTTGTGCACCCGTGAGCCGTGGTTCCGCTGGAACGCGTCTGACCTCTGACAGACGCACTCTAAAACTTCAGATCTTCAGCGCGTGTGAGGTTTACAATGTCAGAACACCTGCATGAGACAGGTGTTAATTACAATCTGCCAGAATGACTCACCACCTTCAGATTTCTCCAACATCGTTAAAAATGATCAAATACGGAACATATCGGCGTGCGCAGGCCAGAGTGCTGAAGCTCGGTGCATTGTTATTATGAAGTTAGGGCACATGTGGAGGACACACACAAGTAAAATATACTTGTTTTCAATTACATTTATTGTGCCCACTTACTTTTTCTTAGGCCCACCCACAAATGAGTTTACTGGCAACGCTAATGGTGACACCTGACAGACTTCTCTGAGCTCCGCAGCCATTACACTTTTCAGCTCGCGCACCCCCGGGATGCGCGCACCACACTTTGGGAATCCCTGACCTAAAGCATGTTTGGTGGCTAGAGGGTTTGAAGAATTAAAAGTGTCAGAACTACAAAAGGACTCACCAACACGTGCTTCAGAGTCCCTTCTAGGGTTGTCACGGTGTGAAAATTTAACCTCACGGTTATTGTGACCAAAATTATCACGGTATTTTTTTTAAACATGTTAAATTTTCAGGAAACTAAATAAACCCTGTATATCAGGAAAATATTGTCCTCAGTTTGTGTCTAAATTTTGCCTAAAATGTGTTATTTTGTAATTATGTTGTTTATTTGTTTACATTTTTCCCCTTTAGTCTTTAAAATACCAATATTTGCCCATAATTTCTTATTTTATGTCTGTTTGATGTCATCATTTAAAAAATATTAGATCAGATGATACTCAGTACTCAAGTAGCCTTCTAATCAGATACTTTTTTACCCTTACTTGAGTAATAAACCCTGTATCAGGAAAATATTGTCCTCGGTTTGTGTCCTTCCAGTGAGCTTTGCAGATTTGGGAACAATGTCATCAGGCAGTAATCATTGTTAAATTCATAATTATTCTCGGAGAGAGACCAACTCTTATCTGTCCCTGGGAGCCCCGTAATGCATAGCGTCATTTCAACATGGGGGTGTCCATGACACGGTTTTTATGCAGGTAGCGGCGCTGCGGCTGCTTTATATAGCGAAGCGTTGCATTCTCCCTCAACCTAAATCCTCGGATCATGCATTTTAGCTAAACGCTAACTAGCCTTGCGTTGACTGTAGAGTTGTGGGTGATGGTCACGCAGATGTGTCATGAGATTTGAAGCGTTGCTGCCTTTCACCGAAACCTAGAGTGACCCATTTGAGTCAGAAATAATCATTAAAATGTTTTTTTCAGTGAACCACACCTTTAATAATATTTGCCTAACAGCCTTTTTAAAGTTTCTGTAAAAAGACAAAAAGGTTGAACAGTTGACAGCTGGTCAGGGTTAGCTCTGAAGGATGGAGACTTCTTATTGAGCTAAGATGCTAAACTCCTGCTAGTGCAGTCGATATTAGGAATATTACTTAAATGTGATTTCTACTTGTTCAAAACTTTTCTAATTTAATCAGTAAGAATGTCTGGACAAGGATAAATTATGTTTTTATGAAGAACAAGAATTACAGGAGAGGTGTTGCTGATTAAATATTAGAATGGCTTGATGTACAGATTGTTGTAGACAAATACAGGGGGAACGTAGAGCACCACAATACGAACTGTCGTTCACTGGATTGTTTTAATATTACTGTCAATCTGTTCAGTCACTAACCTAATCTGACTCAGGTGGAGCTAATCTGTCAGCGTGATGATGTCAGAGATGATAAATTACAAGTGTCACAACGTTTTTTTCTGCCAGCTCTGCAGATGGACGATCATGGTTCTGATTTTCTCTCTTAGCAGCTTTGGGAGTCTAAATATCTCCTCACAGGAGACTTGAAGCACTTCCTGGGTGGTCCTGCAGGTTGTTGATGCTGGTTCTGCTGCGTGTTCAGTTTCACTTTGGTCCGCTAATGTCTTTTTATTTGCACTGTTGGAGACGTCTTTACGGTGGGGTAACCACAGCATTTCAATGGTTAGGTGGAACTAATCCATGCAAATCCAGATGTTTCAGCCTTTTTGTTATAACTGATTATTATTTATTAGAGCTGCTCCATAAAATGTTTATTGTTATCGTATTACATCGTTGTGATGTCAGAACCTGGTGGTCCACTCACAAGTGGTTACCATGACAACGTGGATGCTGCTTGTGGAGGAGTTACAGAACGAGAGGCTGGATGTGTGATCCAGGCGTACACCCACAGACATCGTGTTATTTATTATCACTACTTTGCTTTTTACATTTTGTTTCCACTTTCTGACACAAGTTTTTGTTCCTTCAAGGACGTGTTTTTTAACTTAATCTGTTTTGTGCAGCTAAAGGGGATTGGATTAGATTTGTTCACGTCAGACACGCCAGAGTAAATATCTACCAACTAATATCAGTTTGATAATCTAGAAGCATCTGAATGATGGAGGCCAGAGTAAACACGTGGAAGGTTTTACCTGGAGCTTCTGAACTCACCATTTTAGCAGCCTGAGCTTCTCCTTCAGCCTGGATGATCTTCTGCCTCTGCTCCTGTTTGGCCTTCTCCACATAAAACTGGGCTCGCTGCGCCTCCTGCTGGGCTGGGGAGGAACAGACGCACAGAAACAGCTCAACAAATCATCTGCAAAGCTCTCGATGAGATTTTGGGTTGAAAAAGGACACATAAGAAGTTTTTCTTCTTTAGAATAAATCAGTATTAGTCACATAGAATATCAGCTGGAGGTCACTTCCTGTTTACTCACCGACTTGTTTGGCCTCCACGGCGGCCGTGTACTCTCGGCTGAAGCTGAGCTCGGTGATGGCAACGTCATCCAGGATGATGTTGAAGTCTTTTGCTCGCTCGAACAGCTCCCTACGGATCAGCAGGGACACCTGCAGAGAGGACGCCGTCAGCCGGGCCGAGACCAGAACTAACACCAGCTGCTCTGAGCAGGTGGATCAGGTTAGCTGGTTAGTTATGGGACCGCTTGTCCAAAAGGACCACCAACAGAAATAAAAAAATATGATCAAATATTCAGTTTCATTTCATTTGTCATCCACGAGGAACCAGAAGATGACAAACACATGGTTAACATCACCAATGTTCTGATTCCAGCTGGCTACAGGTGAGGATCTTCACTGTCTCCCGATACCAAGAATGCATCTGGATTATTTCATCTGGATTTGTTTTCATCCATGAATAGATGTCAGATTGTTGCTTTGACACAACAATTAGGACAATGTGAAAGTGCAAAACAATTTAAACATTTAAAAAGATTAACTAAAGAAATCTGTTTCCTCATTCAACAGTCACATCTCAGTCTGAGAAAAGCTTTGCAAATGCTCACAAAATCCTAAAAACCCAGAAAACCCAGAGGCCACGTCCAATTCTGGCCTTTAATTAAGTTCTAAAATCCATAATAGGTTCATAAATGAGCTTTTAATTTCTGTGAGCAGCTTTAGAGTCACACATTTATGCTGAAGGGTGTAAGAAATGACACCAGACTAAATGTTTGCCTTGGTTTGTTATTTAGTTTGAACCCAGTGGTTCATTTCTCAGGGTTTCCCCCAGCGCTTTATAAGCCTGGCGGCCCGCCAGGCTTTGCTTGACCACCCGCCAGGCTACGCGTCATGCCCAAGCCCCCACAATGCGGCTCAAAAATTGAGCCCAACCCGGAAGTACCAAAAATTGCAGTTCCACCCTCATTCGCTGGGGGCTGGTGTCAGAAGCGAGCAAATCCTCATTGACTCCCATGTTAAAAATACCAATTTCACAGCAGAAATAAACATGTTTACAGCCTGGTACCAAAACATGTTTTAGGTTTAAATTATCTAGTTTACACTCATGACAACTCTGAGGGGGGTGAATTTTTTCTCACTCTTCTGTTTAAGTGTATTAAAAGCCTAAAATTCTGTATAATTAATGAGCATCAGACCCACGTGACCACAGAGCTAGCTCCGTGGAAAGGCCTCAGTAGAGCCTCGGCCTGGCTTGGAAACTGTTCCGGGATTTTGAGCCTCTGTGTTTGTGTATTCTTTTTTGGATATTTTTTGTGCAATTGTTGGACAAAATGACTTGCCGTGGTATTAATTGCACTAATAGAGCATCCAAGGAGCCTCCACTTCATATTTTTCGGTAAGTAAAATTATATTTATGTATTTTAGGTCACTGCCAAGCCTTAGATTTTAACTTGTACTGTTAAACCATGAAATTTAAATGTAATAGGGTAAACCCCAGTGCATTTAACACAATGCTGCACTTTAGAAAATGGGTTGAAATATAACATGTTGGTGGAGCTGGGTTCCGACTATCGGCTTGTGGAGCTCTCAGGAGACCGACATTTTCCACCCGGTTCTCCCCAGCGGCAGCTCTGCGCATCTCAGATCGCAGCGGCGCTTGTCTGCTGTGCGGCTGCCGGCTTGTGGAGCTCTCGGGAGACCTCTGTGTTCCACCCGGTTTTACCCTGCGGTCAGCCCGGCGTATCTGACTCAGAAGCTCTGGTGTTGTGCACAGTTAACTCCGGTTGTAGCTAGGTTGCTACCTCCGTTAGCTTTGCTCCCACCTCTGCATTAGCTTTGGGTTAGCTTCAGTTTAGCTTGTAGCTAGTTCGACCGGGTGTCGTCAGTTGATCCCAGCCTTATAGCCCCACCCTCAGCTCCTCCTCTCTTCCCTTTTGCGGAATTGTCTGGGCTTGATGGAACCTGTGACACGGTCAAAATGGCGGTGGTGGCCACCTCCCATTTATCTTCAAAAATGTGTTATTGGAGCCTATGGAAACCCATTGTCCAATATTTATATGTCGATGGTCATGCCCCGCCCCCCCTCCCTGATCCTACCGAGTCCGCTGACACGGACGGCGCAACGAAACTAGAGCCCTCCATCAGCTGATACTGGTGAGAAACAGCAGCGGAATGTGTGCAACCACCCACCCCCGCTCTCACAGAGGAGCGCTGCAGGAATTTGCCAGGCTTAACTCATTTTCTGGGGGAAACCTATGGAGCTAGGTTTGAGACAATATTCAGCGTAACTTGTACCAAGTTTTGTAACTCCGAACATGTTTCATCACATGTAACTTTGGATTCGTAACTTGTAACTTTAGTTTTCTAACTTGTAATTCTCAATTTGTACTTGTATTTCTTGTTTTGTAACAGGAAATTTTCATTTTGTACATGTATTTTTTATTTTGTAAAATCAAACTTTTATTTTGAACATTTACTACTCATTCAGTAACATCAAACATTCATTCAGAAACATGAAACTTTCGTTTTGTAACTAGCAGACTTCCAAATTGAAAAAATCAAGGTACAAGTTTGAAATCAAAACTCTCAAAACACGCATTTCATTCTACAGGTACAAACCTCAAATCTACAGTGTTACGGATCTTTTTGTCTCGATTCTAGCGTCAGTGGGAGGAACTTGGGTGGAACCAATGAGAGCACGAGTCTTAGCTACCAATCACGTTTCTCAAATTCCTGTCCAATCATTGGGAGAGGAGGGCAGGGTTTTGTCAGAGCTGTAGAGAGAGTTACGTCACGGAATGCGGGAGTCACGTGGTTCATGTAGCTTCGAATAGTTCCAAACAGCCCCCGCTGCTGCATTGACTACTGTTCATTTTCGGTGTTTCGGAAGGATTCTCTCTGGTAAGTTGATGAAATGTCATCATTTTGTTGCATTGTGAAGCGTTAGCTAACCGCTTCGTACCAAAATAAGCCAACGATGGTATTTTATGTTGCCAGTTTTAGCTAGATAACCTTTAATGAGCTAACTGTGTGCAGCTTGTTGGTTGTGAGTAGGACGAGCTGTAGACGGGTTTATTTCAGCTTGTTTGATTCTACGTTTTAAAAATATTCCCCACAGTTTGAAATAGTTTATAAACTTTTTACATTATTAGTTTTATTTGGGATTTTTTGTACAATACGTTGCTGGTTGCTGTATCAACACGAACATGCACCATAAATGGAAGCACAAATGGAGAGACCAATAATAAAGAAAATGTGATTGTGAAGACAAGTAATTATTTAATATTTTTCAGTTAATAACACTGACTACAACACACTGCTGAAGCATGAGACAAACAGGATTACGAACGTAAGAAGATATGTTGTTCTGTTTTGTGGACTTGAGTTACTAAAACAAAAATCTTATGTAACCATTAAAGGTTAAACTGTGTTGTGTGTCCATCTTCATGTTTTCATAGTGGCTGAGCGGAGAGCTGACCAGGTGACCAGGTGGCAAAACCCAGTTGGGGCTGTGATGGAGTGATGCACACCTGGAGTGATTGCCATCTCATCCACAGTAAGCACACACTCTTTCCATCTAGATTTTTAACCTTCAAACTGAGCATGTCACACACCTCTCCTAACACACCTGGTTCCAGTTAATGGGCTGCATTTGTCTGTGCAGGGTTCTAACATCAGGCAGAGGGATACTCATGTCCTGAAGAAACCTGTAGCCTGTTGAACCCACTGAAAAACAGAGCTGTACGGCCTTTTTGATTGTCTGTTTACTCCATTTAATGCCTCTTGTGTTTTTCATGCCTTTTTGACTTTCTATTTCCTCCCTTAGGTTTTCCAGCTGGGTTCCCTGGTTGCATAGCCTGTTCCTTTCTCCTCCTGGCCCTGACGCCGGCTCCTCATGGCTTCCTGGGATGTCCCTCTCTCCTGATACCATCTCATGTCCCCCCTCACTTTCTCTCATCTCATTTGCCTCACTGCTGCTGCTGCTTTCCTCATTCTCTGAAATTATAATGGCACTGTTAGAATAAAGAATAATTTTAAAATAAAATAAATAAAATTTCTTAATATTTCAAAAGATTTGTACCACCGTTTACTTGAGTACAACATGTGTGGTCACTGGTCAGTGAATCAACATACAGCGGTTCTGCTGTACTTCTCACTGCGGGGTCCTTCCTCCTCCTTGGTTCAGGGTGATGAACAAACACAGCATCAGCCCTGAGTCTCACCTTGCCTTGCATAGTCTTAGTAAACTGTCCCTCCCCACAATGTGCCTGTAGAGTGGTGTATTAGTTTATTTCCTGCCACATTTAACAGTTTAATTGCAGCCTTGTGCAGCTGAGAGCAAAACATGTAGAGCCTTGATAGAAAACATTTGAGAGTGCACGTTAAACTCACTGCACACAGCTTTTTCTTATTGTGATCTCTGGTCATGGTGAGGTTGCTCCTGCTGACTTGAGCCAACCATTTTCTTCTTCTCTCTGCAACTTTGGGGAAGCCATAATTCTGATTCCTCCCTCAGACCGTTTGCTACATCCATATGCAGCACAGCCAACCATGTAAGATAATCAACCTATAAAGGGATTAGTAAAATACAGTTTTTGTACATATAGAAATATTGAACTAAACTTAAAATATAGAGATGTAAAATTACATTTTAAAATTTTATCCAACCCTAAAATTTGTAATTTCAAATTTTAACCCACTGACACATTTTATTTTAATAATAATCAAAATAAAGTTATTCAAAAGAGTTTCATTAGGTCTTGAGAACATTGCTCATAATTAATGATTCAGCTTATTTGTGCATATGTAATGACTAAACATAATGTTGGTAAAATGCTTTATTAAAAATGCTATTATGCATGTTGTCCAAGTTTGGTGTTCATTTTTTCACAGTTAACACTTTTTTATCTACTGTGATGAACCATACAGTTTTATTGAAAATTTCTTTTTAATTAGTTGCTATAGAAGCCAGATAAACTGGGTTATAGATGCATGTACTGTCTTCACATAAAAATATAAAGTAATGACTGTAAAATGTATTCTACTGAACATAATAGATCATCATTCAAAGCATAAACAGCTACATATTTTCTTCAAGGTAAGCTGGAGCAGAATTCTAGCTTTCAATAAACACTTTAAAATGGATGTTACAACTCGAGTTTAGGGCTTCTTGTAGGACTTAAAATTATTAAATATGTTTATATTAGAGCAGTGTGTTGCATTACTACATCAAATTTATTGCTATAGTATATTATAGTAATGTATGTGGTCTAAATGTGTTCTACAGTGTGTTAGGACTGTCGTGTTCCTGTAATGGAGAACAGTCACAGGTGTTTGTCTTCCTACAAATGCTCGGAAAAATATAAATTGGGTACTTTGTGAAGGAGTTAGGACATAACATAATATAATATATAATATAATTCAATAATTACCACAAATCGCCAGGGGAAATGTGATTATATTAAATTTTTGTGATTTGTCCCACCATACGCCGTTCAAACTGACTTACGGCGCTGTGATGTTTGGAACTGAGAGCTCCATGAACCACGTGACCGCGAGTCGGTGAGTTCAAAGAGTGTCGTAACTCTCTACAGCTCTGACAGAACCCTGTCCTCCTCTCCCAATGATTGGACAGGAGTTCGAGAAACGTGATTGGTAGCTAAGACTCGTGCTCTCATTGGTTCCACCCAAGTTCCTCCCACTGACGCTAGAATTGAGACAAAATGACTTGTAACACTGTAGATTTGAGGTTTGTACCTGTAGAATGAAATGTGTGTTTTGAGAGTTTTGATTTCAAACTTGTACCTTGATTTGTTTCAATTTGGAAGTCTGCTAGTTACAAAAACGAAAGTTTCGTGTTTCTGAATGAATGTTTGATGTTGCAAAATGAGTAGTAAATGTACAAAATAAAAGTCTGATTTTACAAAATAAAAAATAAATGTTCAAAATACAATGTTCCTGTTAAAAAACAAGAAATACAAGTACAAACTGAGAATTACAAGTTAGAAAACTAAAGTTACAAGTTACGAATCCAAAGTTACATGTGATGAAACATGTTCGGAGTTACAAAACTTGGTACAAGTTACGCTGAATATTGTCCCAATCCTAGCTCCATATAAAACATCTAAAAGTCCTAAACTTCCAATAATATCTGAGATGTTTGTTTAATAGTTACTGATAACATCAGGAGGCAGTGGACTGGATTAGGATTAAATTACCCAGCTGATGGGTCTCCTTTACTACTCCTGTGTGGCCCTCATGTCCATGCTGTCTCTGCAGGAGCAGATAGAAAACAAGATCTCCTGGAACTAAAAATGAACCAAAGCTTCTTTAAGTTGAACTGAATATCAGTTTATCATCATGAAACAAAAGAAAAGAGCAACAAAAACTTCTATTTCTCTTCTTAGCTGTGTCCCTAAATCAATGAGACAGACCATTACGCTGCAGCCGCCGTCCCTCTCCCCACGGCCGGGTCTCCAGACATCCCAACACTCGGTCGGACTGAGCATATGGAGGCGTTACCTGTTTACGGCTGTAACTCACGTCTTACAACTTCTCCATTTATCCCCAGAACAGTGCGGCTTTCTTTATCACAACAGCCGCTGACCGGAACCGGAAACAACCCTTACCAAACACTAAACTGCCCTTCAAAATAAAACACATACTACTCTCGTAAAACCGTTGCAATAAAAATAACATTAATAATAATATTAATGTTAACAATAATTGTGAGATTGTTGCTTTTGCTTTCCTGCACTTTTTAGAGTGTTTAGAGCTTTTAATGTTTTAAATCTGTTACACTGCTACTGGCAGCAGCTCGTTGTGATGCTTCCTGCTTCAGCGTGTAGGTGTAGATTCTCAGGGTGTTTCTCTATGCAAGGAACCTTGCCTTGATGTCTTGGCCCCGCCCCGGTTGCCTAGGAGATACGTCATCGGGAGCCGCCAAGACGTGTTCCAATTGGTTCCAATGTTCATGTTCTAACGAGGAGTCTGTTCTCCGTTCGTTAGCCGTTTAGCTAGCTGAGCAAGGATACATGGGAGGCGTCTTGTAGCCTAGCCTTGGTCAAAAATTACCCACAATGCACAGCTGTATTTTCAAAAAGACGGCGGCTACTTCGGGGACAATTTTCAAGTTTATAATTAAGTCAACTAATTAAATATGGGTTTTTTTTAGATCCAAAGAAGTTATCTATGACTGGTTAGTAGCTTAGTAGTTGCAGCTTAGGTGGCTAGCGGGTAGTAACTCACTTACATATTTAACTTAACATATACACAATTTAAAGTGCAAAAGGCTCATTATATATTTATATTGAAACTAATACGAATAAGAAACAAGGGTATTCCCCGTGTCACGTGACCGCTGTGGTCACGTGATGCAAGTCTGTTCCATTTAACCGTTTTCTTTGACCAAGGAAAGACAGTGGCCTCGCAAAGCAAGGCCTCTTTACATTGAGAAACACCCTCAGTCATCCTGGACACGATCATCTTCAGATGAAAACATCTGGACTTTTCTGGTTTTACCTCTCAGAGACATTTACAGCTTTAAACCCTGGGTTGTGAGCAGGAGGCTTAGAAGTTGTGGTCGGAAACAAACACACTGATGGTGCAGCAAGTAATTTTTTTTCGTCTTTAAAAAATAAAAAAAAATTGTCTAAATTAATAAAGGCCTTTTAAGGTAATGTTGTTCCTTTATTCCCAGATCATGTAGCCTGTAGTACCCATTATAACTTCATATAAAATTTATGGCCAATCCATGTGATCGGTATCAGCTCTTAAAAATCGGTATCGGGAGCAGAAAACCTGATCGGGGCATCCCTAATTTTCAAAAATCAAAAAACTAATTATATAGCACTTAATCATACAATGAATGTAATTCAAAGTGCTTAACAAATTAAAAATGCCCCGCATACCCACAATCCCTCCTATCCCCAGAATTTAAAAACAATCTGAGAATAAAAACCTCTTCACAACACTCATCCTCCGACACACACACACACACACACACACACACACACACACACACACACACACACACACACACACACACACACACACACACACACACACACACACACACACACACACACACACACACACACACACACACACACACACACACACACACACACACACACAAGATTGTTGAGATGGAAGGTGAGATTAGAAAAGTTGTTTTACAAAAAGTTATTTGAAAGCATAAACCATAATGAAAAGGAAGGTTTCGGAAATCTCGAGGGATTTTAGAATCGAGAGAACAGCAAGGCGCAGCGAGGAAGCCGTGCCGCTGCCAAGACTCTCCTGGTGTGAAAAGGACCGCTTTGAAATTCTCGAGTGAGCCACTCCGCTGCTGTTCCGTTCTGCTGATGCTTGCAGTGTGAAACCGGGGTTATGATCCAAAGTCGCAGTATTGATTTTAACGAGCCACAGCTGCACATATAATCCCTCACAAAATTATTCTTGTACACCAGACGTGACCCGCCGCGTACCTGAGCTCTCTGTGTGATGAGCTGTGAGGCGTTGAACTTGGCCACCACACTCTTCAGCACCTCGTTGACGATAGAGGGAAGGACACGCTCATCGTAGTCCATCCCCAGATGCTGGTAGAGGATGGGAAGGTTGGACGCCAGCGGCCGGGACAGAACCCGCAACGTCACGTTGACCATCTGTAGGTCTGAGGACAGAGACGGAACCGTCAAACGGACTTTAAACCTGTCTGATGGAGAACAACGATAACAGTAGGGCTGCAACTAACGACTATGTTAGTAGTCGACTAGTCACCGACTATTGAAACTATTAGTCGACTAATCGGATAATTATTAAATTTTTCTTAAATTTAGCATGAGATTGCTTTAATTGTGTGAAAAATGATAAACACAAGAAAGATGGGTACTTCAATGGAAAATGCATATTTTATTGAACTTTGCTGCTGATAAGCCAGTTCATACTAAGAGTAAATAAAAATGCCCTGTCTAACACCAATTAGGCAGTAATTACTTTAGTCAGGCAGTCAGGCATAACATTAAATCTCCTTTTTGAAAAGCAAAAATACATTTAAAAAATTGCACAATCTACATCCAAAACAAAACGTACAGGCTTTTGTTATTTAAAGGTGAGTCAGTCTGTTTCATTCAACTGTCCGACGTGCTTTTTCTTTAAGTGTTCATGCATCTTCGAGGTGCTGCAGTATTACGCGACGACTGCTTTGCAAATAATGCAGGTCATCTTTTTATTCGCCGAATCTGGGCTAGAATGCTCCTAAACTTTAGATGTTTTGGTACGCGTAGCTGATGTGTTGGGCGCCACCATTTCTGTTAGTTAGTTGGCGCTCAGTAGAGAAGCTATTGCGCATGTACGACTCTCGGCAGAGATTGTATTGAAGTGAGATGCCTCACTCGGTTCGAAAAAAACATGCCTGGCGACAACGTCGACAATGAAATTCATTGTCAACCATTTCTATTATCAACATTTGTCGACAACGTCGGCAAATCGTTGCAGCCCTAGATGACAGGAACACCTGCTGCTGGGAAAGAGGCAAACACATCAGAACCATTACAGGACCCGGGTCGGTTCTGACCAGTTAATTCCTCAACGTTCTAATCTCTCATCGGCCGCTCTGACAATCAAAAATCAGATTATAGTTTTTATTCCAACAGCAGCAAAGCTTTCACAAATGTTCTCTCTCCCAAAACCAAAATTTCATTTAATCAAAAAAAACAAAAACATTTTATTCTAGTTTGTAAACCAGGTCAGAAACCAGAATGAGAGCGTCTCTATAGCTGAAGCTTTACTAAATAATCAATATTTAGAGCAATAATCTGTTTAACTGACCAGAACCACCCTGATAATAAAAATGATGCTACAGCAAAAGCCGTGTCTCCCACGGCGGGTCCTGACCTTTGCTCCCAGTGAGGGATGAGATCTTTCTGGGTCGGGCTCGGATGTCGTAGATGATGGGGTACTGGAACCAGGGTAGCCTGCAGACGACACCGGTCAGAACTTCTCAGATAGACGTTTAAAAATGATCAGATTTATGTTTTTTCAAAAAAATAAACAAAATTTTTATTTTTTGTTCCTAAATTATTTATCAGCTGATCAGTTGGATCATTAACACATCGAGTGCAAGTTCTGAGTTACTACACACACCTAAAGGACTATCAGGAACACCATACTAATACGGTGTTGGACCCCACTGACCGTCAGAACTGCCTTAATTCTATGTGGCGTTGATCCAACAAGGTGCTGAGAGCATCTTTAGAAATGTTGGCCCGTATTGATTGGATAGCATCTTGCAGTTGATGGAGATGTGTGGGATGCACACCCAGGGCACGAAGCTCCCGTTCCACCACATCCCAAAGAGGCTCAATCAGGTTGAGATCTGGTGACCGTGGAGCTTTATGACATGGTGCATTATCCTGCTGGAAGTAGCCATCAGAGGATGGGTACATGGTGGTCATGAAGGGATGGACATGGTCAGAAATAATGCTCAGGTAGCCCGTGGCATTTAAACCATGCCCAGTTGGCATCAAGGGGCCTAAAGTGAGCAAAGAAAACATCCCCCACACCATGACACCACCACCACCAGCCTGCACAGTGGTAACAAGGCATGATGGATCCATGTTCTCATTCTGCTTACGCCAAATTCTGACTCTACCATTTGAATGTCTCAACAGAAATCGAGACTCATCAGACCAGGCAACATTTTTCCAGTCTTCAACTGTCCACTTTTGGTGAGCTTGTGCAGACTGTAGCCTTTTTCCTATTTGTAGTGGAGATGAGTGGTACCCGGTGGGGTCTTCTGCTGCTGTAGCACATCCGCCTCAACGTTGTGCGTGTTGTGGCTTCACAAATGCTTTGCTGCATTCCTCAGTTGTAACGAGTGGTTATTTCAGTCAAAGTTGCTCTTCTATCAGCTTGAATCAGTCGGCCCATTCTCCTCGGACCTCTAGCATCAACAAGGCATTTTGGCCAACAGGACTGTTGCAGACTGGATGTTTTTCCCTTTTCACACCATTCTTTGTAAACCCTAGAAATGGTTGTGTGTGAAAATCCCAGAAACTGAGCAGATTGTGAAACACTCAGACCGGCCCGTCTGGCAACAACAACCATGCCGTGCTCAAAATAGCTTAAATCACCTTTCTTTCCCATTCTGACCTTCAGTTTTGAGTTCAGGAGATTGTCTTGACCAGGACCACACCCCTAAATGCATTGAAGCAACTGCCTTGTGATTGGTTGATTAGATAATTGCATTAAGGAGAAGTTGAACAGGTGTTCCTAATGATCCTTTAGGTGAGTGCATATCTGTCACTTTATTAACCAATCAGGTTTGACGGACTCCGCTCTTGTTTGATAACATGTAAAAAAAAAAGGTTTAAGAACACAGGTGAAGGAAAGTCACTTATTTGAAGGCATTTAACATTCAAACTGTATCTATGGTTTCTGGAACCAGACACACTAGGAGCTGCTGATGCGGTTGCCAGGATAACCCACCTGAAGTGGAGTCCCTCAGAGAGCACCGTGTTCATCTCCATGCCCCCGATCCGGTTGAAGATGACGGCTCGGTGGCCTCCCTCGACTGCACACGGAGGAAAGGGAAACAACGATTTACACAAGAACTTTGGTTCTAACTGGAGCTCTGGGTCTAAACTGGGCCTAACTGGTTCTAACTGGAGCTCTGGGACTGAACTGGACCTTCCAACTGGTTCTAACTGGACATTCTAACTGGTGCTCCGGGTCTAAACTGGGCCTAACTGGTTCTAACTGGAGCTCCGGGACTGAACTGGACCTTCCACTGGACCTTCTAACTGGTTCTAACTGGTGCTCCGGGTCTAAACTGGACCTTCTAACTGGATCTCCGTGTCTAAACTGTGCCTTCTAACTGGTTCTAACTCTCCCATTTTCCTATCAGGTGACCCCTCCAGGAAAGGCGACCATCGAGCAGGATTGATGGTTTATCCCTTGAGATCCACATAGCAGGGGTGAGGAGTGAGCACCACCTCACCCCTGCTATGTGGACCTCAAAACTCCTGTCATCTGGAAAAATTACGTTCCTCTTTCTCAAACACTTCAGTGGAATTCTGCGTATTTAGAAAGATAAACTCCAGTTACTGCTCAGTAACCAGAGTTCAACCAGGAGCTTTGGTCTTCAGTCCCTGCTGTAGTAGTTGAGAACCACCCTGCAGTCTATCTGCTCCCTAGTTGCTTTTTATATGAATCCAGGCTTTTGGACAACTTTTGATTTTGCATTTGACTCAACAGCAGCTAAAGTTAAAACAAAGAAAGAGGTTTATCTGGAGTAAAGCACCTGACTTGTTAACATGAAGAATGCAGGGAGACATGGTCAAGTAAACAACAACAAGCTGCATTGCTTAATGCTAGTTTCATCGTCCTGAAACTATCAAAAACTAAACTTTAAAGAGAGTCAAACTTTCCTGTAACAAACGTGGCGACTCATATGCACTAGTTGCTTTAATCGGTTTTCCTGTTAGGTTTGGAGGTCCAGGTGTGGGAAGATCACCTGTGTACGTGGCCTCCTTCAATCCATAAGCCAGAGCTCCAGCTCCAAGCAGCAGTTTGAGGCCTGTTCCTGCACCCCGGGGTCCCGAGGACATCCTGCCTGCGATCTGCCGCAGCTGCTGCAGAAAACCCTGAAAATAAAGATGGAGGTTCAGATTCTGACCCAAACAGGCTGCATGGGTGGAGAAGGTTTAAATATAAGACAGAAGTTAACCTGAAAAAACACCCCTGACCTTTGACCTGACTAGGTAAGCTCAAGTCTGTTTACTGGAACATCTTTGTTACACCCGTGAGAACAGGACTAATTCACTTTTCTTATTAGGAACTCAAAATTAGGCGATTTCTTAAAAATGTCTAAGGTACAGCTGACTTACAGGCGTTGCGTCCCGATTATTTAATGATTATCATAATTTATTTTCATGCTGAATTAATGAAGGACTTACGGAACCTCTGAAAAAGTATAAATGAAATAAACAAACCCGCGTGACCCGCTGGAAACACGCGTAAGTGTCTAAATTTACAGCATTTCAGGGCGAAATTTTGACTCCGAATAACACAAGTACAAAAACGGCTCTTTTAGCATATTAGCTTCATTTACACCCGCCGTGCAGCTTCACTATCACCTTCCATCAGGACTCACGTGTCAACGTTACACGCTGCTACCGCTAAGCAGATGGCAAACGGCGGAACCGACGGACCGGTTCTACCGAGCCGACCGTTAAGACGTCACAAACGTCTATTTTAAACAGAAAGCTGACTTACACCGGGCTCTTGGTTCGCCATGCTGTTCTATCCGCAAGTTAGAAAAGCAAATGGGAAGAGCTAGACCAAGGTCACGCTGATGACGTATTTCCGATTGCGCGTGGTACCATGGGAAATGTAGGATTCCTATGTTTTGGCCGTAAAACCCAGTGAACATCAATATTCTGCCGTTTAACAAGAGTTTTACATAAACAAACACAATAATTACAATAAAGGGTTTTACTGATCTTCTGTTCAGGCAGAATGCTTTTTCTTTTTGTTGTTTTACTGAGTCTCTTCTACTTTATTCAATTATAAAGAAATGAGCTGATGCTGATGGTGGCATTACTTCCTACTCTGTTTATCAGCGAGCAGCAGAGGACGTTGTCACCCTCTGCTGCCCGCTCTCATTCGTTTCATTTCATTTACTCATAAAGACCAATGCAGACGCCCAAGGTGCTGAACACAACCAGAGGCGGTTTTACCATTAGGCATAGGTAGGCCCTTGTGTTGGGGGGCCCCCTAGCCCTGACCGCTGGCACCCCTCTGTTAATGCCACAATACTCTTATTACCAACCTGTGGCCGCAGACGGGATTGGACATGCTTCTCATTACCATAAGCCCTGAACCGTTCAATATATCATTAAAATTCCAAAAGTGATGAAAAGATTAAAAATGGGGCTTTTCGTGCATATACAATACATTACGGTAGCCACCGGGATTCCCTGTCTTGAGCGCAACGAATCACAACAAAGATTCAGAGACGTTCTGAGTTTGTCATCCAAAATGCTCCGTTTTACAACTTTTGAATGGCTGATCAGATCCAAAAAATTCCAACGGTTCATAAAAGTACATAAAAGCAGCTTTTCAACGATCTATAGTATGAAGCAATCAGAGTTATGGAAAATATCGCTACGGGGGGAAATCCTTCTGTACAGCCGGATTGAAACGGAGCGTATTATTACTATTTCTGTATAAACATATTCTTTCAATTGTGTGGAGCTGCTGGAGCTGACAGCGGGATGCTCCCCGCCCGCTGGGAGGGCCGCCGTTATTGAGCTCGGGGGTAGCTCAACAGGCACATGGGGGCGTGTTTGGAGAGGGTCTTACTCCAGCGCCGCGGTGACAGCGGATATCGGAACGGGGAAGCTAATTAGCATAAAAGCCAGCATGAAATTGTGGAAATGCCTCAAAGAAAATCAACACGATCTATTAAGTGTCCCAGAAGGCTTATATCTGAAGACAGTGACCATGAAGAAGGACAGATCTCCAGTGAACATATGAACGTTTGTTCAGTCTTTATATTTTATTTTTTTATTTGAACAACCCTCAACTATTTGCTAATTGTAAGATTCAGCTTCATTACAGCATTATTTATCTTTTTACAATAAATAATTATTTTTGCTAAAACAAAAGTTTTTGGTATAGCAGTGCACGGTGTGCCAGAGAAGCACCCCATGGCAGTGTGAGGTGTGAAGGACTCTGCCTGCAGCTGGAGAGAAACTGCTTCAAGGCCTACCACATCAAATAAAAACATCTGAAAGTTTACAAATAAATTGTCTTAAAAACTGCAAAAAAAAAAAAAAAAGATACCAAGGTTCAAATTAAGAATAGATGCAGTTCAAAGTTTAAATTGTTTGCCCAGTAATTTTGAAGTTCCTGTTCAGTAATAACTGTAAAAAAAAATCAAATCCGTTTTTTGCTTTTTTTCACTTTTAAATTGATTTTTTAAAGGCTGTAATAGAAATAAATTATAAATACAAACCATACACTAAAAGCTGAGGTTGTTCTAAAAAAAGGAGAGCATTACACACACTTTGAACTTTTTTATTACAATTTTACAGCCATAAGATTAATAAAATACCAGGCGGCCCTGTTATAATTATGGTCATAAGAGGGTTATTAAGACGGCGATGCACAAACAGGAAGTGATTGGTAGTGATTCCACTCCAATCCAGTTGGTGGCGGTAATGCACCAAATGGTTGTTTGCCACGTGCCATAAGACCACAAATAAGAATAAGAAGAGAGGCGGGAGCATTCGTAACAAACTCAAAGCGATAGTCAAAACATTGAGCATTAAACTGAGTTATCCTAGTGGCTCCAATAAGAGAAAGAAGCAGCTTGCTTCATAAAAGCTTTTATCTTCACTTCTGAAAGTGACGTCGTTTTTTGATGTAAACATCAAAAGGAAGCAGAAAGGAAAGACAATGGAAAATGTTTCAAGGGAGGAAAACATGGACCAAAATGGAAAAAAAAACTAAGGCAAAAGCACAGGAGCACTGACAGAAAAAAGAAAGCAGAGCAAATATTGAAAGCACTCATAGGGTGGGAAATACAGGAAAAAAGAGGAGGACTAATAAAACGGGAAAATAACTCATGTCAGAAGAGGAGTTTTGCAAATCCAGTTAAAGGTAAGATTGTCTAAAATTTAGTGTAAGGGGCCCCATGTCTGTGTTCGCCTTGGGCCCCCAAATTGCTAAATCCGCCCCTGAACACAACACAATCAGGGAAGCCGTAAAGCGGTGAAAGATTAGGAAGATTCTTAGGGCCCACCGCTGTCAGGGGCCCCAAAAAGTTTCAAAGTTGAATAAAAAAAACTGAGTTTAAAAATCACAAGTACTTTACTTTGCAGTATTTTTTCTCATTTAAGACATTAAACAAACAAGCTTTTAGTCTTCATGAAATGTAAATTTATTCAGACGTCCCTACTTTATTTTGACTAATTAATTTGACCCCCCCCCCCCCCCACACACACACACACACACACACCTCCAACGGCATAAAATGGTACAGTCCACGTGGCCGAGGGGCACAAAGCAGGCGAAGCCAGCTCACGCCGCAGTCAGACAGCGGAGTGCGCCAAGGCTGCAGTAAAAATATGTCTGCAAAAACAGTCACAGAAAAGGAAAGAAAGAAAGGAGAAAGAGGACAGGCAAAAGAGAGGGCGTCAGTATGTCACACAGTTTTTCTCAAAGAAAGGTGGGTTTAGTTAGTGAGTGGTTAAATTCAACCTGTTAGCTAGCTCTGATATCCACAGTGAGAGGAACTATGTTTCATCTAATTATGGTAAATGGGTTGTCGTCCTTGCCCCTACCAGAATCAGCAGCTGGTGATATGTCAGCAGGTGTCCCCTCACAACCCAATGAACCTCAAGAAGGTGAGCAATGTAGCATGTTAGCTAGCTGCCTCATTTAAGGGGGTCTGTGGGAATAACTTAAGGCTCTCTTCTCTATCAGTACTATTACAAAGGAATATAAAAAGGCTATTTTTGGTGATAAACAAATTGTTTTTCCACATAATGATAATTATATATATCAATCAGTAAAAAGGTATAGTTTGCTTTGAATGCTGGGCAGGTTGAAGCATTGTTATTTAGTCTGTTAATGTAACATAAATTACTGTGAGATTCTTACTGTGAAGCACCTTTTTGAAGGCACCATACAAGAAAAAAAACCTCTTCATATACTAAACACCTTGAAATGAAATGTTTTGAAACTGACTGAATGATTGGAGGTTTTAAAAGATGTAATTTGTTTAGGTAGCTTTTAGAACACAAACCAAAAATCAATACTTTCCAAATAATTCATCAGAGAGCAAAACTGAAACAAAAGCTGTTGATAATTGTAATAAATAAACTTAATATAACATTGAACACAATAAAATATGAAATCTAGTATCGATGATGGAGAACTACAGCTAATATCCTGCAGGAGTCTGTGTTGCATTTTCCCTGTTGTGCATTAATTTTAAAGATTGTTGTAACTTGGATAAAGATTTTGTCACAAATGATAGCCTATATTGTAACACATATATTAATTTCATCATGTACAGAGCCTGGACCCTCCCAATGTCAGGTTTGGTCAGGACGAAGTATATACGTATTCATGCAAAGTTGTCCAACTTAAAAATTTTATGTAACCCGAACTGACTCCGGTTTGAACTGTGTGCTTATTCATTTTGTGTCTATGATGACGCCATGGAGACTTAATAAAGAAGTCACCTTGTGAGAAGTGAATCTTTAATTTTTGTCAGTCATACAGAAATACTTGATTTCAAGAGGAAAGACAGCTGAAAATGTAGTTATGTAAAGCTTTGACACAACATGAAAATTTAATTAGATGTCCAAATTTGAATTTTATCATCAAATAAAAATTTTGAATAAATAAACAAATTTTAAGGGAGTAAAAGGGAAAAGGAGATTAACACCTTTCAGCATGTGCATTTCCTGCTTTTTCCAGCAGTGATGTTGCTAACTCTGTTGAAGGAAATTCACTGTTTAATGAGAGACAGCTGGTGAAAATGATATGTAATGTAAATAAGTAAGAATGCATGTAGACCTACATAATTAAGCAAAACTGAAACACTAATATAAAGTATATATATTATATTTTTTTCTCCCTTTGAATCTGGGAGGGTGGAACGCCAGCTCCAGCTATGGACGAGCCCCAGGGGGCCCAACTTGATACTTTTTCATGGGGCCCAAAATCTCTGGCAGCCCCCCTGAACACAATAAAAACATAAAACCATCAGAATAAAATATAACAATCGTAAAACCAACATAAAATCAATTAAAAGAGGAGAGTAAAAGCAAAAAATAAAATCCTGAAAAAGATTACAGTTTTTTTCAATTGCTAAAACACGTTTTTCAAAACTGTACGTTTCCTTCAAAACTGCACACACAAAACCCCAAACATAACACACAAATTCTTAAACCATGGCTTCCCTTTGCAACCAAACCCTGCCATCACATATGACCAAAGCCGAAGGCTTTTGTCATCTTATCAGTACATGCCATAGCAGGGTCGAATTTGATGAAAATCTTTGTGTAAATAGACGATAGTTAGTCATTAGTAGACCTGGGCAGTCTCGGAGTTGATACCCGAATAGGGCCCAGGTTCGTACAGACGCGTTAGAGGTGGCTGAGGATGAATCTCAACTGCGGTTGATAGCAGACCAAAACACGCAAATAACAAAATGTATGTTATCAGACCTGAAAATGGAAACCAGGAACGTTTTAGGCTGTAGACTGGCGCGGCCTTGCGAGGGTTCGGCGCAGGTGGGCGCTCTGGAGGGCCCTCGGTCGACGCGCAGGTGCAGTCAGAGAGATCGGGGTCAACCAGTGGTGGTACAGGGCACCGTTCAACCTCGCCTTTGGTAGGTGAGTCACCAACTTCGGGGCTAGAGAGCACCAGCGCCTGCTGCATTGCAGTAGTGTCAGTGACGTCATCAGCCTGTCCTTCGGCAGGTGGAGTCCCCACCGCAAGGTACTGGGCTTCAGCCGGAGTATCAGCGCCACCATCTGTCCCCCCTTTGGTGTCCCTACCGCAGGCTGCGGAGACTCAGGTGGTGTATCACTGCAACCGCCAACTCCCACTAGGGTAGGTGGTTTCCCCACCACAGTGTGGAGTGGTCCTGATGCAGAGACGACGCAGACTCTCCGGATGTCTCTGACCTTACCGGTACTGGATTGACTAACCAGGATGGCGGCGCCGTTGTGGTTAACACCGCCTGAAAAGGTAATGAGGTGCTCAAGGGACGCCAAGGGCATCGGTTGAGTCAACAGAGTTTGGAGTGTCCAATCACCGAGTGAAATGACAGCCTTTAAGCGTTGGAGCAAGTTCCCTCCCAACACGAAAGGAAACGCTTCAACGTTAGTTACAAACACTGGATGGCTCACGAACATGTCTCCCACAGTAAAGTTGATGGACACCACGTTTGACAAGGGCATTTGGCCTGAAGAGTACGGATGGATGTCCACAGCACAGGGCGTGAGTCCTAAGACATGACCCTGTGCAGCTGCAGCCATGCGGACCTGCTCCCAGAGAGAGCTGGACATGATGGTGAAATCTGAACCGGAGTCCAAGGCACCCTCACAGTCCAGCGCCCTCTCCAGGGTCACCGGAATGTGTGGTTTATCCATAGGACTATTACGGATGATACTGCAGAGAACCCTTAGTGGAAGTCTGATAGGTGAGCTAGGTTGGCCAGGTCCGGTTGCAGGTTCTGTGGGTGCTAGAGGACTAGCACTGACGGAAGTGACCACAGCAGGCCTCGCCGAGACCTCAGGTGTCGGTGTATACACTGTTGTAGCAGGCTCCGCCTCTGCAGGACCTGCTTCCACAACCGAGCCACAGGCTCAAATCTAGTTTGTGTTTTTAATTTTAACAAACTTAAATGCAGGCTCTCCTCCTGGTTGGACGTGCCCGGAAAACCTCACCAGGGAGGCGTCCTGACCAGATGCCTTAGCCACCTCAACTGGCTCCTCTTGATGTGGAGGAGCAGCGAATCTACTCCGAGCCCCTCCCAGGTGACCGAGCTTCTCACCCTGTCTCTAAGGGAGAGCCCAGACACCCTGCGGAGAAAACTCATTTCAGCCGCTTGTATTCGCGATCTCGTTCTTTCCGGTCACTACCCAGAGCTCGTGACCATAGGTGAGGGTAGGAACATAGATCCACCGGTAAATCAAGAACTTTGCCTTCTGGCTCTGCTCTCCCCATAACGTTCTGTTAACGTCATGCTAACCGTGAAATAACGTTCAAACAACTTTAAGCAAACATTCCAGCAATGTTTTTGTAACGTTAACACGCCATTCCAGTAACGTTAAACAAACTGGACATTTCTACATTTTTACAACATTCAAAATAAACATTCCCATAACATTCTTACAACAAATTTCTGTTAGCTGGGTCTCTTCACCACGACAGACCGGTACAACGCCCGCATCACTGCAGATGCAGCACCAATCCACCTATCAATATTACGCTCCAGCATTCCCTCACTTGTGAACAAAACCCCAAGATACTCAAACTCCTCCCTTTGGGGGAGGACCTCCTCCCTGACCTAGAGAAGGCATTCTACTCTTTTCTGACCCATGACCACGGTCTCGGTCTGAGACATAAAATTTAATGTTTAAAAAAAAGAAACTGACTAGCTTTCATGAACATCTTGTTGCTGCTTTTGTGATTTCCAGATTCTATCTGCACGCATTCATGTTCTCACTCAGTTATTCTGCTATGGAATTTTATTTGAACATTGTTTTAAATTTAATGGATTTTTTCATTTATGTTTTTGTCCACGATACATCTTTTATTCTTTCTTCTGACTTGCTCCTGTTGGGAGTGTGACTGCTGCGGGTGACACTACTGTATTGTCTCCACTGAAGGACAATAAAGGACTCTTCTATTCCTGGTGCTCAGTCCATCCTCGCTAGATAGATGAGGAGATGTTGGTCCTGATGTTCAGAAGAAGGTTCAATCCAAGGACCAATACTGTTTCTTCTATATATGAATGATATATGCAGGGTATCATCAAAACTCAAAATCATCTTATTTGCTGATGACACTACAATATTATGTTCAGGTAAAGATCTACAGTTACTTGTGACAGAGATGACAGCGGAATTAGAAAAACTTAAAGACTGGTTTAACAAAAATAAATTATCTCTAAACATATCAAAAACAAAAATGATGCTGTTTGGTAAGCAAACTAAAGACAATGAAATCAGAATCAAAATGGAAAACAATGAAATAGAAAATGTAAATGAATATCAATTCCTGGGAGTGATACTTACAATGTCAGCTGGAGATCTCATATACATCGTATACAAAAGAAATTGGCAAAGAACATTGCAATTATGAGAAAATGTAAATTCCTTTTGGACCACAAAGCTCTACTAATCTTGTACTACGCATTTATTCTCCTCTATCGTAGTTACTGCGCAGAGGTCTGGGGTAATACCTACAGTAGCCTTTTGGAGGCAGTTTTTAGACTAAAAAAATCTATTAGGATTGTACATAATGTTGGTTTCACAGACCAAACTAATACACTTTCATAAAGTCTAAAATTTTCAAACTTGATGATCTAGTTAACCTAAAATCAATGCTGATTTTGTACAGAGCAAGACAGAATCAATTACCAGTCAATATTGAACAGCTGTTTTTTGATAGAGAGGGTGGATACGATTTGCGGGGATCACATAATTTCAAGGTGGTATGCGCCCGCACAACCCTCAAAACTCACTGCATATCCAGAAGAGGTGTTAAGCTTTGGAATGGTTTAGATGACAACTTACAGAGTGCTGCTAGTCTCCTACTATTTAAAGAGCAAGTCAACCCCTACCAGAGTCTAACTCCACTTCCACTTCATGTTTGAAAAATGCAACAAATGCTGTTGCCTGGCAGACCGAGAGGGCGGAGCCGCTAACAAATACACACACACTCAGGCTCACGACAGCATTGTGACATCATAATGTACCAGTTTACATCATAGCATACTTCTTAGCCAATAGCGGTGGCAGATTTAAATTAAAATACAGTGCAGAGTTTTTACCTGACAACGGCTCAACACTGCCAGTTTTAGGCAGAATATTTAAATTTTAACTAAGATGCACTGAAGTGCCAAATTATTGACGACACGTGTCTGCAGCACGATTAGACACTCGTTTATTTAGTTTATCAGCCAAAAAAAGTTTATTTGGGGGTGACTTGCTCTTTAAAAGACAATGTAAGATGACTGTTAATGAGAAATATGTTGAGGATACGTGATGGAAAAGCTTCTTGGTTTTATTCTGACTATGTGTTGTTATATAAAAGAACAGTACAAAATATAAAATGAATAACAAAATACGCATGAAAGGTTAATTAACAAAACATTTACCGTCAAAAGGTATAATATTGTAAATTGTATAATATTGTAATGTGGAGTAGGTGCACATAAGCTTCTTTGCCTCAGCCTACTCCATTTGAGCATTGTTGTTGTAATGTTGTGAATTTTGAAAGAATACAACAAATGTAACTGCTCAATGAATGTGCTAAATAAATGTTACAGGCAGCAGCAAATCTGTTCCTGAGAAGGTTGAAGCTGAAATGTTCAGAAGAACATGGAAAACCTGGAGTGTGGAGATCCTGTTGAGTGGAGAACCTAGAGTTTCTGATTGAAGAACCTGCTGAGTGGAGAACCTGTTGTGTGGAGAAAAAGCTGAGTGGAGAACCTGTTGATTGAAGAACATGCTGAGTGGAGAACCTGCTCAGTGGAGAACCTGTTGTGTGGAGAACCAGCTGAGTGGAGAACCTGTTGATTGGAGAACCAGTTGAACCAGTTGTTTGGAGAACCTGCTGAGTGGAGAACAGCTGAGTGGAGAACCTGTTGATTGGAGAACCTGCTGAGTGGAGAACCTGTTGATTGGAGAACCTGCTGAGTGGAGAACCTGCTGAGTGGAGAACCATCTGCATGGAGAACCTAATGAGTGAGCTCACAGCTCCTGCTAAATGACTATCCCACGGGGAATCAACCAGGTTTTTCAGTGGAGAACTTTTAGCAGCACATGAACCATCTTTCTGAATGAACAATTATTATTGACTCAACCCACCACCCACTCATCAGACATGAAACCGGCCACCAAAAGCTACCTGGGAATTATCTTCTGACCAGTCGTGGGTATGCTGAAGGTGTCTACGATCTTCAGACACATCAGAAGTCCACTCACTAGCGCTGAGAGATGGCTTCACCTGCAGACCGGATCTCCAAGAACTTCCACTACCCTGGTGCGTAGGCTCTACACTGGCATCAGAGTGGTTGGTATTAATCTGATAACTTGTTAAATTACATCCAACAAACAGCCAAATTAATTTTATAAGCCCAGACATCACACCTGTCTGAGTCTGAAGCTCCTAAACACACCAGGTCATGTTTCATCGGTTCACTCATTGTGTCATTTAACATCACTGTGAATCGTCATTTATAATCAGTTGTCTTTCATCATTATTGATAATAGTAATATAGTAATACATTGATTTTTATAAACTATATTTTTGTCTCTGTTTTAAATTATTATAAGGTGTTGTTTCCCTGGCGTAGCCTAATTAGGTCAATGCTACAGATCCCAGTGCTGAAACAACACAGTAGTGTGTCTTCAAGCTGCAATGATAGCGTCTGTCTAATATTCAAAGCCAGTTCAATCCTGAGTGTAGGTGCCAAAACAGAGAACCACAATCTCCTCGTGATCTATACCTAGCACGAGGAAACACCAACATATCACACTCAGCTGAGCCAAGTGTGCGTGAATATTTATGTCGATGGAATGAACATGTCCTTGTATTAACGCCGACAGGTAAGCAGGTGCAGTTCCATGTACAGCCCTGTAAGCAAGTGTAAGAACTGAGCTCTAAACTTTACAGCCAACCAATGAAGTGCTGCCAACACTGGCGTAACGTGTTCGCTGCCTCTAGTAACCATGAGGAACCTGGCCGCCGATTTCTGAACCAGCTGGAGATATGATGCTGCTCAGACTGGCATACAAAACATTACAGTAATCAATCCTAGACAGGACAAGAGCATGAAGATGGCATGAAGGTGGTCACGGCTCAGCACAGACTTGATCTGAGCCAAGCGTTGCAGATGGAAGAGGCAGTTACACACAACCATGTTCTCCTTCAGAAGCTGACTGCTGCATCCTTCCTCCCAGCAGCTGTTAGACTCCAGAACCACCACTGTTCCCAACAAAACCAGTTTAAGTTTTTGCCTCCTTGTTGCTTTTATTATCACTAAATATGTTCTCTCCAATTTCTGCTGCTGGTCCTTTTACACTGACGTTTTAATCTAAAAACATAATAAATTCAACTGAATCTTTATTAAATCCAGAAGAACGATGATGTAGCAAAAAGAAAATCTCCTTCAAAAGGTCGTTTAAAACCCTTCAGAACATCAGCAGAACCGATCCAGAACATGGTGGTTCTAGTCTGTTCGGATCAGGGGTTATCATAAACTTAATGAGGTAATCTCTGACAGATTAAATCCTACACAACTGGTCTTGAGCATAAACAGGAATTATGAATCCGTTTTGGTTTGAGTTCGTGCGCTCTGAGCTGCTCTCTGATTGGCTGAGAGCTGAGTTCCTCCTGAGGAGGAAATCACTCCTTTTATAGTTAACGGAGCTCCGCGGGGCCGTTTTCCGGGTTCACGCGCTCACCCAGCATGTAGAGGAGGAGACACCTGGAGCTCCGCGGCACACGGCATCGATCCGCTCCTATCGATCAGCGATCAGTCAAGGTGAGAGGCTCTGGGGGAGGGAGGGACCAGGGGGAGGGATGAGGGGGAGGGGGGGGAGGGGGTTCGGACGGAACCGGGATGAGATCTCAAGGTGTATCCAGCCTCTGATCAGACATGTCAGGTCCTGCAGAGCCTCTGCTGCTGCTGAGCTCACGGCTCAGAGTTCAGTTCTGACCCGGTTCGAAGTTCCGATCAGGGCCCGTAACTGCTCTGGGAACATATTATAAAACACCCCCTATCAGGGGTTCGGCTGGAGGTTCCGGGTTATTCACCCAGAACCAGCAGCAGGACTCGTTTCCGTTTCTGAGCTGCAGAAGAAGCAGAATCTGATTTGATGTTTATGGAGTTTGTTACAGAGACGTTCCTAGACTTTAACTTGTGGGGGGCAGAGGCTTTGTTTACATATCTGAATAATCATCCTCAGGTAAATATAAAGAAATACAGGATGAACAAATAATAAACCTTTCATCTTGTTATTAACTCATGATTATTATTATCTGGTGTTCTTCAGTCTGACGCTAAGCTGTTAACAGGATCCACCAACAATCTAAACCCCATCCATCAGTTATTCTCAACTGTTCTATTCACCTTCCCACTGTGATGTTTACAGGTACGGTGGCTGAGAGCAGCACATGGACCCATAAATCCATCAATGTTGTGCATTTCACTGAATAAATCATTTTAGGTGGTGACATCTAAAAATCCCCCAAAATAAAAACTCATTAAAATTTAAGTTTGGGGTGAAAGCAAGTTGAGAAAAAAAACCCAACAATGAGCCATTAAATGAATCTGAAAAATGTAAAAAAGCAGAAGTTCAGGAGAAAAAGCTCCTAAAGGCATCACAACCTCAACCAGCACCAAAAACACTGTTAAACAGGACAAAAAAAATTAGGATTTATCACTGACACCACACACACACACACACACACACACACACACACACACACACACACACACACACACACACACACACACACACACACACACACACACACACACACACCTGTCAGACATCTGCATTGGTCTCTAGGAATGAATCCTTGTAAGTCGTATACTCTGGGGAAACAAAGCTCCGATGTACCAGCTTCAGGCTTCAGACAGCAGGTTTTGGAGTCTTATTTCTTGATATTTGGACATCTCTCCTCTGATTGGCTAACAGCAACACAACTCTACCACTGACAAAGGAAGGCAGCTTTATTTATGTAGCACGTGTCATACACAGAGGCAATTCAATGTGCTTCCATTAGTAAGAGTAGCAAGAACACTAAAATCAATTTGACAGAAAATACAATTTAAAAATTAAAAAGAAACAAAGACAAAGTTAAAGGGTGAGTAGTTACAGTGCAGAAGGTGCAAAGTCTGTTCTGACTGCTTGTAAATATTGTAAATGAGAACAGTCATTTGTCTTTACGTCTAGTCGTTTTATCTTATGGTGATCTAGTATGTTTATATCTTATCCGTTTCTCTTTGATGTAAAGCAGGGGTGTCCAATCCTGGTCCTGGAGTGCCGGTAACCAGCAGGTTTTGTGGTTTTTCTGCTTCAACACGCTTGATTAGCTGGTTGAATCACCTGTGCAGCAGCTCATCGGGCTATGCAGAAGCCTGTTAATCACCTGCTGATTGAAATCAGGTGTGATGAAGCAGGTTAAAACGAATATGTGCTAGATACCGGCCCTCGAGGACCAGGATTGGACACCCCTGATGTAAAGCTAACCGTGTGAGGGGTGATGGTGGCACAGGACTTAAATGCTCGTAAGTTTCTAGAGCTGGGCCACATCTGAGGTCATGAGGAAGCTGAATCCATCTGTGAGCAGCACAGTAGCTAAAAGCAGCTTCACCCTGAAGGTTCTGACCCGGTTCTACCAGCTGACTGTTTCCTAAGGGTCTCAGCCCTGCTGGGCTACAGGAAGGAGATCTGACATGTATTCTAGTCCCATGCCATTGAGTGATTTATGAACTAGTAGGAGCACTTTGAAGTCTATTCTGTAGTTTACTGGTAACCAGTGTAGAGATCTAAGAACAGGAGTGATGTGCTCCGTTCTCTTAGTTCTTGTTAAGACTCCAGCAGCAGCATTCTGAACAAGCTGCAGTTGCTTCACAGCTTTTTTGGGAAGACCAGTTAGGAGACCATTGCAGTAGTCTAGCCTGCTGGAGATGAACACATGAATGAGTTTTTCGAGGTCTTGTCTGGACATGCGACCTCTGAGTCGTGCTATTTGATGAAAACGATAAAATGCTGATCTAGGGCTGCTCGATTATGGCAAAAATCATAGTCACGATTTAGACTGAAATAATCGTGACTATTTAGACGATTTTTTAAATTAACGTTATATAATTTATTATTTCATTTATTTATTTGGTCATAAATTAGCTCAGGGCACAATCAGGACAAAAATTAACAAGAAAAGAAAAGAAACAATATAAGTATGGTAAAAGGCCTGCATTTGATATAGAGCCTTCTAGAATCCTGGAACCCCCCAAGGTTCTTTACAACACAGTCATTCACCCATCCACACCCTGTTGGTGATAAGCTATATTGTAGCCACAGCTGCCCCGGGAGCGCACTGCCAGTGGCGAGTGTCTCTGTTATATCTTCACAAATGAAAAGGGGGGTGAGATTCTAATGTCCCAAAACAAAAACAAATTTACCAAAACGGAGTACAGATGAGCAGTAGCTTCTTTTGACTTTCTTAAGTGCACACACGTCTGTCTAAACGTCTTCTAGGACCAATAGAATGACGTAAGCAAAATACTTGAGAGTTATAATCTCTTTATTACTTATCACACTTAGTGAATTTGCCATACATTAAATGTGCACAATGAAGCAGCTGCGGAGACGAGCTCAAGGTTAAAGAGTCGCACCCGTCGGAGCGTCCATGAACTGCTTAAATCCTGTTTGAAGAGGTGAGGCGAGCAATCAGTTCATTTGCTGCCGGTGTGATCCCTGATCCGCGTCCTGGAGATTCCTCCCCTCGATATTGCCGCTGTCTGTCCTTGTTGCGGGGATCCTCCCCCATTGTCCCGGCAACCCTGCACCTCGTTGCAGCAGGAGCTCACGCCCCCACTCTCTCCTCTGCTCCGCGAGCTTTACATGCCGTAAGTCCGCGCTTGAAAAATTCTGAAGTGTTGTTGAATTTGGATGAGAAATTAACACATTTAACAGAACAGCAGAGGTTTTAACAGAGGTTAGCTGCTCCTCACCAGTTTCTAGGTGATAGAGCTAAGTAGATCTGAGTATCATCTGCATGACCCTGAGGTAGTATATGACCTGACCCAGGGGAGCACGTAGAGATTCAAGAGCAGTGGTCCAAGAATTTGGTGACTCTGTCTGCTCTGCAACGCTGATGTTTCATCTCCACAAATAACACAAGCCTGGAGGAGTTCTGCTGTGTGGTGGAGCTAATGCTAGCAGTTAGCATATACTAGCAGAAACATTCTCTGCTGTTTCCTGGACGCTAAACCAACAACAGCCTTCCCCGTCATGAGTCCATGAATGTTAGTGACAGTGTGACGTAGATCTGTCAGGATTTTCTATCCTAGAGTGTCACCGTCTGTTTTCTATCAGAAGTTAAAGCAGGAGATAGGTGTAGGAGACTATTTTCATGTTCAGCCTGCATGAAACACTCAGAGTGACTCGTTAGAATCAGAGATAAGACTTAAAAAGGTTTTTTTGCACCTTCAAAAACAGAAAAACCACCATGGCAGCAGATTGTCGCCCCCTGTTGGACTGGAGTCCATATCAACAAAATCATCAAACCTGTAGTAAAAAGAGCTAAAAGCTCAAATATCGTAATAATCTGGGTTTGAATTATGGGGGAGCCGAGGGGAGCAGCTCTCCCAAAAGGTTGATGGACTCCCCAGGAAGCCGTGAACTGACTCACCCAGAGGTAGCCCGAAAAAAATTCTGATTTCAACCTACATTACATTAATTATCCGGACCAACGGTCCTCCTCCTGGTTCTGAAGACCCACCCCGCATGTTTCAGTTGTAACTCTGCTTCAACATGCCTGATTTCAACCAGTAGGTGCTTAACAGGCTTCTGAAGCGTGATGAGCTGCTGCACAGGTGATTCAACCACTGAAACAGGTGTGTTGGAGAAGAGAAACTAGCAAAACATGCTGGATACCGGCTCTTCAGGACCAGGAGTGATCTGGACTCACAGCGCACCAGGACTTCTTTTGAGCAGAGCTAGTGTGCTTCAGGCAGCTGGCCACAGAAACGTTCTCAAAGTGGAACCACCAACACACCATCATTCCCAGCTTTAGGCACCTTCATGCCCAGGGCCTCAGCAGTTATTATCTGGCCCTGATGGAGGCGATCAGTCAGATGGGTTAGCCCTTCAGCCTCAAGTTGTCCAAGGTCCTCCTTAAGTTATGGGTCCATGTCACTTGACGGTTTCTTACACAGAGGTTCCTGAGAGGTCAAAGGTCATCCAACTGTCAGGTTGCCCCAGACTCAGTTTAGGTTTAAAAACAAATCTGTTCAAATCCAGAAGAAGAGAAACATTTTTCTGTGAAACAGTGATGAAGAAGAGCAGAGCAGCTCCTGAGAGGAAGATCTGTGATCAAAGCTGCTGCTTCATGCTGTTTCTGAGAACTTCCACATTCATCAGACCTTCCCTGAATAACTTCAGTCTGTGGCTTCGTTCTGCTGAAGCACGAAACGTTTGTGGTCAAAACACCGTCTCAGAAGCTCTGAGCGACGCCCGGCTGAAGGAAGCAGGAACAAGAAACCTTTAACTTCATTCATGTCCTGATCTGAGAATCGTTTCAGCTCCTTCATCAAGTTTCAGTAGGAGCCTGAAACCGAAAGAGGCTCTAGAAACAAAGACGTTTGAATGTTTGAGGTTTTTATTTACCTGAGCACAGCTCAGCCCGTTTTTACTTCCTCTCTTTTAAATTTAGGCCAAACTTTCAGAGACTTCATCACTTCCTCTTTTTCTCTGCCGCTTCCACTTCGCAGCCACAAACCGTCAAGCTGGCAGTTTTCATTCTAATGGTGTTGTTTCTTATTTATAGTCGCGCTTCACCACCTTTGTTTCTGCTTCTCAGACTAATCGGAGTAAAATAGCAAAGCTGATATTTTACTTCATGGCTGAAACTGGATCATCAGTGATGTGGATCCAAACGTGGACAAACTCGAGCTCACCAAGCCTCTAAAAACCAGAAGTTCCAGAGCAGCTTTTATGGTTTTAAACCTAAAATAACCCGGAGGTGAAATCAGCTGTTTAAACTAGCTTTTAAAAAGATAAAGGTAGGCTGTATTTATCCGGGGGGAGGGGGGGGGGGGGGTCCTGCCCCCCCCCCCAGGCCTGAATACATAATAAAATCAAACTGACTTCCTGATAGAATTCGCTTTTATTTTCTGCTTTATTGACGCCTTTTGTTTAATATTCAGGTAAATAATCCTACATAAAATATTGAATGCAAATTTTTTTTTGATTTGTGTCTTAATTGATTTTACAAAAATAAAGTTGAAATGAAAATAATAGATTTGAGGTAACTTTCTGTATTAAATACATTTTACATGAATGCTTTCATAAAAAAGGGAAAATAATGAAATACAAGCTCACAGCAGTTATTTAGTTATAGAATCAGACGCATGGGGATGTTTCAGAGGAGAATTTTATTTTGAAAATCCCAGTTTTAATGAGGAAAATTCCTTTATTTTCTCTAAAAACTTTAATAAAATCCTTATTTAGTCTTGAATAAATATTAAAGTGGGATTATTTTGTTACTAGAGGTTGATCGGAATATGCTTGAAGCATTTTTTCCTGTTTTCAGGGTCCTTTTGGGAACGTTTTCCCTCTGATCCCTGTGGGAAGCTAATGTTGTTCCCTGTCTTGACAGAATGGGGAACTTAATAAAGGTGTTAACCAGAGACATCGACAACAACGCTGGAAACTTCTTCCTGGATTTTGAAAGTAAGGCTGGAAGTGGGTCTGATCTCTGGGAATTTGCTGCTTCCTGTCAAACGGAATTCAGTTTGGTGATTTCAGAGGTTTGACTAAATAAACGTGGATTTCTGTGGTCGTGTTCTCAGATGCACAGCCTTCAGAGTCGGAGACGGCCATGTGGGAGGAGGTGAACCAGGTTCTGATGGAGGCCCAGGTCATCCTGGAAGACCTGCAGACGTACAGAGGAGCTGGAGAGGAGATCCGACAGGTGACATGGATGCTTTAACAGCTGAGCTGAGGGTTACCTCTGTATGGAAACCAAAGATGTGCTAAATCAGGGTTAAACATTAAAATGAGTCGACGTTTATTTTATTCTTCCTGATGACTAAAACAATAATCCTCCTGTCTGGGCTTTTATTGTGAAAACACATTGTAGGTTCTCTCGTGTCTGTGTGTGTGTGTGTGTGTGTGCGTACGTGCAGGCCATCCAGAACCCTAACGTGGAGTGTGTCCAGGAGAAGGCCTGGTCCGCTGTGGTTCCTCTGGTCGCTAAACTCAAAACCTTCTATGAGTTCACACAGAAACTAGGTGAGTTCATGGTTCTGACCCGGACCAGAACTCCTGAACGGTCATCCCCCCAGCCCTTCCCCAATCAGCAGGACCAGAAGCTGTTCTGGATCAGGGCATCAGCAGCTTGTTCCATCAGTTTCAGTCCAGAACCAGATCTAGAACCAGAACCAGAACCAGCTCAGATGATAACTAAATGAGTTCTTTGTCCACCAGAGTCCAGTCTGCAGTGTCTCCTGAAGGTCCTCACCAGCTCTGGATCCACTCCAACTCAACATCTGGAGTCCAAACAGGCGCTGGCCCGGCAGTTCGCCCACATCCTGCACTTCACGCTGCGCTTTGACGAGCTGAAGGTGTCCTCCTGTCCATGTCCTCCTCTCTGTTCTCCTTTTTGTCCTCCTATCCCTGTCCTCTTTGTGGTTCTCCTGTCCATGTCCCCGGCTCCTCCTCCTCACCCCTCCCGTTTCATTCCCAGATGACCAACCCAGCCATCCAGAACGACTTCAGCTACTACCGCAGGACCATCAGCCGGATGCGGATAAACAACCTGTCGGTGAGGCACCACACAAAGAACAGGCTCCGCCCACATGTAAAGCCCCGAGATTCTCTGATCCCAGATCAGTTTGTAATGAATCTGCTTCGAAAGCTTCTGGTTTTTGTTTCATCAAACGTTTCATTCCTTCTTATGAAAGACCTGATGGACCTCACCTGGTTTCTGCTGGGTCGCTTATGATGATGTCACAACAAAGAATCATTCACATCAAATATAGATTTTAAAACATTAATAATAATAATAAAATGTGTTCGTTTTCTTTAGTCCGACTCCGGGAACGAGGTCAACAATGAGCTGGCCAATCGGATGTCTCTGTTTTACGCCACCGCCACGCCCATGCTGAAGACGCTGAGCGACGCCACGTCCAAGTTCGTGTCAGACGTGAGTTCACTTCCTGTTTCTAGATGAGTCGGAGCTGGAAGAAGATTACTTTTCACTAACTGGGACGGAAATAAAAACAAATCGTCTGCAGGCTTCATTTATCTTTCCCCGACCTTTCGTTTCACACTGTAAACGTTTTAGCTCAACTCTTTGTGGGATCTAGTAGTAAATAAAACACGTTTTAACTTAAACTAAGCAGCTTTTTTATTTACGACTAATCTGTTTCACAGATTTAACACAAACCTTTTAGCTAAAACAATCGGTAAAGTGTTTTTAATCCTACTTAAAATAAAGTTTCTGAAGTTTGTCCTCCTGAATCCTGCTGCTGTTTATCGTCCATCGGAGCAGCAGCTTAGGATAAAACATTTGTAATCTTTAACCTCTTCATTTTGTTTTACTTCATCATAAATAGATTTTTGAATCTGACCTTTAACCTTTGGCCTCTGCTCCTATAATTAGTTAAAACTCTTAAAAGTGCAAAGTAAATAAAAACATCACAATAATGACACTCTTCCACACGAGACAATCCAAAAAATAAAAAAAATCCCATAATTCTGTAAGTTACACGTCTAATAAACAGCATAAACTGCAGTTATGTTCCAGGTCAACAGCAAAAACGTTTGTTTCTAATTATGTTTAGTTTTACTGCAACGCAACGTTTGGCCAGTAGGGGGCAACAGAAAACCATTAGATCCCACCAGCAGAGGGCACCACACTCCAGCTGATCATAACCGAAATGTTCGGATTGTGTGATTTGAACGAATCTTAATTGTTCTGATGTTTAGAACACACAAGTCCCCATCGAAAACACGACAGACTGCTTGAGCACGATGGCCTGCGTCTGCAAAGTCATGCTGGAAACGCCGTGAGTCCTGAACAGATTGTCTTTACAGCTCACCTGTGACACAGTACAAACTCTAACCGTGTGTGTGTGTGTAGGGAGTATCGCAGTCGCTTCACCAGTGAGGAGACGGTGTTGTTCTGTCTTCGTGTGATGGTTGGAGTCATCATCCTGTACGACCACGTTCACCCAGCTGGAGCCTTCGTTAAAACCTCAAACATCGATGTAGGTGACCCAGAAAAACCGCCGTCGGCATCTGGTCTCACTTGTCTGTTCTCACCTGTCTGGCCTCACCTGGAAGGTTCAGAAACAAAACAACTGGATCCCGTTACCTCCAAACGTACCCGTCTGATTTTGAGCCGGTGTGTTATTTCACATCAAACCCGTAACCAACCAATCTCTCCCAGCCCTGAACCTGTGGTAACACCCCCCCACCACCACTCAGTCGACCCAGACCAGCTGTGTTAAACTCTTCTTGTAGTAAACTCCTCACATCCACACAGGAGTGGGTTTAATCCCAACCCTAATCTGTAATCCACGGCTTCAGGTGGGTGAGGACAGCTAACGTCTCTCTGGAGGGTCAGGGTTGGATCTGGAAGCAAGCTTTCTCTCCAGAGTTCTGATTGATGAGAGTCCAAACATCTGCAGGTGGAGAGGTCCAGCTGTCCTGTTCCTGAACCTTCTGGGACCCGTGGAGAGTTCTGACCCGATGAGAGGAACCTGCAGCGGTTCCTGTAGAACCTGATCAGAACTTTAGTGGATTTGTTGTCCTAATGAGTTTGTCTGCTTTAGATGAAAGGCTGCATCAGAGTTCTGAAGGAGCAGCCGCCCAGCAGCGTGGAGGGTCTGCTCAACGCTCTCAGGTACACACACACACACACACACACACACACACACACACACACACACACACACACACACACACACACACACACACACACAGCAGGTAACCAAGGCTTTAAACCCCCCCCCCAGGTACACCACCAAACATCTGAACGACGAGACTACCTCCAAGCAGATCAAAATGCTGCTGCAGTGATGTGAAGCGGTGGACCGGAACGCCGCCGCTGAGGGAGAAGTGTTATGGTCTGAATGTCCGAAGAACTACTGAACAAACTTTCAGCTCTTTTTAAGCCTCCTGACTGTTTTACTGTTATTTTAGAAAAACGTTTTCTTGTTTAAAAGTTGAAACCAAGCCTGTGGAAGATAATTACAGGATGATCTCCTGCCCCCTGGTGGACGGGTTTAATAATACAGTTCTAGCGACTAAGCCTAAACCTCAAACTTAGTTTAACTGATTTTTTGTCACAATCTGGGAACAAACGATGATTTAGTATTTCACAGCTCCAAAGAACTGTTGGATGTTCTCATGTCAGATGGTGTTGCCTGTAGAGCTACGCTCTAAAACCGGAACAGCGCTCTGACCTGAGGATCGTCTCAGGGTCCAGTCATCAGACTAGAAACCAAACGTTTGACCTTTTCTGTTTTACCGACTGAACTGTGACAAGAGGTTCTGAAGTGACTGATGCTTTTATGTTCTGTTGGAACAGCTGACTGGAAATGTTCAGAAGCTTTGATTTGTGCTGTATGTGGATGTTGCCGTGTCAGGGACTGAATGCATTCATCGTTTTTACATGATGTGTTTTAGCAAAATAAAGTTTTTACATTTTTAACAGTCAGTCATTCAGTTTATGGAAGAAACAATCAAACACCTAAAACCTACACTCAGACGTAACATCTGCAGCAACATCTGCACAGCTCCATCTCCACAGTCCAGAGGCCTGCTGGACACAGACCTGCAGCAGCAGCTCGTACGTGATGTGTGAAATAATCCACCGTCAGGGGCGTGTCCAGGGAGTGGCCCGGGGTAGCACATGCCACCCTTGGAATCTGACTGGCCACCCCAGGTGACACCACACTGAATTCCCTTTAAATAGGATTTTCATTGTCCACAAAAGGCTTGAGGTAAAACAAAAAAGCATAACCACTGGTGCCACATATGCACAAAGTAATGCCTCACCTGGGCCACCCCATTTTAAAAGATCTGGACACGCCACTGTCCACCGTCTCAACCGGAGGACATGGATGCGCACACAGAACCCGCACAGCTGGTACCATCGGGAGCAGTAGACTTCCTGTCTCACTCCAACAGGAAGTAGATCGTCTCCATAGAAACACATCAAATTGCTGCTTTTTCCCCTATAAATGACATTTGATAACAACAATACACATATATCCCATAATAGCTGGAGTCTGTTTTGTGTCAGCTGGGTCTAAAACCCAGTGGCGGATTTAGCAATTTGGGGGCCGAAGGCGAACACAGACATGGGGACCCTTACACTAAATTATCGACAATCTTACCTTTAACTGGATTTGCGAAACTCTCCCCTCTTCTGACATGAGTTGTTTTCCCTTTTAATTAGTCCTCCTCTTTTTTCCTGTTTTCCCTCCCTTTGAGCACTTTCAATATTTGCTCTGCTTTCTTTTTCCTATCAGTGCTCCTGTGCTTTTGTCTTTGTTTTTTTTCTATTTTCCATTTTGGTCTATGTTTTCCTCCCTTTAAACATTTTCCATTGTCTTTCCTTTCTGCTTTCTTTTGATGTTTACATCAAAAAACGACATCACTTTCAGAAGTGAAAATAAAAGCTTTTATGAAGTATGCTGCTACTTTCTCTTATTGGAGCCACTATAACTCCATGTCATGCTTAATGTTTTGACTGTCGCTTTGAGTTTGTTACGAACGTTCCCACCTCTCTTCTTTTTCTGCTTTTCCCTTCTTATTCTTATTTGTGGTCTTATGGCACGTGGCAAACAACAATTTGGTGTATTACCGCCACCAACTGGATTGGAGTGGAATAACTACCAATCACTTCCTGTTTGTGCATAACCCTCTCATGACCATAATTATAACAGGGCTGCCTGGTATTTTTTTATATTATGGCTGTAAAATTGTAATAAAAATTGCAAAGTGTGTGTAACTCTTCTCCATTTTCAGAAGAACCTCAGCTTTCAGTGTATGGTTTGTATTTAGAATTTATTTCTATTAAAGCCTTTAAAAAATCAGCTTAAAAGTGAAAAAAGCAAAAAATGGATTTGGATTTTTTACATTTAATATTGAACAGGAACTTCAAAATGACTTGGACAAACAATTTGGAATGAACTATTTAAACTTTGAACTGTAATGTATCAAAAAAGTGTGAACCTTGACATCTTTATTTAGCAGTTTTAAGACAATTTTTTGGTAAACTTTCAGACGTTTTTATTTGATGTGGTAGGCCTTGAAGCAGTTTCTCTCCAGCTGCAGGCAGAGTCCTGCACACCTCACACTGCCATGGGGTGCTTCTCTTACACTCCGTGCACTGCTATACCAAAAACTTTTGTTTTAGCAAAAATAATTATTTATTGTAAAAAGATAAATAATGCTGGAATGAAGCTGAATCTTACAATTAGCAAATAGTTGAGGGTTTTTCAAATAAAAAAATAAAAAATAAAGACTGAACAAACGTTCATACCCTGGTTCACTGGAGATCTGTCCTTCTTCGTGGTCACTATCTTCAGATATGTGCCTTCTGGGACACCTAATAGATCGTGTTGATTTTCTTTGAGGCATTTCCATAATTTCATTTCATTTTGATGCTAATTAGCTTCCCCGTTCCGTTATCCACTTTCACCGCGGCGCTGCGCTCCGCTGTGCTCCGTTTCAATCAGGCAGCAGGATTTCCCCTCGTAGCGATATTTTCCATAACTCTGATTGCTTTATGCCATAGATCGTTGGAAAGCTGCTTTTATGTACTTTTAGGAACCGTTGGAATTTTTAAAATCTGATCAGCCATCAAAAGTTATAAAATGGAGCATTTTGGACGACAAACAGCACGTCTCTGAATCTGTGTTGTGATTCATTGAGCTCAAGACGGAATGCCGTGGCTACCATAATGTATTGTATATGCACGAAAAGCCCCATTTTTAATCTTTTCAGCACTTTTGGAATTTAAATGATATCTTGAATGGTTCAGGAATTATGGTAATGAGAAGTGTGCATGTCCAATCCCATAGGTGGCGACAGGTTGGTAATAAGAATATTGTGGCATTAACAGAGGGGTGCTGGCGGTCAGGGCTAGGGGGTCCCCAACACAAGGGGGCCCCAGGCGGCCGCCGACCTATGCCTAATGGTATAACCGCCACTGCTAAAACCAACCAGCAGAACTGCATTAGCAATGTTTTCACTACCAGAACTTCAGAGTAGATGTACACGAACCTCCCGACACGCGCATCTCCACCTGACCGGGCCGACCGAACGACCGTTCGCAGGAACCTTCTGACTACCCGCTCGGGGGTAGGTACTCCGAACGGCCCGGTGGAGTAGCTGAGCGGACCCTTAGGTTAACTCACACTGATGGGTTTTAACTGAGTAGGAAGTGACATCAGCAGACATCCAAAACAACCGGCATTAACAACATTAGAAGAGTTGTTGGTGAAGCAGACTGAAAGAAAAAGAAAATAAACACCAATGGCGTTTAATGTCTAACTCTTGACACCAAAAAACACGGGAATTCCCCCACAGACTTAACGGGGCTTGTTCTCTCAGAGCGCTGTAAAAAATGGCACCTCTTCTGGTCATTGAACACCCAATTTACATCACACAGCTGTGCTCGTCTGAATGGATTAAATTATGAGGAACTTCTACAGAATAAATGCTAAGATTATTACTGTGGACTCTTGTTGGCGCTGATCAGTGACATCACTCCCCGCCAAAGCAGTCTCGATATGCTGATGCCTGTGCAAGTTCTGACACGGCTGAATTTGAATGGAGACACAACTGCTGAGAGGACTGGGACATCCTATCTTCTGGTCAAGTTCCCCATTCCAGGAACTACGCTGGGCTTCTGGTAATGGAAACAGGGCTATTGCGGACATGTTGGGTTGTGTGTAACCAAACTGGTCCCAGTTCACTAAACCATCATGTTTATGTTTATGTATTTAGCAGACGCTTTTGTCCAAAGCGACTTACAAGTTAAAATTGGCATGTTGCCCTTGAGGCTAACAACAACAATAACAACAACAACAACAAACAATTTCCAGTCAGTCGTAGGTGGCAGTGAGGCAGCATGATGAATCATGGAGAGGTGGGAACAAGGAGTGGACAGTAGAGAGGGGGACGGGTGCAGGAAGGGTGCTAGTTTAGAAGATGTTCTCTGAAGAGCAGGGTCTTCAGGAGTTTCTTGAAAGTTGAAAAGGAAGCCCCTGTTTTTGTAGTGCTTGGTAGGTCATTCCACATCTGTGGAACGATGCATGAGAAGAGTCTGGATTGACCTGAGCGTGGTGTAGGCACTGCTAGCCGACGATCCTGTGATGACCGGAGCGGCTGGACCGAGACGTAAGCCTTTGCAACCATCTCGGACTTTGTAAGCTAGTGTTAGCAATTTGAATTTGATGCGTGCTGCTAGCGGTAGCCAGTGGATCTCAATGAACAGAGGGGTGACATGTGCTCTTTTTGGCTGATTGAAGACCAGACCCGCCGCTGCGTTCTGGACCATTTGAAGAGGTCTCACAGTACAGGCTGGAAGACCAGTTAGAAGGGCATAGCAGTAATCGAGGCGGGAGATGACAATAGATTGTACCAGGAGCTGGGTGGCATGTTGTGTTAGGTATGGTCTGATCTTTCATATGTTATACAGTGCAAAGCATGCAGATGCATCTTATGTGTTCTTGCTGTGTTGTGGTTCTAATTCCATGCTTTCGTTCTTTTTAAAACACAGAAACAGTAACTGTTTCTGTGTTTTAAAAAGAACGAAAGCATGGATGCAGATGCACGCTTTAGATCAGCATGATCACATTTATGTTCCTGCTGCTGGTCATATTAGTGTCATTGATGCTTTCATTACTATTTAGCCAATTAAATAACGATTAGCTAAAACTGCTCCTACTGCTTACCCTGTTGGTGTAATTCAGCTGGTGTCCACTAGAGGGCAGAAGAAACACGTGTATGTGGTTTTCATCCAGGTTTCCTTGCCAAAATCAGCTGTTGGTTATTTATAGGATGTGTTTATTTATATTTACTGGAAGAAGAAAACACAGATCTGTTACTAAACCAGATCTGGCAGCAGAAGCTGGTATTAGGCTGATGATACACTAAAACTGGGTCTAACTTGGGAGGTTCTGGAGGACGTGATGCAGATAAACGCACACGTCGGATCTCTGAAGCTGCTTTAGATCCTGCTGAAGATCTCCTGATTCAAACAGAGATTAGCTGATTAACACAGGCGAGTCGGTGAATCTGCAGAACCCGAGAACCCGCTGAGGCGGTGATGTCGGATCAAGTGACCCATGGTGGAGCTGCAGAACTAGAACCAGAACCAGACTCTCGGTTACCTGATGGAAACTCAAAGTCTTAACAGTTCTAGTTGGAATGAGACAGAAACGGTGTGTTGGAGATTTTAGACCTGCTTTGGGTCACGGGGTCCGATGGCATGGGGCTTGTGTCTTAATTATGTCAGTTTAGTCTCCAACTCCTCCTAAAGTGGTCTCAGTAACTAGACCGAGCCCAGGTCCAGGTCTCCTCGTCTGAGAGAAACATTTGAAACTTCCAGCCACAGGAGAGTGGGGCCCAGAGACTCTGGTGAGGACACAATAACACTTGGAGATGCGTTAGAAACGTCCTCATGAATGCTGCCACCTTCAGCAGCTCAGAGGGTTAAAACCAACCAGACCTATGAGGACACCAGTTTTCAGGACACCTGAAACCCCTCAGGAGTAGAACAGACAAAAGAATAAAGGTCTTTACCACGAGCTGACCCTTTGAAGCTGGAACCTCTGACTCGTTGTCTTCTTGTGGACATCAGGACATGGACTCTTTGTCCCTGTGGGGTTCTGTGTGGGACAGCAGCTGGCAGGACCGCGCCTTCTCCCACGCGTGAGTCGATCGGTGAGCATTTAAGCTGCTGTCATGGTTAAAACTTTTCCCACATTCTCCACTGGAATACGGCGTCTCTCCTGAGTGAATAAGCATGTGGCACTTCAGCGTTGCCTTGTAGGTCAGAGATTTCCCACAGGTGTTACAGACGAACGGCGTCTCGCCCAGGTGCGTCCTCAGGTGGATGGTCAGACTGCTGTTGAGGCTGAAACGATTTCCGCAGGTCTGGCAGGAATACGGCAGCTCTCCTGTGTGAGTCACAGCGTGTTTCCTCAGCGTGGACAGGTCGGTAAATCTTTTCCTGCCGGTGTTGCACAGGTGGGGCTTCTCACCTGTGTGGATTTTTCTGTGTGTAATCTGTTGGGTATTTCTTACAGGTTGAACTTTGTTGCAGCTGCTTTAATTTTGTTACAGGTTGTTCCTTTCCTTTTACAGCCTTTTATGAAGGTTGCTGATTCTTTTGTGGTCTTCTGTGTGTTAGAGGTTGATTCTTGTATTACACTTAATCGTAGTTTTGTTGTTATTATTTTATTCTGTTACTCATAGAAGATGACCTCTGTTTCCACAGGGAGGATTGTTAAGGTTATTAAACTCTCCTGACTGTTTAGCATCTTACTTGAAGTTCAGTTGATAGTGATAGTTGTTTAAGATGAACTCCGTTTGAAACAGGGAGGAATGTTGGATAAAAATTGATTTTCACCTCACCTTGTTAATAATTGTCTGATGTGTAGATTCTTTCAAACAGAGTTCATCACTCTTATTTGCATTTAAACTGGTGCAGGAAGGATGACCTCGCTTGAGTACTTTCTATCTCCAGACCAAATGTGTGCTTCTCTTGGTTGACTGTCTGTGAATGCATTACATAATATGGTTAAGCAGTTGTTCCTACTGTTGGGTAAATACAGTATTGGATGCATGGAAAATGATTATGTCTGGGTACCATCTGGTGTTTTTAAATTCAAACGCAGGTTCAGTCCTTGTTCATATTTTGTTATTCTTCTTTGGCTCCGGCAGGGAAGTTCAACCTTGTAAGTCTGACAATAACCTCCCTAGTTACGTCCAGACGGAGCGTTTCTCTGTTATACCAAGAACCTGGGAAAGTTTGTTTTCTGTGAAGGGAGTGGGTGTTTACCTTTTATGTGTGTGTGCTGTGTTACTTGTGAATTAAACCTTTTTGAGAGCTTTGGCTCGATGAGAGACTAAACAGACATCCCCATTGGTGTGTATCTTTATTTCTCTCCGGTTTTGCAAAATCTGGTTGTTGATTATTGGTGTATATTGGTAAATGGTATTGATAAAACTAATATCTCTAACCTCCTTGCAAGTGTTGGACCTTCTTTGAGGTACGCCTGGATTGATTGAATAAAAATACCCAACATTTTAGTGCCGAAACCCGGGAGAGCAGAGCCTTTCGGTGGGAGATCGCCTCCGTTATAATTGGCTCAAGGGCCAAAACTGTTCTAAATTCACCCTTTGTCGTTCTGTGGTCTGTGTTTTCTTGGTTTTGTGGGCTGCGTCCCATTTCGGGTTGTGCAGGCTTGCCTGATTTCCGTGGTTCTGTGGCGTTGTTATTGTTTGTTGCTGGTATCTGAAATATTGGTGTCGGCTGTCCCATTGCGGACATTGTATTTCTGTGTTATATTGTGGTGTTAAATCTGTGCCAAAGTGCTAAAAACCCGGCTGTGAACTTTGTTTCAGCTGCCGACCCATTATGTCTCTGTGTGTGAAAAACCTGCAAGTTCGTTTCTGTTCTGTTGATGTATGAGAAAGTATGAATTAAGAGGTGCTGAAAGAAAAAAATAAGCAAGTGTGAGATTGTTCGCCTAAAGTTCTGGGACGTTGAGTTTTTCTGGTAGTGTGTGTGTGTGGAGGTGTGCGTGAACCGATGACTTTGAGAGCCTTACATCGTGTGTGTGTGTCCCTGCTCTGAGTGTGTGGAAGACAGGAATGGAGGATTGTTGATTTGCTTCAGTGGCTGCCAAATGTTATCTGATAAAATAATTTTAACATACGCCCTTATCTGCAGTTTAATTGTATTTCTGACAATTTTTGCATTAGAACTCCTTGGCGTGCTCCCAGCCTGTTTTACTAAATAAGTAAACAAAACAACTTAGATAGAATGGGGAATACCGCTTCTAAAGACAAACTGGAGGGAGATATGAAATATATGTCTCATAAACACCCTGATAGCTTAAAATTTATGGAAAAATGGCGCAAAAAGTACAAAGTCGATGGGAGGCTGGAAGGTGAACAATGGCAGGATTTAGTCAGCATTTACACACTTAAAGTTGCAGCAGCCACTGGCAAAAAGAAATTAGCCAAGGAAGAACAGTTGAAGTTAGCTATGATATGGTGAGATGAGATAGAAAAGAGACTGAGAGATATCCCAAAAAGTAAAGAGAAAAAGAAAGAAGAAAGTGAAGCAGGGAAAAATGTATCCGTCCTAAGTAAACTAACTCCTTCAGCTCTGCCGGCTGAATGGATGCACCCGTTTAAACCCAGAGAACAGTCAGAGAAGTGGGTCTCAGATATGATGGAGGTGATTCACTCCCACCGCTTAATTGGCCAAGGATTAGATCAGCTGGCTCAAGTGAGCCTTCTAAAACCTCCCGCGACTGTCATGGCTCGAGGTAAGTGCCTAACCCAAGACATGCAGTATCATCACACAAGTCCAAAGTAGTAAAGTAAAAATGTCTTTATTATAAACGGTAACTGAAAACTGCAACAGGGAAGTCCTGTGCTGAGGAGCCAAGACGGCTCGAGTCTTTGAGGTGTTCAGGTTGAATGATGAGGGGAAGGGAAGCCGGGAAGGACGCTGAGCAGTGGGTGAGAGATTTCGTAGGAGTGAGGCAGCAAAGGGAAATCCGAGCAGGAACGGCGGAGGAGGACGAGACGTGTTGAATAATCCAGAAGTGAAGACAGCGAGGGTGAGAAGATGACGAGGTGATCCTGAGCGAGACAAACAGGTGTAAGGGATAATCCAAATCCAAATCCGAAAATACAATCCAAGGTCAATAATCCAAAAGTCGAAGGCGAGTCAAAACACGAGTTAACAAGTTTCAAGGCGAGTGGCTGGTGCTACCTGAACTGGTACAATCATCCGGCGAAATGAAGTGTCTCTGTCCTCCTTTTAAACCCGCGTTCCTGATTAGAGAATCGTCTGCAGCTGTAGTTCCCTCTGCTCCCCACCTGCGGAGAATGAACTCAGATTTTGATGAGAGGAGATGGTGGAACTCACCTCTGCTCAGGGAAATGACAGCGACTGGACAAATGACTAAAGACTAAAACCACAGTTTGACATTTTGGAATCTCCTAATTTAACCCAGTTAACAACTATTAAACAAAAGACTGGTGAGTCCGTGGATGACTTCCGTGCCAGATACCAAAAACAATTTAACCTCCATAGTACCCTCATGCCCGACGCAGATAAAGATGGACCTTATGTCCGGCTGTTATGGGCAGATTTGTTGAAAGGTTTCCTGCCTGCAATTGCTGAACAAATCAAAACTCACTACATTCTCTGGGAAACCTGCAATGTTGAAGAACTGATGTTGTATGCCAGATATGCAGAAAAGGTCATCCAGGGAAAAACTAAAAAGCCAAAAAAAACCAAATCAACCCCACAACGCCCCCCTGACAAAAAGGGAAATAGGAGGAAAAATTCTAAACGGAGGCAGAGGCATGGTACAATTCACAAGCCCGATCACAGCAGTCCGTTTGCTGGACCTGTGAAGGTCAAGGTCACATCTCACGCGATTGCCCCTCCAATTAAACCAGATCCCTGAACTATTTTGGTCTACAGGCCCTCTTTTTGAGCTCTATCTCTCCCGTGCAGATCTAACCAAACTCCCAGTTTAGGCCCAGAATTAAACAATTATTTAAACAATACTCTTTTTCAGTGTTCCTGTTCATCCTAACTCACAATTTCTTTTTGGTTTGCTTTCAGCTACAAAATTTAGAGCTGAACTTACAAAAGTTGTACCCCACAAAATCCCACTATTACCTAAACAATCAATAATTGTCTCGCTGACTTTCAATGTTCAGCCAATTTTCTAAGATCCTTGTTTATGTGGATGATGGTTTGATTGCATCTGACGGTGCAGAACCTACCCTGGGACACAATGACAGAAGCTAGGCTGCCGTACACAGGTGCCACTGGTCCCTCCGACCACTTCTAGCAGGTAGGGATTGTGAAGTGTCTTGCCCAAAGACACAACTGTGACAGACTGAGCAGGATGCAAACTTGCAACCCTGTGATTTTAAGGAGGTGACTTCACCCCACTGCAACCATCATAAATGGCTAAAATATTTACAAAGATGTTCATAGAACAGACTGCTGGAGGACATACTGGGTTATCCAGGTTCACCCCTTTAGTTGTGCTGCAGCAGTAGGCTTAGACTGCTGGAGGACATACTGACCACACTGCTACTTTCTTCTACCACTTCTCTTTAATTGAATTATTTCCTGTTACTTTAGTAGTTAACTTAAATGTTTTTCTCAAGCCTGGTGTATGCTTCTGCATCAGCTCCACCAGGGAGAGACACGCATGGATAGACGGAAGCGTTTTGCCTTCAGACTTCTCCGTCTCCTGAGGAGTGTTGCAAAGCACTTCCCCTCCAGGACAGCAGAGGGCACAGCGCTTATCTGTGGTATCCTGTCATGTACGCAGTCCAAGATTGTGCATTTACTATTGTGTTTATATTGTTTTTTTGTATTTCAGAGACTTTTTGAACACAGACAAATTTGTCCCTCATTCTCCTCCACCTCTTCATGCGCTCACCACCTCTAAACCTACATTTTCCATCATTTCCATCCACGTGTGACAGTGTGAGTGTCCTGTCACAGTGTCCCAATTGATCATGCGCCCTGGCTACTTGGCCAAGGGGATGTCCCTTTGGCTGACTGGTTAGAGCGTACGACTCTCACCCGGGAGTCTGGGGATCGAATCCCGCCCGGGCCCTCGTTTATCCACCTTGCCACACACGAATCAAATGCTTGCTGTGATCTTTTCAATCCTTAAGTCAGTGTTACAATGCGGGAGGATCACTGAATGTTATTTGGAGTGGTGGTGAGAGCGATGGTCGAAGAAGGTGAAGATGGCTGGGGTGTAAACCATCATGTCTGTGAAAGGGAATTCACCATACAGTAGATACATATCTATGGGACTGCACAGCATACTGGATGTTAGCAGTTAGCATGCTTGAGCCATGTTGGTTAGGGTGAATACCATCTCACCTGAAAAAAACAGTTAAAAATGGGTAAAAAATATAGATGAAACAAAAACTGAGGGACCTGCAAGCAGACCGAATCCAGGACTGGAGAGAGAACAGACAGCTAAAACTTCCATATCCACGAGAAACTGTGGGGTCTAACCCCACACATACGTGAGGAGAACACGCTAACTCCACACATGCATGAGAACATGCTAACTCCATGCAGAAATGGTTGAGTCAGGACTTGAACCTGCAACCATCTTGCTGCGAGGCAACAATGCTACCAGCTGCATAACCACTCAGCCAAAACCCACAAGCTTCTAAATGATGGGGAAACCGGTTTCAGGTCCGACGATAACCTTGTTACACCAGCCGAAGTAAAAAAGGTGAAATATTTTAATAACGTCGCCTTTGGAGAAACGATTTTTCTGCAGTGACCATTCACCGGAAAGCGGTGGGATGGTGTTTGTACACACTCTGGGGGCAACTATCCTCATTCAGTATCTTGCTCAAGGGCACAAGGCCTATAGGGAACCGATCTCCCGACTCAGCCACGAGACCCAGGTGTGCTTCAACGGCTGCTTTGTCTCCAGGATTTGTTGTCGTCCAACCTACAAATGTAAAAACTAAAGTGTTAATACTGTGACAGTAAAGTATACTTAACCTTGTATTGGAACATCTCAGGCTTTGGCTTCAGCTGGAACGTTTCAGAGCTTCGTCTGGCCCTCAGGATGAACTTTCCATCCCAATAAGAATAATTATAATAACACAAAACAACAGAAACATTTTCTTTTTATCTCTTTAATTCTGAGGAAAAGTCTCATAAACTCACATTCTGTTTCAGCATCAACACGTTTCACAGGAACGTGAGAACTCGTTTTCAGCTTTTTCCTCTCAAACCGGGAAGAGTGTTTCTGCAATTGTTGGTTTTCGGATTATTTCTCTTCGTCCATGTGTCTCAGAGCGAAACCTTCTCACCTGTGGGAGTTTCCGCGTGAGCAGCTAAACGTCTCTTACGTGAAACCAGACTCCCATCTTCGTGGCTTCTCGTGTGGATTTTCAAATGCGACGAGCCTTTAAACGTCCTCCCACAGGTGTCGCAGGTGTAGGGGTTCTCACCTGTGTGGATTCTCATGTGGACAGTTAAGCTGCTGTTGTGCCTGAAACAGCCCCCGCACATTTCACAGGTGTAGGGCTTCTCACCTGTGTGGATCCTCATGTGGCTCGTCAGGCTGCTGCCGTCGGTGAAACTTTTCCCACATCTCCTGCAGGAGTAGGGCTTCTCCCCCGTGTGTGTCCTCATGTGTCTCTTCAGCTTGGACGAGTCTTTGAACCTTTTGTCGCAGGTGTCGCAGCCGTAGGGCTTCTCACCTGTGTGGGTTCTGGTGTGGAGCTTCAGCTTATCACGGCTTCTGAAGCTTTTGTCGCAAGTCTCACACGAGTATGGTTTTTCGTTGGAATGGATCTTCATGTGAAACCTGAAGGGTGTGCAGTAGCTGAAGCTCTTTCCACACATTTTGCAGAAGTACAGTTTCTCACCTGTGTGACTCCTCTCGTGATATTTCATTGAGCACACCTGATGGAATCTTTTACCACAGAAGGTACACACAAATGGTTTTTCACCAGTGTGGATCCGCTGATGAACCTTCATGTAGGACTTGGACCTAAAGACCTTCTTACAAACATCACACTCCACAGACTCTTCAGCTTTCTGGGTTCCTCCGGCTTTCTCTGAAGTCGATGAGCTTTTGACTTTTTTTAGGATTTTGGCTTTTTTTTGTCTCGGCTTCGGTTCCATTTGCAGAGCTGGTTCAGAATCTCGCTGCTCACTTTGATCTGGAACCTCAACAGCAGGAGAATGGGGAGGGCATATCTGGTCACTAGTTGATGGTTCTGGTTCACTCTGGTCCTCATGGTCATTGGTCCCCATGAAGGTGTCAGATTCTTGTTCCAGAACCAACTGCTCCTCATCCTGGCTGTTGCAGGGATCCTCTTTAACCTGTGGAGGTTCTGGTTCCTCATGTTCCACTTTAACCTGTGGAGGTTCTGGTTCTTCATGTTCCTCTTTAACCTGTGGAGGTTCTGGTTTGCTCTGTTCCAAACTGAAAGTCCTCTCTTGATTGTGGAGCTGCTGGTCAGTCAGAACCTCCTCCTCCTCCTTACAGGTACGTAGATGACCTGTGAGGAAAAGAGTAAGTAAGCTTTGGACACAGGAGTAGTGCTCCTGCCTCTCCCGCATTCTTTTCCTTTCCTTTTCTTTTCTGCTTCACTGTTTTTCCCACCAAAGTTTTCTGCTCAGTAACTACTGACCCCCTAGATCACCGGGACCATTCTCTGAAACTGACAAAAGAGTCAATAACAGCATTTTTGCTCTGACTTGACCTACAGCTTCTGCTTCCCTACGTGCTTCAGTGCCAACATTCAATTCAATTCAATTCAATTCAATTCAAAGATACTTTATTAATCTCAGAGGGAAATTAGAGTTTCAGTACACACAATTCTAAGATCAGACATACATACATGGACATAGACACATGACAAGAATTGGTGACTGTGGTCATTTGTAACCCGAGTCGCGCTACCTTAATAGAGATCAGAGGGTTTACATGAGGATTGGGTAAGGTGGAGGAAAAAAAGGCACTTCAGAGTTACCCTCCACAGGGAGGGCAGCTTTGCTATGCAAAAAACACCTCAGACAGAAATGCAACAGACTTCAGACATCACACAACATAAGTGTCCACTAGGTGGGAAGGTAGGGTTGGGGACTCTCCTCACATCAGTACATGCAGCCGTGATGAGCAGCGCTCCTCACCTCCGTTTGGACAGGGGAGGGAAGTCGTTGGGTTTAGAAAGCACAGTGACTCCTGGAAACGGTTCCACGGCCTTCACCGGTTACAGTCCCGCCCAGGCTGGGATCGGGAGACAGAGTTGCCATGGCAACAGCAGCATTCTTTGTTTCAGTGCCAACATGTTCCGACATCAACTACCTTACAACATCTCTCTCCCTTCATTTCTTCGGAAGATTTTCATCAACGTCTTTAAAAGATCTGTCATTGAAACCAAACTTTCTCGACTAGAAGTCAACTTGGAGATAAATGATCCGTTTGGGGATGACGACACCCTCCCACCTACTCTGGTCGCTTTAGCCAAGGACACAATTTCTGATCTCACAGACAGAATACCTTCAATGCATTCTAAACACCCAGCAGCCAAAAACCTCATCATCCATATTAGCTCTAAGGATATGAGGATGAGGGAAACAGAGGCCTTTAAGTAGGATTTTACTGCTCTGCTGACATCACTCCCCTAAAAACCAAACTTGATTATCAGCGGCCCCCCAGCACCCGTGAGAAGAGGAATGGAACATTTTTCACGGCTCCATGCTTTCAACTCATGGCCCTCATCCACATGTAACAAAGAAAACATAATTTATTTAGACAATTTCATCTTCTTTAGGGATCGTAGAAACGACTTCCTGTCGGTCGGATTTCGTCTGAAGAAGACCGGAGTTAGACTATTCAACTCAAATCTAGCACACATGTTGCATGTTTCTTGTTCTTCCCCCACATTCATCAAGAAGAAACACGAGGATCAAGTTAAGGAGCCAGCACTACGTTTCATTCCTCTGGAACCTCTACGTCACACCCGCCGAGACACAGACCCCCAGATAACACCCAGAATGTTCCCAAACAACGAGGTTGTCAATACGGCTCACAGCTCCACACAAGCCTTTTTCTCACAAGTCATCAGTGATAATATTAACAGTTTCCATGTTCTGTTTTCTACAGTCGAGAGGCTAACTAACCTCCCAGCACAGTGAGCCCCGGACTTCATATCTCAGACCAGATGTGATGAGTTTGCATCTTTCTTCAATGAAATAATCACAAACATTAGATCAGCCATTCATTCCTCTACATCAACTAACACAACCCCACCACTGACACAGCCACACAGCAACAACCTGGCCAGAACGCCAACTATCACCCTGATTAGTACTAAAACACTGAATGACGTAGTAAAGACCCTAAATTCCTCTACCTGCTGTCTGGACAGCCTGCCTACAAACTAAAATGTTTCTAGTTGCCTAAAAGCTGAGGAACTGGACACTGTTATCTGCTCTTTAACATCAGGTCTTTTTCCTAAACCACTGAAAACTGCTGCTGTGAAACTTTCTACAGAAGAGGAAACTAGATCCTCAGTGTTGAACAACTACTGACCGATCTCTAATCTCCCTCTGATGGAAACATCATTGAAAGAAGGTAATGACCCCAATAAACAACTATTTAGAGTCAAATAACATTATGGACGGTCTTCAGTCAGGCTGTAGACAGCACTACAGCACAGAGACTGCACTGATCAAGGTAATAAACGACCTTCGTCTCAACACTGATTCAGGTAAAGCATCTGTCCTGATGATGCCTGACCTCAGTGCAGCTTTTGACACTGTGGACCACAACGTCATTCTGGACAGACTCACAAACTGGGTGGGACTATCAGGCACAGTGCTTGGCTGGTTCCAGTCCTATCTCAAAGACAGGGGCGATGTTGTCTCTATTAGGGACTACCAATCAAAGCGGATCACCGTGACATGTGGGGTCCCCCAAGGCTCAACTCTAGGACCAGTACTCTTTAATCTCTATATGCTGCCCCTGGGTCAGGTCATACTTAATAACAACATCTCCTATCATAGCTATGCTGATGACACCCAGATCTACCTAGCCCTATCACCTACTGACTGTCGTCCTCTGGACTCACTCTGTCAGTGCCCAGAACAAGTAAACGACTGGATGCAGTCAAACTTTCTTCAGCTAAACAAAGACAAGACTGAAGTTATTGTCTTTGGCAACAAGAAGGATAGAATGGATGTTATTGCTCAGCTAGACTCCAGGGGAAGAAAGACAACGACCCAGGTTAGAAATCTAGAAGTTATCATTGACTCAGACCTGAGCTTCTCTGGACATATTAAGGCTACAACTAAATCAGCGTTTTATCACCTTCATCAAACATCAAGAGTCAGAGGTCTCATGTCCAGACCAGACTTAGAGAAACTTATTCATGCTTTTATTTCTAGTCGACTGGACTACTGCAATGGTCTCCTAACTGGTCTTCCCAAAAAAGCTGTGAAGCAACTGCTGCTTGTTCAGAATGCTGCTGCTAGTCTTAACAAGAACTAAGAGAACGGAGCACATCACTTCTGTTCTTAGATCTCTACACTGGTTACCAGTAAACTACAGAATAGACTTCAAAGTGCTCCTACTAGTTTATAAATCACCCAGTGGCATGGGACCAGAATACATGTCAGATCCCCTTCTTGTATAAACACAGGGCTCTGAGATGAAACGATCAGCTGGTAGAACCTCGGGTCAGAACCAAACATGGCGGAGGTGCATTTAGTTACCATGCTGCTCACATATGGAATCAGCTTCCCCATGACCTCAGATCTGCCCCAACCCTAGTGTTGTTTAAAACAAAACTAAAACCCTCATGTACTCATCAGCTTTTACATGAATGGTTTTTTTATCATGCATCGTGTCCTCTGTTATCTGTGATGTAATTGGTCAACCTTAAGTCTGTCTTTTCCTTTTAGCTCTAAATTATAATTTTATCTGTGTACATTTGTAATTTGTGTTCTTGTATTTGTTGTTGTGCTATTTAATGCTAATTGTAAAGCACACTGAGTTGCCCTGTGTTTGAAATGGGATCAATAACTAAAGCTGCCTTGCCTAAAATAAAACCCACAGAAACTCCACCACCACTGCTGGCACACATTTTTTTTGTTCTTCATAAAAGAATCAAAGTGAAACAGCTCTCAGAGCTCCTCTTCCTGCAGCGGCTTTTAGGGGTTATGCCTCTAGTCCTAGACCAGACTTTGTCCAGGAGTCCAGGAGGACGTGGACTTGATTCCACACGAGGAACGAAGAGTTTTTTCATGAGTTCTTCTGATGCGTCTGCATCACACAAATCAACACAGCCTCTCTGAGCATTTCACAAGAATCTGAGTGTTGGGAAACGTGAGATTCCGCTAACAAATCCACTCATAAAGGAACAAGGAAGTCAAGTAACAGACAAACCAAAATGCAAATTATCTTTGTAGAAAGTCACGAGGTAGGTGAGGAGCTGGGGGGTTTGTCTCCAAACAGCCGGGAGGTGATGGAACTCTGACTCAGACTTGTCAGACTTGTCAGACTTGTCTCCAACCGTGACGCTTTGATCCCTCCACATCCTCTCTGGAATGTGTGTGTGTATGTGTGTGTGTGTTTGTGTTTGTGTGTGTGTGCGTGTGTGGTTTCTGTTCAGTAACACTTCACAATAAGAATCCCTTTATTAATGTGACTCAGTGCATTATTAAGCATTAATAAACTACTACCTTAATAGCTTCCCCTCCCACCCCCGTAGCTAGTTAACGAGTTAGTGTCCTTTATGACTCGATGACCCCTTTTTACCGTCTCCTATAAAGTTATTATTGGGACACAAAGTCTAAAAGACTTTTTCTGTTTTACGGTAAAATCCAGAAGGAACAAACTCAACATTTAAAACATGTTAGCATCAGCTCTCACCAGCTTGTCTTTAGAGGATTCTGACATGGGTGACTGACGCTGAAGGGTCTTTCTCAGGTTTCAGGGTGATCTGGATTGAAATGAGCATTGCTGCAGGTTCAAACACAGATCCATATTAAATAATAAATCTATTCACTCTCAAAGTATGGGCTTAGGCACGTTCAACACATGTCTTAAGGCTGTTGTTGCCGCCACTACATGCACTATGATTTATTATTGTGTGATTGTTCAGTTAAACAATGTTGATTTTATATTTCATCATCAGGTTGATGCGGTGATAGCTTGCTCCTGATGTATTGTGTGTCCCATATTTTTCTTCTTCTAATCTTTCTCTTTCTGCAGGTCTAGAAGCAGACTCTTGTTCATTATTGTTTATTTTTGTGGACCCCCCCCCCCCCCCCCCCCTTTTCCCCACCTTTTGTCTTTTCCTTTCTCTTTCACCTCTGACTCTGTGTCTGGTCGGAATTACAAAGCATTCAAAAACAACAACAATAAAGTTTTAAGTATCAGGCGTGACATTATAAGCAGACGCTTTGATGCTTCACCTGAGAGTACATCTGTAAGGCTTGTTACCAGCATTCAGACATCAATTCTGTTTGCTTCACAGCCAGACAGGACACTGTAAAAAAAAAATCTATTTTTAGCCTCGTGCTACTGAAACGACATTATGAAGAATCATTGTTGTTAAATAATTCTTCCGAAGCTCCTAAAATCCCAGAGAGTTTTAAAATAAACTTAATTATGTTTCTTTTGGTTACAAACAGCCTGTTGAATGTTTCTGCTCTTATCTGTTAGATTCAATTCCCTTTAGTGTTTCTTTAAATTAACTTTAAATTAACATTTAAAGTAAATTTATTTACTGTTTTGATGAAATTGTCAGATAAAAGTCAGACGTGAATAATCAGATGTTTAAATCAAATAAATGAGTTAAATATGAATGTATTAGTGGTTTTTCATGTAAAACAGGACGTTTTACTCTTATCAGATTTTTTTTAATCCCAGGTTGATTATTTAGTTGTTTGATTATATTTTGCTGAATACATTTAACATAATTAAATATTTAAATTAGTTTAGAATCTGAATCTGAGTTTTAAATAAAAATCAAACATTTTGAGTCTTTTGTCTTCAGACGCTGATGGGTTTACGTCGTCCTGCAGGACACGCAGCTCTCACACAATCACGGTGAAACAAGCTAAAACCAGAGAACATGACTTCTGCTGAGCTTTGGGACGTTCTAATTCCTGATGTAATCTTTGCAGGGTTCTGAAGGGTCTGCTGCAGACCTCGTTCAGAACCCTGCAGGTTCCACCAGAACCTTCTGGACCACGTACCGGTGACTCTGCGCAGCCTGATCCACGGATCCCAGCTGATATCCAGCAGTCTGCGCTGAGCTTTCAGCTCTTCTTCGATGGTTTTCTCAAACTGGGAGAATATTTCCTCAGCAGCAGCAGCTAGGCGCTCGCTGATGAACTCTCTCAGATGCTGAACTAAAGACATGGCTGCTGAAACTCCTGAAGCATTCAGCTGAGAAGCAGCAACTCGGGTTGTGTGGGACAGGTGTGTGTTTGTGGTGCTGCGTGTAGGAAGGGAAGGTGTTGGCCAAAGGAAATTCACCCTACAGATCCAATCAGAGTGCAGATTTTAACAAAGCCGACCAATCAGGAGGGACTCGGGACCGAACCTACCTGAGTAAACACACGGAGCAAGTTTGGACTGATGGATTCAGGTATGAGCAGAGCCAACCTAACTCAACCCCAAAAAACAACAAATCAGAAAATATCTTCTTAAATAATCCGAAACGTTCCCGTCCAGCTGAAGCTGCTGATAAAGAGATGAAATACGTTTATCTGGAAAGGGACACAATACTGCTCATACGTATTCAAATATGCTGGATTATAGACAGGGCTAAAAAACTCCCAAAATGATGAGGATTAAGCACATTTTAATCCTGTTAGATTAAACCCTCTAATCCCACAAAACAACCAAAACTCAAAATAAATCTAACCTTGATCATCATTAAAAAACTAAATGATCTGTATTTGTATAGCACCTCCTTAGCGTTCTACAACCCCCCAAGGCACTTTACAACACAATCAGTTTTACATCCCTTGGCTTTGCTAGGAGCACGATGGTGTTTGAGGGAGTAAAGAAGATTTTGTACCGGAATGAAACAAACTGAGTTTAAAACTTTTAGAAGGAAATTTATTAACACAGACTAAGCTCTGGGCTGAAATGGAAACAAAAAGGTCATCCAAGACTGGGAATCAATAACAAAAGGAATTTCTAACTAATAAAACAATTTCTAATAATCAAAAAGCGCAGTGCCAAAGGGCTGGAATAAGGCTAAACGGATGAACACAAAAACTGCACCAAAAGGGTGAGCAAAGTCTCTCAATGAATGAGGACACACAAACTACTATTATTACTATAAACAAAAATTACCACTCAGGTTGCAAAACTAGAAATACCACTCAGGTAACGAAACTGGGAAAATACCACTCATGTAATCACACAACACTTTAACGTCTTAAACCGAGGAGAGATCAAGGAGAATCAACACCTCCGTGTCAACGCCCAACTGAAGTCTCTCCCAGAATGACAGCCAGGGAGGCTCAATCAATCTAACAGCCTGCAGCTGTGCAGGCAGAGTACTGAGGGCCTCTAGTGGCCAGAAAGTGACAGTGTCTGTCACAATCAGTCATTCACACATTCACAGCCTGGTGTTGATGAGCTATGATGTGGCCACAGCTGCTCTGGGGCAAGCTGTCAGAGGCGGGGCTTCCTTACGCTTGCGCCACGGGTCCCTCCGACCACCACCAGCAGGCGGGAAGGTTAGGTGTCTTGCCCAAAGACACAGCAGCCTTCTCTGGTTGGAGCCGAGATCAAACCTGCAACTGTCTGACTACCGGACGACCCGCTTTACCTCCTGAGCTACAGAGGTCCTGATATTAATTATTGTTAAAACTATTCCAGCTATTCTAAGTGAAAGATAATCCCAAACCAGAAACCCTTTCCAGCCCTAGAATAATCCCTCTAATCTTGCAGATTAAAGCAAAATGTCAGTGAACCTCTCTGTCTACTCTGAAGTTTTCAGCTCTTGATAAGAATCAAGTTTTATGTTTTTTGATCAAATCCCTAAAACATCTGAGCCTAGAGTGAAAAACAGCATGAAGCCGGCTGAAGCAGCAGCTAAAAACGTCAGCAAGACTCTGGATTATGACCCAACAACCTGAGTTACATGAGAAAGCATCTGAGGCCTGTGGGGGACCCCGCCAACATGTAATGCTGCTGTTCTCTGGGATCTGCACTCATTAGGATCATCTTGCTCACCTGTGCCTGACCTGATTATCTCCACCTGCTCCCCTCACTGTTTAAACCCTCCACCTCACTGCCCTCTCTGCCAGACCATCCTGTGTGCTTCTCTGCTACAGATATCCAGCCATCAGACCAAGACCAAGACCAAGACCAAGACCTCGACCTCTGCTCGCCTCTTGCTCTACCCTTCCTGGATCCTGTTTGCCTCTCTGCCTCACGGATATCTGACTTGTTTTCTGGATATTGACCATAGAGACCTGCCTAATCCTACTGCAAGTATTCAAATCTCCGCCTCCTCGTGTATGACCTCTTGCCTGCCTTGTGTGTGTTTAAAGCGAATTCTGGACCTCGCCCCCTGTGAGCATTTTTGCCTTGGCTCTCCTCCCTCCACTTCCCACATGGAAAGAAACCCCCACCCCATGCTGTTTGACAACATAAACAGCTGTGTCATCCTACCAAAAAACACCACCCCTAGATTTAATATTAATGTTGGAATCCCACAAGGTTGCCCAATCTCACCATATCTATTCATTCTAGTTACCGAAATGTTGGCATTGTATTTAAAAAACTGTGATAACATTGCAAAATTAAATGTCCTAGGCACTGATCTAATTATAAGTCAACTTGCAGATGACACCACACTTTTTTTTAAAGGATTCTAAACAAATTTCTTTAGCCATCCAAAAGATTCAAGTCTTCTCTGAGGCCTCAGGTCTAAACCTAAATCTAAAAAAATGTGAACTTCTAGCCATTCACGACACACTGTTAAAAGAAATACATAATATCCCTATAAAATCTGAGGTTAAATATCTAGGAGTGACCATTAACAAAAACCCTAAACTCAATTCAGTCTTAAACTTTGAAAATAAACTTAAAGAAGGAAATTCTGAACTTAACCTGTGGCTCCAACGTGACCTTTCTATTCTAGGTCGTATCTATCTCACCAAAATGGAATGTTTATAAAGATAAGTTTACCCAACCTATAACCTTGCCTTACCAAACTACCTAATTAAAAAAATAAATCAAACAAACTTTAACTTTATTTGGAGAAACAAACCACACTACCTTAAAAAGGCGCATATGACTAAAGAAATAAAAGATGGAGGTTTAAAGGCCATTGACTTTGAATGGCACCCTAAAGATTAATTGGTTAAAATTTTGGTTAAATCACCCAGACGTCTTTTGGTATAGTATCCCTAATTACATCTTTAACAAAATTGGTGGCTTAAAAATTCTTCTCCTAACTGACTACGATATAAACAAACTCCCCATTAAACTTTCAGAGTTCCATAAACAATTTTTATTGTATTGGAAAATGATATATGTACATAACTACTCACCACACTCTATAATCATTTGGAACAATCAATTTATATTGCGCCGAAACAAATCGTTATTCTATAAAGATTGGTTAGATAACAATATATGGTCTATTATACACTTAATGGATGTAGATGGTCAGCTCTTGAATTATAACAATTTCTGCAGAAGATACAATTTTAAAGCTTCTGAGCTTGACTTTAACAGGTTACATAATGCACTTCCAACACAATTTATCATCCAAGCCTGAGAATATCTAAAACATCAATGTTCTATTCCAATCCTTCCTATCTTATCTATTAGAGGTCTTATGTTAACTGACAGAAAATGCAACAATCTTACAATAAGATCAGCCTTAAATTAATCTCTTTTTCCTGGAAAAACAAACAAAAATAACATAATTTACAAACTTGATAAAATATCTGTGAGAAAATAAGAACTATCTACCTAAAATTACATATACCACCGAAAGCTAAAGAAACCCACTTTAAAATAATGAATGCAATCTATCCTTCAAAAGAGTTGTTAAGAGCTTGTTTTAATATTGATAGCAACAACTGCTCTTTTTGCGAAAATCACATAGAAACTATAGATCATATATTTTATGAATGTCAGAAAACACAATTGTTCTGGAAAAAGCTAAAGATGTGGATCAAAACTAAAATACCACTCCCAGTTCACATCACTAAAGACATGATAATATTTGGAATTCTATTCAATAATAAAAATAAAGAACTCTGCTTTAATATCATCCTCTGTTTAGCCAAAATTTTTATCCATAAACAACGAATTTTGCAATCATCCCCTGTCTTCAATGTTTTTTTAATAAATTTCAATTATATTTAAAATCCCTGAAACACCTCAACAAATACAGCGAAAATCTATACAACATGTTAGCTGAACTTCCAAAGTGATTAATTCTATATGATAAATGCTGTACCCTCATTGAAAGCTGTACTTTACTTGTTCGTGTTCTTTTGTCTCTTGTTGTTGTCTTTTACTGGACATTTACAAATGTTATATTAACTGCTCCTTTTGAATTTAAGTTTTGGACTTAACATTGTCAAGGTGCCATGTTTGTTTGTAAATTTACTAAATAATAATAATATTAAAAATAAATAAATAAATAAAACTCTGTAGTCATCTCCGAGATGAAAAAAGCTGTCCAAGAAAACACTAAACACATCACGGGGGTGAAGGAGTCGTTTGATGCTGTCTGCATTGAGCTAAATGATATGAAGGGCAGAATTGTTGATGTCGAATCACAGCTTGAACAATATAAAGCAATCGCTGAAACACAGGAAAAGTGCATCTCCCACCTGGAGAACTACTCACGCCGTTGGAATTTGAAGCTCTACGGCAGGGGTGTCAAATATGCGGCCCGCGGGCCGGATCCGGCCCGCAAGCGGGTTAAATCCGGCCCGCGAGATGGTTGTGTAAACTTTATTTTCATACTTTACAATGTAGAGTTAAAATAAACTTATCTTTGTGAGCAAGTTTTCTCTGTAATGAGTATAAATGCAACAAAGCTGCGCTCAAGGCTCACACAAGAACTTGAATCACATCCTGAAGTTGGCTGCCACTCAGGATGTGATTTCTGATATTGATGTGCTGGTGAAAGCTAAAAGATGTAAAGTAAAATGAGTCGAATATACTTTAAGTGCTGCATGAAACTGATCTAGTCATGTGGTCTGTAAGCTCTGAATCACTAAGGAAGGTTTTTTATTGATTTATTAATTTTTTTTAATTTTTTTTTCAAATTTTCAAGTAGACTTCAGGTGTTGTACTTGTACTATTTTGGATACACTGTCCTCAGGCTCCTGCCTTGTTTTATATTGATTGTATTAAAACAAAGAAAACAATCTGAAGTTGTTTTTAATTTACCGGTCCGGCCCACTTGGGACTAGATTTCTCTCAATGTGGCCCCTGAGCTAAAATGAGTTTGACACCCCTGCTCTACGGTCTGCCCGAGAGAGAGAAGCAGGACGTCCAACAGCAGGTCATCAAAGTCTGCAGATCAGTCCTGCCAGAGGAGCAGGTGAAATTCCTTGACGTCGTTGATACCGTCCACCGCATCGGCCCCAAGAAATCCAACACCAAAACCAACCCAGGGGAGTCATCATCCAGTGTACATCCAGGATCTACCGCGATGCTGTCTGGCGCGCTGCCAAGAAGTCCACCTTCCTGAAAGATAATAACCTGAAGCTAGCTGAAGATCTGTCTCCTGACGACCGCGCTCGGAGAAACAAACTTTGGCCAGCTGTTGAAGCCGCGCGCAAAGCAAACAAGCTGGCATTCTTCGTAGGAGGACGTGCGTTTGTGGAGGGAAAAGAGATCTTTCCACCCCTATAATTTGATCTAAGGTATTTGAGATTAAAAAATGAAGGTTAACTTGGTTTCATTGCTATTCTCTTATCTTATTGAATTTATAAAATGATCAGGGTTAAACTGATGCATTTCATATGTTTTAGATTTATTGGTATTGAGTTTTGCTGCAACATTTTTACAGTAATTGTTATGAGCAAGCTGAACAAGCTTCTTTTTTATTTATCCATTTTTGAATAATTTGTTTTTTTAATGGAGCAAGAGAATCGCTAATATGATTCCTCCTTATGTGCTCCTGTGTGAAGTATTTTCTGTTTACTGTTTTGTTTTCTTAGGCTATTGTATTCCTATTGTTATTACTCAAGTTCACAATTTACTTATTGAAAGGTTACAGTTCTCATCTTATATAGGACTCTCTTAAGGACCAGGTTTCCAATTCAACTTTTCTTCACTTACTTGGTCTAAACCTTATCTTATTTGTCACTCTTATTTTTTTGTTATTGTCCTTATATCTTTGTCTGTTAATTCTTTAAATGCAAGAGGTCTAAGAAACAGAGATAAATGTAAGGCTATCTTTTTGTTTTGCAAACAATTCAACTCAGATTTCTGTTTTATACAAGAGTCTCATTCAACAGAACAAGAAAAAACATTTTGGAGATCGCAATGGGGAGATGATCTGTGGATGCCCCATGGTACAGAATGCTGCTGGTGTTTATATACTTAAAGGAAGATTTACTGGTAAAATTCTGAAGTCTGATATTGATAAAAATGCTCATTACATTTTTCTAATAATTGAGGCTGCAAATTCTATCTATATTTTAATCAATGTGTATGGTTTTAACTGTCAGAGGGAGAACAAACTATATTTTGACAGGCTGGAGGAGCACTTACTACGCTGGTTATCTAAATATTCCAATACTTTTATAATTCTTGGTGGAGACTTTAATACAGTGTTTAACAACAGTTTGGACCGGTGGCCCCCTAGAAGTTCAGACTCTGACTCATTTATAAGACTGTTTGCACAAAGATTTAACTTAGTTGATTCTTGGAGGGATTCACATCCATCTCAAATAGCTTATACATGGTGTAACAAGACTCAGACCAGGAGCTCACGCATTGATTATTGGCTTGATTCAAAACATTTAGAAAAAGTTAAAACTGATATTTATCCTACACCACTCTCAGACCACAAAATGGTTAGTTTATCAATCCCATTGTCATCCTCACTTGCCACTAATGCTTCATACTGGAAGCTAAACAGTACTATCCTGGAGCATAAAGAAGTAATTTATGAAGTTCAAAGATTAATTAAACTTTATTGGGATAAATCTCTGACAGATAATAAATTTTGTAGCAACTGGGAACTTTTGAAATGTGAAATAGGAAAATTCTTTAGAAAATACAGCAGTGAGTTGGCAAAAAAAAAGAAGAAGATTTGACGAGGCACAAGTAATACAGAAGATTACATGCCTTACTTCCAAACCAACAGACGCCCTGAATGAATCTGATAAGATAGAACTGGCTGACCTGCAGCATAGATTGGACGAGATTTACAAACGCAAAGCTGAAGGAGCGTTTATTCGGTCTCGCAGAAAGTGGCTCGAAGAAGGAGAACAGAATTCGGCCTATTTTTTCCGACTTGAAAAACATCAGTCCAACACCAACTCTGTCCTACAACTAAATATTAATGGAACAATTTCAAATGATAAGGATGCAATAGCAAAATATTGTTCAAAATTTTATTGCAAACTTTATTCTTCTAGTTATTGCCCTCAAGCTACTCTTCTTGAAATTCCATTGGTATTATTACTCAGCTGAGTAAGGAGGAAAGTCAGCTTTGTGACAAATCAATTTCTTTGATGGAGGTTGCAGAGGCTATAAAACATCTAAAGGTGAACAAATCATCGGGAACTGATGGTCTTACTGCTGAATTTTACAAACAGTTCTCTGACAGTTTAGCCCCGTTTCTTTTAGGAGTCTTTAAGGAAAGCATGGACAGAGGTGCACTCCCTCCCACTTTATGTCAAGGATTGATCACACTTATTCCAAAACCGGGGAAGGATCCTTTGTTCTTAGACAATTGGCGACCAATCTCTTTACTGAATAATGATTAAAAGATACTAGCACAAGTTCTAGCTAATAGAGTAAAGCCTGTGTTAAATAAAGTTATCGATGAGAGTCAGTCTGGATTCATGCAGAATCGTCATATCTCCAACAACATAAGATTAATTTTAGACATAATGGATTACCCAGATCTTGTACAGGATGATAGTCTTCTTCTTTTTTTTAGATTTTTACAAGGCATTTGATTCCTTAGAGCACGATTTTATTTTTACTGCCCTGAACAAATTTGGGTTTGGTCAATCCTTCTGTAATGCTGTTCATACACTGTATTCTAATAGTAACAGCTCCATAAAGCTTCCCACCGGTACATCCCCAAGATTCTCTCTAAAGCTGCTCCCTCTCTGTGTATTTATTCCTTCTTTCTGTGCAACCCTTAATTCACACATGAAACTCAGTTCTTTAAAAGGTCTGGTCATAGCTAATATGGAAATACTCATGTCAGCTGGCAGATGATACAGCTCTCTTTCTAAGAGATGTCTTGCAAGTTTCAGTGGCCATCAACATTATACAGTTATTCTCTAAACGCAGGGATTCCCTAAGTGTGGTGCGCGCGAGCTGCCGCTAGGGGGTGCGCGAGGTGAAAAGTGTAATGGCTGCGGAGCTCAGAGAAGTCTGTCATATGTCACCATTAGCATAGCCAGAAAGTCATTTGTGGGTGGGCCTAAGAAAAAGTAAGTGGGCCCAATAAATGTAATTGAAAACAAGTATATTTTGCATGCATGTGTGTGTGTCCTCTGCATGTGCCCTAGCTTCATAATAACAATGCGCTCCGAGCTTCAGCACTCGACCTGTGCACGCTGTCAATAGCAAGACATGTTTCGCACAGCGCGCTGAAGATCTGAAGTTCAGAGTGCGTCTGTCAGAGGTCAGACGCGTTCCAGCGGAACCACGGCTCACGGGTGCACATGTGAGCACATCTGGGCTGGGCAGAAGTAATTTTACAACTGTAATATAGTGATATATATTAGGTATTAGAGGGATGAAACAATATACTGTTCAGCCGGGCCCAGTTTATATATTTGGTAGTACCATGGTGCCACCTAGTGGGGAGATGGTGAAATGGAGTGTGTGGCGGAAGTGAGTGAGAAAAATAAAGAACGTGTGGACTGAACATGTCGGCGGTTCTCTGTGTCTTCACTGTTATGCCGGGGACAAACCGGCCGCGGAAGTGCCGCGAAGCGCCGTGAAGCGAATCGCTCACGAAATTCGGCCGCTGCTCGCCGCTCCTCAGTTCAGATCAGACGCGCCCCCAGTCGAAGTGCGCCTCGGCTCAGCTGTAGTTTTTGTTTTAAACACTTGGTGTCCTCCATTTCCTCTCTGCCTTTTCTCAGCTCTTTTCCTCTACATTTGAGTGTTTGTACGTGCGTGCGCGCGCGTGTGTGTGTGTGTGTGTGTGTGTGTGAACCTATGGTATGAGTTGTTTCTGCCAGTTGAATCTCTTGGAACCCGCTCCAGTTCTGCAGCTGTATCCTAGCAGTTTCTTCTGAAATGGGTACGTAAATAATCATGTTTTTCGGGGGTCGTACAGCTCCTTGTGTTTCTCAACTTCCATAATTAATTTAAAGTCATCCATCTGAACTGCTTGCCTCAGACTTTCTGCCTCTCTGTCCTGTTTGCTCCGGTGAAAAGACACCCAAAACCACACACCCAATCACGTGGTCACACACGCACACAAGTTCGAAGTGTGTGTATGTGTGTGTGTGTTCGTGTGGTTTTTCTGCAGTGTCTGTTTACGAACACATTTGACTATTGCGGAATTTTATTTTGAAATGCTTTATTTTGTTAACTTTACCGGCCTGCCTCTTATGTCTAGGTTTGACTTCCTGCCAGAATTGACGCGATTCACCCGCGGCTCGCGAAAAAAATAGAGCTGACGCCGAAATGATCGCTGCACGGCGCGGGCTGGAGCGCCGGCGCGCGAGAGGCGATTCGCGGCGCTTCGGCGGCCCATGTGGTCTATAGAATAGCTTAACAATGGCGCCGAATGAAGGCGGTCCCATTTTTGCGGCGCTTCCGCGGCCAGTGTGTCCCCGGCGTTATGGATATATTAACAGTTTAGCATCAGTCAAAGTTATTACAGTGGCAACGAGGATGGGATAATCCTTTAAAGAAGAAAGAAAAAATAAGGAAGACCCAGTTGCGGAGCGTTTCGGAAGTGGTTACACGAAGGTAACTGAACACGAGGTTGGCAGACTAAGCTTAGCTAACGGGAGCAAAGCTAACGCCATCGGAGCAGCATGGCAGCGTTCATTGGGAACCTTGGAGAATACAAGGAAGGAAAAGAGGATTTTGAGTCATACCTGGAGAGGTTTGAGCAATGGATGATTGTAAACGAAGTGGATGATGGCAAACAGGCCAACGTTTTTCTGTCCGTGATTGGCGCTGAAGCTTATGGACTGTTAAAGAACCTCTGCATACCAGATAAGCCTAGTAGCCTCTCATATGACGAGCTGAGCGGGAAATTAACAGCTCATTACAAGCCAAAGCCGCTAATTATAGCTGAACGTTTTAAATGGGTAGGTTCGCGGCCGAATGTGAAGCGGCTGGGATGAGGATCAGCACCTCCAAATCTGAGACCATGGTTCTCGACCGGAAAAGGGTGGCTTGCCACCTCCGGGTCGGGGGAGAGGTCCTACCTCAAGTGGAGGAGTTTAAGTATCTCGGGGTCTTGTTCACGAGTGAGGGTAGGAGGGATCGGGAGATCGACAGGCGGATTGGTTCGGCGTCTGCAGTGATGCGGACGCTGAGCCGATCTGTCGTGGTGAAGAGGGAGCTGAGCCAGAAAGCCAGGCTCTCGATTTACCGGTCGATCTACGTCCCAATCCTCACCTATGGTCATGAGCTTTGGGTAATGACCGAAAGAACGAGATCGCGGATACAAGCGGCCGAAATGAGTTTCCTCCGTAGGGTGGCCGGGCTCAGCCTTAGAGATAGGGTGAGGAGCTCGGACATTCGGGAGGGACTCGGAGTAGAACCGCTGCTCCTCCGGATCGAAAGGAGCCAGTTGAGGTGGTTTGGGCATCTGGTCAGGATGCCTCCTGGACGCCTCCCCGGGGAGGTGTTTCGGGCATGTCCTGCCGGCAGAAGGCCCCCGGGTCGACCCAGGACACGTTGGAGAGGTTACATCTCCAATCTGGTCCGGGAACGCCTTGGGGTCCTGCCGGAGGAGCTGGTGGACAAGGCCGGGGAGAGGACGGCCTGGAGCTCCCTAATTGGGATGCTGCCCCCGCGACCCGGACCCGGATAAGCGGAGGAAGACGAAGACGAAGACGTTTTAAATTCCAAAAAAGGAACCAGCAAGAAAATGAGTCGGTGTCGGATTATGTAGTGGCATTAAAGCGCTTGTCCACACATTGTGACTTTGGCCCTCATTTAGACGAAGCACTGAGGGACAGATTCGTCAGTGGGTTAAAGGTGGAGGCTATTCAGAGAAAATTGCTCACTGAACAGGATTTGACATTTGCAAAAGCATGTGAACTGGCTCTATCGATGGAAATGGCATCAAAGAATACGATGGAGTTTGCAAGTAACCTAAAAAGCCTTTCAACTGTGAATAAGATAGACAAAAAGAGAGAAACTAAAAGTGCATGGCAAACCAACCCAGCAGGTAGCGGGTGGAAAAGTAGGGTCAAAAGTGAACATTCCATCCCACATACGCACCAGCCCTGTTACCGATGTGGTGGTAACAATCATGCAGCACAAGGATGCAGATTTAAACCAGAGACATGCCGGAAGTGTTCAAGGGTGGGAAACATAGCAAGGATGTGCAAAACAAAAAAATGGCTGGGAAACACACAGTATGTGGCTGAGACCAGCAGTCCAAAGGACACGGCAAGAAGTGAAGCTGAGGAGGAACTGTTCATGAACACGGTGTATTCCACTTATACTGTGGGGAAGGGGAAAAAGGACATTAAAGTAACGGTGAAATTAGAAGAAACCCCTATGGACATGTAAGTTGACACAGGAGCGGCAGTAACACTGGTTCCAGAGATAGTGTATAAGAAACATCTTTCTCATCTGCCCCTGGAAGCAGCGAAAGTGCAGCTGTCAACCTTTTCAGGTGAGAACATATGAATATGAGAACCAGAGTGGTGTTTTCCCTCTGGTGATAGTGAAAGGTGACAGACCGGCCCTCCTGGGCCGTAACTGGCTCACAAGTTTCAAACTTGACTGGGCAGGAATATTCTCAGTGTTACCAGTAGGGGGCAGTGATGATACAGATGTAGAGACAGTGTTACAGAGACACACCACCGTGTTTTCAGAGGAGCCAGGTACTATCCGAAAGTTTAAGGCCTGCATCACAGTAAAGCCAGATACAAAACCAGTTTTCAGGAAGGCAAGACCAGTGCCATATGCACTGAAGGAGGCAGTCGAAAAGGAGTTAAACCGGTTAGAAAAAGCCGGTGTTATCTCAAAGATAGAACATAACCAGTGGGCTGCCCCAATAGTAGTGGTGCCAAAATCGGACAAGTCCATCCGCATTTGTGGTGACTATAAGGTCACAGTAAATCAAGAGTGTGGAAGAGGGGAGCTATCCGTTACCTACGGTGGAAGACCTTTTTGCCACTCTAGCTGGGGGCACTCTTTTCAGCAAATTAGACCTGTCACATGCCTACCAACAGCTGGTGCTAGAGGAAAAACTCAGAAAAGTATTTAGTTATAAATACTCACAAGGGGCTATATGCTTATCATAGACTATCCTACGGTGTGTCTAGTGCACCCTCTATGTTCCAGAATGTGATGGACCAGATCATACAAGGCTTGGAGCATGTGACCTGTTTCCTGGATGACATACTTATTACGGGAAGAACCAGAGAGGAACACCTGAGGAACTTAAAGGAGGTGCTGAGCCGTTTAGAGAACTATGGGGTGAGAGTGAAAAGAGAAAAATGTACTTTCATGCAGGAGAAAGTGGAGTACCTGGGCCACCTGATTGACAGAGAAGGATTACATCCAACGGAGACAACGGTAGCTGCCATAGTAAATGCACCCCAGCCCTCAAATGTCACAGAGCTACGGTCATTTTTAGGGCTGTTAAACTACTATGGCCGGTTCATGAAAGACCTGTCAACCGTTCTACAACCACTACACCAACTTTTAAAGAAAGAAGTACACTGGGAATGGACACCAGAGTGCACGACAGCATTTAATAATGCAAAAGAACTACTAGTAAAGAGCTCAGTAGTGGTTCACTATGACACCAAGAAACCCCTGAGGCTAGCTTGCGACGCATCCCCTTATGGGATAGGGGCGGTCATGTTGCATATCATGGAAAATAGAGACGAGAAACCAATCGCTTTTGCATCAGGTACCTTGACGGAGGCAGAAAACAAATACAGTCAGATCGAGAAAGAGGCATTGGCCATAATTTTGGCCATACTCCTTGCCATCCTGGGACCCAAGTCCAAAATTCCCACTTTAGCTGCATTGCGGATGCAGCGATGGGCGTTGAGACTGATGGCGTATGACTACAGTATAGAGTACAGGACGTCGGCGGAGAATGCAAACGCAGATGCATTGTCTCGACTTCCAAAAAAGGGAAGGGATAATACCGCAGAGGAGAACGGAATTTTCTATTTCTCAGTAGTAGATTAACTTCCTGTACAGGCTACTGAGATTGCGCAAAAGGCTCTCAAAGATCCCGTCCTGCGTAAAGTACTGGAGCTGACTCGGATGGGTTGGCCGAACTACATCACAGACGAGACACTAAAACCATACTTCACCAGAAGGAATGAACTGTCAGTGGAACAAGGGTGCATTCTATGGGGAATTCGAGTTATCATTCCACCAGCACACCAAGAACAACTTCTGCACGACCTACACCAAGGACACCCTGGAGGAAGCAAAATGAAAAACTTGGCCAGGAGCTACTTGTGGTGGCCTCAGCTGGATAAAGACATAGAACATGCAGTACAACAATGTAACGTGTGTCAAAGTTATTACAACAACATTGGTTTAAATAGAGCCAATAACGAGGCGCAGTGACTGGAGCAGCTCATGGAGCTGTGCCGCACACACACACACACACACACACACACACACATACTGATTCGACAAGCGCACGCTGCGCTGCGCCACGTGCCGTCAGACTGAAGGCAGAAATGAGCGCTGCCTCCTCCGTGATAAAAACTTTTAAGAGGTTTTATAACAACATTTTTCATTCAATGTCATATTAAGATATTAGCTTCTATTTTGGGATGACGTATGAAATTCGATTCTGCTCCAGCCAGTGACTCTGAACCTGACCACATCTCATGTTACTGCAGTATTTGTTATTCCAGTCCGCGTGGCAGCGGATCGCAGATTCAGCCACACCATAAAACAGCAATAAGTCGGTCTGAGGCAAAAGTGAACCTCATGGCTATAGCTTTTCCATCTTTTCCCCTATAGACATTTGATTACGCACAAGTAGGTGGCCAGTTCAGGTCTACGCAGAGCAGAAGGAAGGAGAGAGCTCTGGTTAAACGTTCCTGCTTTAAGAAAACCGTTAAATTGCATTGTTTATGTGCTACCTGGGCACTCTAAATATTGATTTAAAATTAAATCAAAGGAAATTGTAATGTTATTGAATGTTTATCAATTACTATTTGAAACATACATAATACATAAACATAAAAATGAAAGTGATGGGGAAAAAGGTCGATCATATTTTTTTAACCTTGTCTGTCGAGTGACTGTTTAGCGTGACGTCTGACATATTTATATATATCTGGATATATATATATATATATAGCCATGCCCTGATGTGGGGCTGGGGGGTGCGTCGACATGATCGGAACATAAAAGGGGGTTTGCGGCTAAATAAGTTTGGGAACCGCTGCTCTAAAGCCTCCGGACTTTCACTCAACCTACATAAATGTGAACTGCTACCAGTCAAAAATTGTTCTGCAATGTCAATCCATGGAATACCTGTAAAACAACTCTGTAAGATACCTTGGAATTCATTTAATAAAAAATGAGCAATCCAGATGCTCCAAGAACTTTACTCCTATTATAGACAAAACCCAAAAAATCTAATTGGCCACAGCGAGACCTATCGTTAATAGGAAGAGTTCTGCTTTCAAAAGCTGAGGGTATCTCCCATCTAACCTATGCTGCACAGTCACTGCATGTTGATAATACAACTTGTAAATCAATTAACAACTTGTTATACAATTTCTTATGGAAAAATAAAACCCACTACTTACGTAAATCAGTAGCTTTAAATCCATATGATAAAGGAGGTTTAAACGTTTTTGATTTTGGTGCTCTTAACAACACCTTTAAAATAAACTGGATTAAAAAGTATTTAAAAAATCCCACTTCTATCTGGAATTTTATCTCACATCATGTGTTTCCTAATTTAGGTGGCCTTAACTTCCTACTGCTCTGCAGTTACAGTATTTCAAAAATACCACTTAAACTTTCTCATTTCCATCAACAAATTCTTTTGGCGTGGGCACTGATTTACAAACACAACTTCTGTCCGCAAAACTGTTTTATTTGGAATAACTGTCATGACTCGAGGTATGTGTTTAATCCAAGACATGCAGAAAGTGACTCATGGAACTGGTTGAATTAAACTAAATGTCTTTATTATAAGGTGAACAAAAAGAGCACAGGGAAGTCCTGTGGGGTAGATCGATCGCTCGAGTTCATTCAGAGATCAGGGAGGACGGGGGTGGGGGGGTGGGGGGGGGGGGGGCGCGAGGTGAACTCTGATAAGTCCAGGGGTGATCCGGGATAGGTGAGGCAGTGGAGAGGGTCCAAACAGCTAACAGCGGAGGAGGATGAGACGTGGTGTGAATAGTCCAGGTTTTTACACAGCGAAGTTGCAGTATAGGTAATGAGATCCTGGGAGAGGGAAAACAACACCGAAAGTCAGGATAATCCAAAAGTAGTCCAAATTCAGTCCGAGTTCAAAATCCAACAATATCCAGAAAGCGATTAATGTCAAAATACAAGTTTCAAGAATGAGAGCGAGTGGCTGGGGCTACCTATACTGGTGCAATCATCCGGCGTAGCGAAGTGTCTCCATCCTCCTTTTATATCCGAGCTCCTGATAGGGAATCTTCTGCAGCTGCAAACTCCTCCGCTCCTCACCTGTGGAAAATCAGCCTGATAGTGGTGAGATGGGAGATGTTGTCACTCACCTCGGCTCAGGAACATGACAATAATTGCAATATTGTTTATAAATATAAAACTATTTTTAATAGCTGGTTTAATAATGGAATCATCTTGGTTAGCCAGTTATTTGATGAAAAGGGGCTCTTATACAATTACTCTGAATTCCTTAGGAGATACAATGTACCAATAACGCCTAAAAAATTCTCAATAGTGTTTGATATCATTCCATCCGGTCTGTCCATGTAGTTCAGATGCTCACACAGCGCTCCACTATCAGTCAGTCGCCCGGATGTGTTACATTCTTCTCTTGGCAGTGTTTGTTTTTCCTCGCATAAGTCGGTGAATAACAAAATAAGAACTCTCTTTCAGGATACAATGATTTCTGTTCCATCAACCATATCATGGGCTAATTTTGTAACAGATATTGAATGGAAAAAAGTTTGGACCTTACCACAAAAATTTCTTTTAATGATCAAAGTTAAAGAGATTACATTTAAATTGATTCATAAGTTTTATCCTACCAAACAATGTTTGTTAAAATTCATAGCTGATATAAATGTAAATTGTACCTTTTGTCAAAAGCAACCTGAAACAGTTGATTAATGACTCTGTTCTCTCTAACTTTCAACTATACTACAAAGATGTTATCTTTGGTCTTCATAATTTTAAAAACAAGGACAATGATGCTTTCTTCTTTGTAAATATGTTTTTATTTTTGGCAAAATTTCACATACACAAAAGCAAAGTCCTTGGCAGAAAACCTGAACTTCTTGTATTAAAAATGGAACTTGAACAATATATAAGGACAATCTCCTCATCAAAAAACACCAAGGCTCTCAAGTCTGTTAACATATGTAACCATCTGAAACTGCTCAATTGAATTAACCTCTTCCAAACCTCTTTTTTTTCTTTCCTTTTTTATCTCCATGTCTCCATCATTTCTGTCGTTCTTCATTGTAATACTATAATTCATTGTAATACTACAATGGTATGCTTTATGTGATCCATGTCTTACAATTGTATGTTCAAAATGTGCTAAAGAAAGGTAAAAAAAATATTGCCCCCCCCACCCCCCCACCCCCCATTCCTCTATGCCCCCTTATTGGCTATCAGAGCGGTAATGTTTTTATATTTTTTTTTTCAGTTAATTATTTTTGGGGAGGAGTCACAGATTGTATTAATTCATATTCAGCTAAGTGCAACCAATAAAATTTACAATACAAAATAAATATTTTAAGAGATGTCTCGACTTGTGTCACGTGACGCATGCGTGGTGGGTGCGGTGAACGCACCGACGTCTGTTTACGTTAGGAAACGGATAGTGGTAAACGAATACAACACAAACTAAAAGCTTCTGGTATCATATCCCCAGGGAAATCTTCAAAAGGTTTGGAGGCATTGACCTTTTGTTAAAATGCGATTTCAATATTAAAAAACTTCCGATCAAATTATCCCGGTTCCATCAACAAGTCCTTTTATATTGGAAACTTTTATACAATCATAATTTCACTCCACACAAAACGCCGATTTGGAACAATAGATATATTACAATTAAAAATAAGTCATTATATAAGAAAGACTGGATGGACAAAGGCATTTGGTCCCTAATTCTTTTGACTGATAAAGATGGGCGTGTGATGACCCATGAGAATTTCTGTCATAAATATAATATTACAGTTGATCAGAATTCATTCGCTTCCATAATAAGAGCCATCCCTATTCCTACATTAAATCTAATTCAAGAAATTGTTTCGAACTCTCATTGTAGGAGCCATATGTGTCATTTCTTTTTGTGCACTTGATAGGAGGCTTGGCCTCATGTTATTGGTTAATTGCTTGTGGAAGCACCAGCCTACTTAAGCCAACACAGATTGAACTCAGGTGTGGCTGGATGGGACAAACAGTTTTTTTACTGTGTGGCGAGGACTGTGGCTGTGTGTAACGGACTCTGCGGACTGTCATTGGGGCAAGTAACGCATTCACTGCAAACCAATTTAACTGCTGTAAATGGATCATGGACATTTTGGAACAAGACAACATAATAAACAACATCAGAAATAAACTCAAGCTGCATTTCTTAAAGCACACGTAAAGACCACCCGCAACAGCTACCAGGTAGTGCCAGTGTATAGGGCACTGGCGCTACACTCATTCAGTCTCCCCTACTCTTCCTCATCTAGTAGCTGGGAACTTCGACTTCAATAGTGTTAAAATTCCTAATAAAAATATTAGAAAAATGCTTGATATTTCACACCCTTCACTGCCTTTCAGAAATTCCATTAAACAAATTTTCTCCATAGATATTATATACTCGTTACGTTCTAAATACCTCAAATTTCCTATAACTCCAAAAGCCAAAGAAATCCATTATAGAGTTTTAAATGACATATACCCATCTGGGGAATTCTTACGACAGAGATGTGGTTTTGAAACAAATAAGTGTGTATTTTGTGATGATGTAGAAACCTCTGTTCATTTATTTTTTCAATGCATTTATTCTGAAGCTCTCTGGAATGATATCCATGAGTGGCTAAGATGCGTATTGAACCCTTTTCTGAGAACGATGTCATTTACGGTGCCATATTAGATAACACTGAATGGGACTTTCTGGTAAATAACATCATCATTGTAGCTAAATTTTACATTCACAAATGTATATATGGAAATGTGAAGCCTAGATTCTATGCATTTCATAACGAGTGTCTTTCTTTCTCCAAAGCCCTTAAATTTATGAAAAGTAAACATGAAACTCCTTAATCTTTTTGAAAAGTATGATTTGAAAACAAAGCCCTAGCCCTTTGTCTCTTTTTTATTTATTTAATTTATTTATGTATTTGGTTTGTTTGTTTGTTCGTTTCCTTCACAAATATTCTTGCTTTCTATGCAAAATCTCTTTTGTTATTTTTTTGCACCTGATCCCGGGTAATGTAAAACAAAGGAATTTATGCCATGTTGTTTGTAAATGAAAAAGTTCAATAAAAAACTATATATATATATATATATATATATATATATATATATATATATGTATAACGACACAAACGACAGATATAAGGAAATTCTTCCGATCACCACCACCACAAGATAAAACTGAAACTGCACGAGCGATAGCTGAGCAGGAGAGTCATATTGTGGCAGCAGAGAAGAAGGTTGGTGAGCAGCCGAAGCTAACTAGCTAGACTGAGGCGCAGCTTCCCCCAGTGGAGCCGGTGTCAGTACAAGATCTGCTCGGGTGCAAGATCAGCTCGGGAGTGTCCTTTGACTGCTGATGACGTCAAAGTACGGCAAACCCACTCGGACAAAATACACTACACATCTATACTGTTGGAAAGAATTTAGCAGTTTCATTATTAAAATAATGTTTAAGACATAAGTTTGTGTTTATAATGGTATTTGTAAAATAAAACACTATATTGTATTCATAATGTTGAACTCCTCTTTGAGCACATGCCTTGAAGGATCATAGATATTAGCAACACCTGTGAAATTGTATTTGCAAGAAAGAAGTGTGTCCCGTTTTTTTTTTCTTGAATACGCTTTATTGACAAAGCACATAATACAAGTACAAAGAAATAACAAGCACAATGTCAGGGGGTTCTATGGGAAAACAAAACAGTCTAACAAAGAATCACATGATATTGAACAGGGAACATAAGTTTATGGTTTTGACAGCTTTCAAATTTTGAGAATGTTGTATGGTTTTTATATATTGTCTGGTTTCATTTAAAAAGCACTGAAAGGATGGTTTTGCATTAGAAAATTTCGACTTATGTATATGAAATTTAGCTAATAATATCAATAAATTAATCAAATAAAATTGAAGGCCTTCTTGATGGAAGGATACGCCATCATCGATGGGAGGAAGGTCTATATATGTTAGAAATATGATACATTTCAATATTCAGGAAAGGACCAACACACTTTTTTTTTCTAATATACTGTTCCTCTGTTAAGATGGGCTCCTATTTTGAAAATGAGATCTCACTAGACCAAACAGCCCAATGTTTTTCATCTTCTGATTGTTAAAGGTGGAGGTTTTGGATGAGATATTATTTAGTTGGACAATATTGCTCATTCCTTCTGTTTGGATAAATCCTGAGCGGATAAACACGTAACATTCTAGCCATTTGTTTTGTTTGGTATGTCAGTTTTGTTTACTTCTTTGAATGTTACAGGGTTGAAAAACACCATAAAGCGCAAGGCACTTTTTTTTATTTTGTAAAGAGCTTAAGGCCAACTTAATTTTGTTACAGGAAACACATTCAGGCATAGAGGAGGAAAAATTTTGGAGACAACAGTGGGGGGATAATATTTTATATAGCCATGGTACCAGCTATTCGGCAGGGGTTATGATACTATTTAACAAATTTACAGGGAAAGTAATTGATCATAGAGGAGACAAAGACGGCCACTGGTTAATAGCAGCTATAGAAATATATGATCAGAAATTTATTATACTTTCTATTTATGGATATAATAACAAAACTAAAAACAGAGAGATGTTAGAAAACATGGGCAGAATGATAACGCATTGGCAAAATGTTCATATGACAGATAAGGTGGTTGTGGGAGGAGATTTTAATATCGCACCAAACTCTTGGTTAGATAGGTTACCGCCTAGAGGTCAGCAACTTGAAAACAATGATATCTTACAAGATTTCTGTTCAATCACTAATACTTTTGATTACTGGAGATTAAATAATCCTACAAAATCAGAATACACATGGATCAGTGCTTCTAATGGAAACCAACGGTCAAGAATAGATTATTGGCTAATCTCACACTCTATAGGTAACAATGTAAAGAAATGTGAGATTATTACTTCTATGCTCACTGCTCACTGTTTAAAAAGCTTAACTTTAATAATAATAAAACAAACATGCTCTTCAGACAGTTTATGGAAACTAAATAATAGCCTTTTATCAAATGAAGGGTTTTGCAAACAAATAAAAGCCCTTTGTCAAAAAGTAAAAAGGATGGATATGTCAAATAAAGGAAAATGGGAATGGTTTAAATTTGAAACAAAGAGGTTGGCAATTGAAATGGGGAAAATGATGAAAAAAGAGAGAAAATTAAAGTAGAAAGAACTGCTAAAAAGAATCAGCCTACTCTGTGATACAATTAATAACACGGAGGATGAACTAACAGAGCTAAACTTGCTCCAAAAACAGTTTGACGAAATCTATATAGAAAAAGCGAATGGAGCCTTTGTAAGATCCAGGGCTAAGTGGATTGAAGAAGGTGAAAAGAACTCAACATATTTTATGGATTAGAAAAGTCTAGACAATCCAAAAAGAAAATGTGCAAATTAAAAAAAAATGACACTGTAATAGTAGACCAAAATCAAATAAAGGAGGAAGTTCAACGTTTTTACTCAGACCTATATTGTTCTAATTTCTGTGAGGAGGAATGTAAATCCTTCTTCAATCAGATAAAGAACAATATTAAATCTATTGGAGAGGAAGACAGAAAAAATCTGGAGGATGATTTGAATATTAAAGAAATAGAAAATTCCCTGAAAAAAATGAAAAATGGGAAATCGTCCGGTATTGATGGATTGACCTCGGAATTTCTTAAATTTTTTGGGAAGATGTTCAAGAATTGTTATTAAGTACATTTAATGAGTGTATAAATGAAGGATGTCTTACCCCAACAATGAAAACTGGAATAATAACCCTTCTTCCCAAACCAAAAAAAGATACAACAGACTTGGACAACTGGAGGCCAATTACTCTGTTGTGCAATGATTATAAATTATTAGCGCTTTTATATGCAGAAAGACTGAAAACTGTAATTGATGAAATAGTAGATAATAATCAGTCTGCGTTTATAAAAGGAAGAAGCATACATAATAATGAGAGATTAGTACTGGATATGCTGGATTATAGGTCTATTATGGAAACGGACAGCCTCATTTTATTTATAGACTATTTCAAAGCTTTTGATTCACATAATTTTTTATTTTCCACCCTAGAATATTTTGGTTTTGGAAAAAAAATTTGTTCAGTGATAAAAATGTTCTATATAACAGTTATGTTTCCTTAAACCCAGGATTAATAAAAAGAATAAATATAACTTGTGGAATAAGACAAGGATGTCCAATCAGCCCCAAACTGTTTATCTTATGTATACAACTATTAGCATATCTAGTAATAAATCATCCAAATTTTCATGGTATAAATTTTTTTGATTATGAATTTCGTTTAAGTCAGTTTGCAGATGACACTGTTTTTTTTCTAAATGATAAATCTATGGTTAACAAAGCATTACAAATTATTTCAAATTTTTTCTAAAGAATCAGGTCTTCGTCTGAACACAAAAAAATGTGAGTAACTTTCACTGTATGAATGCACAGATAATGAGATAATGTCAATTCCTGTTAAAAAAGAAATAAAATATCTAGGAGTTAAAATAGTTGCAGACGAAAAACAAAGAGAATAAATCAATATGAAAGAAAAAACTGATCAAATTCAAAAAACTCTGAACCAATGGCTTAGCAGAGAGTTTTTTGGGCGAAATTTATTGTCCAAGTCTGAGGGTATTTCCCAATTGATCTATCCATGCCAATCCCTTTATATTGCTCCAAAAACAGTGAAAAATATTAACGCTATTATATACAAATTTATATGGAGAAATAAAACCTATTATATAAAAAAATCCCAGTTAGTCAAAGAACATAAAAATGGAGGCATGAAATCTGTGGATTTTGAAGCAATGCTGGGAACATTTAAAACAAAGTGGCTGAAAGAGTTTCTAATAAAGACAGATACAATTTGGTTTCATATTCCAAAAAATGTCTTCAAGAAATTTGGGGGGCTAAACTTTCTTTTGAAATGTGACTTTGAAATCACTAAATTGCCTTTTAAATGATCTGAATTTCATAAACAAGTATTGCATTATTAACGATAAAAAACACAATTCTCTTCTCTAATGTTCAAATAAAACTTCCTAATTTATTAATAGGAGAAATGAACATCACAGAAAGAAAATATGAAAGTAAATTTTTAAATGGAGCCTTTAAAAATATATCTATCGTGATTATGATAGAAAGATTAAACTAAAAATACAAGGAAATCCAATAATTGAAGAAAAACAATTAAAAATTATAAAATGGCCTATAATGCCCAAAGTAAAAGAAATGCAATTTAAAATTCTTAACAACTACTATCCGTCAGCAGAGACATTGAGGAAGAGATTTGGTTTTGAAGTTGACCCTTGTGAATTATGTCAGGAAAGCCCTGAAGGAACAGAACACTTATTTTTCAGCTGTCCTGTCAGTAAGAGGTTTTGGGAAGAAGTCCACTGTTGGTTAAGAAATAAAATAAGATAACTTGATCATTTTTCAAATGAAGATATTCTTATTTACAATTCTAAATTAAATGGGAATAATTCATTGTTAATTAACATTATTATTTTTATGGGTAAATACCACATCCACAAAAGCAAATGGAAAAAACAAATGCCAAACATGGACTGTTTCACAAATGAATTCTGTATGTTCTCATCCACTTTGACTCGTATAAAAAATTCAAATGCAACTGCAAAAGTCATTTGTCATGCTGCAGAAAAACGTTTAATCTTGTAACAATGTTTTTACTTTGTGATATAAGTGCTTCTTTTTTAAGTTTCTTTTTTTTAATTGTTACTAAGGATGCCTTGTATGTTTCAATTATGTGTTGTTGTCTCACGAGAAATTGTAATAAGCATTTAATCATAAAAAAAACGTAACGTGATAACAACGTAACGTGATTACGTAATTCCGTAAGGTTCATGTTCAGCCAATCATCTACTTTGACGTTAACGGCAGTCGACGGACCCCGAGCCGTTCTTGCACCCACCCGAGCAGATCTTGTACCGACACATATGTTCTGGGAATTTCTCCTACCATGTAAACCGTCCTACCCGTTGTTCCTGAGCATGTGCGCGCATGCACACAACACAAAAAGGGAAGCAAAGCGCATCCGGCTGTGATTTTATGCTACTCCGTTGTCATATTTGCAGGAAAATAGGTAAGTAGTAAGTATTAGTACTTTTTATTGACGTTGATACTTGATTTTTTAAGCCATTGTGATTGTCAATATTAAAGTAAAGTCGCTATCTGCTTTCTGCACAAAACTGTCGAATTTGCAACTTTGGTTAAGTCTGCTGTGAAGTTACTGGACACGTGGTATTTGGACAACTCGCAGCTTCGGTGTTTTAAAGGGGCATTATGACAGCCAAAACATGTATAGAAATGATAAATTTCTTCTTCATACATTCTCCTGCAATGCCCTGGTCCTGTAGAATGAGCCCTGGCATTATACTGTGATTGCCTGTTTTTCTGTAAAATCACAGAAAAAGAGAGCTGCTTGGGTCGAGCAGGCTGCTTCATGCGTGTTCACGCTCAGGCATAGCAGTAGCATTTGCTATCAGTAGCTTTAGCAGCAGAGAGTGAGGTAGTGCCAACTCAGCGACTTTGTCGCTGTTCCTAACGCCTAGTGATGAACCTAGTTACATTTCTGAGGACCCTTAGCTACTTTCTTCTTGATATTTCCTGCAAATTAGCAACAAAATAGCCATTTTCGCTGCAAACCGTTCTTTGAACGTTGTTTCAGCTGTCATGAAGGATATAAATGTTACAGATACAAAAGACGGCACTGGCGCTTTAGCTCACCTACTGAGATGTCGGGCTCCCGTGCAGAAGATCTGGGTTCAATTCTGGATGTGATTGTAGTTTATTTAGAATAAATTTTTTACATTAATGGTATATTTTTTTTACAGTAAGATGTCCAAATTATTTTTTGAGACTCGCCGAACAGCATTGAATTCACAGATAAAAAAGGTGTGGGTTCAACTTTGTCATTTTGGAACAATTTTTCAAGCAAGGGAAGGGAATGATCTGAGCATGCAGGAAGACTGACCCATCATAAACCTTTGTCGGCTGTGCTGAAGAGAAAGGTACAGAACCAAATAATTTAATTAATTAGCTGCGCGTTCTCCTATCCTCTGTCCTCGGGGCCACACACACACACACGGAACTGTCTCAGCTAGGGCTGCTCAATTAATCGAATTTTAATCACAATTACGATCTGAGTTTTGAATGATTATACAAACAAAACAAGCCGATTATTTGCTCCTCCCACTTGCGCTGCCCTGAGTTGCAAATGAAGCGCTCCTCCCACAGTGTTGCCAACTTGGCGACTTTGACGCTATTTCCAACAGCTTTTCAGACCCCCTTCTTGACTTTTTAAATCTTAAAAGTACCTAGCGAACACCTCAGAAACATCTCTGGTAACCCTTAGCTACTTTCTGGATAACTGTCGTTGACATTTCCTGCAGGTTAGCTAAACACTCCGCCTGAAGCTCAGAAGAAAATTTCTCCTTACATTCGTAGATATGGAGAAGAAGTGGGAAGAGATTTACGCATTAATTTCTGCGGGCTCCTACCCTTCAGGATATGACAAGGCTCAGAGGCAAAACCTCAGAAGATATGCCTCAAAATTCAATCAAAAGGGTCAGTAATTTATTGTTAATCCTAACAACTCATATATGTGTTTAAATTAATTTCTAAATATATATTGTTTTACTGCAGATGGAGAACTCTTTGTTGGAACCAGAAGAGTAGTAAAAACCATGGATGATGCCAGGAAGATATTTCATGAGTTTCATTCAGCTCCAATTGGAGGACACACTGGCACACACAAAACGCTAAATGCAGTGTGTTCCAGATTTTACTGGTTTGGTATGACAGTTGACATTAAAACATGGGTATGTATTAACTGTTTGTATTGTTGTTAAATACCGTTTAAAATAAGCAAATTTTTTGATATCAGTTAAAAGAGAAACTGTGTACTTGCAAAATATAAATAAATATGGTTAATTAGTGATATTACAGTAATAACCTGTAGGCCAGGCATTGATTAGAAGACACAGACAAAGTATTGTTGCTAAATTGTTTGTTTGTTAGAGAATATATCATTAAGTGGTTTTATTTGATTTTTTTTCATAAATGAGAACGTTGAACATTTACGTGAACTCCATAAACATTTCTACCTTAAAGATTCTGGAATGTGACCAGTGTCAAAAAGTTGGGAAACCACTGACTGCTGTGCAACCGTTGCAGTGTATTCAGGTAAATATTATGCCCCTTTTACCCATCAAACTATGCTTCTAGTTCACATTCATAAAGGCAGGAGGGTTTGCCAACTAATTTTAACCATTGATGTTAATGTGTACATTATACAAATTGTTATTCAAATTATTAATTTGTCCTTGATAGGTGTCTAAAGTGTGGGAACTTATTGGTATAGATCTTACTGGACCTCTTCCTAAAACTTCAAGCATGCTACTGTTGTTATTATAAACTAGAAGCAAAAGAATTATGTGCCAAAGCATACTACCTTTATGAAGCACACTTTAAAGGGTAAAAAGAAGTGTCAAACCGTACTGGCTTTATGAATATCAGCTACAAACATACTCTGATGGGCAAAGTTAAGTGGCTAACCGTCATACCTACTCAAATTTGTGCTGGAATTATTGTTTGGCAGCAGAAATGTGCATAAATTACGTACAGTAGGACGTTTTGCCAAAGTAGGACGTTTTGTCAGAACACCGGTGCATGAAGATTTTAGCGCCAATCCCAGCTGTAGCGGGCTCTCCAAAACCCGCTCTCCCAAACTTTTCTACTTTAAAAAGTGTTCTCACAGACAATAGACTCAGCATGCTTCACCAACGAAAAGCACATTTAGTGCAGCTGGCCTTTGAAAGAGACTTAAAGGTGTAGCAATCAATGTTTCTGAAGAACCGCCCATTTAACGTTCTTTAAAATGGTCATGCGCACCCCTCTACCAGTCCGTGGAGCGTGCTCGTGCACGCTCTGTTTCCAAGCAACTGCCGACTTTGCACCTGTTGACTGTAGCAACTTCTTTTTTTCCCACAATGTCGGATTCTCCACCAGTAAGTTATATTCCATGTAGCATTACGAGCATCTTCATAGCTAACTAAAGCATTACAAAAAAGCTATCAATTAGCATATAAGTTATATTGTTTTGCTGATTGGTTTAGAGCTTTCCTGAGGAAAGTCTTTTTGGTTCCGATATGGACTACGAGCCCGTGCCCGGTCCATCCCGACCAAGATCCAGGATGAGGGGTGCACCTAGAGACCGAGTGAGACGATCCAGGGCCGGAAGAGCCACAGCTTCAACCACCCGCGGCAGCCGAGAGCAGGAAGGAGGCGGCCGTGTCAGAGGTCGACGTCGAGTTCGAGGTCAAGCTAGAACCCGTGGGGGTCTGCTCGCTGACCTTACACGGGATGACTTAGAAAGGGTCCAACAACTCCGGCAACAGTTGGTGGCAGTGGAAGAGGTATGAGTGCACATATAAATAACTTATCATAATTATGCGCAAAAAAACGCCAAAAGCAAAGCCTTTATTTTACATTTGCTCCATTAGGGCTGCTCAATTATGGCAAAAACAATAATCACGATTTTTGTGACTGAGATTGAGATCTCGATTATTTAGGACGATTTTTCAATTTATGTTTTTTATTTGTTTTTATTCAGTCATAAAATTGCTCAGGGCACAATCAGGACAAAAGTAAATAAGAAACAAGATGATCACTAAAATAACTCCTGATTCCCAGTATAAAAAGACCAATATACTTACAGCTCATAGTTTATGACCCAAGGGCTATAGACCTTGGTTTAACTCATTTAAGTCTAACCAGTACAGACCCAAATAACATCTTGCAAATACTGACAGCAGGAATTATACAGTGGCATTTATAACAAATACATGCAAATAAATTGATGTTCACAAAATGTTGCATAACATTTATTGAGTCGTGTCAAGGTGCTGTAGGAGCGTGCACTAGCACCGTGTCCTCAGAGAGATTAGTTATTAGTTATCAGTGTGAGGAACTTATTTCTACCTTATTTATAAACAATTTATTTACAGGTCCATCAGTTAATGTAATGATTGTCCCAACCACAGCTGCACCCCCACCCCCCAACCTGGTCTCACAGCAATCAGTGGCAAGCTGCACGTGTGTTAAGCACACGCACATTTAGCCGTTTTTAGTGGCTCAGGAGTCCGCAGGTGCGGTGTGTGTCACTCACTGTGGTTACTCCAACAGGGAGCCGGCTCCGAGAGCTGTTTCTGTAGCGACTGACACATCACTACATCATTCCCTTTCCTAATGTCCTGAAGAACGGTCCGGAGCGCAGGCGGAGTGTTTAGCTAACCTGCAGGAAATGTCGACGACAGTTATCCAGAAAGTAGCTAAGGGTTACCAGAGATGTTTCTGAGGTGTTCGCCAGGTACTTTTAAGATTAAAAAAGTCAAGAAGGGGGTCTGAAAAGCTGCTAGAAATAGCGTCAAAGTCACTAAGTTGGCAACACTGTGGGAGGAGCGCTTCATTTGCAACTCAGGGCAGCGCAAGTGGGAGGAGCAAATAATCGGCCCGTTTTGTTTTCATAATCGTTCAAAACTCAGATCGTAATTGTGATTAAAATTCGATTAATTGAGCAGCCCTATGCTCCATTACGAGTCCAATTATTTCATCTGTATGATTATCCCGATTTTGAATGTGTGAAATGTTATGCAGATTTATTCTAACGTATTCATAACATACTCTGCTCTATCCAACATTATTAGTTACATTGTGCTACAGTGAATACACCGAAAAATGTTGTGAATGTACTTCCTTCATTTTATTCCAAACATTTTGCACTCAAGGTCCTTATGCCTGTAACATGTAGTATCTGAAAGTTTTATGAGTCCATTAGCCAAGCACAACAATTTAAAAGTGTGATTTTGCATTCACAGGCTAGGATAAACAGACTGACGCTAGAAGAGTGCCAACAGCTTCTACAAAGATGTCTCACACGGGAACCTAGTCTCATCTTTGACCTGATGAGTCTCACCCCTGATCACCCTCAACCTGGACCTTGTCCTCCACAGTCACCCAGCTGGTGTATCTGCCTACAGTGCAGAAATATGGCAACACTGCTGGAACAAAAATGCTGTCAACAACAACCACAGAACTGTACATCACTGTTGCCACACATGGACCTATACATCTTGAATGAAGGTGCATTGAGACTGGCCAGACGAATCTGGAATGACCTTAGAGCGGAGGCTGACATCCATGAGCCGGGAGAAAGCCATAGGCAGTTCCGCTATGCTGCATACAGGAACTTTATTGTCTGGCAGTATGGCCTTCTGGGAACTGATGTTAGAATTGTTATACCTTCATGTTGTGTGTGGAAAATTAGAGATCGTTTCCCAGATCCAAATGGACAGTATGTAAGCTTTCTTCAATCAAGAGTGTAAAACATTTGTTGATGCCTAATAAATCTTTTTGTTATTTACCTCAAAAAAAAAGAGACCTCAAGAGCTTTACTTGCACACTCATAACCTGATTAATTACACGGTTGTATTCTGACACTTCAAATATCTAACATTTCCAGGTTTTAATAAAAAAAAGTATTTCAAGGCGTTCAAACACAACGTTATTTACATTTATAAATACATAAACAATTTACCTCAGCAAAAATTTATTTAAAAAATATGCGGAAATATAAACAAATGATTATGATTTTTTAAAATTAGCTCTTACGTATAAAATCAATGTTTTATGAAAGGCATACATCCACCAGAAAATGTTTGATATGGCACATTATGTACAGCTGAAATAAAATCACAAATTTGGTTCCCTTTAGATGTAGGTACTGTTGTAAACATCAAGTTGTCTCTCCTCGTCACCCACAGCATTTGACATCTCACGTGTGAGAAGGTTGACCTGTAGAAACAAAGAAAGTAGGTTGGCAGCATTTCTAGATATAAAATTTTATCCATTTACTAAGTAAATGTGTCCCATGTAACAGCTGTTTACACAGAGAAGGATTTCATTCAACATACAATGCAACTCACCAAGCCCTCGGCTAGCTTTCTTTTCCTTCAGCTCTTGTACTGTTGGGGCGGGGCCACCAGACAACAGCCCAAGCCTTCGTGGATCATCAGGTGCAAGAGCCTGAGTTTCTGTCATCACCCTAGGAGCCAACATTCTGGAATGGAGAACGGCGCACTGTAGATCTGGAATGTACTTGTAGATTTTGGGTTTCTTGATGGTGTACAGCCGCCACATCTTAGATCTTTTGTTAAAAATCCTGCCATACCTAGGAGTACATACAAATATGTAGAAAAAAAAAGATGTAGCTGGAGGAATCACATTCTGTACTACATTTGTGCCACAAGTAATGATGTTTAAAATCTTCCTTACAGTGTAAACAAATTGACTTTAGTATTGCTGGTAGACTGTGATAAGAAACGCACTGATGTGAGCCATCTGCTTTGGTTAGTTCTCCTCGGTGTAGGTGGTAGTTATAATCCAGCCCTGCCAACTTGGTCCGAGCGGAGTACACTGGTGGTGTGAAGGAGAAACGCTTGGAGGCATACATAAGAATGTGGTAATGAAACTACTCCAGGTCTGAGGTAGATATATTAAAAACAAGGTAAAAAGGACAAATATACTAGAATCTGATAAAAAGAGCATTTGGCTGGTGTAGGCAGTGATTTAGAATACAAATACATATGTTTATACCTGAACTACAGATACTTTGGTATGTTTTTCAACCAGCGTTCATCAAAAACTATCTTCTGGAGTCTTGTTAGTGCAGCAGAGCTCTTTGGAATCCATTCTTTATCCCTATCTTTCTCCAATGGACCATGTCGACAGGCCCCGAAGTACCACTGATGTTCATTTGTCACATGATGCAGAATTCCAGCCCATGGATCCTGTAATACAATTTATAAGGTCAGTGAATCATGTTCACTATGAAATTATTAGAAACACACCATTTCCACAATTTCTTATAATTTATATCTAGGAAATAAAACTTACAATCAAAGCTTCAAAAGATGTGGCTTCCTTACAGCAGTACCAAAAGTGGTTGCAAATGTCTCTGTTCCAAATCAGAAGCAGGGCACAGTCCTTCTCTCGTCCAGCCTGAAAAAATAGAGTATAGAAATGAAATAATGGTATCTTACCAGAATAAAAGAAGAGCAGTAACAACACACGTACAGCTTGAATCTTATACAGAGGTTCTTTGCACCGTGCCAGATATCCAGGCTGTGTTTAACGCCACAGTTTTTGTATTGCCCATTGTCTGTAAAACATCCAGTCAGAAATCTTATTAAAACATCAGTAATATGTATAATGTATTAAACGTCATTAATCCATCAGTATTTTTATGTGAATAATATTGGTAACAGACACTTACCCCAAAATTCCACTATCTCCGCTGCGCTCCGCTCCGGCACGAACTCCGCAGCAAAAACGGTCCCGTTGAAGTCAATCAGAGCTGTTCCACTACTGCGGCCGTGCGGCGCAGTGCGCCGCCCGCCATTCCGCCGTCCGGCAAAAATAGGATTGATTCTATTTTTGCCGGGCGCCGGTGCACCTCCGCAGTCAATGGACAGAAACCACAACCGCCCAACAGGAAAGGGAGCAAGCACAACTTCCGTTATTTCACAATAAATCGATAAACAAAAGGTGTTTTTTGTTTCATATGCACAGGTTTAACAAATTTTAACAACTATCAATGGCGGTTGAACTTTAAATGCACAAAAATAAACCATAAATACAGTTTCCACTATCAAAGTAGTCACCCTTTGTTGATCCAAACACTGCTGATCTCTCAACACAAATGATGGGCAGATTAAACAGTTCATTTCGATGCTTCTCCCACACAACGGGTGTTTGGATCTAACTTCCGCGTTTATTGCTCGGACTGTATCGCAAGATCTCGAAAATCCCGCACATGCCTGTTTGCGCACCTCAGGTCTCCGCACCGGAGCGGAGTGTATAATTTGAGTTCGGAAGCGAGCGGCAGCAGGGGGCAGAGCGGAGATAGTGGAATTTTGGGTTTACTAAACAGTGCTGATATTTGAATGTTGGCGTCTGTGCAAAACTCTGTGACATTCCCCAGCTTTGGACAGAGTGTATCCATGGTCTCCATGAATGTCACCTTTTCCATAGCCACAGAGTTCCCTCCAACCTGTCTTTTGTCCATATTGATAATCGAAACTATACTTTGGGTGTCTTTCTCCATAGCAGTGTATGTGCAAAACTCAGCACAGAACCCAGGACTGTCCATCTAGGCATCACCTTCCAATGACAAATGGAATACACTAGTTCAAACTTTATATGACAATGCCAACAGATAAATGCTTTTTTAAAAATATACGTAGCAGTCATCTCATTTACTAACCGAGTAGAACAACAGAGTCCTTTGAAGTCAACTTGCTGATGATATTGCTAATATCCCTCTTCCAAAAGTCTTCTATGTTTGACAGACAAAATTTGGTTTAGATTTTGTAGAAGGTGTTTCGGTTAATTATCCCTATGTTCGTAAACTTGTGGAGCAGAGCGATTTTGTTGAAGTTGTTCCCAGACAGGAGGATGTTTACACCTAACATAAAATCCCCAGCAAGCATTCCATACTTGAAATGTCGCTGTGAAGTCCATTTCCAAACTGTGTGACCATGAGGACATATCTATAAGAGAGAATCTGTTTAGAAAGAGTATAGAAAATCTGACTATAGAAATAACTGTCAGCTGTTAATGATAACATGTCAGAAAAACTCACCCATTCTGCAACGATTGCCGAGCACCTTGATTTTACAGACACCTCAAATGGCCTAATAGCATTACAGGGTGCCTTTGTGATGGAATCCTTCATTGTGCATTTTTCTATTGGTAGAATAAGGAAGTCCAGCAGCTGCTTTATAATGTCATGATAGACTATGGACGCGGGCTGGCTGATTCCATCTTCTTCTCTGAAGACTGTTGTTGCATCTGGTGGAGTGGCAAATTCCTGGCTTTCACATTCATTGTCTTCTGGGTCATCATGCACAGTCTGATCAAGGCCAATCACCGGGCAATCCTCTAAGGACATTCCATTTGGGAGTGTAACACCAGACCTGTAAATATAAAGAAAAAATATTAACACACCTCCTGGAGAACAATACATTCTTCCAATCACTCAAACTGGCAGCTTTTCACCCATTGCAATGGTTCAGCATGTGATGAACCTGAGCTTTTACTATTCAGTAGGATGCTGGTGACAGACATCACATCTCCATGTGTTTGGGACACAGCCTGGAATGTGAAACTAAAGCCTGATTCATGCTTCTCCGTCAGCGTCGCAAGGGACAGATACGCACGGATTGACGGAAGCGTTTTGCTCTCATACTTCTCCGTCTCCTGGAGAGTGTTGCAAAGCAATTCCCCACCAGGACAGCAGAGGGCGTAGCACTGTTCTGTGGTATCCCGTCATGTATCGGTCCAAGATAGTGTGTTTATATTGTGTTTTTTGTATGTAAGAGACTTTTTAACACAGATAAATTTGTCTCTCATCCTCCACCTCTTCATGAGCTCGCCACCTCTAAACCCATGTTTCCTGTCATTTCCGTCATCAAATAAAATGCTTGCTGCGTATCTTTTCACTTTTCCAGTCACGGGGCAATTAAATGTTCATATTTTAGAGTTTTTTCGCGAGGAATTCTTCAAGCTTCTCCGTGTCTGCTGCTAGTTATTCTCGTCTCTCTTTATGTTTTTGAGGGCGCAATGGCGGCGGTGTAGACGACAGTGTTGCCCTGACCAATCACAAGCTTGCATTCTCCGTCTCGACGGACGGATGTTTGGAAAAGTGGGCTCGACTCCGTATGTACTTGCGTGCCTGCCGGGGCCATACGCAAGGACGGATAATGGCGTTGCATGTCTCCGCACTGACGCAGACGGAGAAGCATGAATCAGGCTTAACCTTTCAAACAAACACACCTAAAACCTGTTTGTTCTGACAGTTGAGGGCCATTACAGGAGTTATTTTACATCTGCATTACTTTTGGAGACTGTTAGCAGGAAGGCATTTTTGAAAAACAACATTTATGTTTACCTATATAACATTCATATGAAACTGTTCTAGTACAACAAAGTACTTTCCATTAATAAATTATGAAATAACAATAATACAAATACCTTATGCAAATGCCACAATCCAGGTCTTCTGCTTCTTCTTCAGCTGGGATTTCGTCCTCTGAAAAAGCTAATTCATCGTTCTCATCTGACGATGACAGTGAATGTATCTCTGTATCAGGAGTCCAAGTAGCATCCAATGTGTCATCCCAGTCAATTCTAATGAAAGACATAGACCAAACAACAGAACTGATTTTTTACTATTGTATACTATCAAGACAAATCCCATCAGCAACATGTCACAGGACATTGTTCCAGACAAAAATAACATGTGCACATAACCATAAGCCTCTGTAGCATCACGGAAGGTCCTCTAATTTGTGGCAACGGTCACATTTACCCAGCTGGGTCAAGCTGTGACTTTCAAGTCCACAGATTAACTCAGGAGTCATGATGTCTGCTCAATATCATCCACTATCTGCTGCTGTTCCGTCCCAGAAGAAGGTCACTTAAAGTTCACGATAATAATTAAATAACAATATTAATAAATTCTTCGACTTTATTACTATTTATTATAATCATCATAAATAATCACTTGGTTCAGTATAAATTTATTTTTAATTACATGAAATGAATTATTATGCTTTGGGTATAAGATGATTATGGTTGATGACAGTAAAATATGTGTTCAGCAAAGAAAATAGTTCCACCTTATCCATCTAACACAGAGTTCATCCAGATAAACAATAACTGCCAACACATGTTTTTGACGCATGACCAAAGCTTTCTTGCTGAGAGTGGGTGTGTTCTGAGTACTTTGTAAACTAACCTGCAACAGCTGATGTTATCATAGCTGTAACAAATATAGAATTTTAAACATATTAGTTCTTTGTTTATACAAAATCCAAATATAACAAATATTTCATATAGATGTCCACAGATATTCTTTAAAGTATATTCTTCTGAAGGTCATCCAGCTCTACATTTGAAACTACCTCTAATAAATTCATGCTACACTAAATATGACATTCCCTTATGTGTTTTACTTTATTGTTTGATTCATGCATCAGGGCATTGTCTTTAATGTCTCCGCTCAAAGATGTGTTCAGATTCAGATGCAGCAGCCCCCTGTCCGCATGTAAAAAAATAAACTAAACGGTGCTTTGCGGATCGATGAGCCGACTGTTTCCACTACACTCTCGAAGGATTCAGGATACAGACGGAGGAACGGTCGGAAGGATTCTGTGTCAGCAAAGTGCATCTCTTTGGGTAGATAGGCATAAAATCCTAGACTGCTCCGTCTTTGCAGCCACCGTACACATACTTTCCGAAACTTGAAATGACGATTGCGGCGATGCATCAACAATAAAACAAGTATAAGCATTTCCTCTATTTACAGCTCTCTCGCCATTTGTTTTATTTTTTTCACATGCAGACTGGGCGCTGCCATGTTGGAATCACGTGAGCAGAGAACGCGCTTTATTTGGCCAGTAGAATATTTCAGAAGCTGATGTGCACAAACAAATAAAAAACAGGTTTTATTTTCATACAGTTCTTCTAGCAGTAATCTCAAATGCATTCCTCCAAATAGCATGCCAAACTTTAGCTTACCTGTCGAGCAGAAAACAGGCGACCGCAGCGTCGGTGGACAGCCCAACCGTCTCTTTCAGCGAACGCCAACGTTGAAAAGAGTCTCCTAAAAACACTCTGGTCTTATTTCTCACTTCAGAGGCCTTTCTCTTCTTCTCGTAGACTTTGAAGACACCTTTTCTCTTGCGACTCTCAGCCATTTTCAAAAGAACCTGTTGAGATAAAAGTGCACAACCCGTTGAGAAAAAAAAAGAGTGTGCATGCTTAAGGAGAAAACTGGCCCAGGGGCGAGCACGTACGACGGACTTACGCAAAGGCTTCGCCAGAATGATTGACAGTTATGCGGACCAATGGTTGACGTGATCCACCCGGAAATAAAAGATCGATTGCTATACCTTTAACTAAAAGATTTGTCACTGAATGGAAGGAAGCAGTATTGAGGAGGTTCAACTCTGGGAGACGCCGACTGCAGCTCTTCTAAGTGGTGAGTAAAGAAGATTTTTATTTAAAGGGGGTGTAATATTGTGATTGCTGTTGGTTGTACACACACACACACACACACACACACACACACACACAGCATTTTTACCTTGTTTTTATTTTTGAATAACTAAAATGAAGCATTTTGCCTTTATAAGAAACAAGTTTTATCAAACTGACAAACATGGATTTTATTAAAGTTATTTTAATAAAACATAATTTTTAATTTGTTTTGAATAAGGAATATTCAAGTAAACATGCAAAGAAAAAAGTAAAGATTTACAAATTTATTGTGATAAAAAATTATTAAAATTACTAAAATTAAAAAATCCTGCTTTTGTTTTAAGGCCTACCTACCTGGTTACTCCACATACATATTTCACGAGCATTTTTAAACTCAGAAGTACCCCTGAAAGACTCAGTTGTTCGACCTTCTATCAAAACTTCTTTTGAGCTTGAGAAGGTTTATGTTTCTCCGTTTATTATGGGAGTCCAGCAGCAGCAGCTTTGATGGAAACTGTTGCCTGTAGGTGGCGCCATTTGTCAGGAGTAAATAAAATATGCTCCAATTGAGAGAGGCAGAGAGAGAGAATGGTCATCTGATCTCAGTCCATCGTGTTTTTTCCGATGTTTTTTTCCCGGGGGGGGGGGGGGGGTGTCATTTGTGTGTGTGCGTGCGCGTGTGCATGTGTGCCGCAGGATGAGTGTTGTGAAGGGGTTTTCATTGTCAGACTGTTTTAAACATACTGGGGATAGGGGGGAATGTGGGTGTGCGGGGCCTTTTTAATTTGTTAAGCACTTTGAGTTGCATGCATTGTAGGATTAAGTGCTATATAAATAAAGTTGATCAATTGATTGATTGAAGGGAGTGAGGGGGGGGGGGGTCAAGAGAGAGAGTTGGGGGAAAGTTAAACTTCTTACAGTAAAGAATTGTTTATTTAGGGTTTATCTGGTTTATCTTTGGCTTGGTTTCCAAACCCTGATGACATCATCACTGCTGCAGATTTTCCTATTAAAAGCAAACAGTTTTTATCATCAGGTAGATAGAAACAGGGGCTTAGGAATGAGTTTAATGTTGGAGGGAGACACATTTTGGAAATCTAACAGTAACAGATGTGTTGTAGGTCAATAGGTCAATATATAGGTCCAGCTCACTGAAAAAAGTACACTTAATGATTATTTCTGATTATAATGTGTCACTGAGTTTTTCATGCAGGCTGAACATGAAAATAGTTTCCTTTAGCTATCTCCTGCATTAGCTTCTGGTAGAAAATAGACGGTGAAACTCCAGGATTATTAAAGCCTGACAGATGTGACTCAGGGCGTAAGGCAAAGCCCAGAAAGACAAGAAAATAACTTTTATAGCCCAGTTCCCAAACTTTTTTTTTTTTGCTTTGATCGGGGACCCATGAGCCAACCAGAAGGGGAGGAGACTAGGCTCCCCATCAGCCAGATCCAGGTTTGATTACCGGCCAACGTGGACGTTTTAATCATTAAAAAGCTGTTTTTGTGTCAATACTGTTTTATTTTTATTTAATAATAGGAATTTAGGATATATTATCTTATACATTTGGGTAGAGATGTGTAAACAGATTTAATACAAGACTAAAGCTGTGAATTTTCAGTCTCAATTGATCTGACTCTGATCAGAATATTTTAAACTACATCAGACAACAATGCTGACCAACAATCAGAAAAATCAGTTTGCTTCTGACAGAATGAAAAAAGAAATAATTCACTCACAACAACAGCTGGAACTAAATTATTTTTCAGACGGACAAAAGAAAAAATAGAGGCCTAAAATGCACCAGAATGCAGAGTTTAACACTTATTTTTCAAATATTTCTAAGGAAGCGTACAAAATTTATTTTATTCTTAAGCCGTACTGCCCAGCTCTATTTGTTATGGAATTACATAAATGAAACTGTGTTCACTTATTATCACATTCAAATCTTCCTCTCATCAGCCACTAAAACCATCTCACTCTTCACTGTAGCACCTACCTGCACCTCAGCAGGTCTGGCTCTCCCTGTCTCACACTCATCATCATTTTCCTGCTGAACTTCATCTGATCACTTATATAAAAAAAGTGACATGAATACGAATTATAGACAAATATCTAACCTTCCATTTTTATCCAAAGTCCTGGAGAAAATAGTGGCCATCCGAGTATGTGAGCATCTAAACCCTCATGATCTGTTTGAGGAATTTCAGTTTGGTTTTAGAGTATCACAGCACTGAAACTGCATTAGTGAAAGTTACAAATGATTTTCTCATGGTGTCTCAGAAAATGCTGGTTCTGAGAGGAAACTAAGGTGGGGTTTACTCATATATGTTGTAAATTGTAAATAAAAGACTAAAATTCTGTTTTATCATCATCATCATTTTACTGTATGTGTAGATCAAAGCCCTTCACAGACAAATAAAGAAAAGTTAAAACCATAAAAGCAAAATAAAAGCAGAAAAACAGACAAAACATTACAACAAAAGCAGATCCGTAGAAGTGTTTTTTCCACCCAGTTTTACTCTGAACATGAAACCAGATGGACAGAAAAGCACAGACAGGTTTTGGTTTCTTCATCAAACCCCAAATACCCGACCCAATCCAGGACGTCCAGGAAGTCGCTCCTCATGGAGTGGGGGAGACACAGATGACTCACCCTTTTACTCACATGCTGTTTCTGACACATTTAGAGTTTCCTAATTTAACTTCAGTTTTTTTCTTTACCACAGAATTTTCATATTTTTCTACTGTTTCTCAAGAGGGAAATTCCCATCAGATCTTAAAAAGTCCTCCAGCTGTCTCACACACACACACACACGTGTGTGTGTGTGTGCGTGTGTGTGTGCGCACACATGTGTGTGTCTATTTGTATGTATGTGTGTGTGTGTGTGTGTGTGTGCGCGTGTGCATTGGTGGCCTTTTTTCTAAAAAAACAAAACTTCTGTCTCTTGAAGCTGTTTTATTTCTTCATGCAAACCAACAACAGAAGGTTGTGATGAAGGTGTGGAAACACAACGCTGCGGCTGGGTGGTTTTTCTGTCGGGGGTCTGCTGACAGAAACAGTTTCATGTTCTGCTCGGCGTGGGTAAAGATCAACGTTGAGGAAAACCCTGCAGCAGACGCACTGAGACGTAGGTGGGTGAGGGCGGCATCATGGACTCCCATGGGAGCTGATGGAAATGGGCGAGTACAGAAGAAAGAAAGTTTATTTATAATGACTGTCAAAAACCCACAAGCTGAAACCCAAAGCAGCTGTGGGTGTGTTGGCTCTGACACGGCCAACAGGTGTATCGGCTCTGTTGGGTCTGTTTAAAACAAGCTGATAAGGCTTTGTGTCATTTGTGTTGGCAGGTGCAGACGCAGATAAAACACCTGTGCAGGTGAGGAGAGTTGGACCCTCTGAGGTCAGGTTGGAGGAACGGTTCATCACAGATTATTAATCCAGACACATTTGATCTTATCTTCCTAATGTCATACGAGTATGTGTACATGTTAGAGCAGCTCAGAGTACTTTTACTGTCCAGTTACTATTACTGGAGCAGGACCAGCTGAATTTAACCAGAATGTAAATGTGTGTGTTGCATTTCTGGTTGACACGTTTCTTCATTTAGTTAACTAGAAGTGGCAGACAGCAGGTTAAATCACACACACACACACACACACACACACACACACACACACACACACACACACACACACACGCTTCTTCAGTATCGTAACTAAACATAAATGCTCACATTTGATTTTAATCACAAACATCTGTTTTAGTCAAGAGAACAAAATTTATGGATCCGATTCCAGCGAGTCGCTCAGGTCCAGAAGCCACGACTCACTTCCTGTTTCCTCTGACCCTAACGTGATGTACGATGATGTCATCAGAGCTTTGGAATGAAATCTGTTCCAGGGTAAAACTCTACACTTCTCACAGTTCCTGGAATGTTTGGAAGATGAAGTCTAATCTTCTGCTTGTGCCTCATCAGAATGTAGACTTGTTCTCTCGCCTGTGAGCCTCTCCAGGTGGATGTCGGTGCATCAACGTGCAGATTATAATTTAATCTGCAGCAGAAACTTCAAACATGCCTGAAAGTGAAATTTAGCCATGTGGAACAAATCAGGAGAAACAGGAAGCCGCTGAGTCACCCAGCCGGACCAGCTGGAGGCTGGAGCATGACTCAGCAGAAACTCACCACAGCTTCTTTTGGTGAGAGGAAGGAAGACACTGTGGTAACTCAACGTCCTCGTGCTCTGAATATAAAATGTAATCAGAAGCTAAATAAAGCTGGTTTTCCAGACATCTCGCTCCCAATTTGACCCTAAAAACTTTTCTTCTCAACACCTCGCTTCCCACCTTCAGCTGATTTTCTGGTTCCAAAGAGAAAACGTTCATTAGTTCTGGAGACACGAGGATGAAGTCTAGGGTGGAGGATCAGCTCTTCCCTCAGACCGGAGTCCACCTTTCACCCAGTTCCTTTTCTCTCTGGAGTTCATGGAGATAACATCTGGATTTGATGTCAGGTCAGATGTTCCAGGATGACACAACCAGGCCTCCAAGGCCCGCTCTGGACCATTCCGTGAGATCAGAATCACTTTTAGGGGCAAAAAGCGATTCAGTGAATGAAATCCAGGGAAATGTTCTGTTTACCCTGGAGGTCAAATTAATCCCAGAGGAATCGCATCGGCTTTCACAAGAAATTCCCGTCCTCTGAATGGGAAGTGTGCCGGTGTTCCGGTGAGAGTCGAGCCGTGACAGCATGTGCCGACTTCACCATCAGGAAGAGGAACAGCTTTTATCCACATCTGGCTTCAGGAGAGAAACTAGAAATAAAGCAAATCAAACGTCCAGAATGCTCCAAACAGGAGATGCTTTTATTTTGAAAGGTCTGCAGAGGACATCCTCCAGAACAGCAGAAGAAATAAAAAAATAAAATCTGTTTAAACACACGATGTTTTCGAAAATCACTGTAATAAATTATAATAAATACAAACTGATCCCAGAGCTGCTCAGAGCTCAGCTTCCAACATGAAAACAAACAAAAACAAACAAAACAAACAAAACTGGTTTATTTGAAAGTCCTGAGCAGCTGGAGTCTTCCTCTCAGCTCTTCGCTCCTCTTCATCAGCTCATCCTTCGTCCTCCGTATCCTGTCCTCCTCCTCGGAGAGCTCCATGATGAACTCCGTGGCCTTCTTCAGGATCACCACCTTGGACGTCTTGTCCTTGTCCTTCAGCTCGGGGACTTCGTCCCTCAGGGACAGAAAGCTCACCCTCAGCTCGTTGCGTCGCTGTCTCTCCAGGACGTTATGAGTCCTGCGTTTGTCTTTGTCTTCTCCGTCGTACCACGGACTCCAACACCGCCGCCTTCTGCTCTGCCCCGTTCCCGTGGCCTCTGTCCTCCGCCGTTTACCAACAGGCCGTGGGGCGGCGTAGTTGTGCTGCTGGACGTTGATGTGAGAGCGTTTGAGGACCAGAGGTGAAGCTTCAGAGGGCCGAGACGTTCTCCGCCTGTCCACCGTCACTACGTCAATCTCTGCTTCCTCTCCATCCTCCTCTTCCTCTTCTGGGTGGAAAAACAAAACATGTGGATGTGAATGCAGGAAACTGATCCAGCTGTTTGTTTGACCTTCGACCTGCAGGTCGGCTTCTCACGTCCTTGTGAAGCATCGGCTCTACTCAAAAACTAAAAACATAAAAAGATGAGAATGAAAAATCCAACCTCGTCACCGGACTCCTCTGTTCTCTCACATTTACGGTTTTATTCCAACGCGGACCAACCCAAGAGTTAGGGTTAGGTTCTAGGGTTCTAAGATTCTAGGGTTCTAGGTTCCCACAAACTAAAACCAGATGTCTGATGAGTTCATGGCAGATGCTCTACTTATGTTTCCTACATTTCTCAGGATGCATGAGGACATGGGTGTGTGCAGCGTGCAGCAGGCATCTGATCTCAGGAGCTTGGGTGGTGTTAAAGGCAGTAGGGTTTTTCACAATAAAAGCCTGATTCCCACCTGATTCGCTGTCGCTGCTGCTGAGTTGTGGCGATTCCAGATCCAGCTCTGATCCCATTTCCATCCCTTCTCCATCCAAGTTCTGCTTCTCGCTGGTTGTGGCAAACGGGAACACAACACCTGGGTTGATGCATTTGGATGCTGCAGTGTGGAGGTCCTGCAGGTACTCTGGGTTCACCTGGGACCGGCTCACTTGAGGTTCAGAGGACACATCTGGAATGCTGTCGGTGTCCGACGAGTCCCGGCGACTCTGGAGGGACGCCAGCCTCTTGGAGACCATCCTCTCCAGTTTGGAGGCAGCTGCAAAGCTGCTGCTCCACATGCAGTCCTGGATGATGAAGGACTGGAGGAATGATGAGGAGTTGGTGTCTTCATCCAGGAGGTCAGACACAGCGTCCAGGTGCTCTGCAGCAGACAGGTGGGAGTCATTCTGGGGGGGCGTCCGGCTGGGGGACAAAGGGGGGGTCAGCAGGAGCTCAAACTTCTTCCAAATGTCCTCACCTGGACCAGGGAGGAGGTGGCTCTGAGGAGGGGGGTAGAAATCCTCCTCCTCTCTGTCCAGGAGAAAGTAGGGCTGGGCGGTGTCGTAGTCGTAGTTCCTACTGGTCAACGTCGGCGCCATCATGGCCGCCTGAGGAGGAATCAACACCCGTTAAACAAGAAAAGTAATCCTGAAGGAAGACTCATGAACAAAACCCACATCTTCTGTCTGGAGTTTTGTTTTGATTTATTTACACATGAAGATAAATTATGGATCAATAATCCGCTGTTTACTTTAATCTGGTGGGATTACCCAATGATTAACTAATGACCGGATTTCAGTCAGAATTTCTAGGTAATCTGTGAGACTCTAGTTGCAGAAGCAGCATGGAGCAGGTTAGTTAAAGAAACAGTAATTCACCAGATTATGAGAGATTAGTTTGACTAAACTGTAACCTCAGGATTTTAGTGGACTAATCCGAGATCCATCTTCTGTAAACCGGAATAAAACTACGGAATCTCAGGTGTTTCCTGACAGGTGAGGCGTCCTGCAGGTGTTTAGTCTCAGTTTAAATAAAACATAAATAAATCTTCAGATGTTTTTATTTGTTATTAAAGTTCAATCATCAGAAACTCCAGCAGCTGTACTCACCTTTATGAAAAACAAACAAAACTTTATCAAAAAACGGAGAAAATTCCAAAGATTTCAGCAGAATTAAATCCTGAGAGTATCTGAGATCCGGGACCAGCAGCGTGGATGAAGGATGCTAGGATCAGATGTGAACAACTGAAGATCTGATCTCAGTCTGCCTTTCCTCGTCCTCATGATGCAGCTCCATTTATCACCTCAGAGGCTTTCGTTCTTCTGCCTACGTCACGGCTTTCCACGCCAAAAACCTTCGACGTGATAACATAAAACGCGCTCGTATTGTGTTTGTGACGACATGAGTAATATCCTCCATGTTGGTTTCGGTTATTACCATGACGGCGATGAAGTAGCGGAGCCTGAAGACGCGCCGCAGGGAGGGACTAGCTTCCGCCGCGGAGGAGCGGTGAGGTGGTCCGGGTGGTCCGCGCTGACGGTAAATGATGCAAAGGAACGAAGTTCCGGGAAATCCGTGATAATCCGGGGTTGAGGTCATGAAAACAACAACAAACAAACGAGATTGAAGCGAGACTGAATAATTATTTACAAAAAATCAGAAAAAATAAAAATGCAAAACTTTTAACTTTGTGTTAAACAAAAGTTTCTTAAAATTTAAATTTGAATAGATAAATAAAATAAATAAAAAATGTATAAATAAAATAAAATTTGCTTAGTGTAAGGATGAGTGTCCGATCAAAAGTTTCATTTGAAAATCAAATAAGATTAATCATAAACATATTTGATGTAAATGGAAATTAAATATTTATTCATCACAGATTTATTAGTTTATAATGAAAACACACACAAAAAAATAAATATAACCAAAATTCAAGGTTGTTTCATGAATGTTCTGCTTTCATGTTTGTTCATTTGTTTAGTTAAATGCATATTAGAGAGAATCTGGACACCAATAAAACGTATGAAATGAATAATTTATATATTTTATTGAAACAACTTCAGATTCTAACATGTTAGAAAGGATCTTTTGTTTTAAATGTTTTCTTCATAATTCTAAATTAAAAATCAGATAGATTAGATGAATGCGTTTGAGATAAATACATTTTAGCAGAAAAAAGAGTGAATGATCCTCTCGCGCCCTCTGCTGGAGGAGGACTGAATCTGCTTCCCTTCAGAATATTTTTATTTTTTTGTTGATGTTTTTCATATTTCTGCACTCTGATTTAAACAACCAGCTGTTGAACCAGGTGAATATAAACATCTAACACAGCTAGCTGCTACCAGTGAATCTCTACTGGTTATATTGGTTTTGTTTCATATATTTTGATGGTATTCTTTTGCCGAACTCTTATAACCTAGAATCTAGAGACCGTCATTTTCCAAAGCAAAAATTATGTTGCTTTGCAAATACACAGGATGACTTGCCAGGCTAGAACTCTTTTTATCACATATCACAAATATTGTATTGTTTACAAGTCAAACTATACTATAAAAACAAGAATTAAGGCTTAAAACCCGACTCAAACAGCTTCTAACCCCATATCCAGCTCAGAACCACTGAACCAGTCCAGAACTGCTGATCTAATCCAGAACCATTTATCCAGTCCAGAACTGCTGATCTAATCCAGAACCACTGGTCCAGTCCAGAACTGCTGATCTTATCTAGAACTACTCATCCAGTCCAGAACTGGTGATCGAGACCTAATTTATTTCTATTTCCTTCTCAGCAGCCTGACCTGAACTCCTTTAGGTGGTTCCAGGTCAAAGGTTCTTCAGATTTTACACATGAGGACCCACAGCAGGGAGAAGGCCTTTGCCTGTGGAACGTGTGGTAGACGTTTCCTCACATGAAGACTCACAGCGATGAGAAGACGTTTTCTTGTGAAAGATTTGGTAAAAATGTAAATAAAAATATGATTTGAGAGTCCACATAAGGACCCACACTGGTGGTAGGGTCATGTGATCTACCGGTCTCTCGTCTGGAGCTGAGTGAGAGACAGAAAATGAGCAGCCAAGTCAGGAGGACATGTGATCATGCTTAAAATCACTTTTTGATCAGAAAATCGTTGTTCAGCGCTGGCTCACAACTTTCTCCAGGTGCTTTAGCTCCTCCTCCATCATCTAAAGGGGCCAGGGACGGAGAGCCAAAGCACAACACCATAAAAACACAACAGGGATCCAGCAGTCCTTTAGCAGACATTAGGGGTGTGAGGTGTCTATCATCTGAAGCTTTAATCCTGAGAAACGTGAATGTTTCAGTCATCAGCCTGATTTACCAGTGCTGTGGTACTGATCGTTTCAGCCCAGCACATAAACGCCCCGCTGACAGGTGTGTTTGTAAAACAAAACAACCTAAATGACTTTTCTGTTTAAGATTCACAGCAGCAACGAAGACGTGAGAAATGTGGGCAAGAGAATATTTTACTTCTCACATCAGACTCCAGAAATAAAGTAATGTGACTGCAGCTCCACCCGAGTCATGGCTGGGTATGTCTGAAGGCTCCAGTTTGTTAAGCTTGTTCCTTCACTATAATCTCAGATTATTCTCAGACTCTAAACTGTGTCCTACAGGCTACGAGTAAAAGTTGAATCATTTCTACAAAAAAACCAAACATGTTCTCTGCCTCTCTTCATTGTGGCCATTGGCGAACAGCAACCAAACACACGGATCCCTAAAACAGACCTGCTTTGTTCTGCTGCTGTCGTTAGAATGATCCACAGTTACTTATCTCACGTCTAAAACCTCATCTGACTCAGTGCAACGTGAAACCGGTTCCATGTGACTTCATGCTTTGGTCGTGGATGATAAATCTGGTGAATTTCTGCTTCATTTGTTTCTTAATAAACCTCCAGGAACAACTTAACCTTTGAACTCTACGTTCCTTCAGCTGATATCTGCCTTCTTTTCTCCTCGACGTGAACCTCTCAGAAGTCTTGCCTCTTCCTCCAACTTTATTCCACAGAAAGTTTGCTTTCATCCCAAACCCTCAAACATCCCATCTGCATTCATGATAAATGACCTATGCTTGTAAAGGGTCAGAGGACTCCAAAGTGCTTCAGCATTCATCCATTCACATTGTTCTGCCGCACTTTCCTGCAGCTGAAGCCTTACATCTTCATCTGAGCATTTCCCCCAGAGTTTGCCTTACAAGGCATTCATTCCTACCAGAGACCACTGCAGACGTGGTGACTGAATGAACCACACTTTCAAATGAATAATTTGAAGACTCTGCTGCTGTCAGCTGATTTACAGCTAAACCCAGAAATAATCCTAAACTGTGAAGGTTAGTGCTATGGAGCTCAATAAAGTTTAGATTAGAAATGTTTAAAAGCATCTTTAAAAGCAGGTGATACCGTATGTTCAAATCCGCTAACCCTGCTGTACTGCTAAGTCCTGGCCGCAGCACACTATCAAAAATCTATTCAACTCAATTCAAAGATACTTTATTAATCCCAGAGGGAAATTAGAGTTTCAGTACACACAATTCTGAGATCAGACATACAGTACATATGACAAGAATTGGTGACTGTGGTCATTCGTAACCTTAATAGAGATCAGAGGGGTTTACATGAGGATTGAGTCAGGTGGAGGAAAAAAAGGCACTTCAGAGTTACCTTCCACAGGGATGGCAGCTTTGCTATGCAAAAAACACCTCAGACAGATATGCAACAGACTTCAGACATCACACAACGTAAGTGTCCACTAGGTGGGGAGGTAGGGTTGGGACTCTCCTCACATCAGTGCATGCAGCCACAATAAGCAGCGCTTATCACCTCCGTTTGGGCAAGAGAGGGAGGCAATTGGGTTAGAGAGCACATTGACTCCTGGACACAGTTCCACGGCCTTTACCAGTCACAGTCCCGCTCAGGCTGGGATAGGGAGACAGAGTTGCCATGGCTACGGCAGCATTCCACATTTCTTCTGAGGGGGAGTATTCACTTCAGCCTCACAGGCCCAAGGGCACCAGATTCAGATAAGAAATTGTTTTGGGGACAGACAGAGATAATTTCCTCTCTGCCTTAAAGTTTTGTTTTGTTGGTCTCAAACCCCTCTAGATCCAATAATGGCGTAAATTAATCTATTCCCAACCATGCTGGCGCATTAACTCTCTCCTTGATCGAATCAATCTTCTGTGCCAGAGCCTGAATCTCAGCCAATGTTCCAAGTTTACGACTCATCTCAACAATTACATGAGTTTGTGCGTTCACAGCGCGGCGTAATCCATCCCTGAACTTCGGGATTGAGCCAATATTCCTCGAAAGCTCATTAAGCCAGGTAACTGCCAGGCAACCGCTCAGGCCAAACAGCAGGAATCCCAACACCAACACCATGAATATCCAGATGTCTTCAGAATCCTCTACAGACAGTTGAGAGAGGCAGATCAGGTTCCACTGTTTCCAGGAGTCCAGCTGGTAGCCTGGCAAGCCAAACTAAATAAATGTATTATTTAGTCTGGCCACGCTCCATTGACGGCTCTTGGTTGTGGGGCGGGTTCTACCGTTGTCTTTCAAATGATCTCCACATTCCACTGGACAATGAATGTGACATACTCTTGTTTCACTCTGTTGCATCATCCCACCCACCAGGCATATAGAGTGCCCTGATTGGCCCACAAAGCGGATAAAGCTCTGTGATTTGTTCACTAAGCAGATAGAGCACTATGATTGGCCCACCATTATGGACCAATCACAGCTCTTTATGTGTTTGAAACCCCTCTAGAGAGCTGTGATTGGCCAGCCAGAATGCTGCTAGGGGCTGCAGAGGTTCCAGTGGAGCGTTCCTAGACCAAACTTTGCAAAGCAAGAATTTGGTCTAGTTCACTAGGCTACCCAGCTGGCTCTGTCCCAGAGGGGCATCCGGGAGCCCCTTCTCCCGTTCTCAAAATTGTGTCAATCGTGTTGAGAGACCAACTGACCAGATTCATTTTTAATAATTTCCAGTTTCCAGAAAAAATGCAGAAGTGCCGTCCACACAAGGACAGACAAAGAGCCTTGGGATAAGAGGGGTAGGAGAGGAGGAAAAAGCATCTGTACTCTCCAAGAGCCGGAAGAAGCACTGTTCTACATCTGGATGTGGAACAGTGCTATTATTAATAATATTATAATAACTTTATTATTATAATTGTTAGTATTAGTATGTAGATTAAACTCTGATTAAACACAACCAGCATTACACATAAACATTCATGAATAGATCACAGTAACACACAAAAAGCTGATTTAGAAGGAAACTCGTTCTGCATCTGCTCCATGAGCCCGTTCACACCAATGACAAAAACATGGTTCTGGTTCTTCAGCATCGTCTCACTGACTGATATTTAAATATTGTGGTTGGAGAGTTTTGTTTTCATCAGTGTAGAAACATTTTCTTTTATTCTTTGTTTTCCCTAAAGAGGAAGAAGTCCTACTGAACCAGGAGGAACCAGAACCTCCCTGGATAAAGGAGGAGCTCTGCAGCAGTGATGATGAGGAGCAGCTGGTTCTGAAGCAGGAGACTGACCTGTGATGAGGGTGAGCTGAGTGAACCAGAACCAAGCCCTCAGCATCTCCTCTCTCACATCTCTGCTGTAACTGAGACTCAGAACCAGAACCTGGAACCAGAATCAGCTGTTGATGCTAAGCTGAACCCAGAACAGACCTGTCACAGAGAGACCAGAACCGGGTCTGGTACTGAGCCTGTGATATGTGACCTTTGTGAGAGAAGCTTCAGTAAATCCACCATGGAGGTTCTTGTCAGAACTCAGTCGGGTCAGAGACTACATCCTGTGGTAGAAGCTTCAGAGTCGGAAACTTTTAGAGGAGTCACCTCATGAGAGGTCACCCAGGTGAGAAACCACCCAGGTGAGAGGTCACCCAGGTGAGTGGTCACCCAGGTGAGAGATTACCCAGATGAGAGGTCACCCAGGTGAGAGGTCACCCAGGTGAGAGTCACCCAGGTGAGAAACCACCCAGGTGAGAGGTCACCCAGGTGAGTGGTCACCCAGGTGAGAGGTCACCCAGGTGAGAGTCACCCAGGCGAGTGGTCACCCAGGTGAGAGACCACACGTGTGTGAAATGTGTGGAAACTTTGAAGGGTTACTCTTTACACCGGAGGTCCCACAAGGATCAGACACTGGAGCAGGAAGTCATCTAAAACAAACCAGTCAGGTTTAGAGTTTATAACTGAAAGACTTTAAACCAGTTAAAGTAGAACACTGGTGACCAGTCCAACACGCCTCGCTGGGTCTGATGGGTTCATCCTGCTTCATCCTGAGATGAAGATCAGCTCCTCCAGATCCAAGGCTGAGGTTCCCGACTGGAAACAGAACAGATTGTCCTGAAGTGGAAGAGTTGGAGTGGCTCAGGGTCTTGTTATACAAAAGGAGGGAGCAGGAGGAGGTCTGGTTCTGGTGGTTCTTTGTTCCAGTCTTCAGCTGTGGTCCTGAGCCAGCCTCAGAGAAGGGGGAGGAGCTCAGACATCCAGGATGGTTCAGACTTTTGCTACGGCTTCGCTCTGTCTGCTAAATAAAAACGTGTGTTTGTATCAGAAAGAAGATCTGGTTTCCATGAATCAGATGTTTAGACAGGAATCGTGTGTTTGTGTTATCGGCACGGTCCAACTAGATCTGATGATAAAAGTCATTAAACGGTGATGACCTCATTTCCTGTTATAGACAGACAGACTCATCATGTGATCAGATCTAAGAGTAAAAAATATATTCTAACATTTTTATTGCAGATCAGTCATATAAAACAGTTCAATGAACCTGAGAATCTCAGAGAATAAAGGAAGTAATAATGAAAAAAAGCTGAAAATATGACATCTGAGACCAGATATGAAGCAGTGTGTGTGAATGGTTGGCTGTGGTGTAAAGCGCTCTACACGTGTGGTCGTCATGTTATGTTATTATCATGTTATTATCATGTTATCATGCATATGAATTATGAGCCGCAGTCAGTGACGTGATCAGACACTAGGGGGCAATGTTGCTCCACCAACAACAGCTGATTTCTGTTCTAATGTTATTGGACCTTTTCTAAACTAAGCTGGATCATTTTCATTTGAGTTTTAATTCTCATAAATTTTCTTCTTGAAGAAGGTTCTTTATGATTATTCTGTAAATGTGGATCTTCTGCTTTTCTTTTAAATGTGTTTATAATTTTATTTAATTGTAAAAAAAAACATGTACAGGAGATCGGTGTGTATCTGGAAATAAGAATGGAAAAACACTTCTGCTGAAAGAGAACACAGAGAATTTAGACCAATTAAACCAGTCAGTCACGAACCAGAGAATTAAAGACATGAGTAAATGTTTCCAGGAAGCTGATAAACAAACAAACAAACAAACAGGAAGTGGCTGATGAGTGCGACAGCAGCAGATGGTTATCAGGACAGAACCAATCAGAGTTGATTTCCTGCAGCTGTGTGTTTCTGCTTTGCAGCCTCCTCGCCGTTAGCTGTGGCTTTTCTCTTTAATAACGACGGTTACAAACATCGGCTGGTTCAACCATCTCTGCAGGAAGCATCTGAGTTCTTCATCTGTGACAAAAACAACTCCGAGCTGAGAAATCACCTCTGACTGAACTCAAATCTTTATTAAACATGAACGAATGAAGATCCACTCCTACTCTGAGCTAAACTCACAGATGAGCCTTTCTGTGTCGCTGTGAGGGACTGATGCTCAGCTAGAGGAGGACATGTTCAGCTTTGATGTGTTTCTGCTGTCAGACATCAGAACTACCCAAAAACAGAACCAGACGTCCATGTTGGTTCAGCTCAAGTCTGGTTGTTTCAGTCGGTTGATGAAAACCTGCAGAACCTTCAGATGAGTCTACTCCTCTCAGTCAGAGCTGGATGGTTGTTTAGTTCACGTCTAACTGGTCTAGTCTCTGTGGACCTGCTCCTCATTGGTTTCCATCAGCTGCTGTCATGTTGTGTGGAGTCCTACAGGGCTTAGTCCTCAGTCCTGTTATCGACCCTTTCAGCCGTGAGTCTCTGCATCGTTTCACTCAGGACTTGTTCTGGTTCTCATTAGAACTGAAGATAAGAACCATCAGAACCTTCCTGTCATTAAATGTAAATGTTTACCAGATTAAAACAAATGCAGAACAGATTTGCAGAATATTTCTATTTATTAAACACATTTTTTCTGCTTCTTGTGATCTGAAAATTAGTTTTTATGGATTTAGTGAAACAGATTTTTAAAACAGTTAAAATATTGAGCACACAAAATCAAACATTGTTTATTTGTTTGATGATAAAAAGCTTTTTATTAGAATTAATTTGTGTTTTTCCACTTTATTATGATTCAAATAGGTGATCTGCTTTATTCTGTAAATCGTGATGAAACAAAGAAACTGCAGTAAAATATCAACAAGCATCAGATAAAGATCAAAAAGAGATGAAATGAGCTATTCTTAGATTTCAGTAAAACGTTTCTAAAAGTCTCTAAAAAGGTTTTATTCTGGTGTAAAATATTCTGATGAATGTGAAATCAGCAGAAGCCAACTAGACGACGTCAGAACCAACATCTGTAGAAACGGGTCAGAGATGAAGTGAGGAGTCAGCAGGTGGTAGACGCTCCCTTGTTCTTGAAGATCATCATCAGTGAGAGTCCACAGCAGAAGACCAGACTCTTCACTATCAGCTCTGAGTAGAGCAGCAGGAGCAGCTTCACCCTGAGCTCAGACTGGAAGGACACTAGCTGCTTCACTGGGAGCTGTGGGGGGAGAGATGTTGATGATGGATCATACTGGGAGGAGGATCTTGTTGGAGTTGCTGAGGAGTCTGGTGGAGACGTTGTTGGGATAGAAAACTCTGAAAGTAGAGAAGAGAAAGGTTTAAACCAGAGAACATCAGTCTTCTGCTCCTGACGACTGAATCAGTGACTAAACTTTCATCACCTTGTGTCTCGTTCTGCAGCGTGACCTCCTCATGGCTGACGTAGCAGAAGAATTTATACGTGTAGAAGGATTCTTGATCCACCTGTCTGATGATGACGGAACGATCTGACCCTTTGAGCTCCAGCTGCTCTCCATCAGGACTCAGATCCTCCAGATGACCGTACTTCTTCTGTCTTTTCCAGGCGAACCGGACCACAGGAGGAAACATGCTGGAGGCCAGACACATCAGGGAGGTCTTCTCCTCCTGGTGGGTTCTGGTTCTGACTGGACACACGGTCACCACGGGCTTCATCACCTCCTGGTCTGTTAGACAGAGACATGTTCACCTAGTCAGTTTGATCTGATCAACACACACACACACACACACACACACACACACACACACACACACACACACACACACACACACACACACACACACACACACACACACACACACACACACACACACACACACACACACACACACACACACACACACACACACACACACACACACACACACACACACACACACACACACACACACACACACACATTATAATTTATATTTATTTATGATTTACATTTCTGAGAAGCAGCTTTCATACAGAAGTTTAATTGATTAAATTATAATTAACGGGTACATTTTAGATTTAGCGTTTCCATGAACACATCATGATCACGTTCACCACAAACATAAACATGTCTTATTTCTTTGACATCAGATATTTATTCAGATCAAAGCTGATAGATTTTAAACTTTTGCGAACAAGTTTATGATTTTAACGCTAAAGTCCTTCCTGGATGGTTGAACACTTTCTAGATCTGCACCAAAGTCAGTCAGCTGCTATGATTGGACCTTCAGCTAATGCCAACATGAGACGTGAGCTCCTTGGCTGTCTTGCTAGTAAATCCCACGTCTGGAATCTGGATGTAGAGCAGGAGGAAATGGCCTTTTGCAGTCACAGCTCCATCATCTGACCTGTCTAAATCCAGACTTAAGGCATGCTTTGATTCCACTGTTTAAGTTATTATTGTTTTTGTTATCGGTTTTTAATTGTGCTATTATTCTATTCTGTTTGTAGTTTTCAGGATTTTGTTTGTTTTTAATGTTTTCTGCTCAAGTTAAGCACTTTGGCTACAGCTATTTGCTGCTGTAAATGAGCTATATAGCACTTTGATATCTCTTCTGTAATGTAAAGTGCATTCATTATAAATAACATTTATTATTATTATTATTATTATTATATAAAATGTATTATTAAATAAATAAAATGTATTATTATTATTATTATTATTATTATTATTATTATATAAAATGTATTATTAAATAAATAAAATGTATTGTTATCATTATTATTATTATTATTATTATTATTATTATTATTATTATAGAAATAAAATGTATTATTATTAGTAGTATTATTCTTATTTTAGAAATAAAATTGACACCAGAAGCATCTCCAGCAGTAGGGCTAAAGGAGCCTCGGTGCAGGCAGGAAGATCAGGTTAAAGATATTTAATGAAACCAAGAGCAGCTAGGAAACAGAAGCGAGACACGAGAGCAGAACCAGAGCGGGCCGATCAGGAGGACCTGAGACCTGCAGGTGAAGCAGGTGATCACTAAACAGGAACAGGTGAGTTAACAGGAAATATGAGAGAAACTTCACCTGGCAACAAAAACCTGGCATTAAATAAACATGAAATCACAGAAAACACCAATCAGCACAGTTCATGTAAATATTTATGAATTATATTAGTAAAGTAAGCAAAATAGAATAAAACAAATAAGCACATCTCGTAGATTCTGATTATAGTTTATAATTCAATTATTTAACAGAGTTAATTATGCGGATCCTCCTGATCACACCTGACGGTCTCACCTGTTTTAGCCGCTGTTGAAGTCGGTCAGCAGCTCCACCTGCTCGGCCCTAACTCACCTGCATCTGGATCCTCATCACACCAGAAAAGTCTGAAGCCTCCATCATGCGTTGAAGTGTAGTTATGTCAGGATTCATTTTTATGAACATTTATTCATTTTTATGACATTTTGAGATTTTAGTTGAAAACAGAGAAATTCTAATCGTGTTTTTTTGTTGTTATAAATCAGCTGTTTTTGAGCCCCCGTGTCATGACGTGCGTACGTGAGTTGAGCCGGAGGTGAGGACCCAAATGCAGGGGAAGAAGCAGGAAACAAGGGTTTTAATAGCACGGAGCCCGTAGGACCTAGAAACAATGAACTGACAGGACACATAGAACTGATAGGGTTTAAATACACGAGGAGCTGGGACCTTGGGTGATTGGGAGACGAGAGGCAGGTGGGAGCAATTAACATGGACACAGGACACAACAGAATGGGGAGACAGGACAGAGTGTGACACCCGGACCCCGATGAAGAATAAACAACTACATTTGATCCATCAACACTAAGAGACATAAAATCAGCAATCACAGAAAAAAATACTAAAATGATTTTTGTTCTGATATTATTTTTAATCGTCTACCATAAAACTATTATTTTATTAATCAGGTTTTTGGCTCTGCTGGTTTTAGGATGCAAAAGGTTTTAGGAGCCACTGGTTTAAAATATCTCTGAGTAATTTTACTTTGATACATTTATTATAATTTATCATAATTTGACCTTAATTCTGAGATAATGAAGTAACTATCCAGGTTTAGTCACTAATCCGACCATAACTGCAGATGTAAAAGTCAGATGGAGGATCTTCTCGTCTGCAACGGCAGCTGCAGGATGAGTTCTCCACTAAAGATAAAAAACTAACGAGTCAAATCTGAAACTTTAAACACATTTTAACTTCTGCAAGAAAACATCTGAGGAAATAAATGTTTGTTCTTACCTGAAACATAAAGTTTGGTTCCAGAACCAAAGATGTATCCTCCACAGTGAGATAATCTGGTCCAAAAACCCATCTGCTATTTCTTTTCCTTCTTCCTGATCCCACATTTCCTCTTTTTGCAAAATTTAACATCCAAGCTTTAGAAAATGAAGCAAACCAAACTTCTGAATCCAGATCTGAGACGTTTGACAACAAATGTGAACACAAACTGATGTGAGATCAGAGCCATTCTCTGTAACTTCAGCCACATGAGCAGAAATAAAGGAGGAGTTTAGATGTTCTGTGACATTTAAAGATGTTTCCAGGACACACCAATGGCTTCCATGTTGGTTGTGAGCGGTTCCATCCAGCTGAGCTCCAGAAGCAAAGATCCAGAAGCAGGATCCTCCACACGGGGAGGAAGTGGGATCCAGAAGCCGTCTGCTGCTGAATGTGTTAGCTGAGTGGAACCGGTCCAGATGATGAAGCAGGATCAGGTTTCAGCTCCATCATGTGTTTCTCAGCTGTTGGATGGATTGTTGTCCCAACTGCTTCAGATGTTCCTGCTCCCCTCAGGATGAAGTGGAACGCCTTTGGAGCTCCTCCCACTTTTCCTCCATCATCAGGTCTCACTGGATCCTTCAGTATCAACAAGAAGAAACGTGGAGCTACAAACATCCCAGTCAGAGTCAGATGAAGAGAGAAAGTGTTCATCTGCTGAAACCTCCTGATTGTGACTGTTGCACGCTGCTCTGTGGTTTCCTGATGCTGACGGGTTAGGGTTAGCCTAATCCTAATCCTATGAAGCTGCTCTGTGGTTTCCTGTTGCTGACGGGTTGGGGTTAGCGTAATCCTAATCCTGTGAAGCTGCTCTGTGGTTTCCTGATGCTGAAGGGTTAGTTTTATCCTAATCCTAATCCTATGAAGCTGCTCTGTGGTTTCCTGTTGCTGACGGGTTGGGGTTAGCGTAATCCTAATCCTGTGAAGCTGCTCTGTGGTTTCCTGATGCTGAAGGGTTAGTTTTATCCTAATCCTAATCCTATGAAGCTGCTCTGCGGTTTCCTGATACTGACGGGTTAAGGTTAGCCTAATCCTAATCCTAATCCTAATCCTAATCCTATGAAGCTTCTCTGCCATTTCCTGATGATGACGGGTTACGGTTTACCTAATACAGAAGATCTTTCATGGACGTATAAACAAAGAGTCAGAGTACCCAGCCCAGAGGGTTACCGGGGTCCCACACTGGAGCCAGGCCTGGGGTTGGGGCCCGTGAGCGAGCGCCTGGTGGCCGGGCTTTCGCCCATGGGGCTCGGCCGGGTCCAGCCCGAACCGGATACATGGGCTCATCCAACAGTGGACCCACGTCCCGCAGGAGGAACATGAAGGGTCTGGTGGGGTGTGGATCGGGCGGCAGACCGAGGCGGGAGCCTTGGCAGTCCGATCCCTGGACAAGGAAATTGGTTATTAGGACATGGAACGTCCCCTCGCTGGCAGGGAAGGAGCAGGAGCTTGTGGCAGAGGTTGAGCGGTACCGGCTAGAAATAGTCGGACTCACCTCAACACATAGCATTGGCTCTGGTCCTTGAGAGGGGTTGGACACTCTCCTTTGCTGGAGTTGATCCGGGTGAGAGGCGGAGGGCTGGGGTTGGCTTTTTGTTAGCCCCAAGACTCTCTGCCTGTGTGTTGGGGTTTACCCCGGGGGACGAGAGGGTAGCTTCCCTGCGTCTTCGGGTCGGGGAATGGGCCCTGACTGTTGTTTATGCTTATGGGCCAAATATCAGTTCAGAGTACCCACCCTTTTTGGAGTCCCTGGGACGAGTGCTAGATAGTGCTCTATCAGGGGACTCCATTGTCCTGCTGGGGGACTTCAATGCTCACGGGGGCAATGACAGCATGACCTGGAGGGGTGTGATTGGGCGGAATGGCCCGCCTGATCTGAACTCGAGTGGTGTTTCGTTATTGGACTTCTGTGCAAGCCGCAGTTTGGCCATAACTAACGCCATGTTCGAACATAAGGATGCCCATCGGTACACTTGGTACCAGGGCAGCCTAGGTCGCAGGTCGATGATGGACTTTGTAGTCGTATCATCTGACCTTATGTTTTGGACACCTGAGTGAAGAGAGGAGCGGAGCTGTCAACTGATCACCCCCTGGTGGTGAGTTGGATCAGATGGCAGGGGAAGATGCCATGTAGACCTGGCAGACCAAAACGCATAGTGAGGGTCTGCTGGGAACGCCTGGCAGAAGAACCTGTCAAGACGGTCTTCAACTCCGACCTCCGGCAGAGCTTTGACCACGTCCCAAGAGCAGTGGGGGACATCGACTCCGAGTGGGCCTTGTTCCACTCTGCGATTGTTGAGGCGGCTGTTGCTAGCTGTGGTCTCAAGGTGGCCGGTGCCAGTAGTGGTGGCAACCCCCGTACCCGCTGGTGGACACCAGAGGTTCGGGGAGCCGTCAGGCTGAAGAAGGAGGCCTACAGGGCGTGGCTGGTCTGTGGGTCTCCGGAGGCAGCAGACGGGTACCGGATAGCCAAGCGGGGTGCAGCAGTGGCAGTTGCCGAGGCAAAATCTCGGGCGTGGGAGGAGTTTGGTGAGGCCATGGAGAAAGACTATCGATCGGCGCCAAAGAAGTTCTGGCAAACTGTCCGGCGCCACAAGAGAGGGAGGCAGCAACTTGCTCAAATTGCTTACAGTGGGGATGGGGAGCTGCTGATGTCAACTGGGGCTATAGTCGGGCGGTGGAAGGAATACTTTGAGGAGCTCCTCAATCCCACCCACGCACATTCCGAGGAGGAGCCAGAGCTGGGAGACCTGGGGATGGACTGTCCAATCTCTGGGGCAGAAGTTGCTGAGGTAGTCAAACAGCTACACCGTGGCAGAGCCCTGGGGGTGGATGAGATTTGTCCTGGGTATCTCAAGGCTATGGATGTTGTAGGACTGTCATGGTTGACACGTCTCTGCAACATTGCATGGTCATCAGGGGCAGTTCCTGTGGAGTGGCAGACCGGGGTGGTGGTCCCCATTTTTAAGAAGGGTGACCTGAGGGTGTGTTCCAACTATAGGGGATCACACTCCTCAGCCTTCCTGGAAAGGTCTACTCCCAGGTACTGGAGAGGAGGGTCTGATCGATAGTTGAATCTCAGATTGAGGAGGAGCAATGTGGTTTTCGTCCTGGCCGTGGAACTGTGGACCAGCTCTATACCCTTGCAAGGGTGATGGAGGGGGCATGGGAGTTTGCCCATCCAATCCACATGTGTTTTGTGGATTTGGAGAAGGCTTATGACCGTGTCCCCAGGGGCACCCTGTGGGGGACGCTCCAGGAGTATTGGGTGGGTGGCCTTTTGTTAAGGGCCATTCAGTCCCTTTACCAGAGGAGCGTGAGTTTGGTCCGCATAGCTGGTAGTAAGTCGGACCTGTTCCTGGTGAGGGTTGGACTCCGCCAGGGCTGCCCCTTGTCACCGGTTCTGTTCATAACTTTTATGGGCAAAATTTCTAGGCGCAGCCGTGGTGTGGAGTGTGTCGAGCTTGATGGCAGGAGAATCTCGTCTCTGCTTTTTGCGGATGATGTGGTCCTCCTAGCTTCATCCAGCTCTGACCTTCAGCTCTTGCTGGGTAGATTCGCGGCTGAGTGTGAAGCGGCTGGGATGAGGATCAGCACCTCTAAATCTGAGACCATGGTTCTCGACCGGGAAAGGGTGGCTTGCCAACTCCGGGTCGGTAGAGTGGTCCTACCTCAAGTGGAGGAGTTTAAGTATCTCAGGTTCTTGTTCACGAGTGAGGGTAGGAGGGATCGGGAGATCGACAGGCGGATCGGCTCAGCGTCTGCAGTGATGCAGACGCTGAGCCGATCTGTCGTGGTGAAGAGGGAGCTGAGCCAGAAAGCCAGGCTCTCGATTTACCGGTCGATCTACGTCCCAATCCTCATGAGCTTTGGGTATTGACCGAAAGAACAAGATCGCGAATACAAGCGGCCGAAATGAGTGTCCTCCGTAGGGTGGCCGGGCTCAGCCTTAGCGATAGGGTGAGGAGCTCGGACTTTCAGGATGGACTCTGAGTAGGACCGCTGCTCCTCCGGATCGAAATGAGTCAGTTGAAGTGGTTTGGGCATCTGGTCAGGATGCCTCCTGGACGCCTCCCTGGGGAGGTGTTTCGGGCATGTCCTGCCAGCAGGAGGTCCCTGGGTCGACCCAGGACACGTTGGAGAGGTTACATCTTCAATCTGGTCCGGGAACGCTTTGGGGTCCTGCCGGAGGAACTGGTGGAGGTGGCTGGGGAGAGGACGGTCTGGATTTCCCTAGTCGGGATGCTGCCCCTGCGACCCGGACCCGCATAAGCGGAGGAAGACGAAGAAGATGACAAATCCTAATCCTATGAAGCTGCTCTGTGGTTTCCTGATGCTGATGGGTTATGGTTAACCTAATCCTAATCCTAATCCTATGAAACTGCTCTGCAGTTTCCTGATTCTGACGGGTTAGGGTTAGCCTAATCCTAATCCTAATCCTAATCCTATGAAGCTGCTCTGCGGTTTCCTGATGCTGAAGGGTTAGGGCTAGCCTAATCCTAATCCTAATCCTATGAAGCTGCTCTGCAGTTTCCTGATGCTGACGGGTTAGGGTTAGCCTAATCCTAATCCTAATCCTATGAAGCTGCTCTGCGGTTTGCTGATGCTGAAGGGTTAAGGTTAGCCCAAGGCCGGATTAACCATATGGGCAACTAGGCAATTGCCCAGGGGTCCACAAACTCTAAAGAGCCCAGGCCCAGGGCAGCAAGGGCACGAGCAAAATACTGTATCTGTAATCTCCCGCTTAATATTCTAGGGTGTCCATACGTCCTCTTTTTCCCAAACATGTCCACTTTTCACTCTCTGTCCAGGGCGTCCGGACTGGGGGTTCTTGTATTGATGAAAATGTCCGGGTTTTCATCCAGGAGCAGGGATCGAATTATGGGGGAGCTGGAAAAAATGTTTCTACCTATTTTACATCATTTATGTAAGGGCTGCATGATGGCGCAGTTGTTAGCACTGTTGCCTCGCAGCACGAAGGTTGCAGGTTCGAATCTCGGCTGTGGCCTTTCTGCGTGGAGTTGCATGTTCTCCCCATGCATGCGTGGGTTTCCTCCGGGTACTCCTGTTCCCCCCACAGATCACAACATGTCCTATAGGTTATAAATTGTAAGTCGCTTTGGATAAAAGCGTCTGCCAAATAAATAAACATAAACATTTATGGACTCTCGGGGGTTCTTTTGAGCGGAGGAAACAGAGAGCAGCACAGCGCTGTTCGTTGGTGCGCTCCAGGCAGCTGCCTCCAGCGCACGGTCCATTCTCAAAGTGGCGCAACCAAAAAACAATAATGAACACATGATCGTTCATGTCCGCACATGTTCTCTACTTTCTGTCTTATTTGTGCCTGAAGCGCTCTGCTACTGCAGAGCTCATCACCTGTGCTGCGGTGATTTCACCTCACTGATGCAGCATCGAAACGCGCTTTCCGCTTTGCGGTCAGGAGATCCCTTTGATCTTCTCAAAAGTAACTGATGAGGTAAAAAAGTAAGAATCCAGGCAGCAGTTTTTCTGGAGAGTTTAGAGGAGATGCAGGAAGATGAGAGACAGACAGGACAGGAAAATTGTTCAATAAAAACAAGAAAACAAAACAAAGTGTTGAAAAGTAAAATGTAGGTGGATTTATCTCCACTACACGTTGTTACCAGTATAAAACAATAAGTTACACACATGTCATATTTATACATCTGATACAATTCAGACCACCTTCAAAACTCAGTCACACACCCAGGGCCATTTCAAGGCATTTTGGGGGCCAAGGCTAAACAACAACCCCCCCCCCCCCCCCCCCTTACTGGGCTTCCCAGAAGTCTCTGTGTAATCCATACCCTGTCCAGGAGGGTTAGTTAAACAGTGTTTATAAAAGCCCCTCAGACATTACTGACATGTTCTAATATTATCAGATGAAAAACTAAATTATCAGACATGCTGTCTCATCTGCTTCTTTTCTAAACTTGCAAAAAGTAACAAAACCATTTGAAAGCCACTATTTGTGGATTCTCTGAAAGTTTCCATCATGGTGTGTGACAGCTTACTTTTATCTTTGATCCTATCGTCTAATGTCACAGCTGAAACAAGCATCCTTAATAATCTGTGCACAGGAAGCTCACTGATGCTGTAGTTAAACAAAAGGTATAATAATTTATTATTAATAAAACCTTGTTGCTGCACTAAAGCAGAAAAATGAGATTTTGCAATAAATATGCTAAATATTTACATATGAATTATTTTAGAGCCGTTTTATTGGCAGAATCTGATATTAATTTTAGCTCTTAAAAAAAAGGGTCCCAACGTGGTTTGTGTGGCGTTGCCATAGTGTGACATGGAAATATGGTCACCCTATATTAAACAAACTGTCCACCCGGGCTTTTGCTCTGCACAGAGACACTTCGCTGCCAATGACTTTGAACGACAGTTGAGAGCGGTTGAGAGTCAGTCTCATGCAGACTGACCAATGAATAGAGGGCCTCAATTTAAGACCCTCTCCTCATTGGTCAGTCCACACGAGGTGGGTCAAAGGTTACCCTGAGCGGGTTACGTGATGTCAGGCATTCAAGTATTGTGTATATTTACTGCATATTACAGTAAAATATTCTGTATATGACCATATTATGGTGATCCTTGGGTCGTGATGATGGGGCCCTTTAATATTGTTGCCCAGGGTACAACAAAGTGTTAATCTGGCCCTGGGTTAGCCTAATCGTAATACTAATCCTGTGAAGCTGCTCTGCGGTTTCCTGATGCTGATGGAGTCATGACAGCAGCTTCATGCATGTGGGGACATCGTCTAACAGTGATGTTAAATTTGCTGTTTGTTTTAATCCAGTTATGGTTCTGCCCTCTTAGTGATCCGTGCTCTGACCAGAAGCTTGAGCTCCATGATTCTCCGACGCTGGCCCTCCACTCTGGAAAAGTTTGGATTAGGAATTCGGGCCAGGTCAAATTTTGACGACTTTTAAAATGTCAGAATCAATCAACTCTTTCGTATTTCGTAATCCTTTATGGAGAAAATTCCACTAAAACTTTTTATCAAGGCTCCCACGGGCCAAACTATCAACCACACGGCTAGAATGATCCATCCGCTCCACTAAATCCTCCTCCAAATGTGCAAAACAATCTAATTATATCGTAAATTTGCTCTTTCTTGCCACCCAATCCCACGATGCAATGCAAAAATCATAAACACTGACATGACAGAAGATCCTCCCATCCTAAATACACAGAGTGAAAGGATTGGTTTTACTGTTGCTGACATGTTTCAATGTTCACTGCCGCCTTCGTCAAAGCAACCGCCGGATGTTGGTGGTGTCACTTTCCTTTATCCGCGGGCAGCAGAGGACGATGTCGTCTGACTGATGTGGAGCAGAAATTTTCCATATACAGTAAATAATTGATTGATCACTAAGACAACCTGCTAAAACCCCAGAATCGACCATCCTATTCTAGATCCAGTCTATAAGGGAGGAACAGCTACTAGCCGCTCTAGTTTAATCAACCGAGTAAAACCCAGCTGTGTGAACGGTTAAGGCCAGCGACGGACGATGGATGAAGAGTTTCTAAACTTTTAGAGAAGTGGGGAAGAACTGAAGTTGGTTTGTTACCAAAGAGGGTTTTCTCTCCTGATTTCTGAACTAGAACAACTTTTGTTTTCATGTTGTCTGGAAAGACAAGTTAACATGAAAGTTAGAGATTTAGCAATAACACATCTGTAGCTCTCCACTTTATATCATGATTGCTCCTTTCTACTGGATGGAGCTGTTTACTGTTGTGAATTTTTTTTCCTGCCATCTAAATCATGACGTTCTGGTTCTGTCCCACTGACCGTTATTTCCTCTGACAGGTTCGGTTCTTTATTTGCAAAGATCATATTGAAGCTTTTTGCTGATTCATCCATGTCTTTGATTCTGTTTTCATTTTCTATGATTTTTTATTTTATTTTATTTCTAACTGTTAGGGATTTTATCAATATATTTATCAATAAACCCATTTCCTGCAGTCAAAGAGAAAAGGAGAGAAAAACAATTAGCAGACAAGTAACCCAAATTGCAATCTGTGGCAGAGCACGAGGCAACTGCCCTGAGTTCTGCTCTGCCAGTTTATTGTATAACATGAGATAAGAAAGGAATGGGAGTGAGGTCATGAGTGAGAGAGACCGTGTGTGTGTGTGTATGGGAAGAACAGTGTGTGTATGTGGGTGTGTCTGAGTGTGGGTATGCTTCCAGGCATACATTAGTTAATAGGATTAAAGTAATGAAATATAAAATTTTCATAACACTAACCCATAAAAAAAAAACGGAAAACAAACAAGAATGAATAAATGAACCCAAACTAATAATAACAGCTGTATTGCTACAAGCAAATTTAGGTTCACCTTGTTTATTTATTGTTTATTTTCTTAGAAGTTCATGTTTAAGTCTTATTTTCAGAAATGGTACTGTCACTTTAAGAAAGACAGAATATCAGACAGGAAGTTGTTGCACAGGCTGTAGAGAGAGTTAACCAGGAAGCAAATGCACATGGAAATAGAACACTTATTTTTCAGCTGTCCTGTCAGTAAGAGGTTTTGGGAAGAAGTCCATTGTTGGTTAAAAAATAAAATAAGAGAACTTGATCGTTTTACAAATGAAGATATTCTTATTTACAATTCTAAATTAAATGGGAATAATTCATTGTTTTATTAACATTATTATTATTATGGGTAAATACCACATCCACAAAAGCAAATGGAAAAAACAACTGCCAAACATGGACTGTTTCACAAATGAATTCCATATGTTCTTATCCACTTTGACTCGTATAAAAAATTCAAGTGCAACTGCAAAAGCCATTTGTCATGCTGCAGAAAAATGTTTAATCTTGTAACAATGGTTTTACTTTGTGATATAAGTGCCTCTTTTTTAAGTTTCTTATTTGTTTTTCTTTTATTGTTACTAAGGATGCCTTGTATGTTTCCATTATGTGTTGTCTCACGAGAAATTGTAATAAGCATTTAATGATAATAAAAAAAATAAAAAAAGAGTGAAGATTTGTTACTCAAGTCAATCCAGGCGCATCTACAAACATCTTGTGTTTTTAGTTGCATCGCAGTGAGAAACTCCATGATCTGAACACAGCATGGAGGTGAAACATGGTCAGCTGCTGAGGTCTGCTGCTCTCTTCCTGTCTGACTTCTGTTCATCTGGAGGTTTTTGTTCAGCCTGCAGGGATCATCTCTCTCTGTGGAGACCAGAAACCCAACAGCTGCAGTAGTACGAGGCTGCATGTTCCTGTTGGACTTTGTTTAGCTTTAACTCACAGCCGTTCTGATTGTTCTCAGCTGAGAACTCATCTTGTTGAGGATGACCGTAACCTTTATATACTTCTGAATTACTTGCATCAAATCCAAGAATAGCTTTGAATGTTTCTGTGTCTTTCTTCTGGTACCAGTATATCCAGCTTAAAGTACACACCTGAGTTCCTCCACAGCTGATGGAGACTCTCTCACCAGCTCTCCTGGTCAGTGTTACCCCCTGAGTCAGCTGTGTTGCCATGGTAACTAGCGCTGTAGGGACACAGCCAGACAGGTGAAGGTTTGTTCCAGGTGGACTGTGCTGGCTCCTGATTGGCTGGAAACACTCACCTGAACACAGACAGCACAGAGCAGCAGCTGGGAGGAAACACATTTTGTTCAGTGGTGTTTCCTCTGGTGAACCTGGGGAGAAGTGGTGCTCTGATGCAGCTGAGGCCAAACAAGATCAGACCAGGGCCACGTGGTTTTACCAGCTCCTCAGCTCCCATCAGCCCCTGCTGCTGCTGATGATTGACAGCTCAGCTGAAGCTGCTGTGTGGTTTCATCGTCTTGGTTTCAGTCTGACAACAGATGGAGAAAATCAGCCTGACATGATGCAGAATGACTCAAAAACATTCAGCCGCTGGATTTAGCAACACAGGCTTATATCTGTTACAGGCTGGAGGTGCTGGAAACCACCTGCAGGGGCGCTGTTGTCTCACTAAATACAATTTGCTTCATAGATAACGAAGAAACCAACCAGGGCTCAGCAGCTGCAGGTTACATCATCCACCAGAACTCCTTCATCCAGCAGATCTGACCACCCTCCATCAGGATTCCTGTGGAAAGTGTAGAAATGGTTCCTGGTAAGAGGTTTCTGGGTGTCCACGTTTCTGAAAACCTTCAGGTCTCTGAGATTTGCAGCAACAGGCTGATGAACAGCTTCTCTCTCTAATAAACAATCATTCATAGTTTCTCTGATTAGCTTTTATCCACACTCATCAGGATGTAATAATATTACTGCTAATATTCATGTTTCTACCCATCAGCCCAGCCTCACTTGTCGCTCACCTGTCATGGTGGCAGCTTCATATTTTAGTTTTTCATGTTTATGCGGACATATGTTGCTGCATGTGCTGTTACACATGTGTCTATTATAGATATAATTACCTTTAACATTAATGAGTTCTTGTTTAATTTTATTTGTGACCCACTGTGTGTTTATTTGTGTTTGTCTCTGACATCACTGCTGTGGAGGTCTTCTTTAATCCTGATCATTCTTCATCTGTGTGGATTCTCTGTCATCCATCATCTTAAAGCTTTAGTTAGAAAACAGCCAGCTTCTCGGCTCCTTAAAAATGTTTGGCCTCTCATCTGAGAGGCTTCTTCAGTTCTGAAACTTGGGTTGGGAGTAGGAGGTTTATATTTAGTGGTCTGAAATATTTTTCTTCATATATGTCCATACATCCATCCATTTTCATCCGCTTATCCGGAGTCGGGTCGCGGGGACAGTAGCCTAAGGCGAGAGGCCCAGACTTCCCTCTCCCAGCCACTTGCGCCAGCTCCTCCGGGGGAATCCCAGGACGTTCCCTGGCCAGGTGAGAGACATAGTCCCTCCACTGTGTCCTGGGTCTACCTTTAGGTCTCCTCCTGGTTGGACGTGCCCGGAAAACCTCACCAGGGAGGCATCCTGAATAGATGCCTGAGCCACCTCAACTGTCTCCTCTCGATGTCGAGGAGCAGTGGGTCTACTCCGAGCCCCTCCCGAATGACCGGGCTTCTCGCCCTATCTCTAAGGGAAAGCCCAGCTCCAGTTTTCCCTCACTCGTGAACAAGACCCTGAGATACTTAAACTCCTCCACTTGGGGCAGGACCTCATCCCTGACCCGGAGAAGGCATTCTACCCTTTCCGAATCAAGACCATGGTCTCAGATTTAGAGGAGCTGATTCTCATCCCAGCTGCTTCACACTCGGCTGCGAAGCACTCCAGCGAAAGTTGAAGATCACATTCTGATGAAGCCAACAGGACCACATCATCTGCAAAAAGCAGAGACCTGATCCTCAGGCCACCAAAATGGATGCCCGCCACACCTTGGCTGTGCCTAGAAATTCTGTCTATAAAGGTTATGAACAGAATCGGTGACAAAGGGCAGCCTTGGCGGAGTCCAACTTTCACTGGGAACGAGCCCGACTTACTGCCGGCAATGCGGACACCCTGTATGACACCGGTCATACAGGGACCTAACAGCCCATATCAGAGGGACTGGTACCCCATACTCCCCGAGTAGCCCCCACAGGGCCCCCCGAGGGACGCGGTCAAACGGCTTCTCCGCCATTCCCCTAAGGGTATAGAGCTGGTCCAGTGTTCCACGGCCAGGACGAAAACCACATTGCTCCTCCTCAATCTAAGGTTCAACAGTCCGACGGACCCTCCTCTCCAGAACCCCTGAATAGACCTTACCAGGAAGACTCAGGAGTGTGATCCACCTGTAGTTGGAACACACCCTGCGGTCCCCCTTTTTAAATAAGGGGACCACCTTCTTCTGGTCTGCCAGTCCAGTGGGACTCCCACAATGTCCGTGCGATATTGCAGAGCCATGTCAGCCAACACAGCCCCACAACATTCAGAGCCTTTAGGAACTCCGGGCGGATCTCATCCACCCCTGGAGCCTTGCCACAGAGGAGCTTTTTAACCACCTCAGTGACCTCAGCACCAGAGATTGGAGAGGCCAACCCAAAGTCCCCAGACTCTGCTTCCTCACTGGAAGACATGTCGGTGGTATTGAGGAGGTCTTCGAAGTATTCTGCCCACTGACCCACAACGTCCTGTGTAGACGTTAGCAGCACACCGTCCCCACTATAGGTAGTGATGGTAGCGCACTGCTTTCCCCCCCTGAGGAGCTGGATGGTGGACCAGAATCTCCTCGAAGCCGTACGGAAGTCTTGCTCCATGGTCTCACCGAACTCCTCCCATGCCTGGGTTTTTGCCTTGGCGACCACCCAAGCCGCGTTCCGCTTGGACTGCCGGTACCCGTCAGCTGCCTCTGGAGTCCCACAAGCCAAAAAGACCTGATAGGACTCTTTCTTCAGCTTGACAGCATCCCTAACCGCCGGTGTCCACCAGTAGGTTCGGGGGTTGCCACCACGACAGGCACTGACGATCCTGCGACCACAGCTCCGGTCGGCCGCCTCAACAATGGAGGCATGGAACAGGGTCCATTCAGACTCAATGTCCCCCGCCTACCCCGGAACTTTTTGGAAGTTATGTCGGAGGTGGGAATTGAAGCTCCTTCTGACAGGAGACTCTGCCAGATGTTCCCAGCAGACCCTCGCAATACATTTGGGCCTGCCTGGTCTGACCAGCATCCTCCCCCACCATCTGAGCCAGCTCACCACCAGGTAGTGGTCAGTTGACATCTCCGCCGCTCTCTTCACCCAAGTGTCCAAGACATGTGGTTGCAGGTCAGACGAAACAACAAAGTCGATCATCGAGCTGCGGCCTAACGTATCCTGGTGCCAAGAGCACATATGGACTCCTTTATGTCTGAACATGGTGTTCATTATGGACAATCCATGACTGGCACAGAAGTCCAAAAACAAAACACCACTCAAATTCAGATCAGGGGGGCCGTTCCTCCCAACCACACCTCTCCAGGTCTCACTGCCATTGCCCACGTGAGCGTTAAATTACCCCAGCAGAACAAGGGAGTCACCGGAAGGAGCATTCTCCAGCACCCTGTCCAAGGTCTCCAAAAAGGGTGGGTAGTCTGAGCTGTAGTTTGGTGCAAAAGCACAGACCAGTCAGATCCCGTACCCCCACACGTAGGCGGAGGGAGGCTACCCTCTCATTCACTGGGGTAAACCCCAATGTACAGGCACCAAGATGGGGGGCAACTAGTATGTCCACCCCTGCTCGGCGCCTCTCAGTGGGAGCAACTCCAGAGTGGTAGAAAGTCCAACCCCTCTCAAGGAAACTGGTTCCGGAGCCAGTTGAGGTGAGTCAGACTATATCTAGTCGGAACCTCTCAACCTCACACACCAACTCAGGCTCCTTCCCCACCAGAGAGGTGACATTCCATGTGCCAAGAGCCAGCTTCTGTAGCTGAGGATCAGACTGCCAAGGTCCCCACCCTTGACTACCACCCGACACACACTGCACCTGACCCCTTTGGCCCCTCCCACGAGTGGTGAGCCCATGGGAAGGGGGACCTACGTTTCCTCTTCCAGCTGTGCCCGGCCGGGCTCCATGGGTGAAAGCCCGGCCACCAGGCGCTCGCCAACGTGCCACACCTCCAGGCCTGGCTCCAGAGGGGGGGCCCGGTGACCCACCTCCGGGCGAGGGAACACGGTTTCCATTTATATTATTCATCATAAGAGGTCTTTGGGGGCTCTTTGTCTGATCCCTCACCTAGGACCTGTTTGCTATGGGTGACCCTACCAGAGGCAGAAAGCCTCAGACAACTTAGATCCTAGGATCATTGAGACACTCAAACCCCTCCACCACGGTAAGGTGGCAGCCCAGGGAGATTCACATTCATATATGTCATTTTGTGATTTTTTTTACTGACTCGTTGAATTCTTCATGCTGGTCAAACTGGGAACATCTTCATTTACTTGCAGGCATTTTTAAAAAGTAAAAAAATTTTTTTTAGATCATCCAAATTTTAATTGTCCTCAGATTTTTTTTAAAGCTTTTTACTATTTGAGAATACATTTCACTCACCAAATTACCATGATATGCTAAATTGTAACTGTAATAGATTTTAGTGTAAGACATAATTTATAGAATTTTATGACTCATTTATTAAAATTTTCATAATTATTTCATCTCGCAGCTAGGATTTACAGCATCACGTCTCAATTCACAACCAGCAGAAGAAACTTCTGACTCTGATTAATAACATCTAACCTAATCAAGCACTAGAAAAATAAATCCTTTGAACAGTCACAGTTTTAAAAATAGTTTGGTCATTTACAAAATTTGCTTTAAATACTTTAAATAATTTAGAAATAATTTATTAATATTCTTTCTGGAGATGAAGACCTGAACAGAACAGTAGAGCGTTGTGCAGTTTTTATAAACAACTAAATTTTTTAGATAACTTTTAAAAATAAAACAATAATTAAAGTAGTTTAACTTATGCTAAATAGACACAGCAGGACTGAATAAACAACATTTCCAGTGAAAAAGCTACACAAACGTTCACTGAATGGAACTAAAAGCTGACTCCCAGCCGGAACTTTGGAGTGTGACGTACCAGAAGTAAACAATAAAGGCGGAAGTAGCAGCTAGTGAGTCCTCGGCTAGCAGGCGCTTGTTTTTTTGCTTCTCAGTCGAATGCTTCAGGAGTTTCAGCCGCCATGTCTTCAGTTCAGCAACTGAGAGAGTTCATCAGCAAGCGCCTAGCTGCTGCTGCTAAGGAAATATTCTCCGAGTTTGAGAAAACCATCGAAGAAGAGCTGGAAGCTCAGCGCAGACTGCTGGATATCAGCTGGGATCCGCACAGAAACGGTTCGTAGCTCCAGAGTTCTGCATGTTCCTGCTGAGGACATCAAGCAGAACTCTGGAGATCCGTTCTCCCGGGTTACTAAACCTTCTTCTCAGCTTTGACTTAATTCTACCGGGATTAGTTACGGACTCTAATCTGCTAGAGAACAAGTGAAGGAGCAGCTGCAGCATTTGTAGATTTAAGTAACGGAGTAACGCATTTAATACATGTCTGGTGCACCATGCAGGATTGCCCAGGGGTTTGTGATTTACAGCTGTTAAAAGGTGCGCGCTCCCGCTTCTACAGTCAGTTATGTTGTGCACGCGCACCCAGGTCAGGATGCATTGTAGTGGAAGAAAGTCAATCTGGAGGTTTCCTCCATGTTCCGTTATAAAATAATCCCACGCACGAGCCAGATGCATACAGGTGACTAATCAAAACCTAGAGAGTTTTGTTCTTTTATGCATGGTGAATGGCCACTATTTGATATAGCGCCTCTAGAGTCATGGAACTCCCCAAGGCGCTTTACAACACGAACAGTCATTCACTCATTCACACACACATTCACACGGTGGTGGGGATGAGCTACGATGTAGCCACAGCTGCCCTGGGGCGCACTGACAGAGGCGAGGCTGCCGAGCACTGGCGCCACCGGTCCCTCTGACCACCACCAGCAGGCAACGTGGGTTAAGTGTCTTGCCCAAGGTCACAACGACAGCCACAGACTGAGCGGGGCTCGAACCTGCAACCTTCCGATTACGGGGCGAGCACTTAACTCCTGTGCCACCGTCGCCCCCACTTATGCCAAAGTTAGGGTTTGGGTTAGTTATTACATTATATCTGAGGCTAAAATCAGCCATAATAACCAGTCAAATCTGCTTTCAACACGTTTCTGAGCGACAGCACGAGGTGAAACAGTTTATTCATAAAACTCTGGTTCCTCTTATAAATGGCTAATAAACATTTTATAGATATGTTAATAGTTAAAAAAGCTGTTATACATTATTTGGGGCGAGAAAGAGAAAACGGACCGTTTGTGTTGGATGATGATGATAATGGACTGCTGCTGTCCAGTGGTGCCAAAAGTAGTCACATTCATTACTCAAATCAAAGTAAAGATACAAGGTTTTCAAAAGACTTTTTTAGAAGATGAAGTATCAACTCAAGCTTTTTATTCAAGTAAAAGTATAAAAGTACAGGTTTTAAAACTACTTAAAGTAAAAAAGTGGAAGTAATGTAAGGGAATAAAAATTACATTAATGACATTAATAAGCTTGGGTCATGCCGCAGGGCCTACAGTCCACCCACAGAACAACATACAGTTACCAATAGGCTTTGTTCAGCCACAAAAGCACCTTGTTCTCAAAGTTCTTTGAGCGAATGCATGCTCTTCTTCGCCTGAAGATCAGCCCTGCAACAGCAAACAGTCTTTCACAGGCTGCTGAGGCAGGCAGTGCCGTGTTAAGCTGAGGTGAAAGCTGGCACACAGCTGGGAAGGACCTCAGCACCTCTAATGTTTCTCCTGGGCACCCAAGGTATGCATCCAACTGCTGGCTTATTTCAAGTGGGCCGGTCTTCTTCAAGGAGGAAAAGAAGTCCTCTTCCTCAGATGAGATCAGCGAGGAGCCCTCACTGATATAATTCTCGACCTGGCAATCCAAGTAGCTTCTGATATAGCCAAGGCCTGTAGAATAAAAAACAAAAATCAGGACAATTTAGATTATTTGACAGTATTATAATTGCGTACTGGAGTGTGTGTGTGTGTGTTTTAGGGCTGCACAATATATCGAAAAATTATCATTGCGATAACAGGACGTGCGATAGGCCCATCGCAAAGCACCTCAAAAACAGCGATAAATGTTTGGTTCAAACATTTCCATCCATGTCATACATCAACTTTTTGTAAACCAGCTCTGTTTTTTACGCGGAAGTATTATTTGACCAATCAAATGTAGCCCTTTTGATATGCAGCCAATCAGATGGTTCCGTTCACATAATACGCCCACCTCCTACGTAGACCCTTATGGAAAGCAACACCCGAACTGAGTTTGCGTCGCCGTTCCCTTGTTCGTCATGCTGGCTCAGAGCAACGAACGCACTTTGTTCTGAGGTTTCTGTAATCAGCGCTACTTGTGAACGTGAGTCCGCTCGGTGTTAATCATTTTTACCGGGCTGACTCCGACACGTGCCGGTGAACCAACCCACCTTCATGTCGCTAGTGTTCCACCTAGCCCAGGCTCCGGTTAGCTTCCAGCTTAAAGGCTACAGCACTCTCCTCCCAGTCCCACCCTGCTAAAAGGGGGCCTGGAAAAGTTCCCCCACACATCAAAGTAGTTTTTCTTATTAATTGATGTTTTAATTATTTTGTCACTCTGTTTGGAATCAAAATAATATAGAATAACATGCTTTAGGTAGATCTAAATCATTTAGAATTTTGGCCGGTAAAAAATATGCTTGGCCGGTAGATTTTCATCATCTACCAGCCAACTTGACCGGTGAGTAAAAAATTTAATTTCGGACCCTGGGTGCGAACGATCTTCTCTCTGATGTTGATTTCTGTGTGGATATCATTTATGGCACCAGCCAGGGCAGACAAGGTATGCGGCCCTTTAAGTTGCTTGCATGCCAGGGCAGCACAGAATCTTTGCATGGTCTCGGGATTAAACCAGTGTGCAGTAACACCAATGAAACTGATGTTGTGCTGTCCAGCAATCTGTTGTTGTTGCTATGAACTCAATTTCACTAAGGTCAGCTTTCAGTTTTCTTTTCATTTCTGCAGATGCCTTTGTGACTTTGTTTACAACAGTGTTGCGTGTCATGACATTTGTATTTGGCTGAAGATTCTCCAAGATCAATGAAGCCCTGTTGCTGAACAATGTGTGGTGGGTGCAAGCCTTGGACAATGAATTTGAGGACTACTTTATCCACACTTTCCTGGGACACTCTTTGAGTTTCCCACAGCTTGCTTTGCTTGGAGAGTGTGGGCAAAACTTCAGTGGATGACTTCCTTTTGAGAGCAGCTTTAGTAAGTTGCGTTCACTTCAGGCACTCGAAGAGTACAGATGCTTCCCTCTTTCGCTCCCTTATCTTTTTTTCCCAAGGCTCTTTGTCCTGTGTGCCCACAGAGCGCTTCTCTGCATTTCTTCTGAAAAACTCTATTTTTACTAACCATGGATTTGATAAACTGGTCATTCAATGTGATCGATAAGATTTTTTCAACAATGAGAACGGAGCAGGGGGCTCCCACATGTCCACAGGGGACACATCCGGTGGGATATATGTTGGATTCCTGGAAAGAGTGGAAGATCATATGCCTCTGCCAGCTGTCCATTGAGGACATCGAAGACATGTGGACATTCAGCCTGATGATCACTGGATTTCTCCTGATTGGAGTGGGAGGATATCTGGTTTTCTGGAAATTTGGGACGACGGGAGCGATTGGAGGGTGATCCGCACCCACGGAAAGCACCGTCCATGTGGAGACTTCTCAGACTGGGACGTTACTCGAGGTGAATCATAAGTTGGACAATGTTCTAGCTGCCATACCGGTATTATTGCGCAAAATGGATGTCATCTCGGAGAGAGTCACCAGACGGTATGGACAGGTTTAAAAACCTAAAATTGGCTTCACTGAAGGACTGGAAATGATCAGTTTAAAGACTGAAGGCAGATAGGAAAATAATTTTGCATGGCAGGAATGTTTTCAGGCCAGAAGTAGGTTTTTGAGTTATTTCATTGTGTAGAAAGTGTGCATGTAATTGGTTTACACAAAGGTAGGTTTCATTCAAATCTTTAGTTCTCCAACTCTAAGCTCTCTGCTCCAAGTCGGCTGTTGCGTTTCAGTTGCAAAGCGTTAACTCATTTACATACAAAAAGTAAGCTCCCTGCTTGGAGTAGGCGTCAGCAAGTGTGGTCCCCCACATGACTTTAATTTATTTTCAACTGAATTTGGCTGATAACCTCTTAACAAAGACCCTTAGGGCCTGAGCGCACACATTCATACACAGACAGGATCATGCCTATATTTAGTACTAGGGATACACCGATGGATCGGCATTTAATTGTAATCGGCCGATAGCGCCCCTATCGGTTTTGATCGAAATTTTCAAAATAGATCAAAGCAGACTGATCAGGTAGGGTTGTCACGGTAACCAGTGTAGCGGTAAACCCCGGTAAAAAAAAAGTTGACAATAATAATAACCGTCTTGTTTTTTTAAAAAAAAAAACTAGATTATCTTGGTGGGTTTACCGTGGCTGCGGTGTAGGCGCGGTGACCCTTACCAGCCACCGTATCATCTGCTGAAGTTGCCGGCGGCACATGCGCGCTTTGATGTTTACAACCAAAACTTTCTTGAAGCTAAAGCTGAAATAATGGCCAAAGGAGGAGACGGCAGCGCTCAGGAGGACATTTTTTATCCCTCAAAGAAGACAAAGTCGGAATTACGGGCATCTTTTAGATATTTGAAGAATGCCGAGGGAGTTTATAGAAGACGGATGGCTATCCTGTTTGCAGCACATGCAGAAAAAGTGTCTGTGAAAGGCAGCAACGCTTCAAATCTCATGACACATCTGCGTGACCATCACCCACAACTCTACAGTCAACGCAAGGCAAGCTAACGTTAGCGTTTTAGCTAAAATGCATGATCCGAGGATTTGGGTTGAGGGAGAATGCAACGAGTCGCTTATATAAAGCAGCCGCAGCGCCGCTACCTGCATATAAATCGTGTCGCGGACACCCCCATGTTGAAATGACGCTATGCATTACGGGGCTCCCAGGGGCAGATAAGAGTTGGTCTCTCTCCGAGAATAATTATGAATTTAACAATGATTACTGCCTGATGACATTTTCCCACATCTACACAGCTCATTGGAAGGACACAAACCGAGGACAATATTTTCCTGATATAGGGTTTATTACTCAAGTAAGGGTAAAAAAGTATCTGATTAGAAGGGTACTGGAGTACTGACTATCATCTGAACTAATATTTTTAAAATGATGACACCAAACAGACATAAAGTAAGAAGTTATGGGCAAATATTGGCATTTTAAAGACTAAAGGGGAAAAATGTAAACAAATAAACTACATAATTACAAAATAACACATTTTAGGCAAAATTTAGACACAAACTGAGGACAATATTTCCTGACATACAGAGTTTATTTAATTGTGTGAAAATGTAGCATGTTTAAAAAAAATATACCGCGATAATACCGAAAACCGTGGTAATTTTGGTCACAATAACCGTGAGGTTAAATTTTCACACCGTATCGGTGATCGGTATCAGTGATCAGCATTCTCTGATATCGGTATCTGTGATCGGCAACAAAAAACCTGATCGGTGCATCCCTATTTAGTACATGCTTTATCAACCAGATGTAAACTATAGTAGACTTTTCTTACATATTTATTTTAACTTGTAATAATTATTAGTTTTAACCAGTCTTAATACTTTGTGGTACAATATTTTATAAATGTAATTATGTTTCTACTTGGTCATGTTTTATCACTGTGTTTTATTTAGATTTTTATTTATCAGCTGTTTATGTTTAATTCTTAACTGTTATCTTAGTCTCATTAGTAAACTAGTGTTTCCTCTGTGGGGGCTGACTGCCCTGGGGGCAGCGGTGGACTGTGGCGGCTGGGGTGCTTTATTTGCCTACTCTTACCAAGGCTATTGCTGCCAGTCTTGGTGCTCCTGGTGCAGTTGGCTCCTTTGATGGCGTTTTCGTCTTCTTTATATATGTTACATCTGCACTCAGCCGGCGGCCCTTTCTTTATTATGTGTGTGCATGTGCGTGCGTGTGTGTGTGTGTGTGTGCGCGCGCGCGCGCGTAGGACTTTGCATCTGCTTGGGATGGGATTGAGGGTGGGAAGAGGGAGAAACAAAGGGGATCTCTTATGTGAATCTGTGTGGGAGGGGTGGGAAACCAACTGCTGTCTGGTTGTTTTTAATATTGTAAAGCACTTTGAGCTACATTTGCATGAAAAGCGCTTCATGAATTAGATTTTTTTATTGATATAGGTTTGCACAATTTAAAATAACTTCGAATTATTCCATATAGCAACAATATAAGCTCAGATAATAATTGACTAGTCTAATTTAAAATGTCAAACAAAGCCAATCAAACAAACTTGCAACATTAAATCTTAGCTAACTGCTAGTAAGCAAACCGTAGCATGTACCCAGGCATACATTGAAAATTTACCATTATTATGTTAGTAGATTACTACTGTTGGGGTTATCAGGAGCGAACACTTAGTAAGCTTCAACTTACTTTTGGATTCTTCAATAAATTCTGTAAATATGAGAATATTTACTGATTTATTAATTAATTAAGATATTCTTAGACATCTCCGGGGCACCACCCCGTTCTACCGGGGAAAAATTGAATCCAAAACTCTTATCAGTCTTTCTTGAAGTTCGTAGAATCCTTGGAGCAGAGACTTCTCTTCGACACAACAAAGCTACTGGAGACAAAAATCTGAATTTTATAACGTTTAATTAACAATTTGTCAAATGAATAAACAGTGGCATAAATGAATAATAACCATGTGATATAATAAAAGGATGTATATTCAAAATAATGTTCAAGGTGTTTTGTGTGTATGTATGTATGTGTTAGCCTGGCAAGCCAGACTAAACAAATGTATTATTTAGTCTGGCCACGCTCCATTGACGGCTCTCGGTTGTGGGGCGGGTTCTACCGTTGTCTTTCAAATGATCTCCACATCCCACTGGACAATGAATGTGACATCCTCTTGTTTCACTCTGTTGCATCATCCCACCCACCAGGCATATAGAGTGCCCTGATTGGCCCACAAAGCGGATAAAGCTCTGTGATTTGTTCACTAAGCAGATAGAGCACTATGATTGGCCCACCATTATGGACCAATCACAGCTCTTTATGTGTTTGAAACCCCTATAGAGAGCTGTGATTGGCTAGCCAGAGTCCTGGTAGGAGCTGCTGAGGTTCCAATGGAGCATGCCTAGACCATTCTTTGCAAAGCAAGAATTTGGTCTAGTTCACTAGGCTATGTATGTGTGTGTTTCTAAAATGGAGTCTGTATACAAGATGGCTGACCCCTTTGTCTGGCTAAAGTGTGGGTGGCAACTTGCACTTTAACTTCCAAGGCACTTAGAATCATAAGTAACTTAACCTTAAATTCACTCAAAACACTTCAAAATGGTCATGAAACAACCCAAAAGATTAATCCTGAATTAATATCTGATAAGTTTGTCAGCTTGGCCACAGCTAACAAACACAACCCAGATATTTAAACAATCAAACAAACGAAAGATCTTACTTCACGGTAGATATCTATAACGTGTTTGATTACGGAAGATAGAGAAAACCGTGGGTATTTTGAAGCAATAGCGCGGTTTAATTGCTTATTCTGGACTATAGAGGAAACGGGAGAAGAAGGAGAGAGAGAAGGAGATGAGTTTCTGATCACCAGAACAGTGAAGCGTCCCTCACTGTTTGATTTGACGGTTCTCCGTGTTTCTCCGCAGTTTGGCGTCGTCCGTCAGTTTGATGCTTTCTCCGTTGTTTCCCTCCACGAGTGTTTCTCCACGGGCTGGACAGAGACAGCAAAGTTTCTTTCTGTGCTGAGTTATAACTTAAAGCGTGCTTGATGGAGTTGTTGCTTTCCTCCGCAGTTCTGTGTCCTCAAACATCAGCTGGAGGGGAGCAGAAACGAGCAGATCTGATGGGCTTGCAGTTTAGTTTTCCAGCGGTCCCGTGGGCTCAACTTGGGCACTTAGAGCTTCCGCGTGCTCAAGGGAGTCGGAGCGTTCGACAAGCGTGTCCTTACCGCCAGGTATCCTGGGCAAAAGAACGAAGTTTCTTTGTCTTTGTTGATGATTTATAGCCTGAGTTCGCGGGAAAGCGTCCATGAGCTCCCGCCTCTCGCAGAACGTGTTTCTGGTATTAGGCGGTGACATCATCCCAATGCTTCCGTGTGCAAAGCATCATGGGAAATGAAGTTTCTTGGAGCTGATGTGATCATTTGCTTTTCAGAGCAATTTAAGCACAGTCATTTTGGAGAAAATCACTGCATAGTAATTTCCTCATGAGGTCAGACCCTCAACACCACTATATTTTGTCAGTAATAGGGTGATAATAGGAAACTTTTAGCTTACCTCAATATGCTTTTTCAAGTTAAGCCTGATTTATGCTTCTCCGTCTGAGTCAGTGGGGAGACACGCAACGCCATTATCCGTCCTTGCGTAGAGATCCGGCAGGCACGCAAGTACGTACGGAGTCGAGCCCACTTTTTTAAACATCCGTCGAACAAGACTGATTACGCAAGCTTGTGATTGGTCAGGACGCCGCTGTTGTTTACAGCGCCGCCATTGCAAAGAGAGCCGAGTTTAACTAGCGGCAGACACGGAGAAGCTTGAAGAATACCTCGCAAAAAAACTCTAAAAATATGAACGTTTCATTCTCCCGTGACTGGAGGAGTGAAAAGATGCGCAGCAAGCGTTTTATTTGTGGACGGAAATGACAGGAAACGTGGGTTTAGAGGTGGGGAGCGCATGAAGAGGTGGGAGAATGAGACACAAATATGTCCGTGTTAAAAGTCTCTTATGTACACAAAAAACACAATATAAACACACTATCTTGGACCGATACATGACAGGATACCACAGAATAGCGCTACGCCCTCTGGTGTCCTGCCGGGGAATTGCTTTGCAACACTCTCCAGGAGACGGAGAAGTATGAGAGCAAAACGCTTCCGTCAATCCGTGCGTGTCTGTCCCTTGCGGAGCTGACGGAGAAGCATAAACCAGGCTTTAGATGGTGAGGTTTTGAAAGCCATCAGCTTGTGGTACTTGGGTGCACAGAGCTTGCAGCACATTTGAAATGAGTTGTTTTTGCATCCAACCAATTCAAAAAAATTCTTCCAGGTATGGCCAGGGATGTACAGGGGTTGGCTTGTCTTCCAGGCTATCAGCGTCCTCACGGGTACTTGGTTCAGACATCTTGTTAGCAAGTTATTTTGCCTCTCCGCCCAATGCTACTGCTACAACATACATTTGCTAATGATCTTACATCCTGGAGTGTCACATGATTTGTGTCACGTGCAGTTGCGCTGACCAATAGCATGTCGGAATGGTAGGTCTCATCCAACCACAATCAAACCTTTGTTTTTCACCGACGACGATCCAGAATAAAAACAAGCCGAAATGAAGTGTGAGTAACGAGGTTATTTTTTAAAAGTAAGGAGTAGAAAGTACCGATAATTGTGTGAAAATGTAAGGGAGTAGAAGTATAAAGTAGGCAAAAAAATAATTACTCCAGTAAAGTATAGATAACCAAAATTTCTGCTTAAGTAAGGTAACAAAGTATTTGTACTTCATTATTTGACACTTCTGTTGCTGTCTTAGTGAAGTTGAAGCCTTCCTAAATGATCGACCAATCACCACCTGTGTCCAGGTCCTGTTACACAACACTCATGTCTATTTTATCACTGATCGGTTCTCGGTTTTCCACCTTTAATTACTGTGTAAGTTATTGACAAACAAATGTTTTGATTAATAACTTATCCTTAAACTGTTTATTAACCATTTATAAGGGGAGCCAGGTGGTAAAGTGATGTCCTGAACAGGTGTGTCCAGGTGGGAGCTATCTGGTGTTGGTGACTCACCTGGAGGCAGATTTGAGTTAGAGAGCCACCTGAAACTCCACGTTGGAGCTGCACATCTGGATTCAGTAGTGTAGTTTTTCTCCAAGTCACCACAGATGTTACTGTAGATGCAAACAACCGTCCAGGTTACTCAGAACTCACGGTGCTGCTCCACATGTTCTGAAGGTCTTTTGTGGCTTGCAGCTGGTGCCTCATAAATGACAGTGACTAATGAACACCAGCAGCTGTTGAACTGAGTTATTTGTGATACCTGAGTCGTTTCAGCTCTCATGTTCAGAGGATCTCATCAGTGAGTTGGAACAGATGATGGAACATTGACACAGTTGTCCTTATGTGTCCATGGTTCCCTGCATGGCTCCTGCTGATGTTACAGCACTCTGAGTCTGTGGAACTTGTTCACATCCAGACCTCTTTTGTGTCTTATCCTGCAGAACTCCAGGAGCAGAATGTCTGGAAGGAGAAGAAGGTTCTGATGAGCTACAGTCACGATCAGGATCAACCAGAGCCTCCACAGCTCAAAGAAGACCTGGATGATCCAGAACCTCCACGAATCAAAGTGGAACAGCTGGAACCAGGACTTCCCCAGTTTGAAAGGGAACTGCAGGAACTCTGCAGCAGTCAGGAGGTACAGCAGCTGGTGCTGAAGCAGGAGACGGATGCTTCCACCGAGCAAGACGGTGACTTTGGTGAAGCAGACCCAAACACCGAGCAGCGTTACTCTCCTGCAGCTGAGATCCGAGATCAGGGAGGAAACGGCTCCTCCGTGTCAGCGAACCCAGACACGGGTACATCTGTAAAATGTTCCCTTTGTGAGAAGAGCTTTTGGAATAGGTACAGTTTAAAGAGGCATCTCCGAGTTCACTCAGGAGAGAGGCCATATCCCTGTAAGACATGTGGGAAAAGGTTCTCGGACGCCAGCGGTCTGACCAAACACATTAGAATCCACACGGGAGAGAAGAGGTTTTCCTGTGACATCTGCGGGAAAAGTTTCAGTGAATGTGGGAATTTAAAAGTCCACAAGAGAACGCACACGGGCGAGAGGCCGTATCCTTGTGAGACATGTGGAAAGAGCTTTTCTCAGAAGAGTGCGTTGAAGTACCACATGGAGACCCACAAAGGAGACAAAACATTTTCCTGTAGAACCTGCAGGAGAAACTTCATCCATAACAACAGCCTGCTGAAGCACATGAAGACCCACGCCGGGAAGTCGGTTTCCTGTCAGACGTGTGGGAAGGGTTTCAGCGACAATCATACTTTAAACGTCCACATGAGAATGCACACCGGGGAGAAGCCGTTCTCGTGTGCAGCTTGTGGGAAACAGTTCAGGACCAGCAGCAATTTATATGTTCACAAGAGAACCCATACGGGAGTGAAGCCGTATTCCTGTTTGACATGTGGGAAAAACTTCAGCTGTGGGATTAACCTGAAGGTCCACATGCAGACTCACGCTGGTGAATAAGCACAGGCTGGTAGGAGAGCGGGCATGTTTGGTTTGTTCCACGTCAGAGCTCCTCAGCCAGAGCAGCTTGGAGGATGTAAGGAGGCCTAAAGCTCACCGTTTCCCTGCCAGACGGTTCAGGTGGTGCTAGGGTTGGGCATCGAGCAACGATTGGAACTGGTTCCAATTGTTAGTTTTTCCCGGAATCATTCAAAGTTTTTTTTTCCGATTCCTAGAATGCCGACAGAAGAGGAATCTGTGAATGTTTTAATGTTTAAAATCTGTTAGATTGTTACTGACAGCAGCTACATTTAAGTTTCACTTTCTGTTCTGACTGAATGCTGCTGCAGCATGGAGGTGTAGTTCTCAGTCATCCTGGACCAGATCATCCTGAGAGTTTTAGCTGAAAACAGCTGGACGTTTCTGATATGTTGGAGACATTTAGCCTCTCATCCCAGAGGCTTCTTCCAGACTTTGGTTGTGGTCAGAAACAAACACACTGGTTGTGCTGCAAGTCTTTTTCTTTTTTCCCCAAAACATGTTTTTGTCTAAATGAAGGTGATGTTGTTGTTCATAGAATTAAAATTCATGTTTAAGTTAAGATTATTTCATCAAGTTGGACCTGCGGTTAGCTGGCTCGTGTAAAACATGTCATGTCTTCAAAGAGTCGGAATCGGAAATCGATAGGAACCTTAATCGAAACGAGGAATTGGAATCGGAATCGTTCAAAATCAAACGATGCCCAACCCTACTTCTGACATGTTTCAGGTTCTACTGAATCAGTCGGTTTCATGAAAACTTTTAATGTTTTTATTGTAATCAATCTGCCTTTATGGACTTGAAGATCAGATAATGTTTCTGAATGGATGCAAATTAAGTTTAGTCTTAGTCCAAAAGATTTTTAATCTCATTTCTGTCTCGTCTCTAGAAGTAATAATGGGAAAAATGCTTTTGAGTCATTCTGCATCATGTCAGGCTGATTTTCTCCATCTGCTGTCAGACTGAAACCAAGACGATGAAACCACACAGCAGCTTCAGCTGAGCTGTCAATCATCAGCAGCAGGGGCTGATGGGAGCTGAGGAGCTGGTAAAACCACATGGCCCTGGTCTGATCTTGTTTGGCTTCAGCTGCATCAGAGCACCACTTCTCCCCAGGTTCACCAGAGGAAACACCACTGAACAAAATGTGTTTCCTCCCAGCTGCTGCTCTGTGCTGTCTGTGTTCAGGTGAGTGTTTCCAGCCAATCAGGAGCCAGCACACTCCACCTGGAACAAACCTTCTCCTGTCTGTCTGTGTCCCTACAGCGCTGGTTACCATGGCAACACAGCTGACTCAGGAGGTAACACTGACCAGGAGAGCTGGTGAGAGTGTCTCCATCAGCTGTGGAGGAACTCAGCCGTGTGCTTATAGCTGGATATACTGGTACCAGAAGAAAGACACAGAAACATTCAAAGCTGTTCTTCGATTTGATACTAGTAATTCAGAAGTATATAAAGGTTACGGTCATCCTCAACAAGATGAGTTCTCAGCTGAGAACAATCAGAACGGCTGTGAGTTAAAGCTAAACAAAGTCCAACAGGAACATGCAGCCTCGTACTACTGCAGCTGTTGGGTTTCTGGTCTCCACAGAGAGAGATGATCCCTGCAGGCTGAACAAAAACCTCCAGATGAACAGAAGTCAGACAGGAAGAGAGCAGCAGACCTCAGCAGCTTACCATGCTTCATCTCCATGCTGTGGTCAGATGATGGAGTTTCTCACTGCTGTTATTATTCGTGTTTATTCATTCTAGTTTGTTTTATGTTTTAGAAATAAAATGAAAATAAACTGAAGAACAAAATTTTCAGGTGTTCATCAGTCATTTTGCCTCATTCTAGGGTTCTATAAACAGCAGATTTCATTCATTCATCGGATCTGATTCATCACTAAAAATAAGTGATGTTTTCATCTGAGGATCCAGGTGAGTCTGGAAGGATTTATTTAAACAGACGTAAAGATATTGTGTCTCATTTTAGCTGACTCAGCCAGGATCACTCTGACTGGTCCACACGGCTGACCAGTAAGGAACCAGTGGAGCCACGCCCACCAGTACCCTGACACCAGTAGTAGTTGAGGGGGGGGGGGGGGGTATGAAGGTGACAACATACAATGAACCAACAACAGACAGAGACGCAGACAGGGTTATATACACTGGGGAATGATGGGAGGCAGATAGGTTGCAGGTGTGTGGGGAGAGAAACCAAGTGAAAGCAATTAACTAATCAGGGAGGAAACTAACATGACCTAAGAGTAAAAAACCTAAAGTCAAGATGAGCCAGCAAAACTAACTAATGTTCTAAGGGGAAGGAAAAACGACAAAAACCGGTGGGAAGACATACTGAAGAGACTAATAAAATGAGAAGCTGAACCTATAAAAAAACTGCAGAGGGGTGACTGGGGGAGACTGAAGGAACACAGGACCTGGGAGGTAATATCTGGAGGGCTGCAGACCAGGGGACACAAGGGCGGAAATCCCATTTCAATTTTGGGGGGACAATAAACAGTAAAACTTCAGAGAGTAATTTTTGGGGGGGACATGAAAAAAATGCTCTCGACATACAACACTGTATGTCCTTATAAGAGACTGACCTGAGACTCTGCCTGTGTCTGACAGGCTCTGGCTGCCTGTGCTCAAGTGACTGGACTTTGCCTAAAGAAACCATTTAGAAACAATTTCATTTCTTTCTTATAGATGTCTTTATCAAAATGCAAGTTTCTACTTACTTGACGTTCTGGAGCATTAAAAAACGACCTGATGTCTGCCGTTTTTCATTTCTCTGCCATTTCAACTGACCTGGTCTGCTGACAGTTGGACAGCAACACACACACAGATGGGATATTGTCATTAGAACGGAGCTGGAGGATATTGATCAACAATAATATCTTGCCAATTTTGTACATCTTCATAAGCATCCTTTCTTTTTGTTTTCATTTCAATAACAAGACTGTGGCGTAAAACGGAATAAGCAATTCAGAATAAAGATTTAAAAGTAGATCGTTAATAGTTGAAGCAACAACAGCTATTAGCTGACCAACAGCTACACGTGCGGACGGATGCAAAGCATTAATTTTAAGTACTAAAACATATCTAATTTTTTCACAACAAAGAGAGAGAACATAAAATGTCAAATTAAAATGTTATTAAATCACATAACATGAAAGCTACTAAAATCCAAATAGTTCATATTGATTTTAATATATTTGAAATTTTCCTTCTAAATATGTCTAGAAAAAATAACAAACTTCAAATCATCTTTCACAAGTCAAGTATCAAAATGACTGAAATCTCTTTAATAAATCAGAAATGTTTGTAGGCTACTAGAGAATAACTCTGTAATATTTAATAACTTTATCTAAGTCCTACTGAACGAAAAGATACACAAAATCTAAAAATATATTCTTGAAATATTTGTTTCATTTTAATAATGAAAATTAAAAACTTTACTTTACAAATACACTAAACATAATTATACATACTCTATAGTTTATCTTTCTGTTTAATCGATCTCTCACTTTTCTCAGTTTTCATAGTGTTTTTGGGTCTGTGTGGCCAACGGGATCTTTGGCTCTATGTTTTACACTGAGAGCTTTGAGCAACGTGCCTCCACCACACATGTGCTGCAACCAGTTCATCCCTAAGCTGCACGGTGCACCTGCACTTTGACATATTGTAAACAACTGCAGAGCCTGGGGAAGACGTGATAAGAGCGGTTAAATGCTGTGGTTTTCCATACATCAGACCAGTTAATTTTGATTCTACCATATTCATCTGCTAAATAGGATGAAACGCAGACATTTTCATCGATCTATAAATGCTCTGCAGATTCCAGGGGCAGACCATGAAAGCATACGTGTCCGTAAAAAGGAACTTTTGATCACCTTAGTGAATGGAATAATAATAGTGGAATAATCCTGGAATGACCAGAGAACATGAAGTGACAACTTTTTTTTACTGTGGTGGTGGTGGTCTGTCATAAAGGGATCTCCGACCGGTGATCAAAATCAAAAGATAATCGGTGTCTATGTTTGACATTTATGACCACATTTGACACACATATTTAAGTTTGTAGAACAAGCTTGTGATAAATGACTTACTGCTGGAAACCGCTGGCTTTTTGATTCCTGCCTCTTGTGAGCCTGCGGGCTGCTGTGAAGCTGTGAGCGGGGCAGAGCCGAAAGCCCCGCCCATTGGAAACAGAGTGTGTGTCCCTCCACCATGTCCTGGGTCTACCTTTAGGTCTCCTCCCGGTTGGACGTGCCCGGAAAACCTCACCATGGGAGGCATCCTGACCAGATGCCTGAGCCACCTCAACTGTCTCCTCTCGATGTCAAGGAGCAGTGGGTCTACTCCGAGCCCCTCCCGAATGACCGGGCGTCTCGCCCTATCTCTAAGGGAGAGCCCAGCTCCAACTAGTGAACAACCCTGAGATACCTAAACTCCTCCACTTGGGGCAGGACCTCATCCCTGACCCGGAGAAGGCATTCTACCCTTTTCCGAATCAAGACCATGGTCTCAGATTTAGAGGAGCTGATTCTCATCCCAGATGCTTCACACTCGGCTGCGAACTGCTCCAGCAAAAGCTGAAGATCACGTTCTGATGAAGCCAACAGGACCACATCATCTGCAAAAAGCAGAGACCTGATCCTCAGGCCACCAAAACGGATGCCCTCCACACCTTGGCTGCGCCTAGAAATTCTGTCCATAAAGGTTATGAACAGAATCGGTGACAAAGGGCAGCCTTGGCGAAGTCCAACTCTCACTGGGAATGAGCCCGACTTACTGCCGGCAATGCGGACCAAGCTCTGACACCGGTCATACAGGGACCTAACAGCCCGTATCAGAGGGCCTGGTACTCCATACTCCCGGAGTACCCCCCACAGGGCCCCCCGAGGGACGCGGTCAAACGCCCTCTCCAAATCCGCAAAACACATGTAGACTGGTTGGGCAAATTCCCACGCACCCTCCAGGATCCCCCTAAGGGTATAGAGCTTGTCCAGTGTTCCACGGCCAGGACGAAAACCACATTGCTCCCCCTGAATCTGAGGTTCAACAATCCGATGGACCCTCCTCTGCAGAACCCCTTAATAGACCTTACCAGGAAGGCTCAGGATTGTGATCCCCCTGTAGTTGGAACACACCCTGCGGTCCCCCTTTTTAAATAAGTGGACCACCACCCCGGTCTGCCAGTCCAGTGGGACTCCCCCGATGTCCACGCGATATTGCAGAGCCGCGTCAGCCAACACAGCCCCACAACATTCAGAGCCTTAAGGAACTCCGGGCGGAACTCATCCACCCCTGGAGCCTTGCCACAGAGGAGCTTTTTAACCACCTCAGTGATCTCAGCACCAGAGATTGGAGAGGCCAACCCTAAGTCCCCAGACTCTGCTTCCTCACTGGAAGACGTGTCGGTGGGATTGAGGAGGTCTTCAAAGTATTCTGCCCACCGATCTACAATGTCCTGAGTCGAGGTCAGCAGCACACCGTCCCCACTATAGATAGTGTTGGTAGCGCACTGCTTTCCCCCCGAGGCGCCGGATGGTGGACCAGAATCTCCTCGAAGCCGTACAGAAGTCTTGCTCCATGGTCTCACCGAACTCCTCCCATGCCTGGGTGTTTGCCTCGGCGACCACCGAGCCGCGTTCCGCTTGGACTGCAGGTGCCCGTCAGCTCCCTCTGGAGTCCCACAAGCCAAAAAGACCTGATAGGACTCTTTCTTCAGTTTGACAGCATCCGTAACCACCGGTGTCCACCAGCGGGTTCGGGAGTTGCCACCACGACAGGCACCGACAATCTTGCGACCACAGCACCGGTCGGCCGCCTTAACAATGGAGGCATGGAACAGGGTCCATTCAGACTCAATGTCCCCCGCCTCCCCTGGAACATTTTGGAAGTTCTGTCGGAGGTGGGTATTGAAGCTTCTTCTGACAGGAGACTCTGCCAGACGTTCCCAGCAGACGCTCGCGATACGTTTGGGCCTGCCTGGTCTGACCGGCATCCTCCCCCACCATCTGAGCCAACTCACCACCAGGTAGTGGTCAGTTGACAGCTCCGCCCCTCTCTTCACCCGAGTGTCCAAGACATGTGGTTGCAGATCAGATGAAACAACAACAAAGTCGATCATCGAGCTGCGGCCTAAGGTATCCTGGTGCCAAGAGCACATATGGACACCTTTATGTCTGAACATGGTGTTCATTATGGACAATCCATGACTGGCACAGAAGTCCAATAACAAAACACCACTCGAATTCAGATCAGGGGGCCGTTCCTCCCAACCACACCTCTCCAGGTCTCACTGTCGTTGCCCACGTGAGCGGTAAAGTCCCCCAACAGAACGAGGGAGTCACTGGAAGGAACGCTCTCCAGCACCCTGTCCAAGGTCTCCAAATAGGGTGGGTAGTCTAAACTGTAGTTTGGTGCAAAAGCACAGACCACAGTCAGAACCCGTCCCCCCACACGTAGGCGGAGGGAGGCTACACACTCATTCACTGACCATGATAACTTGCCTGTCTGTCTGTCTGTCTGTCTGTCTGCCTGCCTGCCTGTCGGTCTGTCTGTCTGTCTGTCTTTCTGTGTCTCCAGTGTCCTTCCAGTCTCAGCTCAGGGTGAAGCTGCTCCTGCTGCTCTACTCAGAGCTGATAGTGGAGTCTGGTCTTCTGCTGTGGACTCTTACTGATGATGATCTTCAAGAACAAGGGAGCGTCCACCACCTGCTGACTCCTCACTTCATCTCTGACCCGTTTCTACAGATGTTGGTTCTGACGTCGTCTAGTTGGCTTCTGCTGATTTCACATTTATCAGAATATTTTACACCAGAATAAAACCTTTTTAGAGACTTTAAGAAACGTTTTACTGGAATCTAAGAATAGCTCATTTCATCTCTTTTTGACCTTTATCTGATGCTTGTTGATATTTTACTGCAGTTTCTTTGTTTCATCACGTTTTACAGAATGAAGCAGATCACCCATTTGAATCACAATAAAGTGGAAAAACACAAATTAATTCTAATAAAAAGCTTTTTATCATCAAACAAATAAACAATGTTTGATTTTGTGTGCTCCATATTTGAACTGTTTTTAAAATCTGTTTTTACTAAATCCATAAAAACTAATTTTCAGATCACAAGAAGCAGAAAAAATGCGTTTAATAAATAGAAATATTCTGCTAATCTGTTCTGCATTTGTTTTAATCTGGTAAACATTTACATTTAATGACAGGAAGGTTCTGATGGTTCTGATCTTCAGTTCTAATGAGAACCAGAACAAGTCCTGAGTGAAACGATGCAGAGACTCACGGCTGAAAGGGTCGATAACAGGACCGAGGACTAAGCCCTGTGGGACTCCACACAACATGACAGCAGCTGATGGAAACCAATGAGGAGCAGGTCCACAGAGACTAGACCAGTTAGACGTGAACTAAACAACCATCCAGCTCTGACTGAGAGGAGTAGACTCATCTGAAGGTTCTGCAGGTTTTCATCAACCGACTGAAACAACCAGACTTGAGCTGAACCAACATGGACGTCTGGTTCTGTTTTTGTTTTCAGACGAGGAAAACAACTTGACCTGTTTGTGTCTGTGTGGTTTGGGTAGTTCTGATGTCTGACAGCAGAAACACACCAAAGCTGAACTTGTCCTCCTCTAGCTGAGCGACACAGAAAGGCTCATCTGTGAGTTTAGCTCAGAGTAGGAGTGGATCTTCATTCGTTCATGTTTAATAAAGATTTGTGTTCAGTCAGAGGTGATTTCTCAGCTCGGAGTTGTTTTTGTCACAGATGAAGAACTCAGATGCTTCCTGCAGAGATGGTTGAACCAGCCGATGTTTGCAACCGTCGTTATTAAAGAGAAAAGCCACAGCTAACGGCGAGGAGGCTGCAAAGCAGAAACACACAGCTGCAGGAAATCTACTCTGATTGGTTCTGTCCTGATAACCATCTGCTGCTGCTCCCACTCATCCGCCACTTCCTGTTTGTTTATCAGCTTCCTGGAAACATTTACTCATGTCTTTAATTCTCTGGTTCGTGACTAGTTAGGCTGGATCAGCTGATTGTAAATTATTGGGAAAAGTAAGAATAAAAATGATGAATAACTGTAGCATCATTGCCCCTTTAGATATTATTATATTATTTTATTTTATTTATTTCTGTGAAGTAAACATAGTGCACATTCATATATCCTTTTATCAATTTTTATGCTATGTCTTTTAATCTCTTCACAAGAGAAGAACCTGGGTGTGATTTTTGACTCTGAGCTAACTTTTATCCATCATACTAAAAATATCACAAAAATAGGTTTTTATCATCTAAAGAACATCGCCAGAGTCCGCCCCATTCTCTCTCGGGCCAACACGGAGATGCTGATGCATGCTTTTCATGCTTTTATCACCAGTAGGATAGATTACTGCAATGCCCTGCTTTCTGGTCTTCCCAAAAAGAGCGTCTCAGGCTTACAACTTCTACAAAATTCGGCAGCACGTGTCCTGATGAAGACCAGGAGGCAGGAGCACATTACACCGGTTTTAGAATCACTGCATTGGCTCCCCGTATGTTTCAGGATAAATTTTAAGGTTCTTCTAATAGTTTTTAAGTGTCTTAATGGTCTTGGGCCTTCTTATCTCTCAGAACTGTTTTTACCATATGAACCCTCATGGCCTCTGTGCTCCACTGGCAGGCATTTCCTGGTCATCCCTAAAGTCAGGAGACACACGGCGAGGCGTCTTACCAGTATTACGGCCCTCGCCTCTGGAACGAGCTGCCAGAGGACCTCAGGGCCGCAGAGAATGTTCATGTTTTTAAGTCCAGGCTCAAGACCCATCTATTTATGTTAGCTTTTATCTAAATATTTACTACAGTTTTATTCCTCGTTTTACATGATTATATTTTAGCATTGTTTTCATTATTTAATATTATTATTTTACTGTCTATATGATTTTATTTATTACTTATTTTCTAACTTTTGTCCCTTATATTAGCTCTTTTATTATATTTTTACTCATTTTAATCCAGTGTTTCCTCTGTAGGGGCCCTCTGCCCCGGGAGCGGTGGTCGACTGTAGCTTCCTGGGTACTCTATAGGTGGGGGTCTGTGCTCCTCCTCCACTGAGCGCCCTGACTTGGTGTGGAAGACCTGATGCTGCTGGGGCAGACCTCTAATGGCGTTTCCTTGCCTTACTTTACTTGGCTCATCTGGACTCAGCCAAATATAATTTTTACTTGTGTGTGTGTGTGTGTGTGTGTGTGTGTGTGTGTGTGTGTGTGTGCGCGTGTGCTTGCCTATGTCTGTTGCTGTTTTTAACCTGTTATAGGAATCTGGGGTCATTTTGTAAAGCACTTTGAGTTGCACTTTGTTTGAAAAGCGCTTTATAAATAAATCTGATTGATTGATTGATTATTTAGTATTTATGTATATTACATGTTTATGTATTTAGCAGACGCTTTTGTCCAAAGTGACTTGCAAGTGATAATGATGCTAGCAGGTCGCCCTTGAGGCTAACAACAATATTTACTATTGATAGTGTATATTACTTCTTTAGATGACATGTTTTAAATTCCTGTAATTTAACTCTTTTAGTGTCAGTCGCCCCATTAGTCTGACAGGACAGTCATGTCAGTTATGCTCTATGTGTGTGGAACGTCTGCATAAATGACAAATATAGCTGTCTATGAAATAACACAATAAAATAAACAAATACAAATAAAATGAACATTCATGTAGAATAAAATAGAACATTATAAGACTAATAGAATAATCTAGCACATTCTACAACATGTTAGCACTGTAAAAACTACAGAAAATGTTACCAAATTTATATAATATAGTTTATTCTATATAAAAGCAGATTACTGTAGAATGTTTTAGAGTCTTTGAACAATAGATACAATTTCAGATCAAAGACACAAAACTCTGCCTCTGTGTCATCTTCCTCCTCGTCATCATCGCTGATGACAAGATTAGATGGCACAATAACTGTGCTCCTCCATTTTTCATAGAAATCTAGTAGAAAACTGCAAAATATGTTTAAAATTATAATTATTATTACTGGTACCATATTTATGAAGGTTCTGCCTACATGTATTTACTTGTTCAGGTTGTTTTCATGCTCCTGGTTAAGTTCAACATACACACACATACCGTACATCCTTATTTAAACTAGTCAGCCGTGTGAGTTTTCTAGACTCGCCATCGTCGGGTTTTAGAGATCCTGTATTCTGCAGACACACCAATAATTGTCACTCAGATTAATTGTTGTGTCTTTCATGCATCTTGAGGACCACATGAGCACCTCTGAGCACTCACGTGTTTTGTGGAGTGGAAAGTGTATGGGTACATGGAGTCAAACTTCTCAGGTATCTTATCAATAATCTTTATTGGAATTTAAATGCTTAGTAACAATCACCGTTGTAAGGTTGTGTGTGCAGCATCCATTAGTTCAGGCACAACATGAATGTTTGAATGAATGAATGAATGAATGAATGAATGAATGAATGTTACATGGTTGGTGTCACAGTGTACAAAGGGTCACACACAAATCAAAATGGTAGACAGTCACAATTATACATCCTCACAGAGTGTGTGTGCGCGTGCGTGTGTGTGTGTGTGTGTGTCTGCTCTGTCTTCTCCATCCCCAGTGAGTCATGGTGGATGGCTGCTTATACTGAGCTAGGATCCTCTGGAGGTTTCCTCCTGTCAAAAAGGAGTTTTCCTCCCCACTGTCGCTGCATGCTTGCTTAGTATGAGGATTGCTGTAAAGACTCTGACACTAGTCAGTGACTTGATGCAACCTGCTGGGTTCCTTATACAGGAACCTTGTTACTGATTGGCTTAAAGACCTGACCTGTACTGTGTGAAGGTCCTTGAGATGACTCTGGTCCTGGTTTGGCGTTTTATAAATAAACTGAAGTGATTTTGTAATAATTGTGGTGATCATGACTTGCAGCTGATAAAAACCCACATTCAGAATGTCAGGCAGTTAGAATATTGTGTTAAATCAAATAAGTGGAGAGAGTTGGGACATCTGAACAAACATTATCATGGGTTTTGGCCCTTTACTCGACACCTTTACCAATCATGACGAGGTTTGTTATGAGAAGTTCAGCCTGCTGATCCACAGACAGAAAATCTGAGGTTTGAATTAATCTTTCAGATGTTGGAGCTGCTGGTGGACAGTTCCTTCTTCCTGATGATGATCATCAGAGAGATTCCGGAGCAGAAGACCAGACTCCTCACTATCAGAGCTGAGAACAGGAGGAGGACCAGCCTGTGTCTGAGGTGAGGAACAGGAGCTGAGGCTGGAGAAACCCCTGAGACAGAAACACATGAACATCAGTGATCTGTTCTGTAAACATGGAGCAGAATCTGTGGATCATCAGGTTTTCTTTACTTATTAATCTTCTAGACTCCACCGCCCACCCCTCATGCTGCATGGAGCAGCTGTATTTATATGTGCTGTTCGGGACCAGTAAGATGGCGGCACTGCGTCCTGACTCTCTGAGCTCCAGCTGCTCTCCATCATCAGGACTCAGGTCCTCCAGAGGACCGTCCTCCTTCTGTCTTCTCCAGGAGAAGCGGACCAGAGGAGGAAACATGTCTGAGGCCAGACACATCAGGGGGCTAGTCCCCTCCAGGTGGGATGCTGCAGGGTACATGCTCACCACGGGCTTCACCACCTGCTGATCTGAAGTTAGACATAGAGTCACCAGAGTAACGTCACATGTTCTGTCCGTTCCCGTCTCTCCATTAACCTGCCCTGTCCTCCTGATCCGCCCAGGATCCTCTACGCAACATTCACCAGCTTTGCCACCAGCCTTCCAGCCACACCGCTTGTCCCTGACCGCCTGGAAACATCTGGAGTCCTAATCCCCTGTGCTCAGCTCTCGCTCTCAACCTCTCTGCCTCCCAGCTCACCTTAAACCTGACTTGTCCTCCTCAAAACAGAGCCATCCTGGAAACCGTGAGCTTGTTTGCTTCTCTGATTACCTCCACAACTCCCACCTGTTCTCCCAGAACCCAGCGGAGCTTTTCCTTGACCTTCGGATGAACTCTTGACCTCAAAGCCTAAAATAAATCTCATCGCTGACTTCCTTCTGTCTCCTGTGGTGATTCTTCATGTCGTGGGTCAATAAGCCACCTTCAAACATGACAGTTTAGCTAACTGTTTAGTTTTATTTATGAATGAATAAAATACAAAAATGTATTTATTACTCCATGAAAGTTGTTTTAACTAATGTATGAAAATATATTTTATGGTAAGCAAAAGAATCATTAAAATAAAAAAACAGTCAAGTAAAATAAATTTTAAACAATTTTTTAAAATTATTTAAGTTAAATTTAAACAGTTTAATATAATTTAATAGAAAATGTTTAATGTCGCAACATTAAATCTTAATTTATGATTGTTTTTGTCTCTGGAGCAAACGTCAAGATGTTTGTAATAAACTCTGTTTTCAAACCTTTTTAATGTTTAAAGTATTTAAAATTGTTCTAATTTCACCAGAGTTTGTATTTGATTTTTAATATTTTAATTGTTCTATAATCACCAAAGCGTTAAATAAACCTAAAACAAATATATTTTCTTTTATATTAAAATAATCTGAGTGTTTATGTTTAATGCTTTTATAGTATTTACATTTATGTTTGAAATGATAAACATGTATTTTATATAGTTTATGTGATTACAACAAATTCATAAACAGACCTAAATGTGTCATAATTATATCAAATATGTCTTATTAATCAGGTTTTTGGCTCTGCTGGTTTGAGGATACAAAAGGTTTTAGGAGCCACTGGTTTAAAATACCTCTGAGTAATTTTACTTTGATACTTTTATTATAATTTATCATAATTTGACCTTAATTCTGAGATAATGAAGTAACTATCCAGGTTTAGTCACTAATCCGACCATAACTGCAGAAGTAAAAGTCAGATGGAGGATCTTCTCGTCTGCAACGGCAGCTGCAGGATGAGTTCTCCACTAAAGATAAAAAACTAATGAGTCAAATCTGAAACTTTAAACACATTTTAACTTCTGCAATAAAACAGCTGAGAGGAAATAAATGTTTGTTCTTACCTGAAACATAAAGTTTGGTTCCAGAACCAAAGATTGGGTTCCAGTATCCTCCACAGTGAGAGGGTCTGGTCCAAAAACCCGTCTGCTGTTTCTTTCTCTGGTTTTATTTCTAATTAGATTTGTTTTAATTAAACGTCTAAACCAGAATTATTTAGAATGTAAAAGTTATTATTTATATTTTTAATATTTTAAAACATAAAATAATTTAAATAATGATGTCAGGGAAGGACTCAGGAACAAAACAAATATTTGCTAAAATAAATCACAAGTTCAGATGTTCAGAAAGTATTCATGTTTTCATGGATTCTTGAATTGTTTTATTTTCTTACCTGTGTAGCGTTAGAGAATTCATGATGGTCTGCCCTTAACAGCTGCCCCTTCACACAGTAACACCGCCAAGGTCGGACGCTTGGTTCAGTATGTTTACATTCCAGGAGAAGAGACAGAAGAACAGAAGAAGAACGCTTTTCATGGATTAATCAAAGTACTTTATTTGTGATAAGCTAATCAAAGCATTTGTTGATCATTAATAATCAGGTGAATGATCTGTGAAATAAAGATGTCATGAGTTATGTGTTTAAATGAATAAACAGGGCTGCCCAGACACACTGATATGCATTACCATGGAAACGCATGACACATTGTTTTCAACCAATCAGAACTTTCGTCTGTGGTAGGGCAGAATCTGGTTTGTTTATGAAAGTAGTCCAATCCGGTTTACTAAGATTCTCAAACAACTGGGAGATATAAAAAGAAGGCAACGCCATTTTAAGTCAGTTCCACGTTACGTCCGACTTTCAGCAGTTACATATTAAACTCAGCTCCAGGACATCCGAGTTCCTAAGGATTTCCATCGTCATCATTAAGAAGTTCAGACTGGCCAGCTGGACTTCCTACTTTGAGCTGAAATCTGTCAAGCGTGAGATTTTCCGTCGTTCACCTCAGTCAACGAGACGACGGTCCTTCAAAATAAGAGTGAACTTGTTGACGCCTGCCGATGCTACCTGAGTCGACCCTTCAGATGGGCGTTGTTTGCTGTGACCGCTGTTTCAACCAGCTCCAGTATCGCTGAAGGTCCGAGACCTGGCATTTCCTGATCTAACACGGGAGGCTCTTCCTGGGTACGTAAATATGGCAAATGGCGGCTCATGTCATCAGCTTCTGAAGCCTCGTGGTAGCCTAGTCAAAACAACCAGATTTGCTACTCAGCCTAGAGATTCTGAACAAAACACACACACCCACACCAAACCGAACCATCTACATCCATATGCATCCATCATTGAGATAGTCCTGGTAGATTGTAAGAATTTATAATTATAGAAATTAAAGATTCTTAAATGATCCCAACTTTCTCTCTTTCTTGTCTCTCAGTCAATACAAAGTGTTGAAGTAAACTCCCTGATGATAAAAATAAATCTCTTCTGATTGATTACTTAGATTGTATAAATATACAAGATCAGGTAATTAAATTATTTAATTACAGTATATAAATATACACTTCTAAACATTACATTACATTACACCTGAAACATAAAGTTTGGTTCCAGAACCAAAGACGTATCCTCCACAGTGAGATAATCTGGTCCAAAAACCCATCTGCTGTTTCTTTTCCTTCTTCCTGATCCCACATTTCCTCTTTTTGCCAAATTTAACATCCAAGCTTTAGAAAATGAAACAAACCAAACTTCTGAATCCAGATTTGAGACGTTTGACAACAAATGTGAACACAAAGTCTGATGTGAGATCAGAGCCATTCTCTGTAACTTCAGCCACATGAGCAGAAATAAAGGAGGAGTTTAGATGTTCTGAGACATTTAAAGATGTCTTGGAAAAGGTTGTGGCTAAACTACTCACAGCTGCTCTTGATGAACATAACATCTATGATAGCTTCCAGTCAGGTTTTCGTAGCGCTCATTCTACTGAAACAGCTCTTCTTAGGGTCTCTAATGACCTTCTGACTCACAGTGATGCAGGGGACTGTTCTGTTCTGGTCCTGCTGGACCTGACTGCAGCCTTTGACACTGTTGACCATCACCTGCTACTGGAGAGGCTGAGAGACTGGGTAGGTCTATCAGGATCTGCTCTGGAGTGGTTCTCCTCTTATCTCTCTGAGCGCTCCTTTTCTGTGGCTGTCTCCAAGTTTAGGTCCTCCACCACCTCTCTTACCCATGGTGTCCCACAAGGTTCTGTGCTGGGGCCTCTACTCTTCCTCCTCTATCTGCTTCCTCTTCAGCACATCCTAAGCTCCTTCAGAGGAATCTCCTACCATCTTTATGCAGATGACATCCAACTGTACATCTCCTTTAAGCCCCATGTGATGTCTAAGCTGCAGCTGTTACACACCTGCTTGTTACGACCTCAACCTGATCTAGGAGGCAGGGAGGCCTAACACAGGAACGTGAGAATTAAAAGGAAATGATCTGACACCAAGTCACAATCAAAGAAAGTCATTTTATTAACTAAAAGTGTCCCAAAGGGAGAAAAACCTGTTTACTTAAAAGGGGAGTTTAACTTATGCTGCAGGAGACAAATGCTGAGGGCTTAAAGTAACTTAAAGAGCCATAAAAAGAGAACGGAAACTCACAGGTTCTAAAAATGAACCAGGAACAACGGAAGCTTGCCCGGAGGCCTTACCAAAAGTCCACAGGTGAACTAACTCACCCACACAACCAACAGCTCTGTTAAGAGCAAGAGAAAATCAAGCTCAACCGTAAAGTTTTTCTCATGAGGGTGGAAACCAAACCAACCAGGGGCAACCGTCACTTTTCCAAAACGTTCTCAAACACAGTCTCTCTCTCAGCAGTCCTTCTCTCCAGTCTCTCTCGATCTCTTCTCGCTGTCTCTCCTCTCTTCCTCTCTGAGCAGCGCTGATCTTTATCCGCTCCAGCTGGGTGATTTCTGATGGGAGTCAGCTGCGTGAGTGAAGCCCGGGAGCCGGGCGCTCGCCATGGTCCTGAAAATGGTGCAGGATATGGTGCGGAGTGGAAGCTGAGTGCCGGGGAACTCAGGGTTCGTAACACTGCTTAGACTCTATCAAAGCCTGGATGGCTGAGAGCTTTCTTCAGCATATGACACTGGTTAGCTAACAATAAGTTGCTTTTAACCCTCTCAGGCTCAAAATAAGTTTTGATAAAAGGATGAACAACTAAGTCCGTCAGGGGTACTTCTGAGTTAATAAATGCTCATGAAATACGTATGTGGAGTAACCAGGTGGGTAGGTTTTAACGTTGATAATCTGCAACTCCTGTCTCCAGAGGGTTAAACAATTCTAAATCATTTTCAATACTTTTTAAGAGAAATCCTTGAGATGCTCTCTTAGTTAACAAACATTACTTAGTATTTTACTTGTCTGTGTCTCCCGTGGTGATTCTGTTTGTCTTGGGTCAGGATGCTTTGTGCTTGTGTCTTCAGTAGAGTCCAAACACACAGATTGGTAGGAAGAATGTGTTCCTACCAGGGCAGCAGTAGCTCAACATGGTTGAGTGGGTTGTCCAGTAATCAGAAGGTTGCAGGTTCGATCCCAACTCCGGACAGAGAATTCTGCTGTTGTGTCCTTGGGCAAGACACTTAACTCACCTTGCCTACTGGTGGTGGTCGGAAGGACTTAGTTGCTCATCCATTTATCAAAACTTATTTTGAGCCTGAGAGGGTTAAAAGCAACTTATTGTTAGCTAACCAGTGTCATCTGCATATAGATGTACAGAACATGACGAACAACACAAAGGTCATTCATTAATGAAGGTTGAAAATAAGAGAGGCCCCAAGGACGATCCTTGAGGAACGCCTCTCATGTAGTCAAGATCAGGATCCGTTAAAATCAACAGTTGTGAAAATTTAATTAAACCAAACTAGATAACCCAAATAAATACAGTTTGTCTAGGAACAGGTAGTGGTACACCAAATCAAAAGCTTTAGTTAGATTACGGCAGAAGAAATGAAGGAGGCAAGAGCTCAGCTGCTTTTGCGAATCTACGGAACAAGCTAGGTTTAGAACTCGAACTCGGTCACAGAACACTCGCTCCTCGCCTCCCACCTTCCCTGGATCTGCGTCCACTGGAACCAGAAATTCACGTTTCCAGACAGAAATCAGATATTGCTAAACACCAGTCTTCTAGGTCCAAACATCTTTTGTTGTCTATGTCTTCAAATTGTTTTTTACTTTTCGGGACCCTTGGGGTCCTACAGCTGCAGTGGTAGAAGTCGGCTGTTTCTCCTTCTCTGATGTTATTGAGCGGAGAACCTCTCACACCAGTGGTGTTCTGGTTCTGAACACGAGTGTGTGATGAGTGGAGGACCCAGGGGAGTGTGGCGGTTCGGTGAGACCAATAACCGGACGGTCCGATGGTTGGTTTGGGTCTGAAACGTGTTATTGGTGGAGGGTTTTGGACAAATGTGAAAATCATGTATGTTAGAACATATTTAAGTGGCAATAAAATGTTTTAGTCTATTTTGTTTTCCAAATTTGCCACTGCAGCTTTAACTCTTTTAAACCTAAACAAAGATGAAATGATCTGACCACAGCCTGGAGGTGAAACATAAGCTGCTGAGGTCTGCTGCTCTCTTCCTGTCTGACTTCTGTTCATCTGGAGGTTTTTGTTCAGCCTGCAGGGATCATCTCTCTCTGTGGAGACCAGAAACCCAGCAGCTGCAGTAGTACGAGGCTGCATGTTCCTGTTGGACTTTGTTTAGCTTTAACTCACAGCCGTTCTGATTGTTCTCAGCTGAGAACTCATCTTGTTGAGGATGACCGTAACCTTTATATACTTCTGAATTACTTGCATCAAATCCAAGAACAGCTTTGAATGTTTCTGTGTCTTTCTTCTGGTACCAGTATATCCAGCTATAAGCACACGGCTGAGTTCCTCCACAGCTGATGGAGACACTCTCACCAGCTCTCCTGGTCAGTGTTACCTCCTGAGTCAGCTGTGTTGCCATGGTAACCAGCGCTGTAGGGACACAGACAGACAGGTGAAGGTTTGTTCCAGGTGGAGTGTGCTGGCTCCTGATTGGCTGGAAACACTCACCTGAACACAGACAGCACAGAGCAGCAGCTGGGAGGAAACACATTTTGTTCAGTGGTGTTTCCTCTGGTGAACCTGGGGAGAAGTGGTGCTCTGATGCAGCTGAAGCCAAACAAGATCAGACCAGGGCCACATGGTTTTACCAGCTCCTCAGCTCCCATCAGCCCCTGCTGCTGATGATTGACAGCTCAGCTGAAGCTGCTGTGTGGTTTCATCGTCTTGGTTTCAGTCTGACAGCAGATGGAGAAAATCAGCCTGACATGATGCAGAATGACTCAAAAACATTCAGCCGCTGGATTTAGCAACACAGGCTGATATCTGTTACAGGCTGGAGGTGCTGGAAATCACCTGCCGGGGCGCTGCTGTGTGTCCCTGTCAGACCAGAATGCTTTGTAGTGGACACAGCTGCTGAGGTCATCTCTCCACACCTCACCTAAACACGAGATGTTTCCCAGCAGAAACATAAATAAATGTTCTGTATAAAAATAAACCAGCCTGAAGGTGTTTAGGTTTATTTACCATGAATAAAACATGCTGACAAAGTGCTCACTGGGATGTTTAGAACTGGGTCAGAACCATGGTTAGAGCAACACCGCCCCCTAGTGTTCAGTCTATGGAGTGCCATTTGTAAAGTCAGTCATAATCTGACAGCAATATGTTTGGTTATTTAGCATATCATAAGAGGAAAAATTGGGAGTTCACATTTTCGAAGTCATATTTTCACCATGTTATTCATACATTTATAAATGTTAAAGTTTCCAAATAAATAATTAGTTTGCAAGCTAAATATTTAATTTATAGTAAAATATTTATTTAGCGAACTAAATATTTAGGTCTGATGTAAATATGTAGTTTGTAAAATAAATATTCAATTCACTAACTAAATATTTAATTTACTAATTAAATATTTAGTTCCAAAATAAATATTTAATTAGTAAATTAAATATTTAGTTAGTGAATTAAATATCTATTTTACAAACTAAATATTTAGATCAGACCTAAATATTTAGTTTGCTAAATAAATATTTAACAATAAATTAAATATTTTGCTTGCTAACTAAACATTTATTTGGAAACACGGTGAAAATACGACTTCGAAAAAGTGAACTCCCAAATTTTTCTCTTATGAAATGCTAAATAACCAAAAATATTGCCGTTAGATTATGACTGACTTTACAAATGACACTCCATACCAATCACTCGGGTTTTAGCTGGACCTTCTGACCATAGGTCCTTGTTTAAAATCTGATCTCAGCTTTAAAATGAACTTTAGAACTAAATGACACAAATATTCTGTTTTTATTTACATCTGATTATATCAGATTAACTGCTTGGTTTTAATCTATTGTTTTTCCTTCCTTTATCCATTCCGGCTGAGAAAAACTCCCTTTTACTTAATTCTGTTCAAATGTAGAAACCTGAATCAATGGTGTGTGTGTGTGTGATAGCTGTATCCTAAACACAGAACACACTATCAGAGCACTGAGTCTGAGAGGAGATGGTTTAGTGCCACAGGTACACCTGCATGATTCTACCTGGATACCAACTTACCTACACACACACGCATGCACGCACACACAATGTCCTCACATTGTAGGGAAAATGGTCAAAATGGTCCTCAGTATGTAGTATGTACAAGAACACACACACACACAGCACGATAAACACACGTTTATTTATAAAACTCGGGTCATGGATGCAGAATAAAAGAATAAATGAAAACAGGAGATAATAAAATCCATTGACAAGACTGTAACACTAAAACCTGCAGCACGTGCATGAGGAGAGAATGCTAACCACACGGGAAGGCTGCAGATGGGATTTGAACCCTCAACCTTCACTCTTCATCCACCAGGGCTAAAAGCTGAAGCTCTACAGAGAAAACGTTTTTAACACGTGTGTTTAGGTGGAATCTGAACTACTGGGCTGTTATTAACCAGGTTACTGAAGACGGAGCACAAAACTCGCGTCTCCTAATAAGCCGATTCGTGAGCTTCGTTTAGAAAACATGACAGAAGAAGGTGACCCAGATCCTGATCACACTCACATCGAGCTTGTAGCCAGTCGGGACGTTATCTTTGCTCTTTACCTCTAACGCTCTGGACACCACAAGAACTAGTGACCTAGACTAGTATCACCAGGGCCGGTGGCTGGGTCTGGTTAGGAACGATCCACATGAAGCACAAAGCTGCCACCTGCAGGTGGCGCTGTGGTGGAGAGCGGTGCTTCATAGATAGACAACGAGGCAGTCTGGTCCTCAGCAGCTTTAGGGACCTGGGAGGCCTCGAGTAAGGAACGAATGTAGCAGAGGACTGATGGGAGGATCAGTAAGGGACTGGGATTATGTTTTAATCTCTTAATGATCATTTACAAAAGAGGAGTAAATTTAGTGATCCATCTACATCCCAATCTTCACAGGTGCTCATGAGTGGCAGGTCTGTGCCCCACCCCTACTTTCAGTCGCCGTGTCCTTGGTATGACCCGAGCGGGACTTGAACACCGATCTCCCAGTCCCAGGGTGGACACTGACGGTGTTTGTTTAAAAACTAGCTTGTTCAGGCGAGTTGCTGTAGCAGCTTTGAGGGGCGCAGCTTCAATCGGGTTAAAAACAGGTTGTGTTCAAGCTAAAGGAAGTTTGTGACGGCATGAAGACACACCCACTTACACCACCACCGTGTAATCTTTGTGAAAACAAGTGATGGCCCCACACGAGCACCGCAGACTGACCCTGATGCAGCCCGCTCCACGATCAGGTTGCAGCAAAGCAGCGTCGTCGTTTTATGAAAAAGGCGGGAGTTGTGGCAAAGTTTGTTAATCCGTCCTCGATCGTTGACCGGTTAGGAGAAACAACCGGCTTCTTCAGCCGGGATGGAAACGTGTAAGGTCGCAAGTAATCCTCCTGCTGAGCAAGTCCAACTCTGTGGCTGAAGCTAAAGACAAGTTTCCACATCGCTGGTTTTTTCTGCTCGTCCGTCCCTTAAAGCGTCCGTTCCACACGCGTAACTTTGATGTTCCGTCACACTTTGTGGCTGTTTTCTGCATTTATTTATAATCGTTTCTGAACGTTAGAGTTTGAATCGGCACGTTGCATAGCTAGGTGTAGATTAAACGGTGACTCAGCAGCAGCCCCCGTCTGTCTATCTATCGGGACTTTTCATTCGTGTGTGTCCTCATGTGAACTCTCAACGAACTTCCCCGGCTGAAGAACTTCCCGCACACCCAACAAGGATAGGGCTTCTCTCCGGTGTGCGTTCTCACATGGACATTTAAGTTACCGATCTGCGTGAAGCTCTTCCCACACGTTCTACAGGTGTAGGCCTTCTCACCTGTGTGAATTCGCAGGTGAACTAACAAGTTACTCTTGGTGCAAAATCTCTTTCCACATGTTCTACAGGAGAAGGGTCTCTCCCCCATGTGGGCTCTCATGTGGACCTTCAAGGTACTCATGTGGGTAAAAGATTTTCTGCATATCTGACAAGCCTGGAGCTTCACACCTGAGTGGATTTTCAGATGTTTATCCAACGTGAAGTCATCTCTTAACGCTTTTCCACAAATGCCACATTTCACAGTCGTGGTGTTTGGGTCCAAGTCAGTCTCTGAAACAGGAGAACCGGTTTCTCCTTGGACTTGGGTCTCAGCGACAGGACAGTTGGGTTCTGATTCAGCAAAGTCATCACAAGGATCTCCGAAGGTCTCCTGCTTTATAACCAGATGTTCTTCCTCCTGAAAGCTGCAGAGTTCCTCGGGTTCTTCTTTAATCTGTGAAGGTTCTGCTTCCTTCTGCTCTTCTATGACCTGTGGAGGTTCTGGTTTTTCCTGGTCCAGACTGGAGCTCCATTCCTGGTTACAGAGCTGCTGGCCCATCAGAACCTCGTTCTGCTTGTAGACTCTCTGCTGTTGAGGTTCTGCAGGAAAAAGGAGGACAGGCTCTCACACTTTGACCCAAACAAATTCAAGCACTTTCAAGATGATCTTTCAGGATTTTCCAGCACCTCACAGCAGAGATGAGTCACATCTCATAAACAGTAAACAACTCATGCTTCACCTCACCGCCCCGTAGGAGCAGGTGTTACTGAGCTCTAAGGAACACGAGCTATGTTTTATGGTTCATTAATATTAATGACGCATCAGTTTCATGCAGCGCTTTAACAACGCCCCACAAACGAACACAACTCCACCTATTATCTGAGACGTTCCACAGGAGAACCTGTTGTAGGTGTTCCTCTAGTCTCTCACTGGTTTAACCTGGTCTGGTAACCTTTAATCTGATGCAGATTATAGAGAAAACTTCACAGATGAACAACGATGCGGCACATCGCTCTCTACGTCTGACACTGATTAAATATCACAAAGGCTGAACTCAGTCTTCAACCACCTGGAAGGAAATAATGTAATAACTGCAGCAGATCTGATCTTTGTGAGAATCTGAATCAGATCTTTAGACGAGTGCAGCTCTAATCTGTCTCAGATTTTAACTCATTTAGACTCAGATTAGCTTGTAGCTTCTGTCCTAGTCCCACTCTCTGGTCGGAAGGACGTGAAGTTGAATCTCGGAGGCAACAAACCGGTGACTCTGCGCAGCCTGATCCGTGCTTTCCAGCTGATATCCAGCAGTCTGCGCTGAGCTTCCAGCTCTTCTTCGATGGTTTTCTCAAACTGGGAGAATATTTCTTCAGCAGCAGCAGCTAGGCGCTCGCTGATGAACTCTCTCAGATGCTGAACTGAAGACATGGTTGCTGAAACTCCTGAAGCATTTAACTGAGAAGCAGCAAACAAATGTTCACAAGCTACTTCCGGGTTTCTTCTTCTTCGTTTTCTGTAGCGGATAACAGGAACCCATGTTGACGGTAGCGCCCTCTTCTGATGAGGAGAGGAGCTCCTGCTTTTCTGGTTCTTTGGTTTCAATTATCAGTGATCAGCTTAGTTTAAAAACTCTTCTCCGTTTAACATTTAACGATTTTAATAAATGAGCACATTTCTGCTGCCTGAGAAAGTCAAACTACTCATCAGACCTCATTTTGACATTTAGACATAAACTTTAAAACTATAAAATAAACTTTATCATCTCATAAATAAGATATAAAGAGATGTTGAAATCAAGTACAACTTTTAAACCCACAGTTATAATTTTGAAAAGAATACTAATTGCATTATTAAATTGCTTTTAATTTTATTTACTCATTTCGGTCTTTGAACCTGAACCTCATAAAATGTTTAATCTCACAACAAAAACTTTTTAAATCCATGATGAATGTCATGCATATATGACTCTGAGACCAACAACTTAAAAATAATTAATAATGAAACTATTAAAGATATAAATAACACTCAAAATAAAAGACTATTTTAAAAATGTGTATCTTATATTTAATACCTTTATACAAAGTTATAAATGTGACTTTGAAAGCACTAAGCTTGTTTGTCAAAATATTTTTAGAAACTCACACATGACTTAGAAAAGTCACACATTTTATCTCGTAATTATGCCTTTACTGTTGGTAAAGTTTTGAGTTTTTCGTCACAAACTTGTCTTTCAGCCTTAATTCTGACTTTATTCGTGAAAATGATGAGGCTGACAAAAGTAAAATAACATATGAGACAATTACCCTAACCTGTATGTAATCATGTATTTTTATCTTACAATAATGTC